>NC_141163.1:53428005-54099255 GCF_053477565.2 Lygodium microphyllum
CTATATGCATTTGGTAAATATCGTGTCTTTTTAGTAAACTTGAATTCTATATAGGTACTAGACAGCAACTCAATAATCTAACTAGAAAGAATATTTCCTATCTAGAAAATACAATGTATATCCCTAGTCTATGTAGGAAGTACAAGTTTCATATATGTAATTTATGTACCAATTGTATGATCTAGCTACTAGTAAAAATCTTATGAGACATGTGAGAATACAATACTCAATACTAAGGAACCGCACCTACCAAATGTTCTTGATATTACATTCTAGTTTGCATTTTTAGACAATGAATGAAATCCACAGGAAGTATGGCTTTCTCAAGTTCTAGCTAATAAATGTTTAGGTATACTTATCCTATAAGAAGAAATATTTTACTAATATGAATCATAGTCAAGTATAGTTTACCAATGGACCTATTTAATTTAGATGTGGTGGAAATTAGGAGAGACTGGATTTCAAATGTCTGATAATCCGTGTTATAAAGCACGAAGAGCAATGCCTTATGTCCTCTTGGCCACTCACAGAACATTATTTGCTTCACTTAGATTACATATTACCATAATACAAAACATCTTCATGCTCCTCATAGACTTGGTGATGACACCACATTATACATATTTGGCATAAATGTCCGTCTTTTAGAAGACTAAATGCATTCAACACATATTAATGCTCTAAATTGATCCCAAGTGTGCAAACCAAACTATTGAGGATCATGTTAACATCCTAGATGCTTGGGGCTTCTTTTAACAAGCATGGATATGTGAGTAATATGTGCTCTCAATTGAGGTTAGGGGATTGAGGCTTATGTTAACAATCCTAGATGGTTGAGGCTTACGTTACCAAAGCTTGGGAATGTGAGTTTGATTCCAACATCTAAAGTGGTCTAATCTCATCAAAAAAGACTTTGCATTGAAAAAGAAGTGCTCTAAACTAAACAATTCAAAGACATTTTAATGAACATCAAAATCATGAAAATAGAAAATCAATGCCACCTTCATATGCCCACTTTTGAGCATAGAACACTCAACCACACATGCAATGTTAAACACGGTTCTCATCTTGTTGTGGTTTATCTTAACTTGATGCAATCTAAAAAATTTATTCTAGGAAGAGATCCAAAATTCAAAACATAATGATCCATTTTCATTGATGTAACTCTATTTTTCATTGTACATTTGATAATGCAAGTCTCATTGCCTTTCCAACGCACTTGCAAACACTCTCAAAAAGTTGTATTATTTACCTTTTTATAATGTTGTATGTACACACTTATCGTGAATTTGAAGACATTGAATAGTTTTATCTTGAAGATTGCTTCTAGATGTTACTAATTGTTTTAGTCTTGACTTGTAGATATCACCATTTAAAATTAATAGATTCTAACCAACCACATGTCACATGCACAATAAAACTTGTTAACCCTTGTAGATATCTTCATTAAATATTAAGATATCCCAGTTAGGATACAATTCAAGTAGTTGTTCATACATCACTTTAGTACATCAATGCAAGTTGCATCCAATCCACTTCAAAGTTTTCATGATCTTGAAGTTTGAAGGGATAAGCACATGCAAATCTAAGTATTTTGCACTAAATGTATGGGAGTTGAGGTGTCATTTAATGATGGAGTGTATACTAAGTCCATTTGAGAAATCTTTACTCTTTATGTAAGTTGAGGACTACAATCCCAACTCTTGCTAAGCTCTTCTACAAAGTGTTAGCCAAATATTATAGATCAACCCTATATTAACCTCTTTCATAAACTTTCTCATGTTTCCCTAATTATCACTTGCATAATGTCTCTCATTTCTCTAATTCTCTCTTGCATATTATTTCTTGTGTTCCTCCTATTCTCTCCACCTAGTTTCTACCACAAGGTATCATACAGACAAGCTAATATTGATCCAACACTACATATGGCCCTCCATTAAAAGACCTAAATGTATATTTTTCACTACCTTGTGCATAGATCACACCTCCTATTGCTGATCATGGAAGATTAAAAATTAGAGAGAGAGAGAGATCAAGAAAGTGACTCTCTCTCTCTCTCTCTCTCTCTCTCTCTCTCTCTCTCTCTCTCTCTCTCTCTCTCTCTCTCTCTCTCTCTCTCTCTCTCTCTCTCTCTCTCTCTCTCTCTCTCTCTCTCTCTCTCTCTCTCTTTGTGTGTGTGTGTGTGTGTGTGTGTGTGTGTGTGTGTGTGTGTGTGTGTGTGTGTGTGTGTGTGTGTGTGTGTGTGTGTGTGTGTGTGTGTGTGTGTGTGTGTGTGTGTGTGTGTGTGTGTGTGTGTGTGTGTGTGTGTGTGTTCCTAATCATGCATGCTAATGTCCCATGTGCTAGGACTGGTCATTTACACCATCTTTCCTTATGGGAAAAAAGTGATGTTATTATCATATTATCATCAAAGATTGAGGGAACTAAATATCTTTAAAAAAATTGTAGATGACGAGACATGTGATAAGGGCTAGACCTCTTAACAAAAGTTTAGGGGATGATCCTATGAGTTGATGAGAGCTCCCTGGAGCATGGGTGTGGGCTAGGTTGGCAATCTAACCCTCAGTTACATTAGCCAAGTGGTGCAAAGCACAAGGAGAATACAAAGAAATCCTTAGCTCACAAAAAAGATTTGGGGTCTCTCACAATTGGTTTCTTTGTGATTCACACACATATGAATCCTCTTGCCATTTGAAACATGCCTTCAAATCTCAGTGCAAAGGATTGAAGTATACCAATGCTTTGAGAATACATGTGCGAAGCACTGGGAGAATCTAAGCATGGAGCTCCTAGTCTATATTTATGAACTATATCTATATCTATAAAGGTCTTGGATTAGTGTCGCATATCAAATCTCAATGCAAAGCATCGAAGTATACCAACGCTTCAAGAATACCAGTGTGAAGCACTAGGAGAATCTAGGTACAAAGCCCCTAGTCTATATTTATGAACTATATCTATATCTATAAAGGTTTTGGAGCAGTGTTATCTATCAACTTCCTCACCCCTTGTAAAACCTTTTAAGATGCCACATGTCAACCACCTAGCACCCTTGCAATTTTTGCAAACTCATTAGTATATCAATAATTACTTGTGTTATTATAACGTCATTATTAATGTATTAATTATGTCGCATACCCCATCATTTTTACAAGAGTATTAATGTGTTAATAGTTATGAATGTATTATTATAACATATTTATTGACATATTACTAATTATATAATTATTTATGAAATTATATGTATATATAATGTTATAATTATACAATTAAAACATAATAACATATTAATATATCATTAGTAAAATATTAATATAATGCATATATGTTATTGATATTGATATGAGTATATAATAACATTAATAATGTAATTAGTATCTAGAATATAACATGTATATATTACAATTACATAATTATCAATGTATTAAATAATAATGTCGTAATATGTTATGCAATCTTTAACACATTGATATGATTACATATTCATGATAATAAATCTAACCTCCAATTGCAAAGCATTAGCCTGGTGATTTGCTTTACAGGGCGTCTACAAAGAGAGCCTAATAGTGCACATTATTCTATGTGTGTGTGTGCGTGTGTGCACGCGCGTGTGCGTACACATGTGCATGTGCGCATGCGTGCACGCACATGTGCACGCATGCACATGCACGTGTGTGTGTGTGTGTGTGTGTGTGTGTGTGTGTGTGTGTGTGTGTGTGTGTGTGTGTGTGTGTGTGTGTGTGTGTGTGTGTGTGTGTGTGTGTGTGTGTGTGTGTGTGTGTGTGTGTGTGTGTGTGTGTGTGTGTGTGTGTGTGTGTGTGTGTGTGTCACGATTCTTATTATTCTCTCAATATACATAAATTTAAAAATTTTATAAATGTATAAAGTAATTTTTTGAAGAAAAATATATAATTTTATATATATATATATATATATATATATATATATATATATATATATATATATATATATATATATATATAAACATAAATGTAAATAATATATAAACATATATATACTACTTTTTTGAAGAAAAATATATGATTTGTTATCTTTATAATCATTATTCAATTCTAATTATGTTTACAATTGTCTATCACATAAATATTGATCATATTATTATTATTTGTGATAATTTGTAGTTATATTGTTGTATAGTAAACGTTAATGAGTATTACGTTGCAATGTAAAGCTAGGAGTATAATGGCACATTGCTAATCATATTATATAATGGGCAATGGAATGTGCAATGTCAATATTGTTCTTTGTTGCCCATAATTTGGGATGAAATGTTCATAGTGTTTGCAGTCTGGGTCCATGCAATTGAGCATGCACTTAAGCTTTCATTCCCATCATGAGGTTTTCAAAAGCATGCACAAATATTTTTTAAAAGAAAAGCATGCACGCATATTCCAAAGTTGTGGTGCTTTTTGAATACTTTGTTACATTTGAGGTTTATCTCACACTTCAAAATCATTTTTTGAATATTAGTTTCCCTTTGTGTGTGTTAGAGGCATACCTCACACTCTAAAAATGGGCTATTAGGATTAGTCGCTTAAGTTGTGTTGTGTTAGAGACTTGTTCACACACTCACACTCCAATAGTGAGTTTAAGAAATAAAATAAAGTATTGTTGTGTGTTGGAGGCTTGTCTCACACTCAATGAATGGATTTAAACTTTGTGGTGATTGTGTTGTATTGTCTTGATTTTTAATACTTTTGTTGTGTTGGAGGTTTAGCTCGCACTTCAAATGCATTTTTAAAATTTTAGTCCTCTTTGTGTGTATTAAAGGTATACCTCACACTCCAAAATGCAATACTAGGATTATTTGCTAGTGTTGTGTGTATTAGAGAATTATACTTAGACTCACACTCCAATAGTAAGTCTAAGCAAAAAAACCTCAATTTCTACTTGTGTTAGAGGCTAACCTCACACTAGAGGAATGGATTTAAACTTTGCCGTACTTGTGTGATGTTATATTAGAGGCTATTAGAAGGGATTTCAACATAAGATACCCATATAAGCCCACTCCAAGCATCTTTTGGAATGTCTTTTGATAAAGATTCTCTAGCAATGTCCAAAACAAAGCTCTTTGCTTTGCTCAATATTTTGTTATTATACCTTATCTTGTTTATTATGTGTAAATTTGGTCTTTTATGTCAAGTAAATGCAAATTGAAATATCTTTCACTTGGTCTTGCAAGTAATGACTAAAGCTCAATGTACTCGTGAAAATGCTCAATTATTTTTTCATATCCTGGAAGATGTTGCAAGAGCCACAACACCTAAGAAGCTTGGCACAATCAAGACTTTTTCAACTATGCTCCAAACTGCACTGGTTGATTACATTGAGGGCATGCTACTTCTACTTAAAGAAGTTAAAAAGCTATATCCAAATCGGTTCTATGAGACACATTTTTTCGGTAGGCCAAAGAAAATTCCACCTTTGAATATCTTTGCCCTCTAATACATGAGGTTGGTTAGGGTTCTTCAAGCTAGGCTCATTTGACAAGAAATAAGCTTTCCATACAACCACCAAGTGGTCATCTACTTTGTGCAATGATGTTATGTCCACTACATTTTAAAAGATATATGAATTGGAATGAAAATCCAACTAACACCAACCTTGTCCAAGGGTGAAAAGATGATAATACCCAAGTATGAAGAAAACAAGCTACACAACCAATATAACTTACAATGCATCTTGAATGACATTGGAATTTGATATGCCTTAATTCCTTTGCTTAGCAAATTGAAAAGGCATTGTGCACTATCCACCTGTATCTCTAATGTCACTTACGATATAACTTAAATGACATTAAAATTTGATGTGGCTTAATTCCTTTGCTCAATAAACTAGAAAGGCACACTATGATATACTTCAAATGATGTAGCTAAGGTCCAACGGTTGAGTCGACTATATATCATACATGCAACATGAACAAGGTATTTTGATTAGAAATGGTGAAAGGGATGGCAACTAGGTTGCACCTCAACACCTATTCTAGCACACATTTGGTTGCATTAGTCCTTACTAATCGACTTCCTAGCAAGTTTTGCAAGTGTCAAGTGTAACCTCTTTGTATATTATTATGTACTATGTTTCTAAAGCTGCTATGATTATGAGTCACACACACAAATTTATACTTGGCCTCTTATTTTCACACACAAACATACATGCTCACACACACACACACACACAAACTTACTACTCGTCCATGATGCTCCTCCAATATGCAAATATATACATGACATGCACACACACACGGTACATGACCTATATATGCAATTGCTTGTTGTTTCACATTGCTTCTCAACCTCGATAAAAAGCTTGTAGATCTTGAGCCAAATCAATGTGTTAATAATGAAAAAACATCAAAGGCAATGTACCAATGCAAATTTCTTGACCTTTGAAATAATTATTATTTGACAAATATTTTTAGGAAACTCTTTGACATCCTTCAAATAGCACTATGGTAGATCCTTGCACACATTGTCATTATGGGCAGCAATAAGATTGCACATGCTATCATATCCTAGTGTCTGTAATGGGCCCTACTCGTCTAACAACAATTAAGCCACAACAGGAGATGAACTCCTCATGAGAAATAGATTGCAACAATTTGTTGATCATGATATATATATATATATAGTTGAAAAGGCTATATAATACCCTTAGTTTGATGCCATTTGTGTTTTAACAAAATGCATTGATCATCATAAGTAAGAGACAAGGCAAAACAAAATGTTGCCAAATTACTAAAAGATCTTAAGGCTACTCAAGATGAATTGACAAAGAACAAAGGAATGATGAGTGGGAGTTAATATTCTATCAATGATTAAAGGCTTGTTGATATTGTACATTTTTTGAAGCAAAATATTTTTGCAATCTGCAAGCAAAATACCTTGTAAAAATTATATGTAAATTCAATGCTTTGAAGTCACCTCATAAGAATGTAATCATAGTTACTTTCAATTTATTCATTTAGAATTGTGATGTTTGTACAAAGTGCATGTTGATTGTTTAATCTCCAAGTAAGTTACCTTATAAAAATTATATGTAAATTCTTTGCTTTGAAGTTACATCAAAAGAATATGATTATAGTTACTTTCAATTTATGTGTTTAAAACTGTGATCCTAAATACATAATAGAGTACATGTTGGTTGGTTAATTGTGTACTTTTCATCTAAGTCATGCATGGGATTATCCTATCCTTTGCATCTCAATCACATGTACAGTTAATCATGTACTTTACATCTCAATCACTCACAATTTATTTTTTTACTTGTGGATTTTATATCTCAACCAAAGAAGAGTTAATTATTTCATCATGTAAGCTATGTCTCATTCACGTAGTACGAGTTAATTACTAAAAATAATTTGCTTTATGATGCAATCATATATGAGTTAAGTAATTCCATTGTATACTTTGCATCTCAATCATGTATGAGTTAATTTCTCCATTATATAATTTGTACCTCATCATATACATATTAATTACTCAATCATTTACTTTGTGTCTCAATCATGTATGGCTTAATTGATCCATTTTATGCTTTGTAACTCAAGTGTCTACAAGTTAATTACTCAATTGTATATTTTGCATAGTTTGCATCTTAACCATGTAATCTCAATCATGTAGTATGAGTTAACTACACATTCGTCTACAAGTAAATTGCTCAATCATGTACAAGGTAATTGCACAAACATGTGCTTTACATCTCAATCATGTGTGAATCAATTATATAATTGTATTCAATTGATTTCTCAATCATGTATTGTGTAAGTTTTGATATATCCGTATGGATTTCAGATGGATGCTTTACATTCATAAGTTAATAATTTCAAGCTTGTGAAAATGTTAAGACTTCTCTTCCACATTTGGTGAAAGAGTGCACATATACTTAAAGAATAAGTACATCAAATAGAGGTGCCAAAGTTTATACCATCCTAAATAGGTCTATTTGAATAATATTTTTTCTTGATTTAGAAATTCAATAGGCACTAAATTAAAATTAAAAATTAAAAATTAATATAAAATTTTTTATTTAAATTTACGTTTTAACTAAAATTATATCTTTTAAATAAAATTTTAAATTATTAAACTTACTCAATTACACTCTACTTTAAATAAACCTAGACCACATATTACTTAATCAATTTATTATTTCACAAAATTTTAAAACTTTTATAACTTCTTATTTGAGCATCTTTTTAAATTTAACACATATATTTGCAATCATTTAACTCAAAATCGGTCAAACATGGGATGCATTTCTAGCATTTATAAGGGAATATGTTGCACTTCATGAGCTCAATGATGGGACTCTAAACACCCTCTTATTCATTCAAGAGGCTCAATCCACAAAGTACAACGACCATCTCTAACCTAGCCTCTCACACAATCCACAAACATAATGATTCACTTGTAGTGAGCTCACTATACATTCCATCAAGCATGATGATAGCACATGGCAGACTTCATGATCCAAGTGAGTGCCCTTTGGTTCTCAACCCTCTACCTCCACCACATGCATGAGAGAAGCATGGATACAGCAAAAGAGAGTGTGGAGAGAAGATGAAGAGCTTCACTCGCTTAGTCCCTCACTCACACACACTCACACACACACACACACACACACACTCTCTCTCTCTCTCTCTCTCTCTCTCTCTCTCTCTCTCTCTCTCTCTCTCTCTCTCTCTCTCTCTCTCTCTCTCTCTCTCTCTCTCTCTCTCTCTCTCTCTCTCTCTCTCTCACAATGGAAGCAAGAAAGAAAGTACAATAAGTTGGCACACATATGAATGGCCTCTTCTTTTCTTTTTTATCCTTTAAATATGAAAAGATTAGGGCTAGGATTTTCCTATCCCCCTTGGGCATCCTACCCCCTTTGTGGCCTTTTCTAGAGACAAATGTGGCCTTGTTTACATGAAAATAGACTTTAATCTTGCCAAAAGAATAAATTCAATAAGGATCGATAGCTAGTACATACACTTTACATAGGAGGGAACTTTGGTCTCATAAAACAACATCACCAAGAGTTACAAAAAGTAACTAATGTCTTCTAAAATTTGTAGAAAAATAACCAATCTCTTCCAGCATTTGCATCAAAATTTATACCACCTATATTTCTTTTATTTACCTTAGATCATTCTCTTGTCTTCCTTCTTGCTATGTTTTTGTTAACATTTATCCCCCCCCCCCCCCAATGAGTGCCAGTCCCATGGCACTCTCATCAAATTAGATGGTGCTATTGCATTGCTTGTGAGAGACTCTATGACCTTTGACGAGCCAAACGGCAAGGACTAGTGGAGTAATATGGCAAAGGAGATGTGGGTGGCATGGTAAGAGGAACTCAGAGCATTGGATTTATCTTAAAGAGGAAGAGGCGATGGCCAATGATAGAGGCCTCATGACAGGTGCATGCCACAAATGTTGGATGTTTGTGAGGACCTCAGTGGTACCTATTTGTCACTTCTACTCTTCCTCAGGGATGTGTCTATCTACTCATGTAGTGATTATGTGCTAGTGCATGTGCAACTAGGAGTTGGATCAAATTCCAAGTAAACTTGGATTGCCTCTAGGTAAAGTGGGTACATACACATTGTAAATGTGTTGCCCACCTGTCCTCCAATAAAATTGGATACAATAGGTTGGCAATACTAGTGTGTGGAGGTGAAGTCGAACCATTTCTACTTGATCAATCCCAGTGTTGATGTCAAAAAAGAGGGGGGGTAACCCCTTCTTCAGAAGGGGTTATTGGTTGTTGGAGGACCCTAATGAGGAGATAGTGGTACTTGTAGGTGGTGATGAAGGAAGATCTAGGAAATTAGTGAACTCTCTTATCAAATACACAAAGGAGGGAATGAGGTCTATAGGCTAGAACATGTAGGTTTTGTTGGCATGAGTTGCTCTAGTATTGCAATCCCTGGGAAATTATACCTACCATGCTTCTTTTCCCAATCTTGGCCATGCCTTCTTGGGTAAGTGCAAAAAAGTGGCTCTACCCACTCCTCCTTATGAGAATAGATAAAGGCTTCCTAGGCCGTCCTGTGCCTTCTAGAAGGGAGAATTGACATTCTGTAGTCTTGGCCATACTTCCTCGGGCTTTAGTTTCAAAATATCTCTCCTTGTTTCTCTTGGTATTTCTACACTGTCTCCTTGGGGTTTTCTTCCTCTTCCCATGGTAAGATTTCAGGGGTGATGGGATGCTCTATGACCCTTTGTGGTGGCTAAGCTCGTAGGTTCCTCTTCAACTATTGGCTGGTCCTTTAACTCCCTTGTGTCAAAATTTTCTAGTCTAATAGGTTCATGGGGGTTGCCATGATTGTGGGTGGGTCTACGGCAATGGAAGAGGTTGGTTGGGGCTACTCATGTTGTATCAATCCTGCTACCTTGAGCTCATGTTCTTCATAGTTCTTTTTCCTCAACTATTAGATTAGGTACTCTTGGTTTGGCTTGTCTATCATCACCTTGATTTCTTGAATCCTCTCCATGTTTTTCAAAGTGTTGGGAGCAATTCGATTCGGGCTTTAAGTCCTTCTAAGTTTTTAGATAGAGACATAGCTCTTGTTGCTTTACCATGATGAGTTTGCAAGCCTCTAAGTGGATTTTGTGCTAGCTTTCATTATATAGGGCTGCTCCTAGGTAATTGGAGAGCTTTATCGGGGAGATCTCATAGAGCCTTTGCATATAGTATTCTACCATGCTCAGGACTCCTAATAAGGTAATGGAGATGGTCTTTTTAAGCGTGCATATGAGGCACTTCATTGACCTTGCATTTGTTGATGTTCTTGATGCCATCTCTCATATAGATCTATCTTTATTTTCTCCTAAGCCACTTCAAACCTAGCATTGCTAAGCTGGCTCGCTTGCTTTAGCATCATGAGCCATTATCTTCATACTTAGCTCAACCATATCGATTCTATAATCTGTGAGTGAATGGACTTGCCCCTTGAGCCGCAATCTTAAAGCTCACACATGGCAGTGCCTTGTTCTTTAAGCTGATCTGGAAGCTTTTTAAGCATTGTGTCATGCTCTTTTAGCTTATTTCAAAGCTCTTGCACATGTTTCTCTTGGAGGTCCTTGAATGTAGTTTCACACTCTTTCACTTGCTTTTGGAGATCTATGAGCCTCAAGTCATGCTCCTTTACCTGGTGTTAGAAATCTTACTCTTGCTTTTCTTGAATCTCCTTCAATCCCTTGTTGCATTCTTGCAATTAAACTTGAAGCTCCTAAATCTACTTTTCTACTTTTATCAAGAAACATTTGTACTCTTTACATGTCCTCTCTAATCTATCCTAAAGCCCCTAGTTGGCCTTGAGTGCATTGGCATTGTCTTCTTTGAGTTCTCCCATTATCCACTCAAGGGATCCTATCCTTCTAGCTACATTCTACCCCTTGGAAGTGTCTTGCATGTTTTTCGTGGTATCTATTGGGTGAGAGCTCTCTTCTAGATTAGTTGTGGCAACTTAAGGTATGGTTCCTACCTTTGCCAGTGTATTAACCTATGCTTGCATTGTACCAAGTTGAGCCATTAGCTAACAGAGAGTTGTAGAATTGGAGGTTGGTTCCTCTACCACCTTTTCCTCTCCCATGCTAGAACTACTTTCTCCTTTTTGGGTTATAATTTTTGTCACTTGTTATGGGATGGATTAGTCCTTACGCATGGACTCTTCTACTAACACTCTAATAGCCCTTTCATATTCTTCTTGTGATTTCTTCATTCTCCATTCCTTTCTTCATCTCCTTTTTGTAGCATAAACAATCAATCGCTCTTCTTTTGTGTCCCCTTTGTCAAAGTCTTCCCAAGATGAGCTCCCTTATTCCTCTTCTCTGTGCTTCTTCTTGTTCATGCTTGTGTCATCACTATAGCTGTGGGGTTTCCTCCTTCTTCTCTTCACCTCTTTTATCTTTCAATGGTGTCCTCAAATGAATCCTTGGACAGTGTGGGTGGTTCTCTATGTGATGGTGAGATCTCATGGTTGGAGGGATACTCCCACTATAACAGTGATTATGTGAGCAAGTGAGCTATTGTAGTTAATGATGTTTTGCATGGCCTTTGTGTAGTTAAGCTTCACCTTTGGATTCTTTGGAGCTACCCTTTGCACTTTGGCCAAGCATTCCATGATATGCTCCAGTTACAAAGCATTCAATTCTTGCTTAACTAGCTTCCTTATCATTATGTCTTCTAGGAGCTACTTAGGTATCCTAGTTGGGCTTGTCAAGGTTTTATTGTAGGTGAAGAGATGACAAAAGAACTATATTGTCACCCTCATCTCTTCTTCTAGTATAGCTCTTAAGGAGGACTCCTCCATTGGCCACTACTTTAATTGCAGTTCCATCAGTTCTAACTATTTAACTCTCTTACCACCTTGGAGAGACTTGGGGAGCCTTCTATGTTTGATGTAAAATTGTGATCCTCTTCTGATGCCCAATGTCTCTTCCACTAGCTTCAGGGTGAACTCGAAGCTAGCAACTCATTTATCTTGATTCTCATAAGGTTTTATGTTGTGTCTAAATCTTCTATATTTAGTGGCTAGGTCATAATTCTTAATCTTTCTAGAACAAGTTAAAAAGTGGATGTGTGTGGAAGTCACTCTAATGTAGCCTTCGAGGCCATAGTTGGCCATGAATTCCTTGGGCATGTGGTATTTTTCAATCAGATTCTCTAGGTTGGTGAAAATTAAAAACTTGAAGTGGCCTACTTCCCACATGTTTACCTCCAATTTTAGATCCTCTCTTTAATGGGCAAAGGAAACCACTTTCTCTTCATTTAACGCGTCTCTGATTGGTGTAGACTATGATGTGGCTAAAAGAAATGGTACTTTAGCATATGTCATTTGCAAGCAAAAGGGAATTTATCATGAGTTATTTTTAATAAAAAATTTAAATCATGTACTTTATGTCTCTTTATTGAAATTGAAGAATTGGATCTGGATAACCTAAAATTTTGAGCCTTACCTACCATTTTCATTTATTCCATAATTAACAGTTATCTTGTTGTGGTGTTTGAAGGTCTTTTGTGGGCTTTGACTTTTGGGTCCTTTTGGAGTTTGTCGCTTGGTCTAGTCTTGGTTATTCTTAGCAATTCGGTTGTGTCTTTCTTCCCCCTACAAAATGCTATCAAGGTTCCCGACTTGGGAGAGTAGGTCATAGTGTGTGCTAGTTTTTTTTATATTATAGTAATTTTATTATAATGTACATAGTCAGTTGCTTGCTTTATTTATGTACATGATGTGAAGGATTGGGAATCCACCAGTCATAGAAATCTAGATTGTACTCAAGTTCCGCTAGGGTGTGGAGGGTGACAGGTTGAATCAAAAACTCATAGAGATAAGACATAATATCATCAAGGATTCATGGGCTGTTGAACTGACTCACAACATGGAGCTCTTCTTCAGTCATAATAGTTTGTCAATCAATGGGTGCATAATGAAGTAACTACTTTGGCAGTGTCAATATTCAAGCCTTGTTGATGTCTCATAAAGATGTTGTCTCGCAATACATTGGATTGTATTTGAGGAGGCTAATAATTTTGCGATGTTTGACTATGGTGACAACCTTGTTTCTTGTAGTAGAAACTTCATAAAATGAGTGATGTAGCGTCTATTAAGGAAGTGATTTGTTGTATTGTAGAGATGGTGGAGCATCTCAATTGACGAAAAGGTACTGGAAGTGTAACCTTAGTGAATGAAGGAAGTATTTAGCAAGCTTACAGCTACTTTTGGGAATAGCCTGAGGTAGATAATCTTGTGCATGAATGCTTTTGTGGAGAAGATATTTTGACTCCTCCCAAGTGGGGTGCCACTAGGAAGCGAGCTTGATCATATCGATGTCAACTAGCCTAAGGTCAATCATAGCAAATAATTTGTCAATATAGGGTGCCAAATGTGGAGTCGAGCTAAAGAAAACATTTAGATTGGGACTTTCTTACTTGGGTAGATAAACCTTATGCCATTTTATAGATAGACTAGAATTGGCATGGTTTCTTAAATTCGGCTCATAGTGAAGGTTGGTATTCACTCTTTCAATATGGAGGAACTTGGTATAGAGTGGAAAGGATATCCACTTGTGGGGTGAGTTGTGACAAATGTGGTTATGCCAATAATAGTGGTGTCTAGGTTGGAGGATTGAGAAGTCATGTGACTAGGGAATCAATAGCTGGAGAAGGAGCAGCCAATGGGGTGGAAGGCACTAATGAACCTTTTTCCTAGGTGGGAATGCTTCATTAAGGTTCAATGGGGTTTTGGTTAGTATACCTAGTGTTAGCACCTAGTTTGTTTGAGTAATGGGGTGCCATCAAAGTGGCTACAATGGTCTGTGTATGGCAAGTAGTGATGCATGCAACCATGGACAATTTTGGCAACTAGGGCATGCATCGATCGTCATAATACCCTTGCACTTTGAGAAAGGCCTTTGGAATCCATTAAGCTATTATGCATGGGCCAGGATGAGACTTAGGATGTCAATGAGTATCTCTTTGCTTCAATTTTTTGGGCTTATACTGCAAAGAGATGTGGAAGGACGTTTTGGGGAGCCACTTCCACTGAGTAGTAGAGCTAACAAAGAGGTGACTTCTTGCAAGTTTGGTCATTTCAAAGCAAACTCAAGAGCATTGTGGTCTTAGGTGGTGGATAGGACTAAGATGTAGGGGTGATCTAAGTCAGCTCTCATATTGCACCTCTTTAGAACTAAAGGTTGTGATCATGCGTGCATATGATGTTAACTATAGATGGATATGCTTATTGACATAATCAACATTGTAGTTAGTTGAGAACTTGTATATTTGTCCCAAAATAATCTTCGTGCCACTCCCTTTTGAGTTTGGCAGAACATGGAAGAGGAATGGGATACTCTTAGTCTTAATGGTGATTGTCAATTTACATTTGCCTATCAAAGAGTAAGGTTGTGTTTATAGGGATTCAACCTTGCATCCATGGATTGCAAGTCTCCTAAACTTTTCCAATAGCAATAACAAAGTATATTATAATCTAATCCCTCATCAACAACTAAATCAAGCAAGATTAACTTAGCTATTGTAAGGTGGATATAGAAGTAAGTGGTTGCAATCAAGGCCTCATCTTCCATTTTGAAACTAAATGGCTTGAACATTTATGATGGGCCCATTTGGATTCGATTGGGAGTGTGATGCAGGAAAGTGTTGTTGTTGTCGCTTAAATTCTTCATGGAAGGGTGTCCGTGTGGGTAATACTTATTTATTTACTACGATTAAAATGGTAGATGGGTTGGCCATCTAGCATTTCTAGCTCAACATTACCTATCTTGCTAATTATACAAACATAGAAGGGTGCAAGGCCTTGGAGTTTTATATGTTTCTAGCAGTCTTTGATATAATAAAGTAGTACAAGATCCCCCTTGTGGAAGGATCATTGCTTGGCATGCTTGTCGAACCACGACTTTCATGAAGCATTAATGATTTTACTCAATCAAGACGGAAATAATTTTACTCAATACATTAATGAGAACCTTGTTTGTGGCTTTAACTTGGTCGTTCACATGGGAATACTAAGGACTAGACTTCCTATGGATAACTAGAAACATAGATAGCAGGTACTCAATCACTTCATTGAGTAAGTGTGTCCCTTGATCTCATTGACAATTTCAATGGGGCAAAAAGCATGAGATTACCTTGCTCCCAAAGAAATTGCACAGTGGTTCATATATCATTCTTATGGGTTGCCCCCCAGACTCAACCCATTTAGTCATGTAATCTACAACGATGATGATATATCAATCCTATGAGTATTATGCAATTGGGCTACCATGAAGTCTATACTGCATTTTACAAAAGGTTGGTGGGAAATTATCCTTTAAAATAGATAACTTCATGCATTGGCACTCATCATAGCATTTGACAAATTTGGCCACATCCTTAATAAAGAGAGTGGGCCACCACAATTGGACTTGAAATACTTTTTGGCTATGGTATTTGCATCAAAGTGTCCTCTAGTAATTCCATCTTGAACCTCTTGCATCACATCCTCAATTTCATGCTCAGATACACACTATCAAAGAAGATTGTCCTACCCTAGGCGATATAACTAGCCAACGATCCATTGGTAGGGTCGAGTTTGAATCAAGAGACCTGTCTGTTGAGTTTTTTTTTTATTGGTCATTTTGGTAGGAATTGCTCAAGAATATACACAATATTATTGGCTCAATGAGGCATGATGTCCACCTTCAAGAGCCAAAATTCCTAATTAGCATGGAACAAATGAGCATAGGGGAACTGAACATCAACTCCTATGGCCTTTTCACCCCATGAGTCACTCATGATAAGTGATCAACAATGAAATGACATTTTTCTTTGCACACTACAATAGACAAATCAAAGTCCAATAGTAAACAAAAACCAACCGACAATGCATCCCATGGTGGCAGAAGGCTTATTTATAAGGTACAATAATGCATGATGGTCAACAAAGAAAGTGAAAGGTATAGTGAGGAGATAATAGAAACTCTTTTACAGTGTAAAGCATTGCTAACGCTTCTCTTTCAATGGTAGAATAGTTTGTTTTTGCCTTAATGAGCTATTGACTAGCAAAGTGCACAAATAAATCCATATTATGCTCACAAGATTGGTACAACACTATACTAATAGCAATTTTAGAGGTGTCAATATGTACATTAAATGTTATTATCCAATTTAGAGCCCTTAAGATAAGAGCATTCCTAAGATCCTTTTGTAATGCTTCATAAAAAGCTTGCATTTCTTTGTCTGGGCCCTAGTAATAAGTACCTTGTAGAGTGATCATACAATAGCAACATAGTTTGGCACAAAGCGTCAATAATACTCGAGATAGCCAAGGAAGTATTGTATCCCCTTTGGGTTGTGGATAGAGAGAGATCCATGATAGCTTTAATTTTGGCGGTGTCAGTTTGCAATTCTATTTTTGGACTCAACATGGCCCATGATTATACCATGCTTGACCCAGAACTGACACTCGAGGCGATTCAAGGAGAGGTTATACTACTTGTCTTTCAAAGACTCGGTAGAGCTTGTCAAGATATTAGCCCAATTAGAGAGGACACACAAGTCATGAACAAACACCTTGATCCACTTCCATAGCATGTGCTTGAAGATAATACACATGAGTCTTTGGAAGGTTTTTGATGCATTAGGTAGCCCAAAATGCATGACAATGTAAGCAAATACACCCCCGTTTGTGATCTATTGTTCGAGTGGACTTGCACTTGATTATATCCTGAAAACCCATCTAAGAAGCTGTAAGCTTCCTTTCCTTCTACATGTTTGATCATATGATTAGTATATGGTAGCGGATAGTGATGTCCCTTGGTTGTAGCATTTAGTTTATTTTAATTGATCCATATGCGAATTTTTCCATTCTTCTTGAGTACCATGATGATCAATCATACCTAGTCAACATGCTTGGTTTCATATATGAATCCTGATTTTAGTACTTGTCGATCTCCTTTTGACATGATGAGTATATCAAGGATTCATTGGATAGGGTCATTCCTTGATAGGCTTGGCATCCTCTTTGAGAGGAATCGTGTGGGTAACAACTTGCCAGTGGAATACCCTTAATGTCAAAATAGTTCCAAGCAAAAATGTCCAAATATTCCTTTAGCAAGTTAATCAATTGTTCCTCATCCTCCGCACTAAAGTCCTTAGCAATGTAAATAGGATTAAGGGATTCCCCAAGCAGTCCAATATTTGCTTTTTTGACTTGTGACATTTCGTCAATGACAACTACTTGATCACTCTTTTTGAACTTTGTGAACCTTGGTGCAAGGTCTTGTGGTTTCTTCTAACTTAAACTTTTTGAATCACTATTTTGAGTATTATATTTTAAGTTTTTTCATCTCAAATGGATTGGTTGAGGAATTTCTAGGTCATAGTCATTGATTCCACATATGTCAGAGTAAGAACTTGTTATGGTGTTGTATGACACTTTAACTAGGTGTCTTCAACTCTAAACACCTTAGGATCCAAACAATGATCATTGAGTTGGTGGCCCATTTGTTTGTAGTCCAAGACCTTAAGGTATTTAGTTGAGATTAATATCATGATACCCATGTCAATAAGCAAGCTCTCATTATGAGAGGATTTGGGGTCCATAGAGATTTACTTAATGGTACAGTCATATGTGTTGTAATCGATAGAATTAGGATCATAATCATCGATATATTGAATTGATTGGACATCCTCGGACTCACTCACCTCCTTAGCATCTATGCCTTGTTCCTTCATCAGTGAGACATAGAGACTATTGTGGAAAATGAACATGACTTGATGTAGGTTGGTCCATTGCCATGCACGATTGTATAACAACTTTTCAAAGATGGTTAGATTAACATCTACTTGATTACCAAAAATTGGCCATTGCTAGGTGAGGATCTTGCCTAATGCAAGCCTCTATCCCCATTAGGGTAGGATAGCCCAGAAAGGTTGCAAGTGTTTAGGAGCCATCATAAAGAGCAGCATCAAGATGGATTCTTTGTGAGGATCTATCATCATGAGGGTTGGAGTATCTCATGCATCTTTCTGACTCAAGCATTCATAGGCTGATCAATATTTCAACTCTTCTATGACTAGCAATTCCAAGGTGGTGAGAATGTGCATTCAACCCTCCTCATCCTAAGGAGAGTGAATGTATCTGCCCAATGGTTGGCAGGTTGGAGGTTCATTAGAATATCCATGTAAGAGTGTGAAGATAGCATCCAAGTCAACTAGTGAGGTTTTCCAAGGCTCCTTCTCAATATGAATTGTCTCCTTCATATTGCCTAGGAAGACTAGACTACTCCCCCAATCCTCAACAAGACATGCATTGTGCATCCATAATTGGTCAAGCAACAAGCCATAGTCCACACCTTTCATGACAATAAAGTTAACCTTGAATCGTACTCTAGTGTGGTCTTAATCGGCCAACCTCTTAAAACTCCCATCAATCTAACTTTAAATCCATTGGTGATGGTTAGGTTAAAGTGTGCTAGTTCAATTGATAGATTTTCCCAAGCTTGGAGTACATCTTGATTAATTATGCTCACACCATCTCCAATGTCTACAATTCTTTGACTAATAGTATCAATATCCACAAGAAGAATAGCATATCACTTGGCTCCTTCCTAAAATGTGTTAACCCCTAAAGTAAGGGTTGGGGGTGCTCTAATACCGTGTGGATAGCATGTATTTGAATGCCTATGGCTTATATGATGCTTATGTGATATGCTTTTGATGCCTAGATGTTGCTTTAATGCTTGGGCAACATTCTTGGATCAATTAGAGCTCAAGTAGCTCAACATTTCAAGGGTTCTTTACTATACTAGTAAAGTTTGGGCAGCAAGCATTCATAGTAAATGTCTATGTATTGAATGCCTACATGCTATTTGGGTGTGCTACATGGTTATTTTGATGCTTTGCATTGATATTTATACCCTACTATGATTATGTTGAGCTTTGCACCTTGGATTTGTGTTTGATTGGTTACATTTGGGCAGTGGTTATATACTTTAGCGATTTTCATTTCTGAGCTTGAAGAGATATTGAAGGCATATGCTCTTGGATATATACATGATGTATTTTGGGCACTGGAATGCTATGAGATGCATTGAACTTCCTTTGCTACTTTGAATACTCTGAATTTTCTCCAATGGGAGTACTTGTTATTTTCTTCATAGAGCTTGGTTCATTGAGTCAATGGGAGAATCTTTTATGCTTTCTTGGTTTATGCATATATTATCACTACAAACATTTATGGCTATGGGCTAATTTGCCTTTGATTTGGATACCTTATTACACTTATTATTAATGGTTTGTCAAAGGTGAATACATGCTTGGCATTTATATTGATATGCATCTATGTACCTCACCTTGGATGTTTTGATGGACTTTGGTACTACATGGTTCATGCTCTAACTTTACACTACTAGTTGCATTGTGCATCTTGATTATTACTACCCTAATTTTCTTAGATGTGGGAGCTTACTCTTTTGCATAATTGCCTATAGTTCCATTTTGATTTACTATATTTTTATGGACAATCATGCTGAAAACTAGTTTTGAGCAATTTCTTTGAGAGCAAACAATTGTATTCATCACTCTAGTGCTTTCTGCTTGTGGAGAGCAGTGTGTGTATTGGCTCAATTTTCCCCATGTTATATGCCTTTTGGCTTGGTTTTGGGGATACAAATCTTGTATTATCTTTGTTAGGAAGATATAATGGTAGGTGCTTCAAATGCTTCCAATGGTAGTGCTATCTTCAACATGGAGAAGTTGGATGGCAATAACGTACAGTATTGGTAAACTCATATTTGGCATGTATAAATTCAAAAGAAGAAAGTCAAGCCATCAAAATTAAAGGGTATAAAGATAGAACTTAATAATGTAGATGCTTGGGAAGATCTTGAAGAGCTATGTAAGTCTACCACTATTTTTTCATTGTCAAAGCACGTATACTTCAATACCATTGAGATAGATGGGGGTGCTTATACATTATGGAACATTTGTGATCTCAATGATGAATAGAATCCTAAACCTCAACTATATTGGCTTAAGAAAATCATGGACATTCATATGAAGGAAGGAACATCTATGTCTTCTCTCTTGCTACTTGAGACTTGGCATACATTCCGCATTGCTATCAGTGCAAATCCTCTTAAAGGTAGCTTTCATCTCAAGGATGTAGAGGGTACTTTGCTTACAAAATAAGTAAATAGGAATGTTGATGTAGCCTAAACTTCTCATGCACTTATAGTGAGAGGCAAGCATGGTGGTAATGGGAATCATAATCATGGTAGAGACTCACATCCCAATAGGGATAAGTCTAAGTTTCATGGGCAATCACGTAGTAAGTTTTGCGATCCTAAGTCCTCGCTTACTTGTCATTATTGTTGGCAATAGGGTCACATAAGGCTTCAATTCCATAAGATGCAAATCGATGATTATAGCATTGTTCCTAGGTCCAATGTTAAAATAGAAGAGATAAATGCCTTATAGTTCAAATAATTACATACTTGCTCCTTCATCAGTCAATGCTACTCAGTTACTTGATGTTTAGTCTCCTTATGCTTGGTGTTGGCTTCTTGATTTAGGTGCTTCTTTCCATGTTACCCCACATTATCCTTGGTTTTATACCTATCGCACCATTGAGTTCACCCAAACTGGACAATGAAAATGTATGCAACATTGTGTGCATAGGTAATGTGAGATTGCAATTTGGTATCGGTGTTTCGTTTATGCTTCACGATATACATCATGTTCTGGCTTTGAGTAAAAGCCTTATCTCTACTCCATAGTTAGATGATGATATGTACTATGTCTCTATTGGTGATTCTACATGGAAGATTGCACATGGCAATCTCCTTTTTGCTAGATGTGCCAACATTGGCATTATATACCCCTTGCTTGTATATGGATTCGTTGATTATGTTTTGACAGTGGCTTATGCTCCACATGAATCTCTAATACTATATTTTTTGTGTCTCCAATAGCACTCTTGTGAGAGTAACACCTTATTACCTTATCATGTAAAGAATAAAGAATGAGTGTATACATGTATAGTTAGGGTTAATGAGTAAGATGGGCAGCTGATCATATTGGCCTTTATCCAAACAATATTCCGCTGATAGATCAATATGCCTTTAAGAGAGACAAAAGAACAAGATAATATGTGAGGTAAATATATATAAGGTACCCTCACCTAATGCATATTGACTTCGTACAATGTGAAAATCTTTCAAAGGGTACAATCTTGGTGAGAAATTGTGTAGGGTTATTATCAATATGAACTTTAACAAGCTTAGCTTGGTTGTCCTCAAGAACTTGATAATGGAAGTGATACCTTACTTCTATATGCTTGGTTTTTACATAAAACACAAGATTCTTTGCTAATACCTTTTTGTCTTCTTCCTTCCTCGTTTTAATTTCCCTATGTACCTCTGTTTGCACTCTTGATATCATGTCCTTAACTTCATCTTCAACCTTCTTATTGGTTGTGGTCACCTCCATTACCAACTTCTCCTCTAATTGAGCCAAGCACATATGCACCTTCAAAAAGTGAGTCCTTCAAGGCCACATTTTCTACTTTCAAGTTGTAAAATCTTTGATGTAGACATTCCTCCCACAAGCTTGGCTCTTGGGTTAACTTGAGTGGTGTTGGCAAGACAATTGAGAAAGTCTTTGGGTACATCTCGTTTTTAGGGTGACAATTCAAGTTTACCTCCCTTAGGTGCCACTCTTGCACCATAGGGGGAGGTCATTAGAAGATTGAAGGCCCCCAAAGAAAATTATGCATACAAACAAGCTCTTATGTGAGGGTTAGAGAAAGAGTTCCAAGACATGCCCTACAAGGCAAGGCTAGTTACACACTACCGGTCTCTCACACACCCCCCTTCTTTGAATGAGGATATCCTTTGTCTTCTATGCCTTAGTTGTTGATAATACACTTGGGAAAGGGCAATTGCCTATCCAAATTTGTGTCCAGTCTGAAAAATGTAGAAGCCTACTCTTTTTTTTGGCACGTAGCATTGTGTCCTTATACTTGCAAATATTTTGAGGTTGGGCAAGGGGTTTGGCTTGTGTAACCAACCCAAGGGTGTAGAGTACCTATCGTCAACCATGAGGAAAAGGAGGCGAACTACATGGACAAAATGACTCCCTGTCATATTGCACGAAAGCAAAGAGATGAACTATATGTTCTTCATTGCAAATATGGACAAGCAAAAAGAGACAAATTGACTATCGAGAGAGAGGAAGATTAGAGAGAGAAATGGATGAAGCATTAATGTTTTGATAGACTTTCTATGTTGCTTCTACCTAAGTGTGAACGCGTGTTGTTGTGAGAGAGAAAGAGAGAGAGAGAGAGTTTTGGGGGGGGGGGGGGGGGGGGGGGGAAGAGGGGGGGGTTGTGTTTTAATCCTCAAGATCATGCACTTAGCAAAAAGATAGTGTGAAGCATACGTAAGAGTAATGAGATCAAATGAACTCAATAGTGATGAAGTTTGCACACGAGTTATTCCAAAGTGAGCCACCATAAACTCTTGTAACAAGATATATAAGCTACAAGTGGGATGAGACTCTTGGGACTCACATGCAAGGAGCCAAGAGGACTCATTATGAGTACCTTGACACCGAAACCCTAATAGCACTTCATAGAGTATTACCCATCACCCCGTCAAGTCTTGATACTCAATAAATGCACCTACCAACAAAATCCAATGATACAAAATTAACAGCACCAAAACCACAGATGCCCTAATGTGAGCGCATGAACTTGACTTGGCTTAGAGACAACACAAAGAAAACTCCTCAAGGATGAATCATGGAATAGCTCACCAATGTCCAAGATAGTCCAAGCAAGAGACTCAAATCTCCAAGAAGACCATCCAATTCTCTTCAATCACATGCACTGTCCAAAAGGCCACACTTTTGAAGGATTAGACTCGTGAGTCACGTAAGTACAAGTACTAGGTTCCTACAAGGAAATGAACAAAAAATACACCCCAAGGGCACCAATAACAACGTACTCCTTAAGGTGAATGTCATATATTTTTTGAGAGGGCATTGATTGCCCCCTCTCAAACACTTCTTCCCATAATCCCCCCCCCCCTTTGATGAGTTGGACTAGGAAGTTGTTGCTAATACATGTTAAGAGAAGTTCACATTTGAGAAAGAAACCCAAAGGTTCATCCACCATAAGACTTATTATAATTAGTCAATCCTCTAATGGATGCTAACAAGGCCACCCTCTAATTAGAATGCACCTACACACTACTACCACCCGTGCACACATGTAACTTCCCTTCAACTGCTCAACAAATATAATTGCATCAACAAGTGCCTTCACCAATGCAATATCCTCCACAAGTACACCTCAACATGAGAGAAATGTCTTGTCAATCATAAGATACTCCAATGTGAACCTCCCCAAAGCCAACGTAGCTAAAGCCTTAGGTCAATGTTTATAGCTAGGTGTAAATATATCTACGTTTTTTGGCATGTACCTTGGCTGACATAGATCATTGCATTTGCTTGCAATAAAGATCTCTCTCTCTCTCTCTCTCTCTCTCTCTCTCATATAAGGCTATAGTTCAAGGTGTGCACAATTGCAATGAGCTAGGAACTTGTTTGGTTTGTTGGAGTGTTTTCAGGAAAGTGAAAGATTTGCAGGCACAAGAATATCACATTTTTAAACACAATTCAATAGTTACTTTGTTATCCATAACATCACAAAATTAAACATGATCAAATAACACCTTAACATTACATGCGGATCCTTATGCTACCATAGAGCTTGAGAGCTTGGCAAAATTGCTTATAGATGCAAGTAAGAGAAACATAAAATGTTAAGTTTCTTGTGTAGTTCCAACCTCGCCATTTTATAGATATGATTCAATCAAGCCTTCTGAATCACAACAGCATTCGTAAGTCCAGCACCCTCAATAGTCTCTGATGTGTTGCTCAAAGTTTTCGGAGGAAAACCCATGATCTGCAGCTGATAGTTTCTTGAATTGTTAGGTCTAGCAGCATCGATAAAACGACGAATGTCACCGACAGTGTGGTGATTATTGAAACGTGCAACCATGCGTGTACCATCAGACAGTCGCAGCTGAATAGAGGTCACAGGCTTTGAATCATCAATTATGAGCCCTTGAGAAGGTTCATTCCTGGCACTGACACCAGTTGGTGTACTGCCTGACTCCGTTCCTGAAGAACTTCCTAATGTGCGTCCAACCCCTTGAAACGGAACATGCCTGGGTTCTGGAGGAGCCTGTGGAGCAAGCTTTCAGATTAGTTCTATATTACTCTGACTGATCATTAATCCATTAGCACTTATAATGTGTTTAGAAAGCATAATCAACAAGTCTAATTTAAATGAGTATATAGAAAAACATACTGTCCAGTCTTCCTCCCTCCGCACTAGATTAACATGAACAGGAGTGCCTCGATCTGCTGGCTCCAACTCCTTAGGACATTCAGACTTACTGATACTCTGCAACAAAGTTCCAGTTATATTTCCTTTCATCAGAATCAGGTGGTAAGCTTGAAAACAGTAACAAAATCAAGAACAAGAACCAAGGCTCTACCATTAAAAACTGGGCATTAGCAGGATCATCAAGCCTTCTAAGAGGCCCATTGTCCACTGTAAATCCATTCCTCCAAAAGGTTATGTTACGAATTACAGGCTCTGGCTGACGAGGTGGTGCTGCTGCTACTGGTGCATGAGTATCTCCTTGCTGTACTGGTTCTCCTGTAAGTGTGCGTCCCACCCCAGTGAATGTACTCCTGCCTGGTGTACGAGCTGAAGGAGGTTCTGAGGGCCCTTCTTGAGCACCCATCCGTCTGGCCTGTTCGAATATTGCATCCACTCGATTACCCCTCTGAGGATCCTGAACCAGCATGCCACTGTAAAAGAAATGTGTTATATGAGGATGAATTATAACAAATATTTGTGAAACTGCAAATGCCAAAAAGAACCATGCAAAACATCTGTTTCAGAAAACCATGCAAGAACTCATGGCAATGGCAGTCACAAATAGCTGAACCTGAAAGACACATTCCTACACAAAAAAGTAAATACGCTTGCAATCCAACCAAATCCAAGTTCACATCAAAAGATATCTTCCCTGTCAGCAAATGGTTGGCAGCAGAAGTCACCAGCTTGGATACACAGATTTGGAACCTGAACATCTTGCCAGACTGAGAATTGCACCTTGCACCAAAATTATCATGGAAAGGTGCTGGTGGATTTTGAGGCTCAGGCATAATTGAGCTTGTGCATTGCACTGGTTTAAAATACGAGCTCGAAGTATTATAGAGCCATATGAGCAAGTATGTGTCTTGGCATGTGATCTTGTTATGGTGGCTTAGAACTTGCAATAACAGTTCTTTGAGATTAGATCATTAGTGCCACTGTAACACGTCTCTATGTTTCAATAAAGAATATATTTGCATAAAAATTTTAAAAAATATATTATTTCTTAAATATTCAATAGAGTACAAATATAAAGAAAAATGACTTAGCTTTAAAGGAAATAGATAACATTAATTTTGAAGTAATTGGAAAGGGCAATAATATTAAAATAGATAGTTTAGTTCACAATATTTTTACATCTCAAGAATTAATAGATTATCAAAGCAATTTTTTATTTTTAGCACCATGTGAAAAATGGTAATCCTTTATGTATATTAAAAGACTTTGTTTGTGAAGAGTTGCAATTTTCAACCCTCTTGTTGAACAAAAGTTTAAATCTAAAGCAAAATCATCTCATTGTGAACAAGCTCAATGAGAACTTTTTGTCAATCTGCACAACTTTTATTGAAGTATTCAAAACACCTATGTCATTATGGGTAAGAATACGTAAAGGTACAATTAATGCTAAAGAAGTGATAGTCGAAGATTTAAAAATGATAAAAATGTTAAGAGATTTTAAAATCAAATATAAGATCTAGAGACATTGAAAATTTTCAAATATCTTGAGATTACAATATATATTTTGAAAAATGTTTCTTAACTGATTAGGCAATTAGAATAGCCAACATTCTTTTTTACTCTTTCATGTCCTAAATAACTTTGGGAATGTTTCACTCATTGTTTGAAAAGAAATAAACAATGCCAACAATAACATAAATAAAAATACTAGATCCTTTAATAAGCAAAAAATATTTTGATGATGATTTATTATGCTTAATAAGTTAAGTAATAAAGAATGATGCAATACTTAAAGAAGTATAACATTATTATTTTTAAAGAGAATTTCAAAATCAAGATAAGTAACATGCTTATGAATTATTATGGATTGAATAAGTAAATATTGATCATTAAATAATAGTAATGATATATGTGGATTGCCTTATCAAAATGTCACTGTGATCCCAACTTATTCCCTAATGAAATCAAACTAATGTAACCTTTTGAAAAACGTCTATACCTAGCATTAAGAAAAGTTGAAAAATATAGCTTTCACCTTCCATATTTACTGATGGAAAAAACTATTATACTAAATCAAGTTGCGATCATAGATAAATCTACGGTCCATATATATATATGTATATATATGTATATATACATATATACATATACATATGTATATATACATATATGTACATATGTATATATATACATATGTACATATATGTATATATATATACATATGTATATGTATATATGTATATATATATATATATATATATATATATATATATATATATATATATATATATATATATATGACTCACGACTAAATTAAAATATTGGAGTAAAAATATTGGATGTCTATTTTTAACACTTAACTTTGGCATTATTAAGTTGTACACATACAAGGTACACATGTGAAACGCGAAGTCAGTTAAGTACCTTAGTGACCCAAGTGACTAGTGGATGGCATTGGCAAAAGTTGTACAAAGTTAAGGCAAGTAGGTTAATTAAAGCTGAAAATAATTTTTAGAAAGCTGCCACTTGTAAAAACTCCCCATTCAAACTAGAGAAGGGCTATTTGGGCATTGGATGAGGGTCATTCTAGCATTCAGAGGATGACGGAGGAAGGAGGAGTTGTCGGATGAGGTCTAGGTGAAACCAACCTTCCTTTTCAGAGAGGGTGGTAATGACTTGATTAATCAACACAGCAAGCATAAAATTTATATAAACTAAAATGCAAATGTTACACTTAATCTTGGACAATGGACAACCTATTGGTCCCAAAATTGGTGTCCCTTGCAATATTTATTTAGCTTGAATTGCAATCTCAATGAAATATAATGAGATTCCCTAAATCTCCTTCATTCTCCAATTGCCTCTTACTGTCATAAATGACGAGCAAGTCTTCAAACCAATTTGTCCCTTGGTTTGCTCAAGGATTGACCTTCAATTGTGCTCCTTCAGTGACAAATTCACCCCCAAATTTTTGTTGGCTGAATGGCCACTTGAAACTCCTTGATTTGCCCCAATTTCAATTGACTAAAATTCAAGTCTTTAGGCCTTCAATTTTTGTGCACACTTCCCAAGGTGGCTATCAAATCCTGGTTTTTGCTGTAAATTAGTGTTTACAGCAAAGATAAGATAAATCTCCACCTCCAATGGCTGATTTTGTTGGAAATTGCCAAGGATGAGAATAGGTTGGAGAATGAGAGAGAATGTTGAGGAGATAAAAAATTCACACTTACTGAAATCCAAGTCTTCGGGCCTTCAATTTTTTTAGCACACTTCCCGAGGTGGTGGTCAAATCCAAATTTTGGTTGAATTAAAGTTTACAACAAAGATTAGTTAAAATCTCCACCTCCAATGGTTAATTCTGCTAGAAGTTGCTAAGGAAGGATGAGAATAGGTTGGAGAATGAGAGAGAATGCTAAGGAGATAGAAAATTCGAACTTCCATTGCAAGAAAATTGAAGAAATCAACTATTGCTCTATCTACACTACCATGAAAGTTGTCTCCACTAATTGGTCATGAATCGCTTCATATGTGTGGTTATAATGCAAATGCAACGAATGCACCCTTTTTGCTGCCAATTTATGATAGCTTAACTCTAAAAGGGCCAACAAAGGACTATGATGAGGGTGGTAAAGAGGTGAAGTTTGAAGCCTTTAATGGTGTGCAAGATAGATTTAAGGCCTTGACTTTCATTCAAAAGTTTGATGCAACATGCAGCAAACAAACCTTGTAGGGGAATAAAAAGTGTACTCTAAACTCTCATGTCTCAAAGACGGAGGCCCAGGTGATGAGTAGGGGAGTATGTCATACCCCCTTACAGATCCGGAAATGCAATAAGGCAGCCTCCAAGTGTCAAACAACATCAAACCCAACAAACAATGATGTTGGATCAATATTGCACAAGCTAAATAGAGACAAAACTACAAACCAAAATTCAACCGATGACATGGCAACAATCTGCACAATATACACAAGAAAAAGATTATGTGACAGCAACCTGCATAGTAAGCGCAGGCAGCAAACTAGTGACGACTTCTGGGATGAGGTTGCTGATGGTTGGGCGACAGCTAGGATGAGGTTGCGAATGGCTTTGGGCAGCAACTAGGGCTTCCAAACACGGTGATTTGCTGACATGGGCAGATTGTACAACAACAATGCGGCAATCAGTAACACTCACCAAGCTGAAAACAATGCGAATTGGCGAGGAGGATGGAAACAAGTGCTAGACTGATGTAGACAACAATAGACAGCTTCGGCTGAGATGTCCCCTATGAATGGGGTGTGGGCAGTGAAGCTAGAGGGCCTAAAACCTGCAAAAACGAGATTGAGATGAATGGAGAGCAACCTCCTTATTTATAGAAAGTTTTGGGACCTCATGCCGTGCATCTTTTTAAAACTCTCTTGAACCACACACCATTTTAGGATTTTCATTAATTAAGCATTTTGGGGCTGTCGAATGTTGGGTGTAAAGTCCCTTCGTCTCCATGTAAATAGTCTTACGAGTGTGAACACACCGTTATTGTACCCTAACATATAAATACATTCTTCTATTCTTTGTGTACCATCATGAACTGGTATACCTATCTCTGCGTTCACTTCCTCTAACACTCAGCTCTGCAGCTCACGCCTTGATCTCACACTCCATTGCGCACTCCCCCCTTCAAACTAGTATCAAAGTGCACAATGCACGCTTCCCGAGGTCAAAGGCAGCTCGTGAACAATCAGGACCAAGAGCTAGGTCTAGCGTGACCAACGTGGATCAGCGGGCAGCAACAAGCGTGACGGCACTGGACTTCATTTCCAGTGTGACAACTGGACTTTGTGTCCAACATGATGGCCGCAAATGACTAGATGGCAACAGGCAACAAGTGACGTTCAACGAGAACTAGCGTGGCAACAAGCAAGTAACGCCTACAGTGAATCGTCATGGCTTGCATGACACACAGACGATCGACAAGTCGACGAGGGTTCCAGGTCACGCGAGCCACAGACAGGCTACCAGTGGGGTTCCAAGTCACGCGACGTGATTGGCAGGTCGATGGACCTCATCACATCATGTTTTTTTAAGGTCAAAAATTCGTTTTTCTTCAAAATTCTCTAGGAATTTCCCCTTGGCTTGACAGGGTTTCGCGCGCGCAAGCAGAGAGTTCAGATTTGTGCATATTTAAGGCCAAAAATTTGGGGCTTTTTTTATTGAATGTTGTTCATGCAAAATTGAGGCATATGCATCAAAGATTGCAAACATTGTGCGCGTTTGGATTGGGGATTTCGCCAAATTTACTGAAACTTTGCTCAGTTGAGTAAATTTCTCAACATTGAACCCATAAAATTTGGGGCTTTTGCTATATTGGTGAAATTTTGTTCAGCTGAGTCAGATTGGCTGACATTGGCGCACAATTGGACACGAGAAATTTGGGGCTTTTGCAAAATTTTGTGAAATTTTGCTAATTTTGTTCGTTTTGTGCTTTCGGGAACATGTATTAATGCAATCAGGGTAGATTAGTGAGCAAAATTTTGGGGCTTTTGCTGAAATCTATGGATTTTGGCAAAATTGATACGTGAAATGCACTTTGGGAATATTGTTAAAGCAATCTTGTTGCCATAAGCAAAGTGATTTGAGCATTTTTATCTCCCGCTTATGCGATTTTGGAGAAACTCTAGAGATTTCTTGTTTTGTGTATCAGAAGTTGATACGGGCACATATATATGTAGTACACATGTTGGACAACTCCCATTGAGTCGATGTATTGCTGATTATTCATGTTGCAGCAGACTTAGTAATCATTTGCAGATTTGGGATTGTTGCAAATGTATTCTTGGTGATATTGCTGAAGTGGGAGTTACCTGACAGTGATGTATGCATTTAATGTATACTGAAATTGCAGTCATACTACTGAAAGTCATTAGTTCTACTGCTATACACATCCCTAGACTGATTCTTGCTATTATTTGCTGAAAATTTGGGCTGAAATCAGCTGAATATTCAGCTCATTTTTGCTGTCATAAATTGCAGCATTGAATTTCTGGTGTATTGCTGAAAAACGACTGCAAATGCTTCAGGCAGCAGTGACACTAAATCCCTCTTTGAAATCAAGAGGTTTGATGGCACTGGCTTTGACTTGTGGAAGGATAGGATGCAAGGCATTTTGTTTCTCAAGGACTGTGAAGATGCTCTCTTGGAGACTAAGCCTGCAGCTATGACAGATGTGGATTGGGCTAGACTTAGTAAGAAGGCCATTGCATACATTAAGATGGCAGTGTCTGATGATGTACTTACAAACATCAAGCGTCTTGATACAGGTTATGCTATATGGAAAAAGCTTAAGGACACTCATGAAAATACAACTCCTGTGAATCAAGTGCATCTTATGTGTAAACTTGTGAACATGGAGTGGAATGAGTCTAAGCCAGCATCTGAGCATTTGAGTGCTTTCACAGGGGTTTTGAGTCAGTTGCAAGACTCTGGTTTGGCGGCTTTCGATGATAAATTGAAAGCTATTTTCTTATTGATGACTTTGCCTGACAGCTGAGAATCTTTGGTTGTGTCACTTAGCAACAATCCTGCTTTAACCTTTGATGGTGTAAGAGGTTCAATCCTTAATGAAGAAATCAGAAAAAAGTCTAGTGGTGAAGGCAATGGCTCAACTTACCATGTGAGAGACAGGTCTCAAAAGAGGGGTAATGCAGCCAATAAAAGTAAAAGCAGAAGCAAAACCAAGGGCAAATAGCAAGATGTCACATGCTATCTGTGTGGGCGTAAAGGGAATAAAAGGCCCGATTGCCTCTACTTCAAGAAAGAGCAAGAAATAAAGAAACAACAGGGTAAGAAAAAGAAGGATGACAAGAAAGATGATGACAACTCTTCCTCAAAAGAATTTGCAAAGGCAAATGTTACATCTAGTGTGGTGCTTGAAGAGATTTCTGACACTGAAGAGAGACTTCTTATAGCCTCATGTAATGATGCTGATATTATGGCAGCAGTAGGTGATATGCACATCACCAAAAAGGAGGTAATTGATGCCTTACTTTCAACTCATGATGGGCTATCTCAATCATGGATAGTGGACAGCGGTGCCTGGTGGCTCTTGAAAATAGCCAAGAGCTGATTTTGCAGGATGTTGGATTTGTACCTGGCATAAAAAAAAGTATACTATCAATTGGGGAGCTTGATGCTAAAGGGTATTTTACTACCTTTGGTGGTGGATCTTGGAAGGTCCATCAGGGCTCTATGCTGATTGTTAAAGGCAACAAAAGGGGAACTTTATATTACTTGCATTGTAAAGCATTACTTGGCAAGTTCTTGGTTGTGGCTGAAGTCCATTCACACATGGAGCTTTGGCACAAAAGACTTGGTCATATGAGCCAAAAAAGCCTTCAGGTTCTCTCCTCTTTAAGAAGATTTGATGTAAAAGGCTCTAATTTCGAATTTTGTAATGATTGCTTATATGGAAAACATGTGAAGTCTCCTTATTACTCTCGTGTCATTAATAAGTCTAATGCTCTTGACTTGGTACACTCCGATGTGTGCACTATGCATGTTAGTTCATATGGGGGTGCACGCTACTTTGTTACTTTCATTGATGATTTCAATAGAAAGTCATGGGTATACGTACTTAAAAGCAAAAAGGAAGTGTTGGATGCTTTTAAAAAGTTTCATGCTTTTACTACCATACAAAAAGGGCTTAAGTTGAAAGCCATAAGAACAGATAATGGGGGTGAGTATATCTCAAATGAATTTAACAAGTTTTGTTAGACGCATTGCATTGAGAGGCAATTGATAGCCCCTTATAATCCTGCATCAAATGGTGTGGCTGAAAGATTTAACCGCACACTTTGTGAGAGATTCAAATTCATGTTGTCCACTGCTAATCTCCCGCAATAATTTTGGGGAGGCTCTTAAAACTACAATTCATGTATGCAATCGCTCTCCAAATCGTGCATTGGTAAATGGCATTCCTTAACACGTTTGGTCTGACAAACTTGCTTCATATGACCATTTGCGTGTCTTTGGTTGTGATGCCTTTGTGCATGCACTTGTAGAACAGAGGACCAAACTAGACATGAAATCCATCAAGGGCATCTTCATGGAATATGGAGATGAGGGAGAGATGGGTTATAGAGTTTGGCTTCCTCAGGGCAAGAAGATAGTACGCAACCGAGATGTAGTATATTGGTAACTATTTGTGCTTCAGTGTTTCATCAATTATTGCTTGTTGTAATTAAGTTATAATTAGGTTATTACCACCTCTCCATAGAAGGAGGGCTCGTTTTAAATCTTCTATCTTATCTTCGAATCTTTATGAAAACGCAAAATAAGAGCAAACCAGACAAAGGTTTGATTTGTCACTACTACAAAGGAAAGGGATGTATTGTTAGAAGTGTCTAGTTATCAAATGTCCTAGTTGAGTGTTGAGAAACCACTTCTTTAGTTCATCTCCTTCAGTTAGGGTTTCGCAATGATAGCCCCAAAAAGAGCTACGCCCTTATTCTGGGCACTTTATCAATGGGCTCCCACATCCATGGTGCGCCACCCTAGACTATGCATGCCTATTTATATGCCACCTTTTCACACATTCAGTACACTCACTCTTCATTATTCATGTCTCTCCTTCTATAATCAGACATCCCTCCACTCTCTCTCTAGCCTCTCCACTGCCCCCACACCCCTTGCAAGTGAACATCGAAGTTCGTGGTTGGTGGCTTCTTCCTCACCATCTCCATCACTCTGCTTGTGTTTTGGAGTCCATCATCTGCTAGCGTCATCCACACATATTGGCGATAGCTCACACACCCTGGCAACCATCCCTATCCATTGGCATCAATCTTTCTCCATCATCTGGGCCTTGCTTACATTTCAACTTCTGGAGGCCTTCTCCGGGCAGGTGTTACTTTCCCACAATTGGCATCTTCCCATCAGGCCCTACACCTTGCGTTTTGGGTCTTCAACCATCAGGCATCATCTTCTCCAGGCTCTGCACGTTACATTTGATCATCCTGGTGGCTTCTGCTTCTACTGGCGACCTCCTCCACAGCTAGCGTCATCATTTGAGGCTGCTTGAGTCTGCGTTTGGCATCTTGGCTCCTTCCATCATCTGGCATCTACATTTTGCAACCCATGCTCTCCTCTTGGCATCAGAGGACTGCGCTCTGCTCCCTCGACAGCTGGTGATCACTCTCCTCCACTCAGACGGCATCAGAGGACTACACTGCTCCCTCGACAATTGTCCTCCACCTTCAGCATACATCTTCGATATCCCTATTGCCGAAGGACTGCGTTTCGCTCCCTTCACTATGCAGATTCCCTACAAGTGTTGCCGCCTGATTCAGACAGGACAGTGCAATTATCTTCTGGGCTTCGACTCCACTGTATCAACTTTTCTCCTTATAGCATGATTCAGTGCATCATCATCGTGTTCCTTTGAGTTTTTTTTTCTTTCTCAGTGTTTGTCGTATACACTGTGTTTCACTCCGCAAACCCTACTCTCTCTCTGGTACATCGCTTTTCTCGACAGTGAGCCTCATCATTCACTCAACAAGGGACTATAAATATGGTCAATTATGGTCGATTTGTTCATTGTGACCACCCATTTTTAAGTCTTTTCTTGAGATTCGTACATCCTAGTGCTATTTTGTTATCATCACCCTCGGCCCAAACATTACACACTGGATCTGTGGTGTCCTCTCTCATAGCAGTAATCCATTTGTTCATTCCTTCTTTTACTTGTGCACCTTCAAATATGGTGTCATTACTATACGCGCATTCTAATTGTTGTAGCTGTTGGATTTCTGCCTCTATTGGCAAGGTGTGTAATGGCCCAAAGAGAGGTTCCAATCATCATAATTGCAGTTTTCTACTGCAGTTTTTTGGTGCTATCAACTTACTTGTGCTGATAGATGTAAGATCAAATCCTCTACCAATTGAGGCCCTCCATCAATGTTTCCATCAGCACAATTTCCATTCATCAAACTCAGGTCCACAGATTTACATTTCAGCACACACCTTGCTAAGCAATTTGTGTTTGTTTTATGGGTTTAGGTCGCACTGGCATTTTCAGCATGAATGCAGCCAGATTTACATTTTGAGTGAAACAGCCACCTAGCCACAGTTAAATATGTATTTTTTGGGTCGACACTACCTATTGCATGAACCCTTTTCTTGAATGAGCTGTATTTTCATTAGGGAGCAGCCAGATTTCAATTTTTGGTGAAACAGCCACCTACCCACAGCCAAATATGTATTTTTAGGGTGGACGCTACTTATTGCATGCAACCCTCATCCTTGAAGGAGCTGTATTTTCATTAGGCAGCATGCAACAACTTAAATGGCATGGCAACACATGGGAGGTCATTCTCAGCTCAGGAGCTGCATTTGCAAAGTGGCATGCAGAACAGACCTGGATTTTTTATGCCACACCAATCTCGTAGGTTGCACGATGCACCTAGAAGCCACACTCGCCTTACTTCACCACACATTGGGATGACCACCTCTTTCATGTCCACAACTTCTTTCAAACCTTCCATTTTGGTACATCAGAGGCTAATTCGTGTTTCCCACAAGGAACTACCAGATAGGTTGTTAATTCATTCTGTTTCCCATATCTAAACCTCCCAAGATCTTGTATTGCAGCTTTGAGGGTGTTCATGTGGATAACCACCATTATGGATAAATTACTTCTACAGCTTTGACTTTTGGTGAGCTCCACTTTGAACCTCTTCCCATATGCATGCTTGTGGGAGGGATCTCCACCCTTCATTGTGTGGTTGCTTGATTATTGTAGGTTACCAGTGGATATTGAGTGCCCAAAAAGTGCCTATTTTTTCGTACTAAATCGTACGAATATGTATTGTACCATACCGTACGGATCATACCACACAGACCAGTCTGTACTACGTACGGAGACAACCCTGATTGCAAGCAATTATGTCTTCTCAAGCCCCAATTCTCTATTGTCAACTCAAATATATTTACCATAATTTCTCCAAACCACTTGGATTAGAGACGTTGTTTCAAGCCATTTGAGATGGAATCACAAGCAACATGCATCAATTCTTCAAGAGTGAAGTACAGACCCTTGGTGGATCTCTTTTAGAGATGGTGTTCCCAACTTTTGCTCCAAATCTAGCATGCTTAGTTACCCGTCCAACATAAGGCCTTCCTTACCTGCCCCGACAATACTACATACCAAAAAGATAAGGCTTATAACATTGAACCAATTTCTTTTTAAAGCTTAAACATTTGTTAGGGCTTGTTCACACACATTTGGGGCTTTTCAAATTTGAACCTGCTTTCTTCAATTTCTTCATCAAAATTTGGTTCTTTTTCAATTTGAGCTCCCTCCATGGCATCTACCATCAAGAAGTCAAGATATGACATCACAATTGAAAAATTCTCAAGGGTCAAGTTTTCCATCTAGAAGACAAAGATTCAGCTCCTAATTATGCGAGAAGACACATGGAGGGTCATATCCACTAACAAGCCAAAGCACATTTGAGACAACCCACCACCACATCAAGAATGGCTCGAGAAGAAAAAGAGTGCACTCGCCATCATCTGGCTTAACCTTTCTGACAACCTTCTTCATCACCTTGATCTCACAAAAACCACAAAAGAGGTATGGGATGGCCTTCAAGTCACATTTGAGGGAGAAATCATTAATTCCAAATTATTTTTGAAGATGCAATCATTTAGTACCTCCTACAATTCTTCAAAAACTCTTAAACTAACCTCGATCATTTAAGTCTCCTTTACCAACAATTGACCGCTCTCAATAGTCATCGTGATGATGATGATAAAAAGCTATACTCAATAGCGTATTGCAAGTATATTGGTCACACTAATAACGAATACTATAAGAAGAAAGACAAGCAATACACCCAATATGCCACTCTTAATACCTTATCAAATAGTGACCCCAACGAGCCACCTACTACATGTAATAAGGCCCTTAATATATCTATTCAATCATTGTCTCTTGGCAACGATAAACCCTATCAATGCGTTTTGAGTTCGATCATAAATAGATAAATCAATAATGTATTTTGAAAACAGACATTTGACCATGTCAATGCATGTATTAAGACCTTTCCAAACACATCTATTTACTGTGTAGAACACTCTACACGAATTTTTATCCAAAAAGATTTTTACTTTCCTTTTATGATTCTATTAGGAGATTTATTTCAGAGGAGAGGTTTTGCAACCATTTTACGCATGACCTCGGAGTTCAATCCCAAAAGCCATACCCATGTATTGGACCTCTAGTCCTGTGCTCAGTACCTCTGGAGCCATGCTGGCCTTTAAACTCCTTTTCCAAAATCATTGTATGGAACTAGACATTGCTACTTTGAGATAAGACCTTTCCATTTTCATTTATTTGTGTGTTTTGTATCATGGGTCCAACCACCCATGACCCAAAGAGTGTTTTGTTAGCATTATACACACTCCCATGTGTGAATACACCTTAGGTATGTGTATGTGTGTATCAAAGATGTAAACACCTTTAACAACTCCCAACATTGAAGAAAGGTCAAAGGTTTGGGAGAAACCCTAGGCCTATATAATGAGGCCCTAACCTTTGTACTTTCATCAACATCTATCGCATTAAACTATTCAATTTATTGTGTGATTGCAAGAGCTCTCTCTCTCTCTCTCTCTCTCTCTCTCTCTCTCTCTCTCTCTCTCTCTCTCTCTCTCTCGTGTGAATACACCTTAGGTATGTGTATATGTGTATCAAAGGTGTGAACACCTTTGACACCTCCCAACATTTTCCAAGAGTCAAAGGTTTGGGAGAAACCCTAGGCCTATATAATGAGGCCCTAACCTTTGTACTTTCATCAACATCTATCACATTAACCTATTTAGTTTGTTGTGTACTTGCAAGAGCGCTCTCTCTCTCTCTCTCTCTCTCTCTCTCTCTCTCTCTCTCTCTCTCTCACACACACACACATACATCTACCTTAGCTCTCTCTCTCTCACCTCATGTTGCTGAACCCAACAACTATGAAGGCTGCCCTATACTCGCCCTCACAAGACAAGGTAGCCATTGAAGGTTATTTCTTACTCAACCACAAAATGCATGAGCAACCCTAAAAGAAACAATGTCCACTAGTAAACAAACTAATATCCAAATCACCAACACAATCTGAATCACTATAAACCTGAAGGTGCAAGTGTCCTCCTTGGAAAATAATAATGCATATCATTGAGTACCTTAATAATATCCAAAGATCAGTCGAACATCTTGCAATGTACTGTCCATGGGCTATGCATAAATCTCCTCACCTGGGATACTGTAACTAGGTCGTGTGATGCAAAGGTAGATAAAACAACCAACAATCTAGCTATAAATTGCAACATCGGACATCTCTTCACCATCATGAATAGACAGCTTTAGCCCTAGCTCCAATGAGTGCACATAGGTTTGCAATCTTACATATTAGACTTGTGCAAAATCTTATCTGCATACTACGATTGCAACATGATGATGCCATGCTGATTTTGGGTGAATTGAATCCCCAAATAGTAGTACAAGCAGCCCATAACTAACATAGCAAAAGTATGTTTCAATTCATCCTTAAAATCTGTAATTTTATGCTCTTTTGGTCTGGTGAGCAGCATATCATCGACATATAAAATGATTACCAACATGCCCCCCCCCCCCACCCCTTTTTATTCTTAATGTAGAGAGTAGGAGCAATTGGACTATTTGTAAAGGCAATGCTAGCCAAATAAGCAACAATCTTAAGAGTACCATACAAAAGGAGCTTGTTTTAAGCATAAAGAGCTTTATGCAATTTGCAAACTGTGTGCTCTTTTCTTTTCACCACAAACCCTAGAGGTTGCGAGTCGTGACACATAAACATCCTCATGTAAATCACTATTCAAGAATGTGGTCTTGATGTCCAACTAATGTACTTTCCAACCATGATTTGCAATCATAGCATTTAGACACCTAACTGTACTCATGTGGGATGTAACAGCAAAAGTCTCCTCATAATCTATGTCTTTCTTCTGTGCATAGCCTTTTGCTACCAAACATGCCTTGTACCTACCTATAGTACCCTCGGCCTTGTGCTTAGAGTTTAAGAACCCATTTGGTACCAATGGCTTTCTTGCTAGGTGGCAACTCAACAAGATCCTAAGTATTATTAGTGGCAATATAATCCAATTTTTCTTGTACGGCTTGCATTCAATGTACATCTGTAGGGCTTCTTCCAGGGAAGTAGGCTCATCATCATCTAACAATGAGCTCATGTACACGTTCATCACAAGAATCATCTACTTCCATAGCATCAACAAAGTGAACCCCCCTACATGATGTATTGCATGATCCATTTTACCCTCCTAGGGAGCTTGCAACAACCATCTACAAGCTGTTTCTGCTACATTTACAACAACCGTTTTTTACTATACTGCATGTTCCCTTGCTAGAGGCATACCATCATCAAATACTTGCTGTTTGGGAGTATGTGGTACAAACAGCAGCTTGCTGTAATTGTCTAGCCATTTACAATAGGCTCGGACCACAAAGAAATCGATAAGAGGCCTTCGAAAACATCACCCGAGTCATAAGTGGCTGGCATTTCCAATTGATCATGTGAAAAGGCTGCATTTTCAGCAAAAACAACATCATTACTGACAAACACTTTCTTTGTGTGTGGATCACATAACCAATAGCCTTTGCTTTCCAAATTGTAGCTAATAAAAATGCATTTAAGGCCTTGTCATCGAGCTTTCCAAGAAGCTCCTTTAGCACATGTGCATAGGCTATATATCCAAACACCCAAAAGTAGTCAACCTTTGGTATCTTTTCATGCCAAGCCTCAAAAGGTGTGATAGTCTTAAGTGCCTTTGTCGGTGCACAATTCAAGACATGATTAGCACATTAAAGGCCCTGAAGCCAAAACTTCTGTGGCAGCCCCTTGCTTTTAAGCATACATCTAGTCATTACCATGAGTGTCTGATTCTTTCTTTCAGCAACGCAATTTTGTTGAGGGGTCATCCTCACAATGGCTTGATGTGTAACATCTATCTCAAGCAAAAATGTCTCAAAAATGAGTGTCCAATTCTTTCTTTCAACAATGTCATTTTGTTCAAGGGTCATCCTAACAATGGCATGATGTGTGATACCTGTTTCAAGCAAAAATGTCTCAAAAGCACAAGACATATAATCCCCCAAAAAATATCTCAAAAATGAGAATCCAATTCTTTCTTTAGTGACACCATTCTGTAAGGGATCATCCTCAAAATCGTCTGATGTGTGATACCTATTTCAAGCAAAAATGTCTCAAAAGCACAAGACATATATTCCCCGCCTCTATCCATGCAAAGTGTTTACATTTTTAAATCAATTTCTACCTCAAGCTTAGTAACCAAATGTTTAAAGTGCATGAATACATCAGATTTTACCTTCATCCCATACACCCAAGTATATTGTGAGTAGTCAACTACAAATATGACAAAATAGAGATGACCTCCAAGACTCAAGTGCTCGTGTCCTCATAGGACCACAGACATCAGAGTATATCAACTGCAATTTCGGGACAGCAAGCACTACACTATTCTTTTTGAAAGCAAACCTATACATTTTACCCAATATACATCCTTCACATATAACAAATCTTTTGTATATCAATTGTTACCAAGACATATTGGCTCAATGATTCCAAATTAATTTGATGCTCATGTACTTTAAAGGCAATTTGTATTATTTAAGTGTTTCAAAATATAATTAAATGTTCATCTTTCTATGTAGGGATGGCCAATGGATAGAATGCCGTATAATTATACTTGGGTCATCATTGACAAGATGACCCAAGAGAAATTAAAAGTCTCGTTGGGCAGACTAATTGATTAGAAAGCTCAAATGGCTAAGACTTTTACACTCTAATAGTCACATTGACAATAAGCCCATATAATGAGTAGTTTCAAAAAGTGAAACTAGATGCTCATGATTGAAGAAAAAAATCATAAACCAATAAACCTATATAATGAAGCTCTCCAGAAGCCAAATTTGGTCACTCTTAAAATTTAGGAGCTTACTATTTTTGAAAGTTGCTCAAATGGCAATTCTATTCGCGTCAAAGACTCCAAAATTTCGCAAGGAACACAATTTTGTTTGCAACAGCTATCTCAAATTCTTAACCATTTGAGAGATTTTTAAAGTAGAAGATTTTAAAGCTTCTTTCTCTAGAAAAGTGACATGTGACATCTAGAAGAGGACATGTGTCATTTTGAAGAGACAAGCGTCTCTACAATTGTCATTTCCAACAAACACTTATCATTTGTAACCTCTACTTATTGAAAGTCTCTCATTTCACTTGAAACAAGATCTCATGCTAAAATTTTAGCTACACGCTTTATACTCTCTTATCTATCTCTTATCCAAGAAGTAATTTCTACTTAGTTTGATCTAATTCAAGTACAAAATAAGTAAATCAAATTACTGTTCAAAGTGAGCAAAAATTACGGTTTCAAAGCTCTAATTTTCAAAATTGCAGCAAATCAACCCTTTTGTATATGGTTCAAGCACTCAATCCCATGGTTTGTTTCAATAAATTCCTATAAAGGGGAAAGGGCTGATTCCCCTCTCAAGAGATAAGGCATCCACCATCCGAAAATGCTAAAGAGTAATCAAATTGCCCAAACTCATAAGACCGAATTGGACATGCCATAGCTCCCCATTCTGCATAGTGAACATAAGAGTACCAACTACCAAAGCATCATGAGATCTCCTCTCATATGTGTCTAACAAGAAAAGGCCCTTATACAAGGTGCATGACAAGCAAACAACGTAATCAAGCTCTCTTTCTCTAACAATATACTTGTCATCCTCAAAGACGACGTGAAATCCATACTCATTGAAAGTTGGAATGGACAAAAGGTCTTTAGTGATACCAAACACAAACAATGCATCTAGAAGCATAAAATTTGACCCATCTGCAAAAGTAATCAACACTAAACCAATGCTATAGACATCAGAACTATTGTTATTTGCACATGTAATGCACCTCCTTGTAGGGATTGAATGCAAAAATGTAAAGAAACACTTCTATAAAGTAATGTGCATGGATCCCCCACTACCAAAATACTAAGTATGTTGCATTTCAATAGCATTAAATGCAAAATCAACCATGAAAGTATCATAACGACTTGTCAAAATTACACAATCCTCATCTACAAAATTGGTTGTAGCATCATCATCAGTAAATTTTGAGGAAATCAATGACAAAGCCTATGTTAAGCTAAAAATTCATAACCTACTAATTAGCTTTTCAAAATAGCCCCAAAATAGTAAATTACCAAAAGTTTCATTAAAAGAGAAGCGATTCTAGACAGTTTCTGTGTCCCACATGCAAAATCCTAATTTGAGAGGATCCTTCCACATCTATAAATAGAAAAGATGTCCATGATTCAGCCCTATCCTTGTCTTGCAAGTTTTGGCCATCAGCCCTCTTCCACTAGATATCCAATCCCCAACAAATGTTGCTATGTGATCTACGTTGTCACCCAGTCTTTTACTGTTGCCAATGATCAGCTGTCAACATCTTCAATAGTCATTTTTGTATTTTCAGCACTTTTCTTCATCAACCTCTACTCGGACTAATGGTTGCTACACTTGAGATCCCTCTTCCAGGGATGACACATATCAACACCTCCCTCAATCCACTCCCACAAGAGCCACTAGATGTTGAATAGCTCTATCTTTGAGCATCTTCTGCATTCTTTACTTCATTTATAACATTGATTCATTCATTTCAAAGTTCTCTTTCTTCTCATTGTTAGAGTCTTTGAGTTTCAATCGTGGCCATACTTTCTATGTTTCCTTAGTGCAAAACCTAGCATATCTTCACATTGTATCAAAGTCGATGCTCTTATAAATGTATCATGCGTATATTGTGAAGACTTGATTTTGCGCAAGATACACAAACAACACATAACTAATTCATAATGTCTCAAACGCCTTTTTCTTAAGATCCCACAATGTCTTATCAGACTTCTCTATCATTGGAGGCCCTAAGGAGACATAATGGACTAGACAAGTAGAATGACACCCCCTTCACCTTCACCTTTTTTTCTTCTCAGGTTCTAATTTTCAATCACTTGAAATAGAAGTTTGAAGAATACTCACACATTATGTATAGTCGAGACTACACCCCTCCTACCAACTTTGCTACTATATTTCGACCAGTTGGTAAGACTCATCATGGAGGACATATGACATTTGGAACAACTAGTGATCCATCCTCTTCATTTCAGCCAAGCCTATTGTTAGGTTCATACAACCCCTTTGAGTTGTATGAATCAAAATCCTCTTCTATTTCTCCTTTTGATGTGCGAGATCTAAATGATTTTCAATATGCAAACTTCAATAGAGAGGACTCTCGAATAAAATTCATCAAGTATATCTACATCTTCTCTTTCATTTAAGTATATAAATCACTCTTCTCAAATCCCTGCCATCCCACACACCTCAATTTCCTCTCTTTTTCATTCCAAACCTGAGATTACACTCCACTTCCACATCTAGAACACTAGGAGTTGGATCCTCCATCTTCAATTCTAGCACTTTTTCTTTCTCCACACCATATTCCACCTACCCTTACTTCACTGCCACTTTACACCCTAGTACATCATTAGGGGGAATGCTACCCTTTAACATTGTCTTCCTCATACCCACAAGTGAGCAAATCTTTATATCCTAGGATGACTATGATGGGCATCCTCCTCATTACCCTAGTCACTCACCTCCCCATCCATCACCTCCTCATTACTAATCTCTATTTTCCATATTCTGATCCTTCTTGCAAATTTCTGTATTTCAATGTAGAGCTAACATGCATGTTTGCACCCATACTTCCTAGGCTAAAGACATGGGATATGTGTTGTTCTATCATGGCTTCATCTTCCTATAAGATTTGGTCTTCTAGCAATATGGAGGCTTTCCCTCCCAAGGCAGATTGTGCGACATCTCTTTTAATGCTAGCATGGCAATGACTTCTATCTTGCTCTTCCGGTTGGGATGCTTCATTCTCATCTTCATCTATCATCATAATTCTTGCCACCACACAAAGACAATATCAAGCTCCTCTTCCTCCCTCAACATCGACATCCACGGTTGAGAGAGGTTTCTACCCTTTCATGGTATTTTATAGGTTTCTACACTTGTCTGCGACATCAGCCTACCCACCTCCCTTTGTTGTACCTTCTCCTTTGCATTGCATGATTTCATCATCCTTGTAAAGGATGCTTGGGCAAGCAAACAATTTTCCCACAAGGGACATTATCCCAATGGCACCTTCTATATGCACATTCTCATTGTGTCGCATATTCCTTTGCATCTCATTGTGCAAAGCATACTTGGATGGATCTTGAGCTATCTCCACTGACAGTTCTTCACCACCACCTCACCATCCTTCAACACCCTTTTCCTCATCATCTACACCCTAGAGTGGTTAGGTTGGCTTGTCATTTTGTGATATACTGGATCTAAGCATCCCTTTTCATTCTCCCCACTGGGCATAGTTACTCCAAAGGCTATAAGCCATATCTATTCTCAATCCAAAAAAAAAAAAACACAAAAACAAAAGATTCACTATGGTTTCATCTGCCTTTGCAAGCCTTGGTAGGCCACTAGGCATCTGACAAGTACTCTTTGTCTAATGCCATGTCTTCTCTAGGGTGACTACTTAAACTCTCTTAGTAAGATAACCATTGCCTCTAGTCTTGGTATTGGGATACCCTTGCGCAATCAACGTGCACCCTTTGTCCGATGCCCTAGCTGCTTTAGGGTAGGATACCCTTGGATAAAACTAGGCTTGAGCAATTCTTCAAGTCCCTTTCCGGTTCCACTTTTGGGCCTAAGAGGGGGTGTTGAGCTAAAAATTCATTGCCCATTGCTAGCTCCTTAAAAGAGGCCCCAAAACAGTAAATTGTCAAAAGTTTCACTAAACAAAGAGCAGTTCTAGAGAGTTTCTATGTCCCACATGCAAAGCCCTAATTTGGAAGGATCCTTCCATATCTATGAATGAAAGGGCTGCCCAACATTCAGCCCTATCCTTGTCTTGCAAGTTTCGACCATTGAGCCCATAGTCACAAATGACGGTCATTTTTGGACTTGAGGATTGCAGGGACTGAAGCTTCTTTCCATTCCACGTCCCATTCCATGTCACTATATAGTCACAAGTGATGACGATTTGTGTCCCCATACCCGTCCTGTTTTGTATCATTTGTGACTATGATCAGCCCTCTTCCACTAGTTATCCAACCCCTAATGACAATTATTATGTGGTCTACGTTGTTGCCAACCTTCCACTGTTGCTGATGATCAACATCCATCATCTTCAAGAGGTCTTTTTTTTTTTAACTTTTTTTCATTAGCCTCTACTTCAACTAATAGTTATTGCACTCCACATCTGTCTCCGATGGACACCACCCATCGACACCTTTCTCAATCTGCTCCCACAAGAGCCATCAATTGTTGGATAGCTCTACCCATGAGCATTTTGTATATTCTTCCCTTCATTTACAACATTGATTTATTCACTCTTTCTTCTTCGTTTGTGTTTATATTTTTTGTGTTTTGCATTTAGGGTCTAAGTTTTACCCATCATTGTCTAAGCCTTTGTGTTTCAATCGTGACCATGCTTTCTATGTTTCCTCAGTGCAAATTGAAGCCAACCTTCCTCCTCAAAGAGGGTGGCAATGACCTGATTAATCAACAATTATAGCAAGCATAAAATTTACATAGACTGAAAATGCACACTTTACGCCAAAATTGGCACCACTTCTAGTATTTCTTTAGCTTTTATTACAAATGGATGGAGTACAACCAAGATTCTCTAATCTTCTCTGCTAATCCAAGTGCCTCTTGCTATAAAAACTGACCAACAAGCCTTCAAACGAATTCGCCCTTGGTTTGCTTGGGGATTGGCCTTCACCTTACTTCTTGAAAGACAAATTAAGCCTCAAATCTAATATAAACTGATTGGCCTCTTGAATTTCCTTGAATTTCTTTAATTTCAACTACTCAAATTCAAGTCCTAAGCCCTCAATTCTGAGCACACATCCCAAGATGGTTATCAAACCCTAATTTTTGCTATAAATTAGAATTTACAATGGATATTTTTCAATATCACCATCTCTAATGACTCAAATGACTAGATTTTAGCTGAGATAACTTGAGAGATGGCTATAGTATGAGAGAGAATGCTATAGAGAGAGAAATTTCAAAGTTTCACCATAAGAAAGACAAAAAATTATTATTGCCCTGCTCAAACAGCCATGGAAACTCTCACCTACAGCTTAGGACCACCAAAAAGTATGTTGCCCCCTCCTATATGTTATCACCTATAGTAGAATGAGCTTGGACTACTGTCACTTGCACCTAGAGGGCTCCAAACTGTTATTGCCTGCTGTAAGACTCGTCCTTGGTGGCTATAAATCACATCAACAGTATCACCTTGCTCTCTAACGATCTCCTCCTCTCTCACAATGGCTGGAGTAGACTCTCACCAGCCCCTAAAAACGTTTATCCCGCTCGTATGGGCAAGTTTTGCCAAGTGGCAATATTCTAATAGCACAAGAATTCTCCCAGTCCAAGCAAGCTCAAAGCATCATCATCATCCATACTGACAAACACTCCCAACCCTTGAAGCCAGATCTCATTTCATAGAATCAAATCAAATTATTAGATGATTGACAAGTAGATGTCTCCCCTACACTTGCTACTAAAAATTTTCATAAACCACTACGCATTGTTTCCATGGCAGATCCCTCTCATTATAGAGGAATCTACAACCCATCATCCCTCTTATCCTCCTCTTTGAATATTCCAACCTCCTTCTCTTTGCATCAAACAAGCTCCTCCCATAAAGATTGCCTTCATGTACACCACCTCATAGCCATGATACATCACATGATAGTCATGTAAAGCATACATCAACTGCAAACCACATGTAACTTTTGCAATTATGCTTCTATTGCGTACGTGCAAATGTACATTGCATAGCATCCATGTATTCCATACATGCCTTACAAATGTAGATCAAGTCAAAATGTACATTCCATGTATTCCATACATGTCAATAATCTCGCAAATATATAGTTTCAAAGCATATGTGCGAACCATACACATCTGCATACCAACTCATAATGACTAATACGTTGAATAGTGATTCTAAAGACAATAATATTGCTAGTATACAGTACCCTAAACGCAAACTAAGTACATCTAATATTCACTAGTGGACTATATATATGCATTGTCAAACTTGCTACTATGTGCCCCAACCTCATTCCAACATTGATATACATGGGTTTATGCATATTATTAGCCATACCCAAATACATTGGGCCTTGAACACTACGCATTGGTTGCTATATACCATAAGGAGTTATGCCATACATCCTCATTACCATCTCTAACCCACCATAGCATGGAAACTAGTATCACCACCAAAGTACCTTGGTTGCCTTGTCATTGCATGCATACCGTACTGTCCGAAGGACATTGGATTGGCACTTCCAAGTTGGCCTTGAATATGCATCTGGCATCATTTGCTTATACTCATTACCCACATTTGGAACATCATGCTGCTATATTGACTTCCGTGCATCTCACTAACTCGAAGCTCTGGAAGTCCTCTTCTTGCCTTTGTTGTACTCCCTCAAGGAGTTCAAAAAGCGCATGAACTAAGAATCGTTTGCCAATTGCACAAACATTTCAACTGTTGTCCTAAGTTAATCTTTAAAACAGGTCATCAAATTCCTCTTCCTCTTGCTAGTCATCATCTTCAAGAGACCTAGAAGTACCCACATTTTAATCTAAACCAACATTATCTGCTCGTTGTCCATGCTATGTACCTTGTTCAAGATCAAGAATTGCATTTTCCCCTTTATCATGTGAATTTTCAGATTGAGAGTCATCATCACTCCTCGATCCTATCTCACTGTCTAAAGACATTCTTACTTGTAATACTCGGCTAATTACAATTTTAGTACTAGAGTAATGCTTCTGACTTCCAATTGCATACCTCGGACCCACCAATTCAAGGGAGTTGATAGTATCCCAACAATGAAACCATAAAACCAACCTTCCTCCTTAGAGCCAATGGTAATGACTTGATTAATCAACAATTAGGGCAAGTATAAAATTCACATAAACTGAAAATAAACACTTTACCACTTTAATCTTCAAAAATGGACAGCTTGTTGACCCCAAAACTAGCACCCCTTGCAATATTTCTTTACCTTTTATTGCAAATGGATAGAGTATAACTAAGATTCTCTAATCTCCTTTGCTAATCCAAGCCCCTCTTGCTATCAAAACTGACCAGCAAGCCTTCAAATGGATTCGCCCCTTGGTTTTTGCTTCGGGTTTGGCCTTCACTCTGTGTCTTTAAAGACAAATTAAGCCCCAAATTTGACATGGACAAGCTGGCCTCTTGAATCTCCCTGAATTTCTTTAGTTTCAACTTGCTGAAATTCAAGTCCTAGGTCCTCAATTCTAAGCACGCAACCCAAGATGGCTATCAAACCTTTATTTTTGCCATAAATTAGGATTTACAACAAAGATTTTCCAATATCTCCATCTCTAATGACTCAAATGGCTGGATTTTAAGTGAACTTGAGAGATGGCTATAAGATGAGAGAGAATGCTATAGAGAGACATTATAGAGTTTCACTGCAAGAAAAGGTTAAGAAAGGTTGAAAAACTACTAATGCCTTGCTCAAACAAGCATGGAAGTTGTCATCCACTACTTCGGACCACCAAAAAAACTATTGGTCCTTCCTATATGCTGTCACCTGCACCAAAAGAACCTTGGGCTAATGACTCTTCCTATATGCTATCACCTGCACCAAAAAGGACCATGGACCGGTGTCACCTACACTTGAGGGCTCCAAACTCCTATTGCCTACTATAGGACCAATCCTCTTGGTGTGGGTATCAACAACATCTCCTTGCTCTCTACAGCCTCCTCTTTCACCATCGCTAGAGTAGCAATCCACCAACCCCCAAAAAACGTTTTTTCCACTTGTATGGGCAAGTTTTGCAAAGTGGTAGCCTTCGAATCCTATTCTCTAGCATTATTAAGCTTATTAAATTATTTTTCAAAATATTAATTCTAAAGATTAAAATTAAGTTAATAATTATTCTAGTATTAAAAAAGTAATTCCACCAACCAATAATTAAATTGACTAGGTCAATTTATCTTCCAAGTATCCCTTAGCACTTATTAGCCCTTAGAATAATATTAATTAATTAATCAATGCCTAGTCTTTAACATCAATACTAACATTAGTGGCTAGTAAATTCGTCTAGGCCAAAATCTTACACTAGGTACTATCTAATACCTATTAGACATAACTTATTACAACTTTTGCCTTTGGCATCAACTAATATTTCAAGGTCTTGGGTCCCACATTGTGAAATAGTTGACTTGCAACTCACATATGCAAGTCACATTAGCACATTTGATTAACTTTTAATCAATGCTAACCAAAGCAATAAAATTTATTATCCTTGTGACAACAAACCCTAGAATGTCTTCGCAACCTATGCATCCTTTGAATCTCATCTTCTCTAATCTACTATAGGATCTTACACTAGATACTACCTAATACCTATTAGACATAACTTATCACAACTTTTGTCTTTGGCATCAACTAATATTTCAAGGTCCTGGGTCCCACATTGTGAAATAGTTAACTTGCAACTCACATATGCAAGTCACATTTGATTAACTTTTAATCAATGCTAAGCAAAGCAATAAAATTTCATGTCCTTGTGACAACAAGCCCTAGAATGTCTTCGCAGCCTATGCATCCTTTGAATCTCACTTCTCTAATCTACTATAGGGGGAGCAAGGGCAACAACAGGGGCAGGTGGTTGTCCTCTAGTACCACGCTAAGGTATTTCAGATGCAAGCCCTTCTAGTCTCTGCAAACCTCCGGTGACATAGTCCCAAAGATCCTTAGCAATAAGTAGATTACGCACCGTAAAATTCCACAACGAATAGTTGGCACAATCCAGCTTAACCTCCTAAGTGGGACTCCCAAAATGTTGTGATCCTTAGTGTCCTAATTTGCCATTGCTGCAAATAAATTCACAAATTCAGCAGCCAAACACTTCCACGCTGAAGTGTGAAATGTACTCTCCCCAATACCAAAATACTAGCATGGGATACTAATAAAATTACAAAATTGTCAACCCGCTCAAAAAACATGCCCACACTGCATATATCAGTACCCAATCTGCAATTTACAGCAATTCAGTACTATACCACTGCACTATCTTGAAATGCATCCCAAGTGTAAATTTCAGCAACTCAATGCTGGAAAACCCCGAATTTTACTATAATTTCACATATTTTTACAAAGTTCTTTGCCAAATCTGACATGAACAGCAAGATAATGTTATTGCAATAATTATTTCCTGCGTTGGCATGCATTTCAGGCGAATGACCCAAATTTTTCCAAAGAAATTTCAAGAAATTGAAGAAATGTTAAACTTACAACCTAAAAAACTAATGAAATGTCACCTCAAGATGCATGCAAACAGTAATCAGCAACTTTGATGCACCTTGGGATGCATGCCGAACCCAAAAATCAAAAAAGCCCCAAATTTCTCACACCAATGTCAAAGAAATTGGGCAATGTTAGCAATTTTAGTGGAGATTTGCAAACGGGAGCTCCAACCACTCAAAAGCCCCAAATTTTTGGGTGTTTCCACCACCTCGAAAAGTGTGCCAATGACTTTCTCGAGTGTCATCAGTTGCTGGAAAATCGAGCGGCACTATTCAAGACACCAATGGCACTGTGAAGTGCAAGCAGTATAGGTGGTGGCTATCTTGTGCAGTTAGCGCACACAGCTACAAACAAGTGGCTACTAGGAGGTATGGTCGTGACAGACTGGAGATGGTAGCGAGTTGGATAGAGTGGTAGGCGGTTTTGATAGAGCAGCTAGTGGCGATGTTTGCAAATGGGAGACGCAAACCCGTGGCGGGCAAGCAACGCCGACGCTACAAGAGGCAATGCTAGTGCTGCAGGTGGTGGTTGGACAGCACACGAGGCGACACTAGCAAGGCAGCTATAGCAAAGCTAGCACAGGGCAACAGTGGAACTCAATCGAGCAAAGGCTCAGCTGTAATGCTCACAGTAGCTCCTTCACAAGCTGACAAGCTGAGCTAACAGCAGTAGAATCTCGAGCAGGTGGCATCGACTGATGGTGGCTGGGCAAAATTTGCACGTGCTACTATACCAAATATTGAAAACAGCCAGCTATGGAGAAGAGTGAAATGAGAGAGTGAGCAATGGATAGTGTGAGAGCTAAAAAACATAAGAGTGTACTTGCTGAGTTGAAAAGTGGTTGAATGAAAGTACAACTGAGGTCTAAGGTAGACCTAACCCCTAGCTCAGGGGGAATCAACCAACTCAAGTACTAACTCTAAATGTAGTGACACAACTTATTACTTCAGTTATGTTCACAATTCCAACTAAATAACTAAAACATTGGACATTGACCATAGAATTGGTATATTCTAACAACATGTGCAAGGACTTTCCTTATATCAACCTTGTTCCATCATCAGTCCAAGCTCATCACCTTCATGTTTCCTAGGGAGCCAATCTAGGATGAAGAGTTTGAGCTAGTATACTATCCTACGGAGGACAACGTTCCAAACATCTTCAAGAAGGCTCTTCCATTGCCTTCACCTCTTCCTCATTTCTGCTCCTTGGCAATTCAAAGACACCCAAGATCCAAGAGGGGGTGTTACCAATCTCGGTCATCTCCTGTTGTAAGCCCTACACTAACTCAATGAGGAACAATAGGAGCTTTGTCCAACATTAGTCGATTAAAAATATAGTCTGTTTGTATTGTTTGGTCCCTTCTTCTTTTTTATCCCTATTCTTGGGCATGTCCATGTTCTGGGCTCAAGATGCATTTCTAAATATTTTCCAAGACTTGATGCCTATTCATAGGCTGCCCTATTAATTGATCTACATACATTAAGTCATTAAGGCTTCATCTATCTCTCGCATGTATTCTACTAGCACTCCCATTACAACTACACATTGTAGTATGTGCAAGGGCTTTCATTCCATGAGCCTTGTTTCATCATATCCTGAGTTCATTGCCTTTATGTTTACTCTTCGGCATTTCTATCTTCCGTTCGCATGTTTCCTTCTACTACTCATTCTGACAAAAAATGCAAGTTATGACAATTGCACATAGCTACTAGAGATGGTGACAGCAAGGAAACACATGCCAAGAGCTCTAGATACGGTTGCAAGATGCAAACACAAGGCCAAGCAAGGGGGTTTCAAGGTTGGCATGTGACATATGTAGCTCTACTATGAAGCTATCGCAGTGATACCACATCATAGGCCACATTAAGTGTGATCACTACACTTGGACTCTAGGCCCAATTGCCATCACGTCCCACACACCAAGATGGTATGGCCTAAGGGTATGGGGCATGATGTGTGTGGCCCATTATGCTTCTAACCTCAAGCTCAAGTGAGCATGATTGATTCTACGGCAAGAATCAAGTCTTATATTCCATTTCCTTACAATTTTTTCTCCATGAGTAAAGCTTGTGTTTCCTCTCATGTGCATGTTGGGTTTTAGGTGGATGTTTTATGGATATCAAAACAACAATCTACTTTTACAAAGATGCTAAGGCATGCACAAAACTACTAGAAGCACTTGTGATCATGACCTGACAGGTTCACCTTCCTCCAAAAGTATGAAACACTACTAGCAAGAAAGATAGGCATAGATAGCCTAGATTTACATTTGGGCAAGTACAACATGTAAGTATGTCTAATATTAAGAGAACCCCAAATATGGGCTATGGAACCCAAGGGCGTACCAATAATGTATACATGTTAGCAGTCAACTCCCTGCCATGTCAGTTCTGCCACGTGGTAGTAGTCAGATTATCCGACTAACTGAAGACGAGTTTTCAGCGAGACACAAGGCTGCATTATCAACGTTCAAGTGTGAGCAAGTGGGCTGCGCATCAGAACAAGGCAAAGGCAAGCGTGGGCATGAGAGAAAAAAGAAGATTTGCTGAAGCTGCTGCTGTTTTTTTGTTGTTAGAGAAGGAAGAAGGCTGTGTTTTTTGCTTTCAAGTGCAGATTTTACCTTTTCATCGCCTCCGACGGCTAAAGAAGGTTCATGACTCAAAGACAAGAGCCCTAGCAGGCTGCGTTTTCACAATCAAAGGGGGTTTCTTTTGTGTTTGTGTAGGCATTGCAGGTGAAGATGTCTACTGAGACTGACATGGAGTTCCAAGCAATCATGGACCGGAAGGTCCCTCCCTGTCTTATCGGCTCTTCCATCAGATCAAAAGCTCCATGGTGACAATTACTCCATATGGCATGTGATGATGTTGGCCATATTGGGGTCTTATGATTTGGCGGAGCTTGAGATGGAGGAGATCAATCAGCCCTCGGTGAGAGATGAGTCCAAACTCTCTTCAAGTGCTCATGCGGAGTTAACCAAAGGCCCAGTCTCATTGGGACAAACTGAATGCCAAGATTCGTTCTTTTCTTTTTCTATCTTGTATAACAACCGTGATAGCCTATATAGAACACTTGACGGTGGCTCAAGAGATATGGTTGGAACTTGATCAAATGTACAACCAGATGACCCTTATGAAGAGGGTTTCTTTGGAGGTGCAGATGCGGACCTTGTCCGTGAATAAGTCTTCTTTGCTTCGAGAACACATCAACAAGCTTCGGCAACTTCAAATGCAAGTTCAAAATACGGGGAAGCCCATTTCCTACGAAGACATGGCGATCACTTTATTGTCCCAATTGTCGCCACAATTCGATACTTTTTATTCCGCTCATATTGCTTCAGGACGGGAGTCGACTCTTCGATGGGAAGAGTTGGTTCCTAGGGTCTTGGAACAATAGGAACAATTGAAGGGACAAAATGCTTCCAAATCGGAGGCATTTATTAGTCAAGCCTCTCAAAAGAGGAAGGACCAAAAAGGAGGAGGAGGAGGACAAAAAATCCAAGGACAAAGAGAAAGAATCGACACGCCATATTTGTGGTAAGACCGGCCATTGGAAGAAGGATTGCCCCGGCAAGGACAAGAAGGACACCAAGAAGAAGGATACAAAGGATTCTGAAGCGGTGGCTGCACCCTCATTAGCTGCTTTTCTACACTTAGCACTCAATGAGGACCCTATACCGAAGACTCTTGATGCTGCAATGACAGCTCCTCAAGCTCAAGAGTGGATCGTGGACAATGGTGCCTCCCAGCACATGACTCCTTCCACAATAGGTGTTGCCCATTTGCAACCATCACGTGGGCAGATACTCATAAGAGAGAGCTCTTCTATGTCTATTGTTACATAGGGTGAGATGCAACTAATTCCAGATGGACGTGGTGGTACCCACACTTCTGAGGTATTGCATGTGCCAAGTTTAGGGTATCATTTACTTTCAGTACATAAGATTTGTTCTCTTGGTCTCTCGATGGAGTTTGACAGCAATGTTCGCGTCCTTGATCGTGGATCGAGGAAGGTTCTCTCTTCAAGGTATGAGAAGAATGACATCTACAAATTGAAGTCTTCTTCTACTCTTACCTCTCTTCTTCTTACCTCTCAAACACAGTTCAAGCTATGGCATGCTCAGTTTGGCCACTTGAACTATAAGAACCTTCGAAAGGCGGTACGCGGATCGCTTGTTCCGAACATAGAGGTGAGCTAGCAACCATGTGTCCCCTGCATTCGTGGGAAGCAGCATAGGGATGCAATTCCCAATAAAGCTTCAAGGTGGATCTACTTCACAGTTCACCTATCGAGCTTGTATCTACGGATCTTTGTAGCGCGATGAGGAATGAGTCCCTAAAGGGGAGCTTGTATCTATGAATCTTTGTGGCCCGATGAGGAATGAGTCCCTGAAGGGGAGCTTGTACTTTATGTTGATCATAGATGACTATAGCAAGATGACATGGACCTACTTCTTGACGTTGAAGTCAGAGGCTTTCTTCCACTTCAAGGATTGGCTTCTCTTTAAGGAGAACCGATTTGGCTGGAGATTGAAGACCTTGTGCTCAAACAAGGGTGGTGAATTTGTTTCTAATGAGTTTGCTCGTTTTTGTGCAAATAGGGGCATTCACCTTTTGAGGCTTGCTTTGGAACTAAGCCTGATGTCTCTTATTTCAAGATCTTTGGGTGGTGATGCCTATGTGCACAGCCCAAAGACGCAACGTGGCAAGTTTGAGGCAGCTTCCCGACGACAGGTCTTTGTTGGCTACAACTCCCAATCCCAAGGTTATCGCTTGTTTAATCCCGTCAAGCAGGATGTCTACATGAGCCGAGATGTGCAGTTCATGGAAGTTCTGGCCACAGAAGGAAGTGAGGAGCACTCCGTACTTGGAGATCCAAGTGAAAGTTAGGCTCCCACGAGAGTTCCTTTGGAGCCATAGCCTCTTGATGAAGATTCTTCCTCAGATTCTGAGTCTTCTGTTCCATCGATTACCCTAGTGGAGATTCCGTTGATGGATGTACTTGAGTCTTCAGTAGATAGAGAGCATTGAGGAGAGATTCGGCCTCCTCCTCATTCGGCCCATGACACCCTCTGAGATTCAGGGATCGAAGGGGTCCCTAAGAAGTGGAAACCGCAAGATGAACTGCGGAGGTCACGAAGGCACCAAGCACATACTACGGAGCTTGTTTGCTCTAGCCTCTAACTATTACTTGATGTCCCATGTTATGCAGGATAGAGAGCCTACATCACTGAAGGAGGCTTTTACAGTCTAATCATTGGCAAAAGGCGATGGAAGCCAAGTTGGAGGCTATTGAGTGGAATGGCACTTGGTTTCTTGTGCCTCGTCCCTCTCATAAGAAGGTGATTGGTGTCAAATGGGTCTTCAAGGCCAAGTACCATAGTGATGGCTCCTTGGATAAGTACAAGGCTCGCCTTGTTACTAAAGGTTTTGCAGAACGCCCAAGCGTTGACTTCCATGATTTTCTTGCCCCTACAGCTTGCATGGCAACTATTCGTGCTGTTCTTGCCTTGGCTGGCCATAGGAGATGGCCTGATTTTCAATCAAATGTGAAGTTGGCCTTCTTGAATAATGATTTGAAGGAGATCTATGTAGAGCAACCTCCTAAATTTGGTTCTTCAGATGGACAGGTTTACAAGTCAAAGAAGGCCTTGTATGGCCTGAATCAAGCTCCGTGTACTTGAAACAAGAAGATTGACTCGTTTCTCAAGGCCAAGTTGGAATATCGACGTTCTAGGGCAGATCAACAGTTTTATATGCACACTTCTGAAGGAGATCGTGTGTTATTTGTTTTGTATCTTGATGACTTGATTATTGTAGGTGCTCATACCCAGAAGGTCGCAGAGATGAGGGTCGCCCTATATCAGAAGTTTGAGATGACGAGTTTAGGACTTCTCCATTTCTTTTTGGGCCATGAGATTTTTCAATCTCAGAGGGGGATTTTCATCTCTCAACAGAGATATGTACAGGAGCTCTTGGTGACTTTTGAGATAGAGGATTGTCGGTCTATTTCTACTCCTATGGATCCAAACTGGAAGCCACTTCAAACACAGATTCTCCCTTGCCGAATGCTACTTGCTACCATCAGCTGTTGATTGGCTCATTGATTTGGCTCCTCAACACACAAGTTGATCTATGTTTTGTCGTAGGTCTCTTGGCTGGATTTATGAGTGCGCCTCAAAAGGTGCATTGGCAGGCTACTCAGAGGATACTACGGTATCTGAGAGGGACCTCTGACTTAGGAATTCATTATCCAACAGATACGGGTGCTTCTGATCTTGTTCTTGCATGTTGGAGTGATTCAGATTGAGCTGGCAATGTGGATCATAGACAGTCTACTACAAGTTATTGTTTTACCTTGGGGGTTGGTGCTATCTCTTGGAGTAGCACGGTAGCCCTATCTTCGACTGAGGTAAAGTATCGGGCTACATCTTCTACCACATGTGAAGCTGTGTGGCTTCGGCGGTTGTTGGAGAAGCTTGGTTGCCCCAAGACTCGTCATACTATCTTGCGGTACAATAATGAGAGTTGCATTGCCTTGGCACAAAATCTTGTATTCCATGCCCGAACGAAGCACATAGAGATCCAGTATTACTTCATCAGGGAGAAGCTTCTGGATGCGACCATTGATGTGGAATATTGTAAGACTGAAGACAATCTTGCAGATTTGTTTACGAAGTCACTTCCCCAGGCTTTACTTCATCGACATTCCAGATCCCTACATCTGCTGCCTTGTCCAAGATCTAAGAGGGGGTGTTAGCAGTTAGCTCCTTGCCACATCAGCAGTGCCACGTGGTAGCAATCGAACTATCCAACTACAGTTGGCTGCATTAAATGCAACCAACCTACCTATTTTGGCATTTAACGAGGCATTCTTTTCAACCTTTTAAAGGCTGAGTTTCCAACAGTTTTGATCACTCATATTTGACATATTTCAGCCTGCTAGTGACGGAGACAACACTCGGGGCTGGCGGAGATCGAGGTCCTCAAGGCAGAGACATATGCAGATATTCTCTCTACACCCATGTATAATTTTGCATCCTTATACAGCAGTCTTCACTGCAGATTTTCTACGTTTCACTGTCTCTTTCTCTCTCTCTTCTCTCCTGTTCACTCTTTGTCATGGTCATTCGCTTCACTCTGACAATACATATATATTCACCAAATTGTTCAAACAACAAAACATTTCATTGGTGTTTCACTTAGCACCTGCCTATGAATTAAATGTTTTGGGGCATGATTGCCTTGGTAAAGACGAGAAAGAGATGTAACATTAGGATTCATTCATGACATTGGCATGCATGCACGAGAGGAGAGAGAGGCTACATGAGCAAAGGGACTAAAACATCACCCCGCACCAAAAATGTCCCAGACATATCCTTGAAGGATGGTAAAGCATATAATAGATGAGAATACAAAGGTCAATAAAGGATGATTACAGCAAAGGCATAGAACTTAAGAGCTCTTGATATCCTAACAAAATCCTCTATCAAGCATCCAACGCATGAAATCTTCTTGAAAGGCAATGCAACATAAAGTGGATAAGCTCAATACTAAATACTATGTTAGACACTTCCAAGCTGACACTTTTGTTCCATATAAGCTTGAAAAGTTGTGCTAAGCATTGCCACCTTGCTGGTCACAGCCGATTGCAGCACAAGGTCAGATTGGCCTCAACGCCCTGGCCATATCTTGTCCTACCATGACACTCGCTATTTAAAAAGGCCACATCCATTGATGTCAAAGCTAATCATGGGCAGAAATAGTTGTTGTTGTTGATTAGCTTGGCAGATATTGAACAGTGAGCTCTGTCCCATCTACACTGCAACTACAATGTGGTGATCACCTTCATTGCAGACATGCTCCATCAATTAGACCACCACACAACCATCATTATTAATCATTGTAATAACTATCAGTTCCAGCACTAGGCAATGTAAGTAGCAAAAGAGCATCTCAAATGAGAACAAAAAACCTTTTCTCGCCGCCCGTGTAATATTCTTGTGTCTCGTCCTCGTTGTCAGAATCGGAGCGTCTGTTAAGATCTGACAACGTCCTGACACCTCCACGGCTGCTGGAGGCCTTCTTGTCCTTTGGAGGCTTGTCGGTTCTGCCCTCATCAACCGCACTGCTGCCGAAAACCGGACCTACACCGCGGAGTGGGCCCGGCTGCCGGACAGGAGTCTCCTCCTCTTCCTCTTCGTATTCTTCTTCTTCTGCTGCTGCAGCTGCTTGCTGATGATGCCCCTGTTCGAAATGATGACCAGAGTCATCTTCAAAGAAATTCTCAACGGCCGTCTTGAAATTCCAAGCTGAGCTCTCCAAAAAGAAGCGGGCCTGCTCCGGCGTGGCAGATGTGAGGCTGCAAAAGCGCATCACTGCATCGTCTTGCTGCTGCTGCGACATGGCGAAAAACACACAGACAGAAAGCCAGGACAGACACAGAGAGAGAGAGAGAGAGAGAGAGAGAGAGAGGAGGGCACGGACTATTTATTATGTTACTGTCATGTTTGCTTTCTCGTATAGCCTCAGCTAGGTATGGAGTGAGAATGAGCATAACTTGTTCATCTTCTTTTTATTTTGCCTACACTTTACCTTTCTTTTTAAAATGCGCTTCGATATTATATCATTTGAAAATATACGCATACATCAAAATGAGATGCACAAGCATAAGCCAAAGCACTCTGTGTACCTAAGGACGTTCTTAAAGCCTCTCATGGGCCAAGCGTTAGGATTGGCTGGGTGGCCATCTTTGCAGCTAGGCATGTGCATTTGCAAGTGGGCAGGGTCATGCATGTGGGCAGGAAGCGTGCATGTCACATGGCGCCATGTGGCAATCGTGGAAGTTTTTGCAAAGTGGGGCTCCGTGCGCACCACATGCCCCCTGCAAAACCTTCTATTAATAAGTATAGAAGAATAGAAGATTTTAGGTATTCGTTCCCTTGGTCACATGGATTGGGAGCAACGTGAAGGACTAGTTTAGAAGAGCAAATTTCAATGAGGCAATCAATATGCATGGAACACCATCATTAGGAGGTAGAGTTTCAAATTTTAGAACCTAACAAGGGCTCTAGTGATTCTTTATTTTTATTTCTCTTCAATTAGATTCTTAGAGCCTTTTAGCCCACGCCTCTTTACTTTTTCTTAGAATGAAAAGAAATTCTATATGAGTATCAAAAAATATGAATCGGTTACATGCTTTCCTAAGTAGCTTATGAATGACTAAACTTTGTATCCATCTTTCCCCAACTGATGGAGGATTGCATCTCCCTCGCACAATAGCCAAGAACCACATCTAACTCGATTGTTCCCCCCTCTTGCATAGAGACTCTATTCTTATTCTTCCAAAGGGCTCTAGGTATGATGGCTTAAATAAAGTCCCAATGTATATTCATCCAGTAGCCCCCTATCTCCAAATAGTTTCATGTTAAGATTTATATTTGCTTTCAAACTTACAATGTACCCATCTCTCGATTTTAGACCAAAGCCCTTGTGCTAATGGGCTATGCCGTAAGATGTGGGGTATTGTTTCCTTATTCTCGAAGCACATTGAGAACCATGATGAAACCTATGTAAACTTTGCAAGTCCGTCTTTGGCAACTAGCTTATTTGTAGTTATGTTCCAAAGCAATAGGTAGTTTAAATGAGGGGGTGGAAGCTATTTGGGAGCCAACCACCAAGAACCATGGTTTACATTAGCACGATCTAGACTCGTGAGAAATCTATTGCTACAAGATTGTTGAGATGTGAAGCATATTAACAAGATCATGCATCACACAAAGGGAGTACCATTATATTTTCTTCTCCACCAAGATAGTGCATGTTACATGTGATCTACCTACTAGCCCTCTAGCTATATTGAAATCTCTAATCAGGATTGAAGGGTTATAAGGGCCATCTTACTCTCCAAGAGCTTCCACTTATACAATCTATTACGAGAGGTGGCCAAGGAATAGGTAGAGATGATCTCTACTTTCTCCTACCCAACTTGGATAGCTATTACAACCATGCACCCATCTTTGTCTTTCCATTTTACTTCTAGTCTCCATGAATCTTTAACCAATAAGAACATACCACCCCTAGCCCTGCAGCACGATACCGTTAAATGAACATATATGTAGGGAATTAACTTTCATCTATGTCTCCTTATTGCACTTTGATTTCTTAAAGAGCCAATACATTTAGCTTCATTCTTCTCAACAATTTGCCACAAATTGATGCATATTGAATCATTCCTAATAAATATCATCAAAATCCTCAACTCATAATCTCCTTCCAACACAAACAAAGAAGTTGCTCTCAATGAGAGGTAAGCATGCCATTTTCTTAAGTGATATTTTCCTCTTCCCTTTGAATTTGTCAAAGCTAGCCTTCTTGCTAGGTGGAACATTCCCCTTACTATGCTTCATCTCTGCTACATGGGGTTAAATGCCAAACCACCTAGGGTAGTCCCTCGAGAAATGACCCAATTCATGGCATAAGTAACAAGAGTAATGGAAGAAGGAGAACTAAGACTTCCACTATGACTTCAAGCCCATGAGGATCAAACAACTCTAAAAACTCAAGAGGATTAACCCAAATCTCAAAGAATGCATGCACGCTTCTTTTCCCTAATGATTCCAAGACAAACGGCATGCAAGTACACAACATTGACTACTAACTCGATAAGTGTGCCCAGGTCATTATCCATCCAAACCTCATAGCCCGCGAAAGGACTTTCATTCCAAGCATTCATAAGCCAAGGTGTCATTGGGAGAGAATGGGGGTGACCAAGGTAAGACATGCACATAGTTTCCTTTGAATCTAATAGATGAAGCAAATATCTAGTCTTACCCTTTCTTTGATCCCACTGGGGCAAAACAAATGCCTTCTCCAACGAACATATACTAGAGGACAAAAGCTATTGTATAAGTGGAGAAAAACCACCTATCAAATTCTTATTTAGCTAGAATCCTTATTAATCCCACGAGTGATGAAAGAGACAAAGTCAAAGTAAAAGCATGCAATTCAAAGTGCTAGAGTTATTTTCAACAAAATGATCATTTTTATTTGCAATATATATGATGTGCAACTAATATAGGTGTGCTTTTATTTTTGTTAAAATATATAAGAGCTGAGCTTGCTCCCGTGCAAATTGGAAAATATCCTAAAATTTTCTAGGAAAACCCACAATTGTGTGAGATTTTGGGTACTCAGCTTCTATTCACTTTTGGTAGGACTAGTCCAATTAACATAAGGCATATGCATTCATTAAAGAGGACCAATGAAGAACCCAAAAAGTGGGTAGGGTACTCAACTTACATATGCAAAACTTAAACCTAACCCTGTGTACAAAAGCCAAGAAGTGAATAGAGGAGCTCATCATTTTGTGTTGAGAAATCACTAAATTCATTGGTTTTCTTTGAATATATGTTGATTTTTCATCATACATGCATGGGAAACTAAGGGCACTAGTCTTTCTAGTGATCATCGCATGACTAGGTATGTAAACACCACTATCACAAAAAAAAACTTTGGAATGATTACATTGCCCTTATAAGGTACTAAAAAATCTTTCATTTGTCTTAGTTATTTGCTAATTTTGATGGGATGATGGCATATGTATGAGTGTGTGTGGTATTGGAAAGCTTTACTTTAACGAGCTAGTCAATGACTACACTTTTGGATTACATTTGTTTTAGAGTTTGTATGACCTGATTACCCACCTAATTAACATCATGAAATTATTGAGAATTACTAAATTATTGTTGTACATGATTTGAATTCATTGATTTGATGTCGTATCTATATGATCATAAGTGTTGGATAGGGTTTAGCCTAAACTAGCTAGTCATGGAAATTTGACTATGGCTAGTCAAAATTGTGTTAATGTTGGGTGTAACAATCAAATTTTGTGATTTGAGTAGTTGCATCAATTACAATATGTCTAAAACCTTCTTTGATCAGCCCCTGCAATTATAGACCATTAGTAGAGCTTGGCCTTAACCATAATATCTACATCATTTGGGGGCATCATTGACTATATTATTAGAGGGGGTAAAGGACCATTCTACTAAATTTTTATTTACAATTTGTTGATTTTTAGGCCTAGTGGACACGGTTTTTGATAAACACTAGCTTGAGCTTCATCCAAAGACTCTAGGGGGCCTCCTAAAGGCTATTCAAGGGCTTATTTAGGCATAGTTTGTGCATATTTTTGGGGTTCCCATCATGCATGAGTAGCCTTGGATGAAGGATTACATATGGTTTTTTACCATATTTTTGGAGTTCCCATCATGCATGAGTGACCTTGGATGAAGGATTGCAAATTTTTAGACCGAAATTGTGGGATTTGGATCATATTTGACCTTCTTACACCATGCACTCAGATCCTAGAACAGTAATGATCCATAATGCATAGTCTAGGTCATTGACTTAGCCTTCCCCAACCCACCTTGATTAGACATGACTAGTGAACTAATAGTGATCCGTAGGAGATAGTCTACGTTATTGACTTGATCTTGTGATGTGTTGAATGTTCTCATGCCGAAAACCCAAAGATAGCCTAATCTTTCATAAGAGAGAACATTTATACCAATGTTGAAGTGACTACCCTACACCTCCTTACAAACTATGCATTGGATCCTTTTACCATTTCCTTCTCAAGCAGCTACATGTCAATTTCAAGGGCATCCACACATACCTCAAGTTGTACACCTCCATGGCATGAGTTTGATGACTTTACCTTGAAATCCCATGGAAAGGCTCAAAAAACCATTGGGTTCTAAACTCTCTACCTCTAGTGGTGGAGGAGCCCCTAGCCTTGAGTTGTGAGTACTTGTACTTGATCAGCATTGTCATTAGCACACACACTGAGCACACCTCAGACCACTTATTGGAAGGTCTCCTTACCACTACCTTGAGTGTGTACTGCCATATCACTTTGAGCCCATCGACAGCTTCTTGCATGCTTCGTACGTACCTTAAGTAAGATATATACTTCTACATGGGAACTCCTTGCATGGGCATTGACCTAGAGTGGGAGTCATGAGGCTTATTTCAATGAAGCATTTGTATTATCCACCTTGAGTGCATGCACTCAACTCACCTCAAGTTGTGGGCAAGGTCACCCACTCTAAGGGAGCCCTCTTGCTCAACCTCATTTTCAACCCTCTCTTCTCAATCTAAACCTTTTTCATCCTTGAGACAACCGTTCCTCTCTATTTCCTTCACAACCTTCTTAAATCCCCACCTCAAGTTCTTCTTGAGCACCACCTTGAACTTTGAGTGCCACCTTGAGCTCTCTTTGAGCACATTACCACAAGCTTTATTTGGAGACATACATCTTGAGATTATTACTTATTATTCTTTACAGAAGCAACCTTCTTCATATTCTTTGCCACTTGCAAGCCCTATATTTCACATCAAAACTATTAGGCAAGAAAACACCTTCTATCTATGCACACACCTCCACTCCACATAGCAAGCATCATCTCCATAATCTCATAGCCCTACAAATGAGTAAGCATTTTCGTTCCTTTAAAGACATGTGCCCAAGGTGATGATGCCATGTAGATACATGTGGTATGCCAGCCACAACCAAACAGATCATCAAATAGACCCAGATACAAGCAAGGGATAGAGGTTGTCAGCCTTGGCACCTCAAGCAAATATAAGATTTCCACGAGTAACCTTGCATACATAATTACCAAAAGATACATGATAGCTTGCAACATCCAATTGTCTAGTAGAGAGCATACTTGTGGTCAAAGCCAGAATATGGCATATATCATGCAAAACAAAAGTGCTACTTGAAGTGGGAACCACAATCTAATGTCACCAATGCTAATAATATCCAATGCTAATTTATTTCCTAGTATTGCAAAACCTGTCATAATGCAATAGGAATGAAACTAATCCTTATGTGGGGTAATATGGAAAAAAGCCCTCGAATCAAGCAGCCAACATTGAGAAAAAGTGGACAAGGCATTAGCCAACTAACTAGCATTAAGAGAAGAAGCTACAAATATATAATCATCATCACACTCAGTCTCTAAGGCATTTATCTCCTCAAATTTCACACTGGACTTACTAGGAACAATGCTACAATCAATCATTAGACTTATCCTATACTTTTCCCTTGCACTTATGATTGCATGTCTTGTGGAACTGTGGCCTAATATGACCTTGCATCCCACACTAATGATATGTGAGAGAGGCCTTACGACCACAGTACTTACTACAAGACTACTCGTCGTGAGATTAAGACCTCTCTGAGTCTCTACCATGGTAATCATTACCACTTTTACTAGCATGTCTACACCTAACAGTCAATGCATGAGAAGTACGGGCCGCATCCACATTCTTTTTGTTTATCTCCTCCATGAGTAAGGCACCCTCAACATCTTGGAGTTTCAAACTATCGTTGGGCATATTAGCACACCTAGCAATATGGAAAGTGTCCCATTACTTAGGAAGTGTCACAAGCAAGAGCAAGGAAGGGAGATTATCGTTGAATTCAATGCCTTGTAAAGTCCATTGACTAAAAATAGAATAAAATTCATTTAAATGTGCAAACACATGAGTCCCTTTGTTCGTGCGTAGGTTCATTAGCTATTTCAACTAGTATATTTGTGAAGCATGAATTTTCTTGTCTTAAACATTATATATCTTTTCCCATAACTTCCAAGCATTATGCCCAAGTACCACAACATTAAATATAAATCTATTTTGACAATGATAATATAAGAGTGGATTTGCATAATTCATCCCAAGTATCTTGATCAATGCCTTCAGGCTTTACACTCTTGATTTTCAGAGGCAAGCTTTTAAATATTAAAAAGAGTACCATCATTCAAATAAAAAACCGTAATGATAGTACACCATGTAAAATCCAAGAGAATGGGCTACTATAAATGATTGCATATCAGCCCCCAAAACTCAGCCAAGACAGGAGGGAATACCAAAGTATAGAGCTATTCAGCAACAATGGCAAGCAATAGATTGCCAAAGTGCAATGTCTACTCTTCAAGACAATGATAAAAACTATAATTCTAGCAATCATGAAATAAATACATCAATATCTATCGATCCAAACGTAGGCAAATAGCTAAGAAAGAAAGCTACCAATGCTAGGGATATCCAAGTAGCAACTGAGATACAAAGAATGCAACTAGCAATGACTAAGCATAGACTACTAGTACCAAAGATTGTCACAAACACAAAGGTTTAATAAACCTTACATCCCATAAGCATATACATCTCTAACAAACAATTAACAAAGGTAAGTGCCGATGTCCAAAGCATAGGGAATCAAATTAGCCCACAAGTGTAGATAACTATGTCCAATAGCATATACATGAACCAAGAGTCCTACTGTCTTAGAGAACCAAGTGCAACTACATAAAGAATCCAAAACTCTAATGCCAATAGGAAATAGCTCTCACACTAAAGCAAATTTGAATGCCAAATGAGTAATACAAGCTCAAGACATCAAGTACAGGGCCATCCGGAATCAAAGATACATATAGGAGCATGAAACCCAAGGAAGTCTTTAAATCCATAATCTCAATGACTAAAGTAACTAAACATAAAGCCAAAGCTCAAAACGATCCAATATAGCTCAAATCCAAGTGATAAATCCATCCAAATTTATATTCGGGTCCAAGTATCAATGCTAGACATCAATGCATGTAAGTAGCATACTCAAATAGCATCAAGCCTCAATAGGTATAAAGTCACTGTTAATAGCTTGTTGCTTAAACTATTATTACAACAATGAAATTCTAAAAGACTGAGCTAATCAAGCTCTAACCAATCCAAATAGCATCCCAAAGCATAATCATAAAATCCGAGCACCAAAATAGCACCACCAAGGCATTAAAATGTATAATGGAGCTCACTGTTTGTTGTCCACACCAGAACTATTCTGTTTTATGTAAAACATAGAATTGAAAACTACACAAAATCAACTCTATGAGTGTTCATATTTGTAGCGTTCATTGTGCTCTTCATTTTTGGCTATAGAATACATGAATCCAATATTGTATGTAAAAGTTATGGCCAAAATACAAAAGTGTTGTAAAACTGCCCATGGCTATTCATGACTTCTACAACATGCTCTCTATCACTCAAAATAGATAGAATTGTTGCTTGTTAGCTCAATAAGCGTTGAACAAGGCTTAGGTAAGCCTTGCAAAGCTCCTCAACAAGTTGGAACAAGCTAGGAGAAGGGAAGACTTAATGTATAACTAGGGAGGAAGAAATAATGGTTGCCATGAAACCTTGAACTGAAGCTTTGTGTCCAGGCTAAAGTAAAGGATGAAGAAGCCCCTCGAATGGTTTACTCTAATATCGGTTGAAGGGAGAAGCTCAACTGGAAGTAAGAGAGATGAGAGAGAGAGAGAGAGAGAGAGAGAGAGAGAGAGAGAGAGAGAGGATGTGGGACCTCCAACAGTCACAATGTGTGACCAGCCTTTCCTTATTCAATAGTCTAAAAAAGAATAAAGAATAAAGTGATAGTGATTGGTACCTACCACGTGCAACGTACACATGTGCGGTCACTGTGTATGAAGTAAATACATGGCAGTGCAAGCACATGCACCTTTACCCCCAACAAACACATCTAAATTGTCATCCATCATCATTGTTGTGGCCACTCCCTCTACAACATCTTATCATCATCATCATCACCCTTCCACCTCCACGATCACTTTTATAATCATTACATCACTCTTCAATCACATTAACCCAGAGCAAGGGGCCACTGTTTTTAGCAAGATAGATCTCAAATAAATAAGTAGCAAAACAATATTTAAATTGTGAAAGAAATTGTGCATGCCTAGGATGCATTTGATTTTCCTTAGCTTCAATTTTATTCACCCATATAAAATATGATTTGCTACCTTTTCTCAATGCACATTTAGCATGTGTATGACTAAGCAGTGGAAATTATCAAAGGTGTGAATAATACTTGACCACTAGTGTGTAGTGTCAAATTGTGTCACCACAATCGGGAGGTGCAAAACTTCAACAAATTCTACTCAATGTGGCAATCATAGTGAGCTGCCTTGAGAAATTTCCCCTCTAATCTCGAGAGACTCAAAACCAAAGGTGCACACCATCATTGCCATTTCTTGATTATGTTATTTTATTCCCAATTGCATAGTTAAACGGTTGCTAAAAACACCAATGTAAACTTGCATCGGTTTTGAACTAGGGATATATTGAGCACACATCTTCTACACCTAGTTATTACACTATTACTGCACTAGGGGACTTAGAGAAACCAAAGCTTGCCTTAAATGTTAGTGCACTCTTACCTCTAGTTGTATCGGGCTTATCTCAATAAAGCACATAAACAATTAAAGCACTTAAGGGTTGAAGTAGAGTGTACAATCAAGTCATAGGGACTCCCCTTGGTTAAGGACTCTGTGCAAGGAAAACCTTTCATGAAAGCTCTTACCTTAAGCTGCCAAAGCACTCATAGAACCATAACATCTATAAGGAGGAGACCTACGAGGTTTCAACCTTGCAAGGAGGAGATAATCTCCATTGGCTCAATAGTGATACACATCTAGAGATCGGTGAAAGAAGCCACATTTGACCTTAACCACACTCAATTCTAGGCAACATCATTAGGGTGTTCGCATGTAGACTTGAACTGGTAGTCCACCTTTTCTAGGGTGCACATCCAACCACATATATTATGGTGTCTAGACTACACAAGGGTAGCATCTCTTATGCTTTGGGGTAAAATGATCATCTTAACCTCCCCTTCTTTCCATTATAAGCTCCCTAAATGGATGAAGCTCCTCATCGCTCTTAGGTTTCACCACAACACTACACATTATGTTAGTTTGAAAACCCCACTTTATTTTGTAGCCTCCTTGTCCTAGTTAATGTGTGTTATCAAGATAAAATGTGTATTACTTCTTGCAAGCATGTATAGTTTTTGAATATATGCTTACAAAAGAAAATGTATTGGTATTTCGATTTTTACATATATTTACAAGGAATGTTACCATTACTACTAAAGGTTTTCAACTCACTACAACTTTGCGCAAGATGATACATGTGCATGTATAGCCCCTCCATGTATGTGTATGAAAGAAAATGCCTCGATGAATTTTGGCCCTTACCATATTTAGTAGAGGTTTTTAACTTACATCAACTTTTTTCCATGATAAACTTTGTATTGATTCAGGTCCTTCCATATATTATTGGTAATGAGATGCCTTGGTGTAAGGTTACGTATATTGTTTTGGCCACCTATAAGGAACATCATGGAAGTACTAATAGTTTTTGTTTAATATAAGTAAACCTAATTCAATACTCGTAGAACAGGAAGATGATGATGATTAAAAATGTTATTTTAAAGAAATCACAATTTTAGAAAGGATAGGTTAGGCTAAAGGGGTCAATGGTGGAACAACTAACTTCACGCATGGCACTGACATCAAATAATGAAAACATTGTTGGCCTTTTGCTTCATACACATTTGCAACATGAAGGGGAAGCAATAAAATATAAATTAGATTGTGTGATGAACAATGATGTCGCACCATAGATGAAATGTGAAATTTCATTGACAAGAAGAAACCCTCTAATTGTCAACATGCAACATTCAAACTAATGACAAGGTGAGACCAACAGTAAAATAAGGGCTTGAACCTTCATGTTGGCGATTTGAGATTATCCAAGATGACACAAGCCACTTTCCCCTCATATGCTTGTGTGTTATTAATGAGTAAAAAATGTTTTATCATGTTGGGCCCCACTAGCACCAAGAATGTGTACTATTATTGGTCCATGTTTTAAAATTGGCCCCTCTACCTTAGATACTTCAAGGCACATAATATAGTTTTTATTAAAAGTCCTTGGATGTCATCTAGCCATCATGAAGCTAATTTTGAGTCCCCTGAAAAAAAATTCAAAAATCATGATAGGTAGCAATTATTAAGGAGTAGGTTCATAATGTCCTCACATCCATTTGAATCCTTCAAGCAAACATGAATTTTGTTTTCCCTCTATATTTGTACCTCTTCCTTTCCCCTAATATTAATAAGCTTGTTACCTTTGATCTTGGTTCCTCTCCATTACTATTGAGCAAGCATTGCCAATATGTATATTTGCCTCATGAAGCTTCCAGATTATGCAATAAAAACTAATGGAAAATGACTAACTATGTTGAACCACTATGTATTCTTAGCATTGCCACCTCATTTGAAACAACAAAAGCAACATATATATCATTTTGGACATCGCCACCACATTGTGCTAACTCTAGATTTTTTAAAATGTTGTATTATTTAGGCTAATTAGCCTCAGCATTTAACTTTTATTGCTACTATAATCATATAACACAAGTGTGGTGTCCTACTTAAGCATTTAACATTTGTTACACAAGCGTGGTGTCTTACTAATTAATGGTGCTAACAAATGTATTGATCCTAGAGATCCTCCATGCTACAATTCCCTTACTTCATGATAGCAATGGGTAAATATAGCTTGTAAGGGATGCCTAGTAGGTCTTTCTCATCCCTTCCTACTTCTACAAAAAGGCCTTCATGGATAATAAATAGTGAGAATATGCTCAAGTGTCACTTCACTCTTATCAGTATACTACTATTCCTATCGGCCAACCATTAAAGACAAATCCATCCCCAAAGTGGTAATTTCTCTCACCTAATAGCCATGCATGCATGCAACACCTTATGGGGCTATGAAGGGAATGACCCCTGAGTGGAAGCACATGAGCAGTAGAGAGCTATGGTGTAAGGAGCAAGAGAGGAGAGATATATATACAAGACATGGGAACTCCAATAGTCACAATGTGCAATCAACCTTCCCTTATTTAAATGTCACTCACAGAATAAAGAATGAAGTGACAAGGATGGGCGGTCGCCACTTGCAGTGTACATGTGTGCAGGTATTGTTAGCATAACTAATACATGGACAACTCGACACAGGTGCCTTAGCCCCCAAACAACCTCCCACTTAAAGGCGAATGTGCAGCTAGTGAGGAGAGAATGAGAAAAAAAGTAACAAAATACAAATGTACACAAAGTACAACAAAACAAGGAAAGATGTAATCTCAACCAATGCCTAGCAACTTCTTAAGGAAGGCAAAACACTGTGTTGAGAAACTTTTGGTGAGAAAATATGTAGGATTTTGGTTAGTTGAGATCTTGACTAGCTCAATGGACTTGTCCTCGATGACCTCTTGAGTAAAGCGGGAACGAACCTCAATGTGCTTTGTCTTCGCATCATGGAAGACCACATTCTTGGTCAACTGAATAGCACTCATAGAATTTGAAAGCAATATTAGTAATACTAAGGTATGTGGCCTAACTTGAGAGCCTCCTTCCAAGCTGCAGATGCTATAATATACTTAGCTCCAATAGTAGAGAGAGCCATGCATTTCTGCACCTTGGACATCCAAGAAACAATACCTCCAGCAAAGGTGAAGACATAGCTAGAGGTGGACTTCCTACTATCTACATGTCTTGCATTATCAGAGTCAATGTACCCCATGACTCATGTATCGTGGCCATCATACTATATGCACATAGCTGTTGTGCCCTTTAAGTACGTCATGATACCCTTCATGCCATCCCAATTGTGGAAGCTTCTCGCTTAGCAACCAAGACCCATGGACCGCTTATTATTTCAAGCATTTCAAGCCAAGTGTAATGGCTACCTCTCACATGGTCGTATGTGCTCTCACACCTATGAGTGTAATGAGCTTACCTCCATGCTTGATCGAGTTGCCTCCTCCCTCAAGCACTCCAGTAGCTCCACGATCCAAGGTGCAAGCTCAATCCTCAAGCTCCAACCTCCAAGCTCCATGCTCCATTGCCGCATACAAGAGAAGAGAAGAGATGAGAAGAAGAAGAGAGGATAAGATGGAGAGATTTTCCACAACGGTCCCTCGCCCTCACACACTCACTCCCTCTCTCAAGCACAAGCTCAAGTAAGCAAGAACAAGAAGAAGAAGAGAAGAGAAGAGCTAGTTTTGACCACACACAAGAATAAGCTTCTCTATTCACTTTTTGGCTTTTATACATTGCCCTAATCCCTTTTGGACACCCACCCCTTTTCTACATGATGGGCCATTTTAGCCTAGGTCCACTTTTCCTATTCCCTTCTATTTACATTGTGGCTTCACCCATGCTTGTCTACTCTTTACAAATTGCACAAGAGGGAGCCTGGCGCTCTTTTACAAAGATTTAGGCACCTTTGCATTTTGAAATGCACCTTTTTTATTTTTGCACTTGCCTTGGGTTTTTAAGGTATCTTTGCGCTTTGACCTTTTTTCCTCTTATTTTTTATCTTGCTCTAGGGTTAACATTACCTCCCTCCTAGGCAAGTGCCAATCCCATGGCACTTGTGGGCTTCGTTATTGATTAGGGTGCAGGTGGTTGAAGGGTTATCATGGAGGTCAATGATGGGGCCTTGCGGGGATTCAATATGGAGAATAAGCATATCAAAATGGTTGAGGTTGTGGAGGTTGAGAGTGGATTGAGTGTGTGACAGGGCCTCCAAAGTCAATTGATTGTCACGGTTGATCAAATTTGCCTAAAAAGGAAAATAAGGTGCAATGCCTAGGGGGTGGAGGCCGAGAGTGGATGGAGTGTGTGATGGGGCCTCCGAAGTCAATTGATTGTCGTAGTTGATCAAATTTGCCTAAAAAGGAAAATAAGGTGCAACGCCTAGGGGGTGTGTCTATCTTTCCATGCAGTGTATTATATCTGTGCCAGTGGAATTGGAAGTTGGAATCGTAGGCAAAGCTTGGGGTGTTGTCCCACACTTGAGGACCTAGTTCGTGTAAAGGGGAGGTGCAGTGGGTGTAGCTTAGGGAGATAGGTTTATAACCATAGGGGAGTATGATCTCCCTAGGTGTGTCCTACCCTTGATGAGCCCTAAGTGTGAAGTGGGGTAATAGAAGGGGCTAGGACATTAGGCATGGAGCCGATCAATTGAGGCCATTGGATGCACCTAACTTGAGAATCCCCAGGTGCAGTGGTTGTGGCACTCTGATTTTATAGTGGACTTTATTTATTATTTTTCTTTTTCCTCTTTTTTTTTTTGGTATAAGTAGGAGGAGACAAGCTAGATGTCATCCTCATGCTTCTTAGGAGCTTCACGAGGGGCCTAAGGGATTTGCTAAGGAATGCAGGGCTTAACATGTAGCCCTTCTGATTAATCGCTACATTGAGTGGGGTAGTAGAAAGGAAATGATGATTACATTTTGAGAACCTACTATCACTCATATCTTCTAAGAGACTCATGCAAAATATTGACAAGAGAATGGCCCTTAGCATGAGGTGAGTCATTGCACAACTATCTATTCTGACATTGATGTCAAAGTAGAGCAGTGGCATGCGCTCTTCCTCTAGTACTGACTTCTATTTTAATAGGATTTGTAAGAGACAAAGGTAATTATAGGTGGTAAGGAAGGCGGGGTCAGGGCATGTTGTGAACTCATCTAGGAAGTGAGTGATGGAAGGTCAGATGTCTTAAGCTCAAAAAATGAGGCACTCTTTAGGGCTGGAGGCGTTGAAATCATAGATCAAAGGGAAGTCGTACCTACCATGCTTCCCCTGGTCAAAACCCACATAGCGGATGTAGAGGGAGCTCATGCTCAACCGCCAAGACCCACGGACTGCTTATTGCTTTAAGCGTTTCAAGTGAGAACAAATGGCTATCTCTTACCTAGCGGACGCACCTTTGATCCTATCAGGGTGTAATGAGCTTACCTTGATGCCCGAATGAGTAGCCTTCTCCCTCAAGCAAGTCGATAGCTCCACGATTCGTGATGCAAGCTCAAGCATCCTCAAGCCCCCACCTCCAAGCTCCATTCTCCATAGCCGTGCATGAGATAAGAGAAGAGAAGAAGAAGAGAGGAGATGATGGAGAGCTTCTTCTCCAAGATCCCTCACCCTCACACACTCACTCCCTCACACTCTCACACTCCCTCTCTTAAGCACACACAAGCAAGCAAGAAGGAGAGAAGAAGGGAAGAGGAAGAGTCCACTTTAGCCACATGCCAAATAATGACATTTTCATTCACTTTTTGAGTTTATATACAAAACCCTTATCCCTTTGGGCATCCATCCCCTTTTTTACATGACCGACCATTGTGGCAAGGCCTTCTTTTTCTATTCCCTTCTAGTTGCCCTTTCTCTTTACCTATGCCCTGTCTACCCTTTACAATTTGCACAGGAGGGAGCTTGGTGCTGTTTTACAAAAGTTTTAGGGGTGCCTTGCATTTAAAAATGCGCTTTTGCCTTTGACTTATCTTTTGAGGCCGCCCTCGCACTTTTGGCCATTTTCCTTATTGCTTCTTCTTTTGTGTCCACATTTGGAGTTTTTTGGACTTTATTAGACTTCTTTTTCTCCGTTTCAAATTGGGATTAACATAAGCCCCCTCCTAGATGAGTGCCAGCCCCATGGCACTTATGTGTCTGTGTTGATGGGGGCTCGGTGATCTGAAGGGTGGTTGGTGAGTTGATGATGATGGGGCCTCTTGAGGATTGGTTGTTGAAGAGAAGCTGATCAAAATGTTGAGGTGGTGGAGACTGAGAATGGTTGGAGTGGATGACGGAGCCTCCAAAAAGTTGGTGGTTTGCAGCCATTGTGTGTACCTGAAAAGAAAATAAGTGTGCTACCTAGGGGGAGCGTCTACCTTACTGTGTGGTGCGTTGTGCTTGTGCTAGTGGAACTAGAAGCTGGGTTTGATGACCACATGCAAAGCCTCTTTATTGTCCCACACTTGAGGACTTAGTTCGTGCGTAAGGGAGGTGCCATGGGTGCAACTTAGGGAGACATGCCTAACCATAGGTGAGTGTGACCTCCCTAGGGATTTCCTATCCTTGATGTGCCCTAAGCGTGAAGTGGGGAATCAAAATGGGCTAGGCGGTTAGGGGTGGAGCCAGCCGACTGAAGCCACCGGACGCACCTAACCCCTAGGTGTAGAGGCTGTGGCCTACGTGTAATGAGGTGATTTGATTGCTTTTCTTATGACTTCCTTCTCTTTTCTTTTCTTTTTCCTTTTTTTTCTTTGTCTTTTTATTTTCTCCTTTTTTTTGAATTACATAAATATGACAAGAAGATAGTCTTCCTAATCCAAGTCGCAAGAGGGTGGTTTTGGGGGCTTAATAGATTTTTCAAGGAATTTTCAGCTCTTTATGTACCCCTTAAGGTTCAAATGTACTTGGAGAGTGGTGGTGGAAAGAAATGGATGATTGATGTGGGTGAAGCAACTATTGTTCATATCTTCTAATAGGGCTATGCAAAATGAGGGGAGTAGAGCAACTAACATCATTAATCTAGCCATAGCGTAGCTGTCTATGCCATTGGGATCAAAAAAGAGTATTGGGAGGTAGTGCTCTTGTGGTGTCAGATCCTGCCTTAGTAGTATCCTAAGCAACCTAAGATAGTTACGGTGATGAAAGTGAGATCGGGGCAAGAAGAGAATTCATTGGATAAAGTGGACTATTGAGTCATATAGGTCCCTTGGCATGAAGACTAGGGCTTCTTCAGGTTTAGTAGCATTCACATTGTAGATCCATGGAAAGTCATATATGCCACGGATGCTTGGATTAAAATCCACTCCTACCCCTCTTGCATATGGCATGAAAGTCAGGTCATTGCTTTCAAAGGGCAGGGTGTTATAGAATGCTATACAAGCATCCATGTTTACATCCAACATGTGCCTTCTCCACGGTTGACATTCATAGACATTGACTGCTATGGGTACTTCAAAAACTTTGTTTTGCCAAAAATCAGTGTCCTTTGTCCCCCATAAGATAGGGTTCTGTTCCCTTTGTGATATCCATTTGTCTCCTAGTTTGCTTTTGACATTAATCACCTCTTCCACCACCTTGACTGGTAATACTCTACACAAGTTGGCAGGAAATTGAAAATTAAAGTTGAAGGTCATACAAGCAGTCTCTTGTTGGTCCCAAATTATGAGTTCACCATTAATGCTTATTGGGAAGCCATCTTGGCTTGGTGGGATAGGTGATGTTGGCACTACTACTGGTTGAGCGTTCAACCTCCTGGGTGCTTGCTCTACCATATGTTCTCTCTTCCTTTTAAGTGCAGCCTTCTTTTCTGCAGATGTTTCCACTTGCTACTGCTGCTCTTCTAGTTGAGGAGATGGGGATAGTGGGACGAGTTCTTCCTCTTGAGGTCCCGTATCTCAAAACTTGTTCCTACCTCTTTCTCTTATATGTCCTACTACTGTGCTTTCTCGATTTACCTTAGGGCATTCACTTCTTGTGGGGTCAAGCTTGCCCTTAGTAGATAACCCCTTTGTTCTTCGAGGCTAAGGCTGACACCCACTAGTTGCGCTGACATATGCAATCCTACTCTCATGGCCCTACTAGCAATATCCAGCTTTTTCTTTAATGGTTCAACGACCTCCCCTTCTTCTGTTTGAGTGATATCTAGGATTGTGTTCAAGAGGGCACGTTGTTGGATCTCTAGGCTCACTTGAGTGGTCTTTGCCTTGCTCTCTGCTAACACTTTATCTCCTTCCACACGGACCAAATGACATGCCAAGTCATTGACTCTTCTTTCATTTTGATTAGTCCAATCCTTTGCTCTTCTTTTCATTTCTTCCAAAAACTTCCCTTGCCTTCTAATTGGAATGCCACCATAGACTCCTTTTCAACTTAGCCATTGCTACCTTCTTATCCTCCTTTTCTTTTTGTGACTATGAGATAACATCTTGGGCGTACTCATCATCGTTTGTAGGTGGCGTTATTATTGTGGGAATGGAGATCATGGAGGCTTCCACCCTTAACCTCTTAGGGTCCTGTCTCAACTCGGCATCCACTACTGCCAATCTCTTAGTTCCTACCACTACAGGGGTACCTTCATGTGCCCCTTGGGCCATCTCCTCGTTCACCAAGATTTGTACCCAGGCCAACATATTGCTAACATCAACTTTACCTTGCCCTTGCCTTCTTTCACCAGAGGCGGCGTGATCTCTGGAACTTAGGTACTTGATCCTGGGCCTTCATCTCATGGTGGGCTCATAGCACCCAGCTCGTCATGTCTGCATTGCTATTCTATTGACATTCGTGTTGCTAGCGCAATTTTCTCTTATTCCTTCATTCTCAATTCTTCCTCTTTTTCAGCTGCCTTCCTCCTTCTCTCCTGTTCGGTTCTCTTTGATTCTTCTTTTAACCTCTCTAACTCTAATGGCACCTAAAATGGGCCGGCACTAGCTATGGCACTAGCCGGGACCTCATGTTCATGACACACAAACACCCTCACGGCCTCGCGGACCAGAAGCGTCAATCTAATACTAAAGGACAAACTGCCCTAAAGCTTAATCTATGCGTTTATAGTTTTGTCATTTTGTAGTCCAATGTTTTCCTTAAACTCCTCAGAGGGAGAACCCATATACTTTGGCAATGCCACGATCACACACATATGGAGGCAACCTCTCGATGGAAACACTGCGGCCCCACTGCAGCTCTCCTACATCACAGGGATTGGCCCCTTGATGCGTTGCTCAACATATAATACAAACGAACACAAACTCCTCTCTTTCATATTTCTCGCATTTCCAGGAGATATACCATGTGTCCTCACTTAACAGTCCCTTAGGAAACCGCCTCTCTATCCTACGGCAAGGGATAACCTCACACTCTCAATCGTGGGTCAAATTCCTAAGAAAACAATTGCTATGCAGTCCAGAAGCTTTTCCTTTGATACCATGAACCATGCATAATGCATAATGTAAATGGTTTAGTGCACAAACAGAAGAAAATCAGTATTGTGCATCATGCGAAACCAATCTTTTCATAATTTCCATGCAAATGTTTATATACTACAAAGAGAAAAGACACCGAGCCTTACGCTCATGCTGCCTTTCCCTTTATTTTAAAACAACGGCCTATAGGCATGATGCAATACATAAATCAGATTTTAATTTATATTTTAATGCTCAACCTCCCCTCTCACCCTACCGTTTAATGTTTTGCATTCGTTGATAGGTGAACGAGTTATTTTATGTGTATTTCCTTATAAAGAAAGCGATAAACACGGACGGAAACATAGAAACAAGGGTAAATCGAGGCCAACCTCGTGTTTTACCTTCATTATACATTGCACAAACACACATGTAATTTTTTGGAATTTTCATTTTACCATTTTCTAATTTTCTTTCATCTAAACCCCATTTTTTACCATTTTTGGTATTTTCCCTCTATTTTCTTCAATTAAAAATAACTAGAAATTAAGATTGATTGTGGCTTGTGGCCCTTAGGTTCCTTGATAGCAAAATTTCAAGTTTTGTAAGCGTTATGTCTCATATTTCCCATTTATTTTGCAAAAAATCCCAAATTTACCTCTTAAACGCGTGTTTTTTGGGTTTTATAACATTAATTTCAGCCATATCACTTATGATTTTCAGATTTTCAGATTATAAACTATTTAAACTCATAGCAAACAACATCATAATGCATAATCAGCCCATGGGAACAATGTTTCATCGATCAAATAGCATAAAAACTCATTTTTTCTTCATAAAATTTGAATTACCGCTTAGGCTTCATGTCTCGGGATCTCGGTTTTGGTACAGGACTGTAGGTCAGCCCTTATTCAATGTCCAACATCTTCACAATCAGCAATCTTCATGTCTTCATTGATCCGGAAGCAATCCGGTCTCATCCGGACAAGCTTTCCTCCACCATTCTTCATTTTCCTCTTGCACACAAGAATAGCCCCTTAGGGGAGAGAGAGGGAGGAGAGAGAAAGACTTGAATTGGCTCTCTTCATCCAAGCCACCATTGGACGGGCGAAGACAAGCGATATGATCAGCAGAGAGAGGGAAGATCAGGGGTATGATCGGTTATGTGGGTTGCTTGTAGGCTGGCATCATGATCTCCTCATCCCATGGCGCAATTTTCGGCGTGTTGCAGGCGCTTCTTCCTCATGTTTCTTTCTCTCCACGATTTGTTGCAAATGTCATGTGGCATAAAATTTTAGGGGGCTCCCAAAAGGCACAACCCATTTGGCCCAAAGTTTGTTCACCTCTTCACATCTTGACGGTTTCTTGGCCATTTCCCCGTCCTGGCTCCAATTCGAGTGCTGTAAATTTCTGGGCATCCAGTTTTACATCCTACATTGACTAGCAACTCCTGACAACCTGCACAGCAGTATGAAAAATTATCAAAAATCCACAAGTTTCGCTCGGGTGCCTTTTAAGAGTCATATTTCACTTGGTGCTTAAAATCGTCCTAGTTGGAGCTGCCGCCTTCGATGTTGAATATTTTTTTCCTAAATTTTGGATTTTTTGGCAAATTTTAGGCACATACCAGGCTCAAAACTCCACTCTCAGACTCCTCCTTTTCTTTCTTTTTTCTTTCTTTCTCCAGTTTCTTGGATTCTTTCTTAGCCTTTTTTAAGTCTACCTTCTCATTTTTCCTGCTTTCTTCTTCTTGCTTCTCTTGTGCAATCTTTTTCTTTGCTTTCTTAGCCCTTCCACGTCTAGATTGTGTTTTCTTTTCCTCCTCTTTTGTCACTTACTGTTCTCTCACTAGATTGCTCTTGTTCATGGTGGGGAGGTGACCTTTCTGGTGTCTCGTCAACCTCTTCTTCTTCATCATTCTACGTCTCTTTCACTACCTCTTGGATAAGAGCCCTTAGAACTCCCCTATACCCAATGAAAGAGGCTTTTGATGATGGTTTCTTTCTTTTAGCTCCACCTTTTGATGATGGGGATTCTCCACCTGCCGGCCTGCTTTTGAGGGCTAGTGCCTTGGCTGATTGGTTGATCGTCTTTCTCACATACCTATTCCAATTGACCTCATCGAGTGAGTGGGCTGCCAAGCTCTCTAACATAGGTACGTTGATTCTGTGCATGAGCAAATTATACCTTTGGCTGGGTGACCTTTACTTGGAGCCTTATCTTTGGGTCAGGAATGTCTTGAATGCTGATGCCATCATAACCTCGTCTTTCTTTATGTTTAACATGGTATAAACATCTCTTTTCAGCCTCCTTTCCACCTTGGGTTCCAACCCTAGTGCCTTCTCCACCAAGGCCTTACTGAGTTGACTTGGCTCCTTCTCCTCTTCCAACTGTCATGATGCCACATTCTCTATTAGGATCGTAGGTTCTCAAGAACTCTATGCATTTGGTGTGGTTAGCCTCGTACCCAAATTTCTCAACGTATTTTGCCAGATTACAACGTTCTACAACTCTTTTGGCAGCCTCCTCCTTGGCCATAGCTTCTCCAATGTTGTGGATAATTATGAACTTTAGTTGGTTGTAGGCATGGTTCTTGAGGGAGATGCGGTACCTTGCCCTTTCTACTTCCATGAATGGAAGCCGATGGGCCCAATCCTGCTATGGTGCCATTTTGAGTTCCTGGCATGATATCATAGTTCACCATTAGTGTCCTTAAGGTAATTTCTTGCTGAAAGGTAAGCAGGAATTGATTATGGTTTTATGGAAAGAATAAAATGCTTAAGTACAAAAATAGAAATTTCCTTCAACCAGTCCATTTATTCAAAAAAAATTATGACTTTTGACCTCAATCAAAAGTTGATTTTTCTCCACTCTTTTCCCCTTTTGGACATTGATTAAGGCTTTTTTCCTTTCATGTTTCATTCACCTTACATGTTTGATTTTCCTTGCCCCCTCCCCTTTGGAATTGAGAAGAATCCTTCCTAGGATTAAGGTTTGAGAGGTCAAGGGCATTCAATGCATGCTCTCGGTGTTTTACTTTCACATGAACCAAGTATAGAAGTTCAGATTGTATTCTAGATTATCATAGCAATCCATGTCAAAAGGACAGATGCTTATTTAAGTGACATAGGTGAGAACATCCATAAGCAAGTCACTGGAGCCTATTCGACTGACAATGTGTAACTCCTCCTCGGTCAAAATTCGATCTAAACATGGGTTGATCAGGAGGTGCTCTTCTAGGGGTCGGTTACGAATGGTAGTCAACATCCTATAGGAGGTTGGAGCTACATAAGTGGGGTCATACTCCAAGGTTTTGATTTTCCATTGTTGCTCCGTGTTGGTCATGATTTGGTAGCCCTCTTGCTCCCATTGAAGTCGGAGAGCATACCATTTCCTCAAGAAAGAAGATTCATTGTCAGCAAGCTGCTTCAACTCCTCAATTTCCTGGTTGGTGGAAAGGGCTATGCTCTTGTCATAAGACATAATGATGCATTTTTGTGCGTGTTCTCATGATATCTCGGTGGCAATTAATTCCTTGGTTGCCTGGGGAGTTTTAACAAATACGAATTCGGATTCCTCCCATGAGCAAGGCAACATATGTACCTCTGTTGTTGCTAAAGGCTCATCCAAAAGACCTAGGTCTAGTAGATCATGGCTTTTAGCAAGTGTGGTAAATGTGGTGTCCAATCATCGAAGGCAAGCAACCAAATCATCCCCCATATTTTCAGTGAAGTCTGCAGCCAAGGTTAGAATTGATCTCCACTCGTAAGAAGATCTAAGGCCTGCAAGTGGTTGGGGTTTGACGGTACTAGATAATTCAATAGAGCTGATGGTTGCGGTTTTGGTTGTCCTTGATGGCATGGCTGAGTCATTAGTGCACTCGGCTTGGCTTTCTGATGCGGATGTCATGTTACTAGATGTTGGTGAGGTTTTACAGGGACACTAGCAGGACTAGGTTGAGGCTATGTGTGAGTAGCGGGCTGCGGCTTTGGTCAATAGACTTGTTTAGTCTCTGTTGGCTTATGCATTTGAGGCTATATGGGCTTTGCAGCCTGAGTCATTTGTGGCATTGGGGCGTTTTCTATCATGTAGCTTGGTGTGGTCAAGGTTGCCAACGGCATTTGAGTAGTGCCTTTGGCTAGCTTGGCTTTAGGTACCCATATCCAGGCATTACCCTTGTAATAGCCTTGCGCTTGCAATAAGATTGTGGGGACCTATCATTGCTTAACCACTCGTGTCTATAGTTTTTCTCTGTCGCCTAGGTTTTGAATACGAGTTCCTAGCATTGTGAGGTGGTGATTGTGTGCTTTTAGGTGACAGCCCTTGATGTTTAGGCATCCATTTGAACTACGGTGCATGGGCCTTAGCTTTGATTTTAATGATTTGCTATCTTTGAGGTTTGGTGGGTTGTGAATGAGTTAAGTCCCCCTCCTTAGGCTAGGTGGTAGGTTGCTCTATGAGTGGCTTTGTAGGCTTTGATGGAGCTACGCTGCCCTTGCTGAAAGCCATGACTATACGTACATTGCCGATGGCTAGATAAATGCACTGTGACTGGTAGTCAATGTTACAAAGTGTCTACTTTCTAAATATACGTCCTAACAGCGATTTTGTACCTACATCCTTTGCATTTGGCAACACATAAAAGATCATTGGTATGCTTTCAAGCTCGATAGAGACTGCAACCTTGCATTTTCCCAGAAGTGCATAAGATAAACTCCCATATGGGTTGAGTTTGGCATTAGTGGGCTGTATAACTATGGTCTACAAATTGAACCCAATGATCGTGAGTCAAGATATTAAAATCATTACCCTCATTGATCAATGCATCAATTGTATGTGTTTGCTTGGTAGTGACAGTCATGCACAAGTAAACCAGAGCCACGACTTGCTTATCTTTATCTTCAATTTCTATGATAGTAGCCACTCATACCTTGACAAGGGATTCTAGGAATGGAGGCTTGTGTAGTGGGTGTGTGGGAGGGTAGTACTTCTTTATGTGGCTATTGTTGAAGAAGCCTATGCCCTCACCCTCTAGGGTTTTGAGTCCTACATTACCAGTTCGGTTGATGGTGTGAACTTTGAAAGGTCCTAGTTCCTCGAAACTTTATTTTTTGTTTATGACCTTTGAGTGAGTACAATAGTACCAAGTCTCCTTGTTCGAAATCTCGTTGCTTGATATTCTTGTCAAACCAACTCTTTTGTCATGCCTTTTTGCAAATCAGTGCCTTAGTATCATATTCTATCGTATTGATCTCTTCTTTGCTCTTGTTACCCCCACTGAAGGAGTAGCAATCATTCGTATTCATTACGTTAGAACTATCCTCATTCGACTACTCGTCATCTCCTAAGTCTTGATACAATGTTTCCTTTTCATGGGTTAGTAAGGCCCAATTGCATATTCAGTTCAGGTTGTGCTCCTTAGTCCACTACCACTTGGATTCATCCAAGAGATCCTTGAGCAGCTTGAGATTGTGACTGTTGGTTTGCTAGCTAGCTTGTTCATCATATACTTGAAGATCTCAAGGAGTTCTTGCTTATTATTTAGTACGTGGAACATGGCAAGGTTAGGTTGTTTATGCGAGCTCCAAGCCATCATGCAAATTGGTACTGAGGGCGTGTCACTAGGCTTACCAATTGCCTTAACGGCTTGCTCATACTCCTCATTATCCAACAATGGCAGATTGCTCGTAGCTAGTACGTACATCCAATCTTGCTCATCCTCAAGACAAGGGATATACTTGGTGAGTGGCCCGTATGATTTTCTAACTTGCGCATCACCCTTCAACATGGTTGAGATGGCATCTAAGTTGGCTGGTGTAGTCTTCCAAGTATCCATCTCTCCCCTTACCACTTCCATTCGATTGCTTAGGAAGATCATACCAGTCTTCTATGACTCGTGTGTTATGCATCCAAGGTCGGCCTAACAGGATGTTGTAGTCCACTTCTTTCATGATTATGAAGTCTACGGAGAATTGGACTCCTGCGATCTTCAATGGCCAATTCTTTAGTTCTTCGAATGGCATTACTTTCATTCCGTTAGTTAGTGTGACATTAAATCTAGCATTCTCAACAAGTGGGTTTAACCCAAGCCTGGAGCATTGCATGGCTAAGCACATTGACTCCTGCCCTCTGTCTATGATTCCCTTTCTTGTGGTATCACTTAGAGCTAGGATCGATGAGACCACATGCATTTCGTTGTCTTCCTAGAAAGAATTAACATGCAAGGACTTGGGGGCACTGAGTGCAGCGTCAAACTTGGTATATGCGTTACTCCCTCATGCTTGTGTATGTCAGCTGACTGCTGCCTGCTCTATCGATTCTTCTACCCATTGCTTCAGTTCTTGCCATAGCGTCGAATGATGTCTAAGCAAATCTCCTAAGCTTGGAGTCATTGGGGTGGTTACTAGCGTTGCGAGGAGATTGCTAACTTCTTAATTCTCTCTTGATTATGCGTTTCTTGGCCAATGGCCAATGGCTGATTTGTTGGGCCATGGTGTTTAAACTTCGTCTAAGCAGCACTACTTGCGGTGCAGTTGCGTCTTTTGATTTTGGTCATGGAGGCAAAACTAGTGTGCATACGCTTGTGAGATCATCGATCTCATCCTCCAAGATGGACTCGATATCCTTTAGGTGTTCTTGGGTTTCTTTCACCCACTGCTTTACTTTTTCTATGGCTTCTATTTGGCGCTTCGGGTTGGGGTACCCCCTACCTTAGCACTCCCCTTCTTAGTAGTCTTTGGAGCGGATGTTTCTGCCTCTGCGTCTGTGACCTTCTTTCGAACATGTAGTGTTGTGGCACTCTTGGTTTTGAGTGTGACATTTGTGCCAATTTTCTTTTTCCTTCGCCTACAACTTTTCTTTCGGATTGATGTTGTGTCTAAGTTGCTAGGCCCTGGTAGTGATATTCCAGCCTGCTTTGTCCTACGCTCGGGTCATGACATGCAACGGGATGGGTGTGACCTCACTGTCGAGTGTTTTGACATTGAACAACCCCAATGGGACTGATGGCATGATTGCCAAACTAGAGGATGGTTTTCGTCTAAGGCAATTGAAAAAGAGATGTGTAATTTCACACTCAGTGCATCTAAGATATGCCTTGTCTAGATTGGCTTGTTTCCTTTCAGGGCAGCATGAGGAGATGTGTCCTGGGTGACCACAAGCCCAACAGCTATTGTGTCTACCCTCCTAAGCCTATGCCTCTACTTCTACCTAGAACCATCACCGATATTGGTCGATAATCCATGAGGATTGGATTGCCCTCTTCATCGTATGAGACATAAGGGTTCACATAGGGCTCGCTGTCATTCAACACCTCCACATAGTGGACTATAGTGTCGCTCTGGTGGATGAGTTACGAAAGGTCTAGGTGGCCGAGGTATGCCTGTGGGATTTATCTCCATCCTAGGAATGACCGGTTTAGCATTATTAGGTGCCAAGGGAACCAATGGGGCTCCTGTCCTGAAGAAATTTGGTGGCCTATTCTCTAAGTAAGGCTGGTTGTAAGGTTGGGAGTATGGGAGTCTTCTTGGTAGTCTACAATGTTGCGTGGCATCGTGACCGAACCTACCACAATTGGTGCATGGTCGAGACCTTGGGTCCTGACGCTCAGCTGGTAGGTGGTTTCCACCACAATACACATATTGGATGTGTGGGCACGTAGGTCTCCTCATCATCTCTTGTAGTCTTGCTAGCTCCATCTTCATCTCCACTAGCTGCTGGTTTTGGTCAGCAGTCTTTCCCGTATCTTAGCTACTTGGGACTAACCGTTCGCTACATGTGGCTACCCTTTCTGAGGTTCTAGAGCTAGCCTCCTTGGTTTGAGCTCCTAAAGCTCCTCTCCTCTAGCTAGTCATCAAATGGCCTCTTCAAAGACCCTAGTCAACGTGTTTTGCTGCAAGCTTGAGTTGCTTGCCAAGGCCTTGTAGAGTTCCTCACTTCGTATTCCATTGATAAAAACCGTGGACACTGCTCTTTTTGTGGGTCGTTTGTTTATCGAGATTCTCTTAAAGAGACTCCTGGAGCTCCTCTCCTTGAGTTACTCATTCACTTGAATGGCCTCTTCAAAGACCCCAGTTATCGTGTGTTGCTACAAGCTTGAGTTGCCTGCCAAGGCCTTGTAGAGTCCCTCACTTTGTATTCTATTGACAAAGACTATGGACATTGCTCTTTGATGGGTCATTCGTTTATCGGGATTCTCTTAAAGAGACTCCTGGAGCTTCTCTCCTTGAGCTAGTCATCCACTTGAATGGCCTCTTCAAAGACCTTAGTCAATGTGTCTTGTTGCAAGCTTGAGTTGCCTACCAAGGCCTTGTAGAGTTCCTCACTTCATATTTCATTGATAAAGACTGTGAACACCGCTCTTTCCGTGGGTCGTTCATTTACCAAGATTCTCTTAAAGAGACTCCTCACATGGGTCACATAATCCCTGATATCTTCCTTATCTCTCTACTTCATGTTCATGAGCCATATGATCAGATTGTCTGAGTACCCAACCTATGAGAATCTATTAATAATGAAGAGGTTCTTGAGATGGTTAAAATTGTTATGTTCTGTGGTATCTAAGTTGGTGTACCAAGTCCTTCTCTTATTGTCTAAGCATAGGTCAAAGGCTTGCGAGTGCTAGGTGAGATCGGTGAGGCCATTGGCCCCATAGACATGCTCAAACTGCTCTATGAAGCTGTAGGGATCATCGTTCGGTACTTGTCTAACGGCTTAGCAACAACATAGAATTTCTACTAGCTCTTAGAGCCCTGGTTGACTCCTAATCCTACAAGCAATAAGGTCACAAGTGCTACTGTGCTCTGCTCTGTGGATGTGTTGTCTAATAGTCGCTTCATGAGAAGCTCGTTTAGTATAAGGTCTCCTTCTAACGCTCTCTCTCTCTCTCTCTCTCTCTCTCTCTCTCTCTATGCCAAGTCCTGTTCGATTTTTGTTTGCTAAGGCTAACACTCGTTGAATCCCGCGCATTTCTATGTCTTGTCGCAAGCTTCTAACTTGTTGTTTCTAATTGTATGCCACCATGCCTTGCAAAGCTTTCCACGTTAGTTTCCTCTCCTCTTCGAGGTCCGCTACAATATCCTGGGATGGCCTACCATGGCGGTCCATCTGGGTTTGCAAGTCATACTTGCTCACCATCTATTGGATTTCATCCATTGGGAAACCCCCCTAGATTAAGCTCTTCGTTGCATCTACGGTTCGAGCGGGTCTCTACCATGTCTACGGTCTCTTATTCCACTAGGGTGTTGATGAGGTTGATTAAATTGGGTAGATTCATGCCTACAATGATGTTGGACCTTCAATTCATCTAGCTCCTGTGTCGTGTCTTCCTCTTGGTCCTACCACTTGGGGTTCTTGATTACCCATCTAAGTTTCAGGGTCTTCTCCTACTGGTAATTATTCAGTTTATTAAGTTCGAGTGAGTTTTTTCTTACTCGCAAACAATCCTCAACTTAAGTTCACTTAGTGTGTGGTGCTCTTTTTCATACACTGTGCGAAATCAAGCTTTTAGCTTTTCTTTAGGTGCACTTTGTCGAAAATAATGTGGGGGTGCAATGCAGAACAATCAATGTAGATCTTGCACTCTCGTCTACGTCTTGGTCGGATAGGGATTTAGGCTCCATCGTTGGCCACTCTTATTGGTCTCTAGGGTTTACATTGCATCTTTCCATGCGGGGTGGATAGCTAGTAGGTCGGTTGGCATTGCTTCTAGGTCTTCACTGGTTCTATCATTTCTTACACCAGAAAGGTGTTTTGTTCGTCTGTTTTGCTCTCAGGGGTTCGTACAGCTATGGTCCAGGTCGGTCAGGGTTCACAAATATCAAATCTGACAAATTCTAGATTCGGCCTAGCTGGTCCAAATTGTAGGGTCTGAGTCTCAGATTCAACCAGTCTGAGTGGCCTAGGGTCTAATGATATCAGGGCCAAATCTAAGGACCAAGTAAAGCTTCTTAATGTGACCGAGCCGAATGGCCAGGGCCGTTCGAATGCCACATGGCAAGGTGGACCGAATATGGTGGACCAAAAATGATTGGCCGAATGTGGTGGGCTGAATATAGAGGGGCCAAATATGGTGGGCCAATTCTGGGGTTCGGCCCAAAGTGGCCATTCGAGCCTATGACTCAGACAGGCCGAATGTGACGTTGCATGTTGGTAGGGGCGACGATTTTGGCCCGAATCAATTGATGCCTAACATCCTAGGTCACAAGCACTTCGAGAATAGATCAATGGAAAAAGATCAAGGTTTTAAAATACCAGATGTGCTCAAAAACATCTAGGATGAATCGATCAATCATCTGCAAAGGTTTGGTCTCTCCAAGCTCTCTCTCTCTCTCTCTCTCTCTCTCTCTCTCTCTCTCTCTCTCTCTCTCTCTCTCTCTCTCAATGCTACTGTTGCAAATGAGCTCTCCCTTGACCTCTTGGATATTAAACCCTTGCCTAACCTCTCCAATCACTCCCCTTATGATATTAACACATCCAAGTGCTCTTCTCTCCCATTTTTCCTCGTTTGTGCCTATTTTACAGCAATAATCCTAAACCTTTTCACTTCGATTTCTCGATCCTATCCTACTCTAAATGCAACAAAAATCAAAACCAAATATTGAAATGATTCCTCCTACTTGTCTAATCATAAAAAAACCAAAATACTTACTCGTTGTGAAGATAAAAATCCCAAAATCTCATATCTATCTCAAGCTTCGATTTGGGGATGAAACCCTTACTTCGTTGCTCGATTTGAGGCATGTAAGTGCTCAAGCTTCAATCCATTGGTCCTAGCAATGAAACCAAAACGTAGAGGGAGCTCATGCTCGACCGCTAAGACCCACAGACTGCTTATTGCTTCAAGAGTTTCAAGGAAGCACAAATGGCTATCTCTCACCCAACTGATGGAGGGGAGCTACAGAGCTCTACCTCGAGACCTATGGACCGCTTATTATTGATCAAGCATTTCAAGCCGAGCGGCCATGGCTACCTCTCACATAGCCAACGTGTGATGCCTACCTTACGGGTGTAGTGAGCTTACCTTGATGCTCGATCAAGTTCCCTCCTCTCTCTTGCACTCTGGTAGTTCCACGATCCTTGTGGCAAGCTCAAGCAAGCTCAAGCCCTCTCCCATCAAGCTCCATCCTCCATAGCTGCACGAGAGAAGAGAAGAGAAGAGAAGAGAAGAAGAGAAGACGAAGGGAGAAGATGGGAAGCTTCTTCTCCACGATCCCTCACTCTCACACACTCACTCCCTCACTCCCTCACACTCCCTTAATCCCTCACTCAAGCACAAGCAAGAAGGCAAGAAACAAGAGAAGAAGAAGAAGAAGAAGAAGCTTTGGCCACACACAAGAATGAGCTTCTCATTCACTTTTGAACTTTATATACATGCCCTACTTTTTGGGCGGTCATCCCCACTTTTTACATGGCTGGCCATTAGCCTAGGCCCTCTTTTCCTATTTCCCACTGTTCTAACTTATCCCATTCCCAACTAATGCATACAATTTGCACAGGAGTGAGCCTGGCACTCTCTTACAAGGATTTGGGAGCGCTTTCATAGTTAATGGTGCGCTTTTACTCTTTTCTTTTCTCGAGGCGACATTGAGGCCTTTTGGAGAGGTCACCATTCAAAATTTTTAGGGTTTGACCTCCATCCGGGGCGCCTTTTCCTTCCTTTGTCCTGTGCCCTTTCGGTTATCTCCTTCTTTCATTTTCCCGCTACTCTGCTCCATTTTTCGATCCTCTGTGCTGCGGTAAACATTACCCCCCTCCTAGCTGAGTGCCAGTCCCATGGCACTGTGGTGGGGAGTAGTGGGGTAGTTGGGGTTATTGCTAAGTGGAATTGGCGGGTAGATGACTACAATCAAAAGGTGCTTTTGTGAATGAGAGGTGATGGAGTTTGATTAACGATGACTAGGAGAGATTCCGAGGTGCTTTAGACTTCACGAGGATGCTCGGCATTTGTCACACAGTTGTGAGCTCCCATTCTGCAACGACTGTTAAACCTAGGGATCTCTAATCATTTGGAGAATATGAGGTTCCAAGATCTATGCCAATGGTGGGTCCATCACTGAGTTTTCCTTCTGCTTGATTTGGTTCAGTCATGGTAGCCATCAACAGGCAGATGGTCGGCTACATCAAGCATGTTGGTCCATCCATCCATCGGAATATGCAGAAGTTTTTCCTGAAGTTGTTGTAGTGGTGTTCTGTTCGACTCAGAGAAAAATTCTTGGGCATTAGCGAATATCGTGGATAATCTTCTCTAGATGGGTAGCCATTCACCGAGTCACGATCATAGCCTACAAGAGAAAGTTGTGCACTCCCTAAGGGGTGTGTCTGTCTCACGGTGTGGTGTAAGTGCATGTGTAGTGAAATTGGGAGATGTGGGCCTAACCTTGGGTAAGCACTTGGTAATGTCCCACACTTGAGGACCCAGTTCATGTGTTGTTGAAAGTGGAGTGCAAGACTTAGGGTGACAGGTCTGGAAGTCCTGGCCTTGATGTACCCTAAGCATGAAGTGGAGGAGGGGCTAGGTGTAAAACCTAGGTGTAGTGAGTGAAGTGAGCCCTCATGCCTCTTTTTTTATAAATAAACTACAAGGAAGATATTCTGGCTAATGCCCATCTCCTTCAATTGTGGATTACGAGGCGGTCGCAAGCATTGGGATAGGAATGCCCGACTTTGTAGATATTCTTTAATATCGGCTCGGGCCTTCAGAGGTGTGGATGACAAGAAAGGATGATTGCACCTCGTGAAGCGGGTATCACTCATATCCTTTAAGATTTCTAGGTAAAAGGAGGGAAGCAGGGTTGCCCTCATCATTAATCTAGTCATGGCTCTACTATCTATCCCTAGGTTGATGTCAAAAAAGAGTGGAGGGAGGTGGGCTTCCTCGATTGTGGGTCTCTGCATTAGTAGGAACTTGATAAGCCTAAGATAATTATAGGTGGTTAAGAAGGCTAGATTTGGGCAAGAAGAAAAATCCGTGAGGAAGCGGTTGATAGATGGGAGGATATCCTCTAACCTAAAGGCTAGGCATTCCTCGGGGCTCCGGGCATTAACGTTATATATCTTAGGAAAGTCAAAATCCCCATGAATGTTTCAATCATAGTCAAATCCATGCCTACGGGGGTAAGGCATGTAGATGGGGTCGTTGCCTTCTTTAGGGAGCGAGCTGCAGAAGGCGGTCCAGGCGTCAAAATTGGTGTCCCAAATCCTCCTCCACCACTTCGGCTGTGCCTCATGGCCTTGGACGGTTTTGGGAACCCTGTTTACCTTGTCTTACCAGTAGTCTACAGGCTCTTGCCTCCACGTACTTATTATGAGGCTCCTTTCCTCTATCCACCTATTTGCAAGATCATTAGCCAGATCCTTGATCTTGGCTAGAATGCCTAGAGGCAATGCACAATACAAAGAGCGTGGGCAAGCAAATGAAAGTTCAAATGGCTTCATCTGGAACTCCCATTTACACCATATGACCAATTCTTGAGGCCAATCGATAGGATGGGGATCCCCCCGTGTAGTGGCATCGGCTCTTCAAGGAATTGTCTTGGTAGTGATCGTGCTCTGCATTGGGCCTCCTCTACTAGTTCCTGTCTTCTTATTCTAGCTGCCACAATGTGCTCGGGCATGTGGGCATCTTTAGGCTCTTTAGGTAGGAGGTTTGGTAGAGGCGGACTGGGCACTCGTTGTTGCTCTTCTTCAGTATCTTGCTCAAAGTCTGGACCCTCTTCAACATTCTGCTCGGCAACTGCTGGGGCCGCTTGTGGTGGTGGTGGCTGCTCATGCTCTTCTAACCCAAGTTCCTTAAGCTCAATAGTGGAGAGGCTAGCACGACATAGGTAGTGAAATTGCTGCTCTTTTGTGATTCCTGTGCCTGTTGGAAGCTCCCGTTCTTGAAGGCCATACCTTAGTGCTCGGGTAGTCAGTTCTAGCTTCCTTCTTACCTTCTCCACTGAATCATTGCCCTCTGCCTGGGTGATATGTAGTACTGTGTTGAGGAAGGCTTGCCTTTGTGCGTTGGCGCATACATCAGTAGCTTCTGCCATGGACTCGACAAGCACTCTCTCGCACTTAGCCACCGCCAAGTGTTCTGTTAATTGCCTAACTTTTTCAAAATTGTTCTTTTCCCACTCGTTGGCTCTCTCGTCCATCTTCTTTCTTCCCTCCTCCAGCTCACTTGCCAAGGTTGTCACAACCTGTTGTTGCTCATTTGTTAAGAACCACAGTTGGTTCCTTTTCCTAGATTTTCGAGCCAGTTGTTCTTCAGTAATTTCTTTTGCTTGATTTGCAATGCTGAGTCTTTTTTCTGCCTCCGCAATTAGTTCTGACTTTTCTTGCACAAGCTACTAGTGACTTTGGATGTCTGCAAGGTGCAATCTTCTTTGAGTGAAGGCCATGGCCATGAGGGCCTCTATGTCTCCCTTGGCAATCTCCAATGCACCTTGCAGTTGTTATGCCTCATCTTGCAGCCTTTGTGCTTCTGTTGCGGGGATTGCCGGCCTTTCCTGTTCTAGGAGCTCTATCTCTCTCTCCAATCTGTCTTGTTCTTCAAGTCCATACCGTAGCCGAAAAGCTATGGCATCCTCTTGTCGCTCACTTGGCTTGCCCTCTTGTGTTGCTACCTGTCCGTACCTTTCCAGTTTAGCAGTTCTCTATTCCAAGTCAGCATACTACTGCACTAGTAACTTTAAGCTCTGCTGCTCCGCCACCAAGTTTTGTTCTTCATCCTCCAGCCTTTGTCTTAGACGGATCTCATTGTCCTGGGCTTCCTTGGTTTTTGCTTCTAGCTGATCTTGTAGTGCTTTCACCTCCCTTCTTCGGTTGGCTCATTGCTTTGAAACTTCTAGCCTTAAGGCTACCAAAGTTTCCTTTTCTTTCTCTAGCTCCACCAAGGCCACCTTCTTTTCTTCTTTTGCCTTATCCAATTGTGCTAGAAGCTTAGCCACATAAGCGTCGTAGTCGGCACTAGGCGGCATGGGAATAGGGGATGTAGTGGTTGATGCCTCTAGCTTTTATCGTTTTGGATCTTTCCTGGACTCGGCATCTGCGAGACAGCAGGCCTTTTTGCTTCGGCTTCTGGTACAATCTCAGCCACTTTACTAAGAAGTATCTTTATCATGCTCATCAGTTGGGCTGTGTCTAGAGAGGGCATGGGTTGCGGGGCAGTTGTGGTGTCGGTTGGCACTGGCATGAAGGAGGAAGGCAGGGGGTGTAGTAGGGACTTGCCCTTGCCTACAACCATTGGGGCCGCTTCCACACTGCCACTTGCTTCAGCCTCATGGCGAGGACTCAAAGGGTTGATCTCTCCTCCCCCATGGGTTTCTTCGATCGATCTACGAGTGGCATCTGCCAACTCAGCAAGTTCTTTCATCCTTAGCTCATCGGCTTCCTCCTCCGCCCTTCTTTGCCTCTCTTCTTCTGCCCTCCTTGATTCTTCTCTAATTCTTTCGAGTTCTTCCTCTTCCTTTTTCCTTCGTTCCTCCTCCACCCTCCTTGACTCTCCTTGAGCCCTCTTCATCTTGGCTTGCTCTTCTTTGCTCAGCCTTTCTTCCTTCTTCTTCTGGCTCTTGTTAGTCTTCTTTTGCTTCTGTGGTTTAGCCGCTTGCGTGGGTGGTACCTCCGGCTCTCCTTTGTTGCTTATTGTCTTTTCACTAGAGCCTTCTTCCTCGCAATGAGGTGAGCTTTGGTGCATAGCTTGCTCTTCATCTATGCCGGCATCCTTGATAGCCTCATCGATGATTACCGTCAGGACACCTCTGTATCTAATTTTAGAGGCTTTCGAGGCTAGCTTTTTTCTTGCAGATCGTGTAGTAGAGGGAGGAGACTCCCCACTAGCTGGTGCTGCGGATGGAGCCAGGAGCACGGTTGAACTCTTGATAGTTTTCTGAACAAAGCCGTTCCAATCCACCTCCTCTCAAACTCCTGCAACGATGCTTTCTAGCAATGGCACCCCGATTCTGCTCATTAAAGCGTTGTATCTATCTCCCGAGAAAAGGGCGTGGACCATTTTAGCTTGCATCCTTACTGCGGGGTCTAGAATATTAGCTAAACTGATTCCATCCACCATGTGCACATCCTCTTTTTTGATTCCCATCATGGCATACACATCTCTTTTTGGGCATCTCTCCTTCTTGGACACAAGCCCCAGGGCTTTCTCGACAATAGTTGCATTAAGGGGCACTTGCACCCTTCTTTCCTGGTCACCAATCCTTACTGTGATCGTGCCACAACTCCTATCTTCATCAAAGCTCCTTAAGAAGTTAGCACACATGTTGTAATCTACAGCCTGTCTGACCTTTTCCACGTACTTTCAGAGGTTGCATTTGTCCACCAACTCCTTCACTGCCGGCTCTTCCAGGATGGCTTCATCTAAATTCATGGTATGTTTGAACGTGATCCGGCTCAATCCATGTGTCTCAACATTGATTCCATACTTTCTCAGCTCCTCTTCAGTGAATGGAAGTTTACCCTATCCTGCCATGGTAGGTGCATGTCATTACACCATGCCAATATTAGCGTTATGAATTGATTCATCGCTAACAAAAGCCCAAGAAAGAATGCATGTGACAATTTGCCATGCTGCTTCAGAGGCATGAAACTTGGAAATAATTCAAAAGCAACATCTATTTCATCCTTGCATTCTTTCATATTTGAATTCAGTTGACCATTTTCATCCATTATACATCTTGCTACATCACTTGGCTCTCACTTTGCTCCCCCCCCCCCTTTTCCTTAAGTTTTAAAGGAATCCTTCCTAGGATTAGCAAGGGGATAAGGAGGCTCACATGGACTTTGTGGGGCGAGTTACTTGGCCAACAACCAAGTATAGAGGTTAGGGTTATATTCAAGCTAGGCATGACGATCAAGTTCGCATGGTCGTATGGAAGCTTGGGTGATATAGGTCAAGTCATCATGAAAGATGTCCCCAGAGTTGAGGCGACTAGCAACGTGCAACTCGTCTTCTGTGAGGAATTGGTCAATGTAAGGGTGAGCCAACACATGGTCGTCTAAGTGTATGTTGCGTGTAATGGCCAAAACCCTAAACGAAAGAGGTGCCACATAAGTACGGTCGTGTTCAATTGTTTTGATTGCCCTTCTTTGCTCAGCATGGTCATGATACAGCAGCCTTTTTTCTCCCATTGGAGTCACAAGGCATATCACAGTTGTAAGAACGAAGAAGCAGAGCTAGCAAGCAGCATGAACTCCTCCAGTTCTTGTTTAGGTGTAGAGCGAGCAAGTTTACGGTACAAGGTAATTAGTCTTCTGAGAACAGCTTGCTCCTTTGAGATTTCTCCATTAGCGATCAATTCGGCATCAATTTTGGAAAATTTGAGGATCATAAACTCGTAGTCTTTCCAAGTGCATAGCAACGCATGAACATCAGAAGCAAGGGGTTCATCAAGAAGTCCTAGGTCAAGCCTCTCATAGCTCCTAGCGAATGTGGTGAAGGTGTTATGTAACTCCTTGATGCATGTCACTATGTCATCTCCCGAGGTCTCAACAAGATCCTTGGCCACTGAAAGGAAAGATCTCTTTCATATGAAGGCCTAAGACTTGCTGGTGGTGATGGTGCAATTGGGCTAGATAGTGGTGACTCCATTGATGACATCACGGATGGGACTTTGTACTCAAGAGCACTTTGAGATGGTGCACGGGGCTCTAGTGGCATAGGAGGTGTGCTGCATTCTATCCGAGCCAACATGGGGGTGCACAACTCTTTTGACTTGGATAATGTTGGGGCATCTAGCTTTGGATGATAAATGTGTTGGGATTCATTAATCACAATCGGTGCTGGTCTGACTTGCTTTGCAACCTGGGCTCCGTATGTGCAAGCCTCTCTAGTTGGAGTGGGGTTGCTTAGAGTTGAGACTCTTGAATGTCCACTCTTAGGCACCCATATCTAGGGGTTGCCCTCATAGTATCCTTGTGCTCGCAAGAGATCTTTGGGGATCCAACGCAGCGTGGTAGTGCGCCTATGTCGATAGCGTCTGAGCTGCCTCTTAGGCTATGACTGATAGTTTTTGTGTTTAGAAGCATGTTTCTGCGGTTTACAAGGAGGTGGCCCTTGTCGTTTTGGCACCCATATGAGTGTGGATTTTTTGGCCTTGTGAATGGCCTTGGTGGGCTTGGTTCTAGCAGTTTGAGCGTGGGGTGAGATATCACAACCCTTCTCCCCAAGCTTGGTCATGGGCGTGGTCGTAGGGGTCTCTATTGGTGGCTTTGCAATTGTAGAAGGATCAAGATAACCCTAGACTTGGTCATGGGCGTGGTCGTAGGGGTCTCTATTGGTGGCTTTGCAATTGTAGAAGGATCAAGATAACCCTTGTTGAAAGTAGTCACTATGCGCACATTGCCTATAGCAAGATGGATGTGATCTAGGTTATAGTCCACATTGCAGTTCGTATGCTTTTTAAAAGTGCGACCTAGTAGTGACTTATTACCAGCCCCTTTAGTGTTTGGCAACACATAAAAGAAGACTGGTATACTTTCAAACTCGATAGAGATGACCACTTTGCGTTTTCCTAAGAGTGAGTAAGTGTTGCCCCCGAATGGTCTGAGTTTAGCATTTGGAGGCTGTAACTTAGGTTGACCAATGCGTGTCCAATGGTCATGCGTCAAGATATTATAGTTGGCACCTTCGTTGATCAAGGCTTCAAAAGAATACGTCCATTCTGCAGTGATCGTGATTCGTAAGTAGGCGGGTGCCACTGCTTCTTCATCTTGATCTGTCAGTTCGGTAATAGTGGCCACGTAGACGTTGATAGGGGCTTCAAGCATAGGTGGCTCATGCAACGGATGGGAAGGAGGATAGTCTTCCAGGTATCCATCTCAACCCTTACTGCTTTTATTCTATTCCCCAATAAGATGAGATTGTTACCCCAATCTTCAATAACTCGCGCATTCCTCATCCAGGGTCGGCCTAGCAGTATGTCATAGTCCAGTCCCTTCATGACAATGAAGTTCACGGAAAACTGCACTCCTACGACCTTCACTAGCCAGTTCTTTAGGACCTCAAATGGTCTAACCTTCATTCCATTGGCCAATGTGACATTGGACCTAGCCATTTCCACAGGTGGGTTTCCCAGGCCTGTAGAAATGAGTGGCTCAAGATACTAACACCGGCATTTGTGTCTATGATTCCTTTTCGTGTTACATCCCCCAAGGCTAAGATAGGTGAGACTGCATGCATCTCAGTGCCTTCCCAGAAAGCATTAACGTGCAGTGACCTTGGAATTGAGTATAGCATTAGGCTTGGAATCTGCGTGACTGCGTCTTGCTCTTGCAAGTTAGTGGCAGTATGCTCCTCTTTCCCTCCACCCAATACTTTAATTCTTGCCATAAGGAAGGGTGTTGCCGAAGCAGATCTCCTAGGTTCACGGCTACTGGAGTGGTTACTAAAGTGGTGAGGAGGTTGCTGGGTGGTTGCCTTCCTCCTTGGTCAGCATTCTTTGGCCATATGTCTTGGTTAGCTTGCTGACATGCTTCTTCTTGGTCTTGCCTCTGTGGCATCTCACGTGGTGTGGGTACGTTTCTCGATTGGGGTCGTGACGGTGAAGCGGGTGTACTCACACTAGAGAGGTCTTCAATTTGGTCTTCCAGTATGGGCTCTACATCCTTAAGGTGTTCCTGGGTGACCTTGTCCCACTCTTTGACTTTGGCTATAGCCTTGAGTTGCCATTTGGGGTGGGGGTATTCCCCTACCTTGGCACTCCCTAGTTCTCCTGTCTTAGGAGCTGAGGTCTATGCCTCTGCATCAGTGACTCTCTTTCCTACACTAGCATTGTAGCTTCCTCAGTCTTAAGGGTAATCTTTGCGTCCGTTCCCTTTCTCCTTTTCCTCCAGCTTTTCTTTCCCAATGAGGCTGCATCCAGGTTACTTGGCCCAAGCAATGAGATGCCTGTTTGTTTTGTCTATGCTTGCGTCATGACATGTAGTGGGATGGGCGTATCCTCACTGCCAAAGGTCTCCACACCGAACAACCCCAAGGGTACTGAGGGGACGTTGGAAAAACTAGTTGATGGCTTCCGTCTAGGACAGTTAGGAAATAGGTGTGTGATTCCACATTCGGTGCATCGAAGGTCAGCTTTGTCCTTGTTTGCCTGTTCCCTTTCTGGGCAGCGTGATGAAATATGGCATGGATGACCGCAAGTCCAGCATGAGATTGGATCTTGGCTTGGTCCTCCAAAGCCTCTGTCTCATCCTCTACCTAGCACCATTACCGGTACTGGTTGATAGTCCATTAGGGCTAGATTGTCTTCCTCATCATAGGATATGTAAGGGTTCACATAGGTCTCCTCTTCACTAGGTTCTTCCATATAGTGAACAGGAGTGTCACTCAGTGGATGGGTTACATAGGGCCCTGGTAGTCTGGGTATGCCTGTTGGGTTCATCTCTAGCCTAGGAATGGCTCGTCTTGTGTCATTTGGTGCTTGAAGTGCCAACTGGGCTCCCCTGCCAAAGAGGTTAGGTAGCATGTTGCCTAAGTATGGAGGGTTATATTGCTGCGTATATGGGAATCTCCTTGGCAATCTGCAATGTAATGCATCATGACCGAACCTACCGTAGTTCGAGCATGGCCTAGACCTAGGATCTTGGCACTTAGCTGGGAGGTGGTTACCACCATAGTGTATACACTGCACATGCAACCGCACAAGCTTCCTCATTTGTTCTTGCAATCGTGCAAGCTCCATTCTTACCTCAGCTAGCTCCTAGCCTTGGTCAACACTCTTTCCCTTCTCCCGTATGCTAGAGTTCTCTCTCTCTCCTGAAACTGTTGACCACTCTGGAGCTCTCTGAGTTGTACCGTCCCGATTGGTGTTCCTCATGCTTCGCTCCCTAAGCTGATCTTCCACCCTTATCACCTCTTCAAAGACTCTAGCTAACATGTCTCGGTGTAGACTGGAGTTACTAGCTAAAGCCTTGTAGAGCTCCTCGATTCGAATTCCATTTATAAATACTGTAGACACAGCTTTCTCGTTAGGTCACTCATTTGCAGGGATCCTCTTGAAGAGGCTATGCACATGAGTGACATAGTCCCTTACGTCTTCCTTTTTCCTCTAACTGACATTCATCAATTGGACGATGAGATTGTCAGAGTACCTTGCCTCAGAGAATCTCTTTATAAAGAGGTCCTTAAGATGTGCAAAGTTCATGCGTTTCATTGCATCTAGACTAGTGTACCAAATTCTCCCCTTATCACCTAAGCATAGACTGAAAGCTTGAGAGCATTGTGCAAGGTCCATGAGACCGTTTCCTTAGAAAACTTGTTCAAATCGCTCCACAAAGCTATATGGGTCATTGCTAGGTTCATACTTGTCTAACTGCTTTGCTACAATAGGGATTTTAGATTGCCCCCTGCATGACCCCTAATCCCAAGAGTAATGGTGGATAAGGCTGTTGCGCTCTACTCAACAGACATATTGTCCATGAGCCACTTGGCTACAAGTTCACTTGTGGGAGCTTTCACTCAACCGCCAAGACCCACGGACCACTTATTGTTTCAAGCGTTCCAAGCCGAGCACTAATGGCTACCTCTCACATAACCGATGCGCCATCCATATCTACAGGTGTAGTGAGCTTACCTTGATGTCGTTCGAGTTACCTCCTCTCATGCGCACTCCGGTAGCTCCACGATCCAAGTGCAAGCTTCAAGCAAGCTCGATCCTCCCGCTCCAAGCTCCAAGCTCCAAGCTCCATTGCCGCGAGCAAGACAAGAAAAGAGAAGAGAGGAGAAGAAGAGAGGAGAAGATGGAGAGCTTCTCCTCCTCGGTCCCTCACCCTCACACACTCACTCCCTGACACTCTCACACTCCCTCTCTCAAGCACAAGCTCAAGCAAGCAAGAAGAAGAAGAAGAAGAAGAAGAAGAGGAGAGCTACTTTTGGCCACACACAAGAATGAGCTTCTCATTCACTTTTCAACTTTATATACAAAACCCTAAATCCCTTTTGGGCGGTTATTCCCTTTTCCCCTTTTTACATGGCCGGCCGTAGCCCATGCTCTTTTTCCCATTGTTCTTCTATCTTCCTAGCTTCCTTTCTACCGCCCATCTACATTTACAAATTGCACGGGTGAGAGCCCGGCGCTCTTTTACAAGATTTCAAGGTGCGCCTTTTTATTTTAAAATGCGTCTTTCCCCTTTTGCATTTGCCTTGGACTCCTAAGGTTTCCCTTGCGCCTTTGGCCTTTCCTCCTCTTCTTTCTTCAGTCGAGCTACCTTTTTTCCGCCTTTGCCATGCGTCTTTTTATTTCCTTTTGCTTTCTTCGTGTTGGGGTTAACATTACCCCCCTCCTAGACGAGTGCCAGTCCCATGGCACTCACCGTCATAGGTAGTAGGCTGTAGCATGCACCGAAGACGTGGGTGACAAGGACGTCTGTGGTTTCTGTGTAGGAGTGTTGGTGGTGGTGTGGAAGAAGGTCCTGGGGGCCTGTTGGTGGCCAAGGTGGATGGGGGAAGGTTGTTGGAGTTGGTGGTAGGGCTATTCTATGTTGGGGATTGCATTGACGGCCAGCACAAGTGTTGGGTTATTGGGGATTCTGCTCATGACGAGTCTTTGCGGGCTTATCGGATGGTAAGGGATAAGCATTCAGAGTTGGGTGTTGATGAGAGCGAACAAAACTTTCGTTGGAGTCTTCAACACCCGCAAGTGAAAACCTCTCATGTGGTCTCTCCCTAAGGGTAGTGCTAGTCTTCTTATCGTGCACAAGACATATTTTGATTAGTTTGGGAGACAGGTCGAACTTTAAGCAAGCCCGGAGTATTGTCTTGCACTTGAGGACCCAAACCGTGTATATACTTCGGTGCAGATATTATGTGAGTGCTCGTGCATATTTAGGTATTACTTAGCTAGAAGACTGTCGGATTGGTTCCTTATATAGCAATGGGTCAGTGAAGCAAGGGCTTAGTTGATTGAAAAATTTGTCGATGAAGACAGGGAGTACACTTGAAGATTGCTTGAGACATCATTATGGTCTTGTCAAGGCAATGTAGCATAATTAAGCTCTGTGATGTCTTAGCTTTTGGTGGCTAGTGGCTACTCATAATGCTTGAAAAGTATGGTGTACTTTTCCATTGTCTTTCATGCCGTGCTTACCACTATTGATTGTAATGGCATTGAGATGGAGTGCAAAAGAATTGTGCAAGTGGTCGAGGGTGACAGGTCTAACCATAGGCGAGGCGAGCTCCCTAGGTATGTCCTGCCCTTAATGTGCCCTGACCAATTGTGGGGGATATACAAAGGGCTAGGGGATTAGGGACGGAGCCAGCCGACCAAGGTCACTGGACGTACCTAATTTGAGGACCCCTAGGTGCGGTGCTATGATTGTATGTGCTTTTTTTCTTTTTTCTTTTTTCTTTTTTTTTTCTTTTTTCCTTTTTTCCTTTTCTTTTCATTTCTTTTCTTTCTTGCTTTCTTTCTTTCTCTTTTTTTTTTTGGTGGAAAAAAAATGAATACAATCAATGCCATACATTGAGGCTATTAGCCTTTCATTTGGATTGAGAAATGCTGGAATCCAAAGGCTATGAAGAATGGATATTATAGAGAAGATGGTGTCACTACCCTTGATGCTAGAGGAACTGTTGTTGAGATGAAGAGATACACTTGAGATATTGCAAACCTCTTTGTAACATGTGAGCCATCGAACAATTGAGGTAGCACTTGGAGTGAGCTGTGCATGGACAAGGGCAAAGCATCATGCGAATTGAATGCTGGATGATGAAGAGACGTTCGCCCTTATTGAGAGTGTGGCTCCTGCCCGAACATAGAGTTTGGCCAAGAAGGAGGAGGTAATCTTTGGCCATGCTCAGTTGGTGATATGTGCTTTTTCTGCAGAGGTATCCTTGGGTTCTCATCTAGTGGCGGTTCTGTCATGGCTTTTGTTTCTTGGTATTCCTGTCACTTCCTCCATAATGGTTCTTTGTGGGGTTGGTGGTCTTGTGGTGACTTGGATATAAAACGCTTCTATACATTGACTTGTGTCATTCTGCATCAACTTGTCACTTCTTGAGAGTACATGCTCGCTTGCGTTAAGTACGTCGGACCAATGCACTCATGTTAATACAATTTTTTCACAATGCTATGATACCTATCCCATTACTTGTTAAGGTCGCATACATTAACGGTAGGTGAAGGAAGTGTACACAAGTGGGGATCTTGCCCCTTTACTCATCAAAAACAAAAAGTTATGGCATGATGACTTGCCAAGCCACTTGTACAGCATAGGGGCTTAGTCGATAGGTACTAGGCGGGGTGAGTCTAGTTGGCTAGGCACCCGGGGCGGTGCTAGTGCGGGACTCCCATGGGGTTGGGCAGGGAACATGTCGATCGGGACATGAATGGTGTAGTCCCGGGCCGCTACCATTTCCAGAATGTCTTTAAACAATTCATTAAATTCTGCCCTATCCCTAGCCGCCTTGTCACTTCGTGAGCACCTGGTGCCCAAGCGTGCGTCGGGGATCTGTGCAACTAGCGTTGCCACATTTTGTGTGCCTCCCTGAGCGTCCGCTCCCCTGGCTCGCGGATTCTTCGGCCTTCATCCGGGGAGGTGTCGCTTGGGGCCACGTTTCTTGGCATACCTTTTAAGAGTGGGCACGTGCGCAGTGGCGAAGGGGCGTGTGCTGCATGTTCCCATCGGCTGCGGAGAGCGTCCTTGCAAGCTAGCTGCCCTTGGTTCTCCATGTTTTCCTCGCGGGGGACCTGTAAGATGCAAATCAAGGATTAGGATTTGTCTAATGATAAGACCATTCATATGTAAGGGATTATAGTGCGGGTTATCAAGCGCATAGGATGAGAAGGGGAGGGGTAGGGCATGTAGTGCTTGTTGTAGAGGGATGGCCCCCGTGATGTATATTTAGCCTCCTGCCATTATGAGATCTTGGTTCATGCCGAGTTACATCAGCTGCGGTCATGGATTTAGGCAGGGCTCCTCCTCAAAAGGATAGAGCAGAAAGGGGGAAAGGTGTATAGAAAGGGACGGTACCCCATCTACACCATCAGAGTCATTGGTCAAGGCTTCCTATGGCAGTAATGAGGGTTGCATGCCCTTCACTTGGAGGTGGGAATGGTCACACGACTTTTAAAAGTGTGATGAGAGGAGGACCTGAGGAGCTTAGCCTGTCAAACCCAACTCTTCTCTTGTGCTTGACTATCATTGCTTGTGTGTGTTGATAGTATCTATACAGGGTGACACAAAAATCATTGTTTATATATACATATATATATATATAGATACGAATCCATGTCACCTCACGAGGATAGAAACCAATTGTAGAACTCAGGGTTGTACTAGAGCGTGGCACACGCATCTAGTATTCGTGGCAGCTTACTCAATACTGATAGATATTTTGCCACATCGAGTAGCATGGAACCTTGTCCGAGTCTACTGGCAATATGTAACTCCTCCTCAGTGAGAACCTTATCAATCAAAGGGCCCTGTAGCCTAGTCCCAGCCAAGTCCGTACCCCGAATGTCAGTGAGCACTCGAAGGGAAGTTGGTGCCACGTAGGTTGGGTCTCTTTGAGACCGCCATTTGGCCAATCGCTCTTCTGAGACTCATGATCTGAGCCCCTAGTTCGGCCATTACAACGCGGCTTTCGCACCAACGCTGCTCAAATTGACTCTGGCCTGCTAACAGTCGCTTTAGTAGCTCTATGTCTACGAGATTCGGTCGACAGAGCACTTCATTGAACGTGACGGTTAAGCGTAGTTCGTCAGCCTCCTCGTCAGAGATGAGGCGCATCTGTTCATGCAGGAGCCTGTCGTAGTGCCCGTTAAGATGTTCTTGTTCTTCCCATGATAGAGAAAAGGTCAAGTAATCTCCAAACTGCTCCTTGGGGATCGTGCCCATGTCCGCAAGGATGTAGACACGTGCGACCACTTTGAGCTAAGCCTCCAACTCAGTTAAGCATTCTGCGACACTTCTATGTTCAACGAGGGCTTGCTCGGTTGCTATCTCATGCAAAGTTCTAAGAGTTTCCTTAGGCTTTAGCATGGCTGGGGGCTCAGGCCTAGATGAGCAAGATTGGTCAACGCTAGGATTTCTTATGCTCTTGGGGTTCTCACATTTCTCATGAGGTTTTGCTGCTATTTCGTCATGATTCTTCTCGGATGTGATTGGTATAGATTTGTCACCCTATTGTGATAGCATTGTATCCACTCTTGATTGATCAATGTGAGTTCTATTGTCAGTGGATAGAGTGTTGCAAGCAACTGTTGATGGCAACTGTTGCTTTGGTTTGTCAGAGCACACAGATGTATATGAGGTTTCACTGCTATTAGAAGAGGCTTCAGTGGGTTCATTGGTGGATGGACTCGATGCTTTATTCATCAGCTCTCCAGCGCCCTTCGTCTCAATGTTCTTGAGGTCCACAACCACCTGCGACTGTTGGTGTTTTCTCTACTTTCTCCTCTTTTTCTTGGTCAATGAAGGTGCCTCTCTCAATGACTCAGGACCCTGGCCTATATCGACCGTTGATGTGCTTGGTCAGGCCTCAGCATTTCCCTTCTCTAGTGTGTCCTTATGGGACATAGCCGTGGTTTGCTGAATAGCCTTGCCTGGTTGTGAGGGCACAACTGCCGCTCTTTTCGGAGAGTCTAGCTTTTCAACCAACTCCCTTGCATTTGACTCCTCCATCCTAGGCTTTAGGCACTTTGAAAGTGCTGGAGTTGTCGAGGGATTTGGTTGCGACACCTCCTCCACAGGTAAACTACTAAGGACACATTCCACAAAGGGGCATTGTCACAGCCAAGGGCTGTGACTGTTGTGGTCCCTGATTGGAAGTAGTAGCAGCTAGTTTAGTGGGCTGGCGACCCTTGGTGCATTGCGGTGTCAAGTCCCTAGGGCGCTCAGAAGTGGTGGTATCTTTTGTTGGCCTTTGAGCACTCATCTGTGTAGATCGATCATGAGTTGATCTGGTCACATTAGGTTGCTCATGCATATCCTTGGGTCGAGAGCTACAGATGGAGCCATGTCCCACCTCTTGGACATTTTGAAGCTTAGATGGAGATAGAGATTGGAATTGAGCAGTTTCCCTTGACAACCATTGTTGTGCTTCCTGTGTCCGTTTGGAAAAAGAGGATGTAGGAGATCTAGGACTCTTAGGTGGACTTGGCACTCGCTGAATGATTTGCTCGAGGCTATTAGACGATTGTGCCATTTACTTTGTTGAGCGATCAGCCTTGCCTTGAACAATGTTGTGCCTATGATGCTTGTTCTCCCCTTGGGAAATCAAAGGCTCCTTGGGCACTAACAATTTTTGTGCCTACTCAATGGCTACGTATGACATCTGTCTATTTAGCCTGCTAGGCTGGGGCTCTTTCCTTCGAACAATCATGTCTGGTTCCTTGCCTTGAGACCTAGAGTTTCTCTTAGATTTCCTCTTGTTCCATGCTTTTGATGCACTCTGGCCTTCAGCTGATAGAGGCGGTTTAGCAGGGGGTTTTGGTACCCAAATCCATTGGTTGCCTGCATAATACTCTCGAGCACAAAGCAACACTTTGGATATCCATTGCGGCGTTGTGTTAGCTCTCCATCGATGCATTCGCCTATAAGGCTTGGGCTTCTTTCGTGGTCTTCTACGATTTTTGTGAGTCCAAACCCTGTCCTTGGCCTTGTCTCTTGACCTTCTTGTTTCCAGCATGGCCCCACTCACTGGTTCTCGTTGTTCGACCTGTGCTTGTATCAACTCTTCCAACACATCCTTGCCCTCGTTTGTAGGCTTGATTGTTATGTCATCACCTTCCTTGCCTTTCCCTTGAGGTTTGATGAGGTCACCCTTGCTAAAGGTGGTGACTATCCTCACACTCGGTAGTGTCAGGTGTATCCTCTGTGCTACATAGTCAGCCTCACATTTGGTTGCCCTTTTGAAGGGTCTTCCTAGGAGGGTTTCTTTCCTGCAGCTAGCACTTTTTGCAGGAACATGAAATAGGATAGGCAAGCTTTCCGTTTCAATTGTCGCAAGGATTTTGCACTTCCCTAGGAGTGCTTGTGGGTGTCCCCCATAAGGGCCTAGAGTTGCACTAGTCGGCGTGAGCTCTGGTTGGCCTAGTAGGGTCCATGATTCATAGGTCAAGATATTGAAATCTGCTCCTTCATCAATCAGAGCATCGATAGTATGCTCTCTTTTCGCGGTGAGTTTGACCCTAAGATAAGCAGGTGGCACTATGTCCTCATGTTCCGGGTCTTGGCTTGTGAATTTAAGCCTTTTGACAGATGCCCTTGAGTTCTCGACTGCACGACTAGATGTGGATTCTCCATTGCTGTCTTGGATCGTCAGTGATGTGCTATTCAAGGTACATCTCTCGTCAAGAGTCTCATGTCTAGTCTTCTCGGCATTTGCAGCTTGCTGATGTTGCATTCCGCTCTGACTAGACATGGTGCGAACACAATGTCTTTGTGTTCTCATGGTGTGGCCTTTTTGCCCTTAATGGCTAGATTGGCCCATTGAGGTTCTAGGGTCTCTGTTTGTCTCTATTCGGGCACGGGCTTTTGGTTGCTCTTTTGCAAGGGAGAATCCTTGCTCATGTAGAGCCCTTGTTATACTAGGGTCCAATTTGGAAGACCTGTCACGGCGTGCGTTTTCTCTCCAACCTACTCGGGGGAGGTGCGGAGGGGGCCTCTGCAGGGGTCCAGGGGGGGCAGTCCCCCCCGGCCCGCAGGGCCATTACAGTAAAAGCCATGCACAATTTGGAGGACCGTTTATAGCCAAATTTTGAACTACGTGCTTTAAATTTTAGCCCAGTGATGGATTTGTGATGTGCCTTTAGCTCTACGTAGCCTTTGGGGTCAATCTCGGGGTTTAGATGTATCAAAATTTGTGTTCTAGATACCTGTCCGATTTTGACAGTTTTCTGTCCGATTCTCAGATGTCCGATTTTCAGGAGTCTGATTATCAGAATCGGACGTCCGATTTTGGGTTGGTCCGATCGCCCAGTGGTCCGATTTTGGTCACGTCCGATTCTGGGAATCGGATAAAAAAAGTGGTCCAATTTTCAAAGTGGTCCGATTTCGGGAATCGGATCAGATAGGGTGGTCCGATTCTGGACCACCAGTCCGATTCTAGACTGGTGCGTTCTGGGTGGTCCGAGTGTCCGAGTCTGACGGGTTGGTCCGATCGGACGCGAGTGTCCGAGTCTGAGTGGTCCGATTTTCAAAATCGAACGGGTTGGTCCAAGTCCGAGTGTCCGAGTGGTCTGAGCGTCCGATTCTCAAAATCGGACGGGTTGGTCCGATCGGACGGTTGTCCGAACGTCCGATTCTCAAAATCGGACGTCCGATTCAGGGACTTGGACGGCCTGGTCCGATGGCACGGACGACAGCCTGCGAGTTACATGCGATGCCTCTAGGCTGACATCTACTACACTGAATCGTCCAGTGCCTTCCAGATAGGTTCAGGACACTACAAGGGAATGCTAGACATGCCTGGAACCACTGTGGTGCTCGAATCGAACGGCACTCCAAGGATCTGTGCCCCTATTTTCCTGTTTTAGCCTGTTATACAGCAACAGAGAACCCTACTGTTTGTTTCTTTTTCTTTGTTTTTTCCTATCCTAATGCATCCAATCACAAAGTAAATCCCTACACTACTTCATTCCACAACATAAATCTCAAGAAAGCAAAACACCTACTTGCCAAGGAGATCGAATACCATCTTCAAACCCCTCGCTTCCTACCTATCTCAAGCACCAATTAAGGGAAACCCTTACTTTGATACTCGATTCGAAGCGCGCAAGCGCTCAAGGCTTGAATCCGTTGGTCCCGGCAACGGAACCAAAATGTGGGAGCTTTCACTCAATGGCCAAGACCCACTGACCGCTTATTGTTTCAAGCGTTCCAAGCCGAGCACTAATGGCTACCTCTCACATAATCGACACGCCATCCATATCTATGGGTGTAGTGAGCTTACCTTGATGTTGTTCGAGTTACCTCCTCTCACGAGCACTCCGGTAGCTCCACGATCCAAGTGCAAGCTTCAAGCAAGCTCGATCCTTCCGCTCCAAGCTCCAAGCTCCATTGCCGCGAGCAAGACAAGAAAAGTGAAGAGAGGAGAAGAAGAGAGGAGAAGATGGAGAGCTTCTCCTCCTCGGTCCCTCACCCTCACACACTCACTCCCTCACACTCTCACACTCCCTCTCTCAAGCACAAGCTCAAGCAAGCAAGAAGAAGAAGAAGAAGAAGAAGAAGAGGAGAGCTACTTTTGGCCACACACAAGAATGAGCTTCTCATTCACTTTTCAACTTTATATACAAAACCCTAAATCCCTTTTGGGCAATCATTCCCTTTTCCCCTTTTTACATGGCCGGTCGTAGCCCATGCCCTTTTTCCCATTGTCCCTCTATCTTCCTAGCTTCCTTTCCACCGCCCATCTACATTTACAAATTGCATGGGTGTGAGCCCGGCGCTTTTTTACAAGATTTCAAGGTGCGCCTTTTTATTTTAAAATGTGTCTTTCCCCTTTTGCATTTGCCTTGGACTCCTAAGGTTTCCCTTGCGCCTTTGGCCTTTTCTCCTCTTCTTTCTTCAGTCAAGCTACCTTTTTTCCACCTTTCCAATTCGTCTTTTTATTTCCTTTTGCTTTCTTCGTGTTGGGGTTAACATCACTCAACGATAAGTAAGCCTTTGCTACTCATTCTCTCTCTGCATTTGGCCCTGCTTTGGCTGCACCAGCCAAGGCTAGCACATGCTGGGCCTTGTACATGTCTACATCTTGTTGGAGTTTTCTAAACTTTTGCTCATGGTTATAGGCAATTATGCTCTCTAGCGCCTTTCTAATTGCCTTTCTTTCCTCTTCTAGGTTTGCTACCACTTCCTCTACTGGTCTGCCCTAAACTATAGTCCTAGCCAACAAGTCTTACTCATTGACTAATTCCTACACTAAGGCTGGGAATTCTCCCAAGTCTAGTCGGTCCTCTCCTTGTTCGCTTCGTGATCTTGACATTGCTCCCACTTCCAACTCCACAAGGTCGTCGATCAATTTGAGTAGCTCTGGCAGCATCCGATCCTCTATGTTGTCACCTTCTGGATCTTTGTGTTCTCTTAGGGTCCTACTAATGGGACTCTCAGGCACCCAACTATGTTTTGGGATATTCTCCTAATAGTGGGTTCCTTTATATTATTATATCTCCTGGTGAGTTCCTTATTAGTGAAAGCAATCGTCAATCTTATTCACAAGTTGTGCTTCATGCTTTCTAGTGCTCAGTGCGAAAACAAGCTTTCTCTTTTCTTGTAGTGCACCTTTGGTGATAAAATCAAAAGTGAGGTGCAGATGCAGGCAATGCTCAATGCAAACTCCACTCTTCCCCTCATGTTCATAGCTTGATATGGCTTTAAGCATAGGTTCTGGTTGATCTAAGGTCTTACTAAAAGTCCATGTTGCGTTCTCTATTTTGCTTCAGGGTTGGTTGGTTGGTCACCAAAAGTCAAGTCAAGTTCTAAATTCGATCTGCTCAGTGTCTAGCTATTTGGGGTGAATCCTTGGTTATCATGTCTGGTCTCTAGCTTTCAGGGGCTAAATTGGGTTTCCAGGGGGGTCAGAGATGTGAATAGGGTGGCCAGGACTGTAGGGCAGGTTTAAAAACCCTCTATTTTAAGTTCTGGTAAAGTGGTCCGATTTTGGGAATTGGACGGGCTGGTTCGATTCTCACAATAGGAATAGTGGTCTGATCATCGCAGCTAATCCGATTTTGAGACTCGGACAGGGTGGTCAAATTTTACTTTGATCCGATTTCCCTAGTCGAACAGGGGGGTTCGACTACTATGATGGGTTGAGTGGTCCGATTGTGGCGCTAGGACCAGTGGTCCGATTTTGACACTGGGTCCGATTCTCACAATGGTCCGATTCTGGGAATCGAATCGGACAGGGTGGTCCGATTCTTTCAGTCGGACGATCCGACTCCAGAAATCGGGTGGTTCTATTCTGGGAGTCGGATGGATTGGTCTGACGGCGCAGACAACGGCCCACGGGTTGCGCGCGATGCTTCAAGGTCAACACCTACTCCATGGAATCATCTCGTGCCTTCCAAATAGGTGCAAAACAATACAAGGAAATGCCATGCAATACCTGGAATCACTGTGGCACTCGAATCGATCGGCACTCCAAAGATCTGCATGTAGCTCTCTCTCTCTCTATGGCTCTCAAGCTCACTCTCTTCTCACAAGGCAGAATGCCAAATGTGGTTTTTCCTGGTTCCCTAGGCCTCTTATTGCCCCATCCCAGCCTGCTGTAACCTAAAAAATTAATCCCTCATACTCTTCTAGCCAGAAATCTAAATGTGTGTCCCTATTTCCTTGTTTCCAGCAGCAACTTTTTATAGGAGAAGAAGAAGAGAAACAATAAGGCAAGCACAAGCAAGAAGGCAAGAAACAAGAGAAGAAGAAGAAGAAGCTTTGGCCACACACAAGAATGAGCTTCTCATTCACTTTTGAACTTTATATACATGCCCTACTTTTTGGGCAGTCATCCCCACTTTTTACATGGCCAGCCATTAGCCTAGGCCCTCTTTTCCTATTTCCCACTGTTATAACTTATCCCATTCCCAACTAATGCATACAATTTGCACAAGAGTGAGCCTGGTACTCTTTTACAAGGATTCAGGAGTGCTTTCACAATTAATGGTGCACATTTACTCTTTTCTTTTCTCAAGGCAACATTGAGGCCTTCTGGAGAGGCCATCTTTCAAATTTTTCAGAGTGAGTTTGACCTCCATCCGGGGCGCCTTTTCCTTCCTTTGTCCTGTGCCCTTTCGGTTATCTCCTTCTTCCATTTTCCCGCTCCTCTGCTCCATTTTTCGATCCTTTGTGCTGTGGTAAACAACTGACGCACCTTCGATCCTATCGGGGTGTAGTGAGCTTACCTTGATACTCGAATGAGTAGCCTCCTCCCTCAAGCAAGCCGATAGCTCCACGATTCATGATGCAAGCTCGAGCATCCTCAAGCCCCCACCTCCAAGCTCCATTCTCCATAGCCGTGCGCAAGAGAAGAGAAGAGAAGAGAAGAGAAGAGAAGAGAAGAGAAGAGAAGAGAAGAAGAAGAGAGGAGATGATGGAGAGCTTCTTCTCCAAGATCCCTCACTCTCACACACTCACTCCCTCACACTCTCACACTCCCTCTCTTAAGCACACACAAGCAAGCAAGAAGGAGAGAAGAAGGGAAGAAGAAGAGTCCACTTTAGCCACACACCAAATAATGACCTTTTCATTCACTTTTTGAGTTTATATACAAAACTCTTATCCCTTTGGGCATCCATCCCCTTTTTTTACATGATCGACCATTGTGGCAAGGTCTTCTTTTTCCATTCCCTTCTAGTTGCCCTTTCTCTTTACCTATGCCCTGTCTAGCCTTTACAATTTGCACATGAGGGAGCTTGGCGCTGTTTTACAAAAATTTTAGGGGCACCTTGCATTTAAAAATGCGCTTTTGCCTTTGATTTAGCTTTTGAGGCCGCCCTTGTGCTTTTGACCGTTTCCCTTCCTGCTTCTTCCTTTGTGTTCACATTTGGAGTTTTCTTGGACTTTATTGGACTTCTTTTTCTCTATCTTGAACTAGGCTTAATAGTGGTGCCTCGGGTAAGCCATGTAGGTGGGGTCCTTCCTTTCATATGGGAGAGTATTACAAAAGACCATCCATGCCTCAAAACTGTTTTCCCAGATCTTCCGGTGCCATGTAGGTTGGGACTTGTAGCCTTTGACTTTTCTTGGCTCCTCCATCACCTTATCCTCCCAGTATTAGGCATGTTCTCTTGTCCACAATGTGGGATTTTTGACTCTCCCATCTTGCTACCGCTTTCCTAGCCTCCTAGAGATTTGTATGGCCCCTTCAACCACTTGTGGATGTAGCACCTTATTCAGAATATCAGGGTAGAAGAATTCAAATTTGAATGGTATGCACCTATTCTCCCACTACTCCTAGTGACTCAACTCCCATGCGTAGTTGATTGGCAGTTGTTCCTCAATTTGCAACATTTGGACATCAGGTGTTGCTTGTGGCCTAGTACTAAATTTTCTCATTGTGAGATCGACCAATTCCTTGTGTTTTCTTTTTGCCTTGATTATTATTTCCATGGTGGTTGGGTCTTCTTCTTGGCCTTTTGCTTTGGTTGATGGAGGTGAAGGTGGCCTCTATTCAGCAAACTACCCTTTGATATCATCAAGTAGCTCCAAATTAGGGGCTTTCTCCATTGGTGGTTCTACTTGAGTGGTTGTGGTCGGCTATTCATGTTGCCCTTAGGCCTCCAATTCCCTGTTGCTCTAAGTATTCTCTAGAAAGCCTTGCTTGCTGCAGAATCTGCCTTTGTTGCTTTAGACTTGGTCTTGAGTTGGTTCTAGGGGTGTGTTCTTGGAGTTCATACTTTATGGCTCTTGTTGTGATTTCTAGTTTCTTCTTTAGGTCTTCTACGTTGTCCTCATATTCTGCCTGAGTTACATGAAGCATAATATTTAGAAAGGCCTATTGTCGGACCTCTAGCCCTACCTCTGCTGCTTTGGCCCTTGCCTCTACCGCCATGATCCTTCTACTTTTTGCTAGAGCGAGACATTTGGCCAGGTCTCTGACCCTTCCAAGGTTTCTCTCTTCCCAAGCCTCGATCTTCTTCTCCATCTTGCCTTGACTCAGATGTACAGCTCTGCAACTCTTGTAATAGTGTTGTCACCACCTCGTCTTGTTCTTTCCATATTGACATTATTTTTTCCTTGTCTTGCTTATGGCCATTCAGCTCTTCTTGTAGTCTTTCTTGCTCTTGGAGATTTTCAAGGAGTCAGTTCTTTGCTTCTAGCAATTAGCTTTTTGGTTGACTCCTTGTCCTTTTGGGCCTTGGCCTCGTGCAACTCCTTGAGCAATTGTTTATTTTGCCTTCTCTCTTTATGGTGTTGTGCATGAGCTTGAGTCTTCACTCTTTTCACCTCCTCTGTGAGCTCATTTGTGGTCTTCTTTAGTTGTGCAAGGACCTCTTCCATGTCCTTCTGTCCCTGCATGAGACTTGAAAAATCCATTTCCAAGCTCGTTTCATCTTCTATCTTCTCCAACTAGAGCTCCTCACCTTACTGTTCCGTCCTTTGCAACTGAAGTTCTTGTGTGCCTTCTTCTTTTCTCGCCTTTGCCTCCTTCTTTGCTTATAACTCCTTCTTTAGGTCATTTAGCTGCCTCTGATAAACAGTCATATGCTTCATCTTCTTGAGTTGATAGACAATGAACACCTCTTTTTCAATATCCAACTTTGCCATAGACCTTTCTTTCCTCTTTCATATTTTCCAGTTGTGAAAAGGAAAGATTGGCAATTTTACTGCTACTTGGAGATCCTGTACATATTCATCATAATTAGCTGGAGCTCTGCCATTGGCCATTGGGCCTAGCTACTTTGAGCTCAGCAAGTACTGTACCCATGCTACCATGTTGTTTTGGTCCACTTGGACTTCTGAGGTCTCTTGGAGTGGTGGCAGGTATGACAGTCAAAGTTGGAGATGGTGGGTATAGCAGGGCCTTTCTCTTGCCCATCACGATGGGTTCTTGAGCCTTGTCTTTTGCAGCGATGCTTGATCCTGGTTCTTCCCTTGGGCTTCTCTCTCTTAACTCTCGAGGGTGGGAGGCCTCCTCAATTGAAAGCCTTGTGGCCAGGGCTAGTTGCTCATCATCTTCTCTGTTTCAACCTCTCCTCCTCCCCTAGTTGCTTCCTCTTTCTTTCCTCCTTTGCTTTTGAAGATTCTTCTTCAGTCGCTCATTCTCTTCCTTCTACTTCTTCCTTCACTCATCCTCTAGCTTCTTTGACTCCTCCTTTATAGCTTCTAAGTTTTTATCTTTAGTTCGTGTTGTCTCCTTCTTCTTCCCTAGAATTTCCACCTTCATCTTTTCTTTTCCTTGGCTTCATAGACTTGAACCCTCCCCTCCATGCTTGCTCGTAGTCCTTTCACTTGAGACCTCTTGTTATTGTTGGGCCTGGAGCAATGCTTCTCTCTTTCTTGTAGCTTGCTTAGCTTCTTCTCTTTGCACCCTTGCTACTTCTTCATTTCCTAGGTTTCCTACAGAGAAGGAGATTGGAGTCTACATTAGTAGTGTTGATTGAGTTGGTGATTCATGGGCAAGGGAGTGCTCTAGAGTCTCTTCCACTATGTGTGTGAGGGACTTGTCTTGGGGCTTCGAGGTTGCACTGCTTCCTAGTTGTGGAACAATAGGGACACTAGGAGTGTCGGGTTGCATAGGTTTAGGGACAACACGCTGTGGTTTTGGTCGATAGACTTGTTTAGGCTTTATGGGTTTGGTGGCTTTTAGTTCAGCATGCAATTTCTCAATTCTAGGCGACTTAGAAGGTTTTGGAGATGGGCTAGGAGTTAGCATCTAAGGGGCCTGCATGCCACTCATGATCTTAGGCAACCAAATCCAGTTGTTGCCTTCATAATAGCCTTGAGCATGCAACAGGGCTTTAGGCACCCATCGCAGCTTTGGCTGTTTATTTGGTTCTATACTACCATTTCGTCTCTTAGGCTTAGGGCGTGATGCTCGAGAATTATGGGTCCATGCAGGTTGGCTTTTAGGTGGCCGTGATTATCGTTTGGGTACCCATTTGAGCTATGGCTTAGTGATTTTTTGGGCCATGTCTTCTTTGGGTTGTGGTTGGTTTGTCCTAGTGAGGTTGGAGGAGTGAGGACCCCCCTCCTTAGACTTTGCACTAGGTTCTCCTACCAGTGCCTCTACAGATTTAGATGGAGCCACGCTACCCTTGTTGAAAGATGTCGCTATGTGAACACTGCCCCAATAGCAAGGTGAACGTGCAGTGAATCATAGTCAATATTACAATGGGCTAGCTTCTTGAATGTGTGACACAACGATGATTTTCTTACCAGTGGCCTTAATGTTAGGTAACACGTAGAAGATCATAGGGAGGCTTTCAATATTGATAGAGATAGCTACTTTGCACTTTCCCAACTGTGGGTAGGACTACTCCTCCCCCCCCCCCCCCCCACACACATAATGGGTTGAGCTTAGCATTCGTGGGCTGTAATTGGGGTTGTGACCAATGAGAGTCCAATGTATTTTTTGAGCAGTGATAGTTATTCACAAGTAATTAGGTTCTACTACTTCCTCGTATGTGTCCTCGATCTCTATGATAGTATGAAGAGCACCCTGCCATGGCACCATGCGAACCACGAACCGGCCAAGAGAGGCTACAAATAGCTTGATGGCCATGAAAACCTGTAAGAAAACCCTCTTCTTCTCACCAAGAACCATGCCTCAAAACACACGAGAATATAGAAGGCACACAAGAAATCTGTCACTAATGTCATCCTCACTCTCTTCCTCTTCCTCACTCTCCATGAGATCTTGCAAAGGAGCATAAGAGAGAAAGAAACAAGAATGAGAAATGAGAGTTATGCTAGATGAGGAGAGGGGGAAATAAACAGTAATGTGAGAAGATAAGGGAAGAGAGAGGGTGTAGCCACCTCAACCTCCCACCTCCTCAAATCCCACGGTTGCAACCACCTCCTTTTCCTTTCTTGAATTATAAAATTGAGTTTGCATACATTGGTTAAGGTCGTAGAGACCCTTTATTTCTAGCATGAGACAACAATGTTTGACCACCATCCCTTTTCCTAGGACAATATTTTATCATGTGAGCCTTTTGGACTACACATTTTACATTGCTTCATATTTGATTTTTTTACAAAGGGGTACAAAAGCAATGAGTGAGTTTACAAAAAATGTTTCCTTGTTGAGCATATTTTGGTGCCTATATTTGCACAAATTTCTTGGTTATCATTCCTCCCGCACTTAAGTGTGAAGAATCCCCACAAACAAATTTGAAGAAGAACCACAATCACCTCAAACAAAATCTTCATCTTCATATTCTTTTCTTCAATGTCTCTGAATTGCCATTGGATAGGGAAGGAAAAAACACACAATAGAAAAAACACAACTAGGATGGGGAGCCTAGGTTCTAAAGCACACCAAATAAAACCACAAACAAAACCCAAAAGATAGGGCTTTTCAACAATTTTACATACAAAAATAGCAACACACTCAACCTCAGATTAAATGACAACCACATCATGAAGCTCTTTAAAAAACCCAAAATAGTGCATACCCTCACAAAAGATATTACATTGAAGCTCTCCACCCAAACAAATGTTTTTCGAAAAAAGAAAGGGAAGTGGGTTTTATTAAAAATCAAACAAAAAAAAACAAAAAATGATATTGTGTGCTTGGAGGAGAATGATCTTGGTGAAAGGTCATGTTAAACATAAAGACGATGCATGAAAATGAGCCTTAGAGACATTTTTGATAATTAAAAGTTAAAAATTGTTGCTTCATGGTATTGAGGGTCCGAAGAATTAAAAGAAAGAAAGAATTGTAGAATAGGATAATGCCACCGTTGATGCCATGTGTAGGATGAGGAGGCATGTGGAGAAGATGAAATGGCACTGGTGGCTGTTGTCATTGCTACGGATCCTGTAGGTGTATAATGCATTGTAGGTTGTGCCATGTGGTGGAGGGATGCAGCTATTGTGTGGGGCGAGGGTTATGCGGAGGAAGGATAATAAAAAGTTGGTGGGGCATGGCCATCATTGGGTAGGAAGTAAGAAGGGTAGGCATGCTGCAAGCTCACCAACATAGGCGAATTCGGTGGCAGTTGAGGGAAAGGAATAGGGCTATGGGAGAAATAAGGAGGCAGAGTATGATTGGTGAGGATTGGGTAGATGGGGATGAGACAAGGGAGGGGTGGTCTGAGAGATTGTGTTCACTAAGTCACAATTTTTAGAGTCAGGAGGCTTTATGAGCCGTTTGATGTGTTTGGAGGTCTACGAGGGTGTTGGTTTGAGTTGGGCTCTCTCTGGTCTAGGGTATGCTGGTTTTGTTAGCTCTTAATTTTTTTTTTTGGTGTTCGAGTATCAATTGTTCGATTCCTAAAATCGAACTCTTTGATTTTGGCTCTGTTCGAGTGGCTGACTTGGATAGTTCGAGTCTGAAGACTCAAATCAAACTATCCAAGTCCAAGTGCCCATCCGAGTTCGAGGATTTAAGTCGGTGAGTCGAATGGTCCGATTGGCAAGTCCAAATAGGGTGGTCTAAGTCTAGTGACTTGGATGAGGGAGGTGTGTAAGGGGTGTAGGAGATGCAGGAGAGAAGAGCATACACAATATAGGTGGTGTCAACAATGTTATGACAACCTTATTGCACTTTCGTATATATATGAATAAAGAATATGGACGATCACTGTATACAAGCAGGCCCAAGGGCCTTTTACCCCAATAACCTCCCACTAAAAGGCCAATGGGCCAGGGAGTAAAAAAACAAAAGAAAAGAAAAGAGGCAGGGTGAGGAATCATGACATCTCACCCAACACCCAATCGGAAAGCGAGCTGTGCAATAAGTGTTGGGAATCTCCGAGTCCAAGACATCCAGGAGGCAAGTGATCCCGTAGCTCCATACAATAGAGCAATCCAGCACAACTTATGAGTGCAAGGCTGTACATCATCATCATCATCAGAGTAGCACATAGCATCAGTGTGGCGCATACATGATAGCGGAGAGCATACAAACTCTCCAGAGTCAAGCACTGAAAGAGGGCCAGCATCCCAGACACAAGTCAGACGGGGTCTCAAGACAGTATGCAGCCTCAGCAAAGTGGAAGCCTGACATATGGCTATAGAATTAGCCATAAAGCGCACTGAACGCGCATCAAGAGGCCTCAAAGGTGTCTGTGTCTCATAAAAGACAGCATGACGAATGCGTAGAACCTGATGGGCATCCAAATCCCAAAACCTATAAGCCGTAAAGTCACCATCTCCATAACCAAGGAGAAGACATCTGCGTGACATAGGCTCATGTGGCATACTGACAGTGGCCTGACAGCAAAATATCCTCAAGTGATCATAGGAGGGTCTCATACCACTCCATGCCTCATGCGGTGTAATACTGTCCAAAGTCAAGCACAGTGTCCTATTAACCAAGTAGACTGTCGTCATGAGGCCCTTAGCCCAAAAGCCATAAGACAATCCAGTTGTGGTAAGCATAGTAGCAACCTTGGCCTGTAAGGTCAAGCACATGCCATGAGCAATCCCATAATACCAGGGACATAAGAAATCAATGCCATACTGTTGACAAGAGATCTGTAAGCTGGGAGAGATAGCATAGCTCTCATAATCCATCAGCAAGCACCTAGGCCTGCAACCAGCAGAATCCATAAACCTGTCAAGCATAGCAACATAATCCTCAATTCATACCAAAGGGTAAGCCCAAACATGGTGGGTAGCATGATCCATGAAGGTCACAAAATACGACGCTCCACCAAGTGACTGGGAAGGCATAGGTCCATATACTACAACATGGACTAGATCTAGAGGAGCATGCCTCACATGATTGCCATAAGCCAAAGAGGCTCTGCACGGACCATGAATACAGTGAGGGCAAATAGCATGGGGAAGAGGAGGCAATAAGACCATATCACATAAAGCATCCATCTCAATGTGTTGTACATAGCCTAGGTGACAATGCCATAATAATTCATGTGGTATCTGCATAACTGCAACCATAGAATCTCCCACATGAGAGACATGCACTACATAATCACTGCCATATCTAGCACCTCTGGCCAATACCAAGCAACCACAATAGATTTTCCATGAAGTATCCCGAAGAGAGACATAATATCTTGCACCATGCAACTGATTGACAGAGATCAGGCTCTTACTGAGCATAGGTATATGCAAGACATCATAGAGCATAAGAGAAGACCCATTTGGCAAAGCCAAGTGTATATCCCCTGTACCAAAAACATGACAATCCTGCTCAAGGCCCAAAGAAATACATCCATCAACCTCCCTGTAAGAAGAGAACTAAGCTCTATGTGGAGTAACATGACAAGATGCCATACTATCTAAAACCCAATCAAAGGTATAGGCCGTATCACTGAGCAAGTAATCTACAGGGTAACACGATGCTAGGAGTCTAGGCTTAGTTGCATCATCATGGGTAACTACATGCACTATACTATTAAGAAGACTGCTAGGGTTTGCATTGAGGACACACAGTGTATGACCACGACAGAAACACAAAGACACAGACACAGACACAGACACAAACACAGAGGGCAAACGTCAAACCCTAAATGCAAAACTCAAAACTCAAACAAAACAGAAGAAGGGAGAGAGAGAACACAACTCTAAAGTGAATGAATGCAGTAAATGAATGCAAGAGTGTACAGTGTGCTCAAGGGCAGAGCAATGTCGGAGTGTGACGTCCATCGAAGACGGATCCCAAGTCTGTGACCACCAGTTGGACTGTAGGAGTGATAAATAGTGAATGGCAGCAGGCTGGTCACCAAAACGTAGAAGTCTGGAGGTTGGAAACTGGTAAATGTAGTAGTATACCACTGATCGGGGGCTAGAAATTGTGCACAGTCTGCTATAAATAGCAGGCTGAAATAATGTATGAGTGTCAAGGCCTGCAATGCTGAAAACGCAAGCTAGTTGACCCTAGAGATGATGGACAATAGGTTGAACAGCAATCTGGGATAGTTTGGAGCAGTCGCCAGCAGCTGAGAGCTATCGCCTACAACAATGGATAGGCTAAAGATGATGTGGCTGCAGTCGATGATGGCTGGACATCAGATGGAAGCAGGCTACACATTGGAAACTAGGCGCCAACAGCAACAAAGTGTGTGTGGACTGGTGTAACCTGCAAAACAAGGATGATAGCTGAATGGGGCAGCCTATCTATTTATAGATGTAGAAGGGCGCCCCAAAAATTAGGGTTTCCACTAAACTTTCTCGAACCACTCCCCGTTTTAGGGTTTTACTCTAAAAGAGCATTTTTAGTGTGTTTTGGGGCTGCTTAAGAGGCTAATTAGCAACAAGTAATGCATATTTTAGCTCAACGCATACCACTATCAACAGTGGTCTCACCTCTACTATATCACTGACTCTGCTCTCATGTCTAGTGCGGTGCAATCTTTTCTGCTCTCTAATCCACTTGAAGCATTTACACTTCACATGCCGTGTCTTTCCACAATGAAAGCAAATAGAACTTGTAAAACCTATAGAAGAGGACAAATGCTCTGTAATAGCATGAATAGGGCTGTCCAAAGGGGACTCATCCAAACTAGAAGGGGATAACATAAAGGCATCAACCATGGATGCAAAAGCTCCCACACGGACAAGCCTAGTAGACAAAAGCATGACATATCCAACCATTGTAGCTCACAACCATAAAAGCATAAGCATGCCTCGGAGCCATAAATGCATAAGCATCCGTGAAACATAGGAGTATACATAACTTTGTAGTGTCTCATACCATGTACTGACATACATGTCCAGCCAAGAACGGTAGGTGGCAAATAAACCTGCAAGAATCAAGCTCCAATAAAAGCCCAAATATCTGTGTAAAAGCATCCAGGTAAGAGGCTCTGTAAAATACATAGCAGTAGACCATGTGCATATATGGGTGGCCATAAAGATCAATGCTCCCTGATATAAATGGGCAATAGCAGCCCAAATAGTAGAGATGCCATACCACAGAGAAGCAAGACGGTCATAACTGTAAATCCCAAGCACTATCCAAGTCCACTGATCAGTAAGTATCCTGCATATCAAATGAAAACAAGCAATCACAGCTCAATAGGCAACTGCCAAAACAAGGGAGCAGTTCATTGCTCAATACCTGTAAGTGCATCCAAGTAATAGCCAAGATCCATAATCAGAGCATCAAATCCCATATAGCATCCAAGGTCGTAATGGAAAAAGCCAAGTCAATGTCCAACTACTCAAGGGAATACTCAAATCAATGTTGAGACGAGGTCAAACAACGGCCATCCATAGCCAAAGCATAAAGCATTCACCAAGACATCATAACCCGTACTGGGTAGCCTAGGCATAAACCATGACATAGATGAAATGCCAGCTACAAAGAAGTGATAGTCAAACCCAAATTGAGCTCTAATCTTACCTCAAAAGCATTTTGGAGCATAAACAAGACATGTGGCATAGTCCAAGTACATCATGACATCATACCAAGTAGCCGGGAGCACCTCGTGACCAATAGGCATAACCCAATTGTAGCACAAATAGCTTCAGCCCTAAAGTTTCCAGTAGCAAATAGCAATCCAAACCTGAGTAAAATAATGCTCAAACCAAGCTCAAATCAAGTGCCAACTCATAGGTATACATTCCCAGACGTGTAGACACCAACCGCGCATAATCATGCATCAAATGCCAATACATGTAAGCATAAAATTGAAGTAACAGGTGCCTGCCCTGTTTTGGACAGATCTAGGACTGTTCAAAATAGTCAATGGCTGAGTTAAATCATCTCCAAATGTGTCTCACATAAGAGGCATAACATCCACAAGTGATCCGGTATCAATAGACATCAATAGAAGCATCACATTAGCCATATGCATACAAATACATACTGTCTCAGACCTGAAATCTAATGCAAAATATTCTATCATCAAAATTTGACAAATTTGACATCACCATTACGTCTGGAGCATGCAAAAACCCCAACTTAGACTCTTACCTTGCCTGAATGGAGTTCCGAATGCCTGAGATATGACAAAAAGAGTGATTTTTTAGCCATTTTTGCAAACAGGCGTAAATAAAACGTGAGAATGCTGCTGTACTTGAGAGGCCAAATCAAGGTGGGTAGGGGCTAAGCAAGAGCCCAATGAAGGCCTACAATAGGCCTACACAAGCCTAGGACAAGTCCAAGCAAGAGGTGAAGAGAACAAGCTTCAATGATAGAAGCTATGGCTGCCTCTTCATGAAACCCTGTTGTTCATGTTAAAGAATGGCTGAGAACTCAGTGAGAAGCAAGCTCTCATACCTCGTGTAGATGCCGGTAAGGCCGGGAAGTGCTCGTGAAGGACCTGCTCTGATACCAGTTGAAAGGGATGCAGGAGAGAAGAGCACACACAATGTAGGTGTTGTCAACAATGTTATGATAGCCTTATTGCACTTTCATATATATATATATATATATATGAATAAAGAATATGGGCGGTCACTATACACGGACAGGCCCAAGGGCCTTTTACCCCAACATTGAGTAGACATGTGATTTGAGTGTTCGAGTCTAGTGACTTGGATGAGGGAGGTATGTCCGAGTGGACAAGTGGTTGAGTGTCCAAGTCTGGTGACTCGAATGAGGGAAGGGTATCCGAATGGATGAAAATTGAATGGTCCGATTAGGGCTTGGACCATGTATTGTGCATCCATTACATCGACGGGTTATAAAATGATGAGAAATCTTAAAAAATCCTACACGCCCTTGCTAATGATTACAACCAGGGTGCTGACACTGATCAACAAACATCAAACAACATCCAGAACATACTTGACTGGCCAAAATATGATGCGACAAAGATCATCGAGCAACATCTCCCCTCTTTGCCTATAACTCTCTCTCTCTCTCTCTCTCTCTCTCTCTCTCTCTCTCTCTCTCTCTCTCTCTCTCTCTCTCTCTCTCTCTCTCAAGCTCTCTCTCTCAGCAAATGAGCTCTCCCACCTATTCCTAGTCTACTAAAGCCCTTCTCTACTCAGTTTTGATCTTCCCCCTTTCTTCCTTTTGATACATTACACATTAAAGCTTTTTTCTCTCCCTTTTTTCATGTTTGACATGATTACAACAATAGAGACCCTATTATGTACAACCTTATTTTTCTTGTTTTCTCTTTATCATAATGCATTCAAATTACAACCAAATGTCTACTCCAATCTACTCATCTAGATCCAAAAAATCAAAAAACTTACTTGCTAAGCATATTGAATACCTCTTCAAACTCCCTCACTTCCTACCTATCCACCTCAAGCATCGGTTTGGAGGAAACCCCACTTCAATGCTCGATTCGGAGTGTGCAAGCACTCAAAGCTTGAATCCATTTGTCCTGGTGGCAATGGAACCAAAATGTGGGGGCTTCTCACTCGACCGCCAAGACCCACGGAGCACTTGTTGTTTCAAGCACTTCAAGGTAAGTGCAGTGGCTACCTCTCACATAGTTGTATGCGATCTCACACCTACGAGTGTAGTGAGCTTACCTCCATACTCAATCAAGTTGCCTCCTCCCTCAACCACTCCGGTAGTTTCAGATCCAAGGTGCAAGCTCAAGCAAGCTTGATCCTCAAGCTCCAAGTTCCATGCTCCATTGTTGCACGTGAGATAAGAGAAGAGAAGAGAATAAGAAGAAGAGAGAAAAATTTTGAGAGCTTCTCCACCACGGTCCCTCACCCTCACACACTTACTCCCTAACACTCCCTCTCTCAAGCACAAGCTCAAGAGCAAGTAAGAACAAGAAGAAGAATAGAAGAGAAGATCTAGTTTTGGCCACACACAAGAATGAGCTTCTCTATTCACTTTTTGGCTTTTATACATGCCCTAATTCCTTTTGGGCATCCACCTATTTTTTACATGACTAGCCATTTTAGCCTAGGGTCCTCTTTTCCTATTTCCTTCTATTTACATTGTGGCTTCACCCATGCCCATCTACTCTTTACAAATTGCATAGGAAGGAGCCTGGAGCTCTTTTACAAAGATTTAGGGGTGCCTTTGTATTTAAAAATGCACCTCTTTTATTTTTGCAATCGCCTTGGGTTTTTAAGTTATCTTTGTGCTTTTGACATTTTTTCCTCTTATTTTTACTATTAGGCTGCCTTTTTTCACTTTGCCCTATATTTTAAACTTTTATTTTGCTTGTTTTTTTTTTGTATTTCTTGCACTGGGATTAATACCAGTGTCGTCTTCCAAGTGTAGCCATATAACTACAACTCCCACTACAAATATTAGGATGAGTGGCTCTATCATGGCATACATCAAATTGCCCATTGTAGATGCTTAAGGAATATTGGCCATCTCGGCCTTCAACTCATCAAATTCTGGACAATCAACTTGACTAACCTTCACTTGAGAAGGAAAAGGATAGCCAATAGCCTTACCATCTTACATATGAAATTGTTCAAGGACTTCTGGATATACTCCTTCTATGAACAAATCACACGCGATGTGCATCCCAAGAATATGTAAGGCCTATCATATGTCCTTCATCTCAAAGCTCTTCTTGAGCTGAGTTTTCAAAGCATCTAGCTCATCATGAGCACTCCCAACAATAAGCATATTATCCACATCGAGGATCAAAATCATAAGGCTACCATTATGAGCCTTGTTCATGTATAAACATGGATCCATAGCACTATGGCTATGTCACCACCCATGAATGTATAAAAGTATCAAGCTTGTGCTACCATTCCCTAGGTGCATGCTAAAGGCCATATAGGCTCTTTCTCAACTTGCACAATACAACTATGTCACTATGAATGCATAAAAGTATAAGCTTATGCTACAATTCCTTAGGTGCATGCTTAAGGCCATAAAGGCTTTCTCAACTTGCACAATACGACTATGCCACTATGAATGCATAAAAGAATCAAACTTGTGGTACCATTCCCTAGATGCTTGCTTAAGGCCATAAAGACTCTTTCTCAACTTGCACACTAGGTGTTCTCTACCTTTTTTTTCAAAGCCCTTAGGCACTACATATAAATCTCATCATGTAAGTCCCCATGTAGAAAAGTCATCTTTACAACCATCTAATAATAGTCTAAAGCTAACTGAGCAACCAATGCTAGTACCTAGCATAGGGTCATCATTTTGACCACATGAGAAAATACTTCATTGAAGTTAACACCATGTTTCTACTTGAAACCTTTAACTACCAATCTTGCCTTATAAGTCAGCTTGGGGTATCCATGGATACTTTTTAACTTGTATTACCACTTGCATGGCTATAGCTTCTTGCTACTAGTAGGCAAAGGAACTGTATGGTTTGCTTGTAAAGAGTCAAACTTCAACTACATAGCCCTTTTCCATGAGTGACTATCATCTTTGTGCATGACCTCATTATAAGAGAGAGGTTCACCTACATTTGTCACCATAACATAATACATGGAGGGCGTAAAGCACTCAATGTGATGTCTAGCTCTAGTAGAGCATGTCAAAAGAAGTTGATCCAACACAATAGGCCATTGGAGCATCGATTGTTGTAGGCTGTTTAGGTGGTTGTATGGGAGTAGGGGGCTCTTCCTAAAAGATCACCTTGCGTACCTCAACTACCTGCTTAGGTTGCTTATGCATCTTTTCCTCATGGAAATGACATCATAGCTATAGATAACCTTGTGAGCCTATGGATCCCATAGCTGATACCTTATCTCACATGCATCCCCATAAACAAGAAAGATGTAATTCACAGACTTAGGGTCCAACTTATTACACTTGTCCTTGGAAACATGGCAAAATACTTCACAACCAAAGATGCGCGAATGAGCATATGCTAGAGATTTCCCAATCCATATCTCCTTTACAACCTGGCAATCAATAGCAGTGCAAGGGGACCAGTTAATCAAGTGTATAGCACAAGTAACTGCCTCAGTCCAAAAGTGTTGTGGTAAGCTTGCCACGCTAAGCATACTACAAACTCTCTCCTAAATTGTGCTATTAATACGTTTGACAATACCATTATGGGCAAGATTGTAAGGGGTAATCAATTGATGCTTAATATCCCACTCATCACAAAATTCCTCAAAAGCTTTTGAGACATACTCACTGTCATTGTTTGACCTTAGGAAATTTAGCCTATATCCAAACCGGTTCTCAACAAGAGTAAGCCAACGTTGGAAGGTAGACAATACATTTGATTTCTACTTAATAAGGTAAGCTCAGACATTATGTGAGTAATCATCAATGAATGTGATAAAGTACTATATACCACCTAATAACTGATAGGACATGGGACCACACATATCCAAATGAACAAGAGCTAAAGGCTCATCCATGTGCTTCATGCTAGACTTTTATGTGTACTATGGGTCTAGCTACCATATAAACAATGATCACAGGTCTCAAAACACTTATAGCCTAGGGATTGAAGATACTACAATTTGGTCAATATTTTCATTCCTTTCAAAAGACATATGCCCAAGGCAATGATGCCAAAGAGATACATGTGGAATTGTAGCCACAACCAAAACATGGCCAACTGACCTAGATACAAGCAAGGGATAGAGGGTAGTAGACTTAGCACCAAGTGCAATAACAAGATTCCCATGGGTAATCTTCCATGAGGAATCACCAAAAGAGACAATATAACCTACATCATCCAAGGTGCCAATAGAGATAAGGCTCTTTGTGAGAGTCAATACATAACCCACATCATGAAGAGTGAATATGCTACCTGAATGAAATTGTAGCTGGATATCATTAATACCAAATATCTCTAATGTGGTTATTACCCATATGGATAGATTCATGCGTATTGTGATAAGAGTGAAACCACTCTCTATGAGGGATCACGTGAAAGGAAGCCCCTAAATCTATCAACCAATACTGAGGATATCCAGTCAAAGCATCAATCAGCTATCTGTGAAGCATCTAAGGAAGAGGTTGCCAATTTGAGATCATTTGGCACATTAGGCTACACCACATTATTCTCCTTAATCTTGATGCTAGACTTGCTAGGCACAATGCTGCAACCATCATTCTTGTCCTGCACTTTTGCCCTCTCTTTTTTCCTTGAAGTTGTCTTCATGCATTTTATGGCACTGTGGTCGAATATGACATGCTTTCCCACAATAATGACAAGTAAGATCAGATATACAACCATGGGACTTACTGCAAGACTATCCATGTGTCCTAGATTGAGATCTTTGAGACTCTCTACCATGGCATTTCCATCCTATTGGCCTCTTATAGTCAATGCATGTGACTTACAAGAAGCATCTATATTCTTTTTGTTTACCTCTTTCGTTAAGAGGGCACTCTCAGCATCCTATAATTTAACCCATCCTTTGAGGTATTAGCACATAGAGGCATACAAAAAGTGTCCCATGACTCAAATAGAGTGCCAATCAAAAATAAAGGATGCAAATGATCCTTGAACTCAATCTCATGTGAAGCTAGATGGCTAATGATGGAGTGAGACTCATTGAAATGTGCAGACATAGAAGTCCCTTCCATCATGCAAAGATCCATCAACAGTTTAAGGTAATACATTTGAGATGTAGGACTATGCTTGTCATAAATATTTCTAATTTGTATCCAAAGCTCATATGCAATCTTGTTTTCAATTACAACATTGTAGTGAACTTAGAGAGTGATAAAATGATTGTGGACTTGCATATCTCATCTAGTTCATCCCAATCGTTGACCCCAATGTTTTTAGGGTTTGGCACTCTCATTTTTTAGTGGTCTAACTTGCAATTTTTGCACTAAAAAACATGCCATATCTATGTCTTTTAATAGTTGTAGTTGGTCCAAGATAGCATTGTCATGAGAAACATTAGCCAATGAGACCAAGCAAGGGCATAAAAGGGCAAAACACACAGCTATAATTTCCTATAAATAAGCCCCAAAACCGTTACCAAATCAAGCAGGAGACAAGAGATACTACCAAAATGTTGGGGTAAAGGCGCCTCCGTCGTGCCGCCCCGTGTATTACTACACTGACAGTACCCGCCACTATACACTGCAGGTGGCAGGCGCCCGTCACGTCACTTTATGCTTTACATTCATTTTTTAGTGACTAGTAAATAAAGAAAGGCCCGGTCACACATTGTGACTATTGGAGTTTCCATTTATTGTCTCTCTCTTTCTTGCTCTTGCTCTCCCGCCATAGCTCGTGTGCAAGCTTCGATCCTTCTCACCTTTCAACTGGTATTAGAGCTTAGCTTCCTCTTGCTCAAGCTTGACTCGGTGCTTCTCTACCTTCACATTGACTCCCTTCACGCATTGGATCTCCATCCTGGCAGCCATATCCGATCTCCCCGAGCTCCTGTTACTCCCTGGCTTCCCGAGCATCTTCCCGGCCTATTGAGGCACCTTCAAGGCATTGATACTGAGGTATTTGATCATTCTTTCAGGGTTTTATTTCAGTCTACAGGTTGCAAATAGCAAGGGCAGCCATGGCTTCAAACCCTTGAAGCTTATTCCCCTCATATTGTGCCTTACACCTATCAAGGCTCAAAGAGGCTTGTCATAGGCCTTTGATAGGCCCTTCTTGAGCCCCCCATTACCCCCTTTTTAGTCCATGTGGAGCAGCAGCAAGTTCAACACCAACAGGGCAGATTGCACCATTTTTTTCCAGGCTGTTAGCACTCGTCTACTTCAGCTCCACACTTGGCCATTGCTTCTTGCTCTCTACCTTGATCAAGAGGGCTATAGACTTCATGTTTGATGTCATTCAAGATTTGGGCATTGGTCTTGATCATTCGGGGCTGATTTCTTCAGATTTGGGACTATCATAAACTGTCATAACAGGCTAAAAACAGGGCAGCACCATTGGCATTAGCATTTGTTGCTTATACTCCATTCCGATTGTGCTATTTGATGCCCGTATGCAGTCTACATGATGCCTAGTGCCTTGGGAATGTATGCACATGATTATGCCATGATTTTGGGCTGAAATATTGGTTGATTTGGGACTGTTATTTACTATTATATAGTGTTGGAAACAGGGCAGCCACACTTGGCATTGGCATTTGATGCTTATACTCTACTCCGGTTACCTTGTTTGATGCCTGTATGCGGTCTACATGATGCCTAATGTCTTGGGAATGTATGCATTCGATTTGCCCATGATTTGGCATTGTTTTTGGGCTGGAAATTGACAGTTTTGGACTGTTTAGAGCTGCTGTACATGAGCAGGCTAAAGCTCATTTGTCACATGTATTGCTTCTCTATCGATATCAGATGTATGCTATGGGTTATGTCATGATGTATTACACTTTGGGAATCGACTTCGAACTCATGATCGTGATTCCGGAATGCTTTTGAGCATCGCATTTGCTCCGTTGTTATTGGTTTGTCATTGGCAGTTTGGTCAACTTGACTAGCATTTGGGCCGCTTATGCCTATTGTCTGTACTTGACGGATAAGCTCTATGCATTACATGCTTTGGTCCGTGGTTGATGCCTCTTAGTTCGTCCATGCTTGACAGATATTTTGGAGCTCTAATTTGGATGTTTTGAGCACTTTCGACTCATAGGGATATTGACTTTGGCTTGCTACTGGATGTATTAATTGACAGAGATCTTGCCATTGGGATTATGTCTTGCTTAGTGGTTGCTACATCAGTTGCTTCATGTATGTCATGCTCTTGGGAAGCGTATGACGCATTGACTTGGTCACTTGTCACTGGTACTTTGTCTTGGGTTGCTTGAGCCCTTAACTCGATTGTACGCCTTTTGTGCCAGTGGGAGCATCTTGCATGCTTACTTGACCTTGAGCATGGATTACATGCTATTGGAGCAGTCTATGTCATTGAGCAGTTATGGATGTATTGAGACTTTGGGATTATACTTCGACAATTGGATGTTGCATTGAGTATATGTCTTGGTTCAGAGGATGCTTATGAGCTGAGCCTCAATTTTGGATTCACTTTCTTTTGAGCAGACACCTATTTGTGTCAAGTTTTGGCAGTTGGTTCTAAATTTTGCCTAGATTGTCTGGGGTGTGCCTCTTACTGGTAGATGCTATTTGATATCTCTCAGTGTTATGCTCATGTATTTTCACTGTCATTTGGCTTTGCTTTGTCCTCTTTATGCCGGCTTTGGACCTAGCATTGTTTAGTTGACATTAGATCCAGTTTTGGGACAGTTTGCTCTCATTATTGCAATTCTGAAATTTATTATAGCAAGCATTTATTGGTGGATTGAGTAGTATTTTTTATGCTGAAATATCGTGATTTGGTATACCACACCTAGTACTAAGTGGGCAGCATCTTTTAGCACACTTTTCTCGTCATTTGGAGCTCATTTAAGTGGATTTTGGGCATTTTCTGCAGTAAAACAGCCAGTAGTTTTACATTGTCTGTGCATTTCCAGCCTGCATTATGGCATCCTCTTCGACTGATAATGCCATATTTAACATTACAAAGTTGGATGGTACCAACTACTCTTATTGGAAGAGTCAAATTTGGCAGGTCTTGGTGCAGAAATCTCAATTTAAGCCACTTTGGTTGAGTGGGGAGCAGCCTGAGACTATGGACAATGATGACTGGCTTGAACTTGATGAGTTATGCAAGTCCACGATTGTATTGTCTCTCACTGAACATGTACATTATAATGTATTTGAGGAAGCACAGAGTGCATGGGATCTATGGAATAAGATCAAGAATCTTTATGATAAGAAAAGTCCGGCGAGTCAGATGTACTGGTTGAAGCAGCTTATGGATCTACGCATGAAGGATAATGCGACTATGTCTGCTCACTTGAGCCAGTTCCATGCTATACTGAAGAACCTGACTTCGCAGGATATTACCTTTGGAGAGGAAGTAACTTCTCTTTTCTTGCTTGGGACTATGAATGAGTCATGGGATGTATTCCGCACTACCCTATGTGCCTCTAGTGCTACTCTGAAACTGAATGATGTTGAGAGTGCTCTTCTACAGGAAGAGGTTAATCGCAAAAACTTGGATGCCTCTCATGTTTCACATGCTTTGACAGTTAGAGGCAGGAATGACAAGAATGATCGTGGTAATAACCGTGGCCGTGACTCGCAGAAGGGTCAGTCTAAATCTTGTGGAAAGTCGCGTAGTAAGTCGCGTGGGCGCAACGCTAATTGCTAATGTCACTTGTCATCATTGTGGGAAAAAGGGCCATATTAGACCACAGTGTCATGAGTTGCGCAATGAGAAGCGCAAGGATAAGGGCAAAGAGAAAGTGCAGGAGAAGTCCTTTGATCGCAGCATAGTACCTGCGAAGTCCAACGTCAAGATTGAAGAAATTAATGTCATGCAGACCGAGGATTCCGATGCTAGTGATGAGTTCATACTTGCAGCTAGTTCTTCTGATGCTTCACACTTGACTGAGACACCTAGTATGTATGCATAGTGCTGGTTATTGGATTCAGGTGCATCCTTCCATGTGACGCCTTACCGTGAGTGGTTTCACTCTTATCGTACTGTATCTGGATCAGTCAGACTTGGAGATGACAAGTCTCTTGATATTGTGGGCTGTGGAGATATTCAGTTGCAGTTTTCCACTCGCAGTTCCTTTTTGCTCAGGGATGTACATCATGTACCTGCCCTTACGCGCAATCTTATGTCTGTAGGACAGTTGGATGATGCAAGGTTTCATGTCTGTTTTGGGGATTCTGCCTGGAAGATTACAAAGGTAGACTTGTGCTTGCTAGAGGCACCAAGGCTAGCAGCCTCTATCCTCTTGTTGTATCTCGGTCTTTTGTAGACCATGTTTTGGTAGTGGGCTCTATCCCACATGTATCACTTTGGCATGCCTGTTTGGGGCATATGTCTTTGAAGGGAATGAAAATGTTATCTGGTTTGCAGTATCTTCCGCCTTTGGACTATGCACGTTTTGACTCGTGTGATCGTTGTCTTTATGGTAAGCAGAATAGGTCTACGCATAAGAAATCGGGTAGACAATGCATGAGTGAGCCCTTGGCTTTGGTGCATTCAGATGTTTGTGGGCCCATGCCGTGTATGTCTATGGGTGGCGCGAAGTACTTTGTTACCTTCATTGATGATTTTTCTAGGAAAGTGTGGGCTTATCCCATAAAGCAAAAGTCCGATGTCTTGGCAGTCTTTCAGCATTGGCTTGCTCTTGTTGAGAACCAGACTGGGTATAGGCTGAAATGCCTTAGGACTGACAATGGGGGAGAATATGTCTCACGTGCTTTTGAGCAGTTTTGTGATGATAGGGGTATTAAGCGTCAGTTGACCGCCCCTTACACCCCCGCCTAGAATGGTTTGGTTGAGCGCATGAACAGGACTATTCAGGAGCGTGTATGCTCTATGCTTAGCCATGCAGGCCTACCACAAAGCTTTTGGGCTGAGGCAGTTAGTACAGCAGTGCATGTCATAAACCGATCGCCTTCTAGTGGATTGGATTTCCAGGTTGTAGAGGAAGTTTGGGCTGGTAAGCCACCCTCTTATGCGCATCTCCGTGTCTTTGGATGTGAGGCATTCTGCCATGTGCCCAAGGACAAGAGGAGTAAGTTGGATCCAAAGAGCATTAAATGCATCTTTCTTGGTTATGGTGATTCAGGAGAGATGGGCTATCGCCTATGGGATCCATAGGCACGGAAAATAGTACGCAGCCATGATGTAGTCTTCCATGAAGACAAGATGCACAGGCAGCCTAAGAAAGTGGTTGAGATCCGCAGAGTGATCTTTCAGGAGGAGCCTAGAGCTCCTGCATAGCCAGTTGGACAGCCTACAGCTACAACAGATGCTCATGGTCAGGGTGTTGGACAGGCAGCTGAGCAGGCAGCAGAGTCTGCAGTGAGATGGTCTGCTAGAGACAGACGTCCACCTGATAGATTTCAGCCCTCTATGCATTATATTTTGGTTATAGATGCAGGAGAGCCTTTCACTTATGATGAGGCTATGCGCAGGGGTGATAGTCACTCCTGGGAGAGGGCTATGCAGTCTGAGATCGACTCCTTGCATAAGAATGAGACTTGGGATTTGGTTGCCTTGCCTAAGGGCAAGAAGGCTTTGCCATGCAAGTGGGTGTACAAGCTGAAAAGTACCCCTGGACACCCCAAGCCAGCATACAAGGCTTGATTGGTAGCAAAGGGTTTTAAGCAGGAGCATGGTGTAGACTTTGATGAGGTATTTTCTCTTGTGGTTAAGATGACCACCCTGCGCTTGGTCTTGGCTTTGGTTGCTTAGCTTGACTTATATCTATATCAGATGGATGTCAAGACGGCTTTCTTACATGGGGACTTGCATGATGAGATCTATATGGAGCAACCTAAGGGCTTTGCAGAACCTGGCAGGGAGCACCTAGTGTGCAAGTTGAAGAAAAGTCTTTATGGCTTGAAGTAGGCACCTAGGGAATGGTATCATAAGTTTGATGCCTTTATGCAGTCACAGGGCTATAGCAGGAGTGCTATGGATCCATGTCTTTACATGGAGAAAGCCCGTGATGGTTCATTGCTTATTTTGGTACTCTATGTGGATGATATGCTGATAGCAGGGAAAGCTCATGATGAGCTAGATGCTCTTAAATCTTAGTTGAAGAAGAGCTTTGAGATGAAGGATTTGGGACAGGCCTCTCACATATTTGGTATGCGCATTAGACGTGACAGGCATCAGGGACTCCTCTACTTGTCACAGAGGGAGTATATTCATAAAGTCCTTGAGCGCTTCCGCATGCAGGACGTAAAGCCTATTGGCTGTCCATTGCCTTCTTATGTGAAGGTATCACAAGCTGATTGTCCGCAGATAGATGAGCAGAGGGCCGAGATGGCCCAGATCCCTTATGCTTCAGCCGTGGGCAGTTTGATGTATGCCATGATAGCCACTCGTCCAGATATTGCCTTTGAAGTTGGTGTTGTGGCACGCTATATGGCTACACCTGGTAGGAAACATTGGGATGCCGTGAAGGGTATCATGAGGTACGTGAAGGGCACAACAGATATGTGCATTTTCTATGGCAGCCAGGATACAGGGGTTGTGGGGTACACTGACTCCGATTATGCAGGACATGCAGATAGTAGGAAGTCCACTTCTGGCTATGTATTCACCTATGTTGGAGGTGCTGTCTCTTGGATGTCCAGGGTTCAGAAGTGTATGGCTTTGTCTACCACTGAGGCCGAGTATGTTGCAGCCACTGAGGCTCGCAAGGAGGCCATATGGCTAGGCCGTCTAGTTGCTGACCTTGGGATTGATGCTATACCTACACTGCATTCGAATTCTATGAGTGCCATTCAATTGGCTAAGAATCCGGTCTTCCATGCGAAGACAAAACACATTGAGGTGAGGTATCACTTCATACGTGGTGTCGTGGAAGACAAGTCTGTTGACCTTGTCAAGATCTCCACTGACGAGAATCTTGCAGATTTGCTCACGAAAAGCCTCACTACTGAGCGCTTTGCCTTCCTCAGGAGATTGATGGGCGTTGGATGAGATGTTGCCTTTCCTCATCCCTTGTACCTATGTACAGTTGTACTGTCTTTTTCTTTTCTTTCTCTCTCACTGGGGCAGATTCGCCTTTAAGTGGGAGATTGTTGGGGTAAAGGCGCCTCCGCCATGGCGCCCCGTGTATTACTACACTGACAGTACCCGCCACTGCACACTGCAGGTGGCGGGCGCCCGTCACGTCACTTTATTCTTTACATTCATTTTTTAGTGACTAGTAAATAAAGGAAGGCCCGGTCACACATTGTAACTGTTGGAGTTCCCATTTCTTGTCTCTCTCTTTCTTGCTCTTGCTCTCCTGCCATAGCTCGTGTGCAAGCTTCAATCCTTCTCACCTTTCACAAAATAATGAGGTCTCCACAAACTTGAAGCAAAAGAGACTATTAAGAGAAGGTGACGGCTCTCATAAACAATGTAGTAAACTACAATTATAGCATGTTGAAAATAGAGTAGAAGAGTAAGAAATCAAAACTAGGTATGAGCTATCATTGATAAAATGCAAACTGCAACTAGTAGTAAGTGAATATGCAACCATCATCAAGAACTATCAAAGGTCAATTTGTCAAACTAAGATACACCCCATAGGCATAACCATCATGCATACAATAGGTCTCATGGATGATAGAAGAGACATGGCAGAGACACAACTAACTCACAATGACAACATACACTTAATACATATCCATGTAAGATGAATACATCATTGACAAATGCCATGGCACAGATAGATGCTCGCCCAAAACAAAAGTCAATCCACTAGGCATCAATTGCATAAATGTAGTATGAAATGTCACAGAGAGTCCCATTGTCTCATGTAACAAGCTCAAGCTCAACTGCATAAATCAAATGCTTTCTAGTACTTCCAAGTGTTAAATGTGGCTCAATACTTAAAGTCAAATAGCTCCCATTGAAATAGAAGTCAAATGCTAAATGAGCAAGCAAATCTTAACACACTAAGTACATGACATACGGGTACCAATACATCCAATGTAGTAGCTAGGTGGCATGGACTTGCAATAGGCATAAATTGCCACAAATAAGTGATTGTAGTATGCTATATTATAGCATGAAATTGATAGTCAAAGTTGAGCAAATGCGAGTTCAATCGAAGCCCAATAGCATTCCAAGACATGTATCAAGCATCCCCAAGTGTCAAGCTAACATTGGGCATCAATACCAAACCTTGGGAGCATCAAATGACAATAGGCATATAATTTTCCAAGATAAATGACATTAATCATGTTATTACAACAAGGAAAGCTCTAAGAAAGCTGAGCCAAGTGTGTGCTCAAGTTAGTTCAATAGCATCTCACATAAAAGTTATATCATCCCCCAAGTATTCTAGCATCAATATATGTGTATGTGGGCATCTTAGGAAGCATATATGAGCTCCAAACAATGAAGTAAAGCCTTCAAAGACTTATAAATATGTATACAACAGTGAACTAAAATGTATGAGCTCAAATCAAATGGCCAATGCCCAATGCCAATGCCAAGGGTGCCAAAGGAGTTGAGGGAAGAAGACCAAAGTGACCTAAAGCGTACAAGAGCTGGAGGAGATGGCAATCGAGGCTAGGAAGTGGGCAATAGTAGCAGGCCCAATTCGTGCTATTATTGCTACTCTTGTTGTTGTGTTTTGCTGATCCAATGGGGATGGGGAAGCACTTCGGAAGTGCTCAAACAAGCCTACTTGGAACCTAGAAGAAGCCCACATAAGCTAGAAGAAGTTGAAGATCAAGTCTTGCCTCAAATGAAAGAAGCCATAGCTGCCACCATTGAAGAAGAGCTTAAGCTTTCAAGTTCGAGCTGAAGGAAAATGAAGGGAAGAGCCCCCTCGATCTCATCTTTGATACCAATTGAAGGAGAGAGAGAGAGAGAGAGAGAGAGAGAGAGAGAGAGAGAGAGAGAGAGAGAGAGAGAGGAGATGTGGAAACTCCAATAGTCACAATGTGTTACTAGCCTTGATGAGCGCTCTACTAACCAATCCATGCACTAGGCATCAATTTTGCTAAGTTATCTAGTCCAATCAAACCCCAACCTCCCATAGTTCTTAGACCCTCTTATGAGCATCGATCTATTCTCACCTTGACCTTAGATTTAGCCAAGAATACGAGGGATGACTTTGTCACTTGCATTAGACATTTGGATGCCACCTTCACTATGCTTGCTAAAAGCTACAAACGATGGACTTAGGTCTCCTAGAAGAGCCTTTAGCAACTAATGTATGCACACTGCCATGGACTTGGGAAGAATATGAATTCATGTTCACTAAAGTCCCCATGGTAGCCAAGGAATTGATCGCCAATGAGATTTCTTGAGAGAAAGCTTGTAAACAGAGGCTTATCACCTCCTATAGCAAGAGCAAAGTCTCTGCAACAAGCTAAGAGCTAGAAGAACTCAAAAAGATGGCCAACACTGACTCTTCCTTTCTATGTAAATGGTATGCTCTCCGTCTCCAAGGGGAACAAGAGTGTTGCCCAATTATGACCAATGCCGAGAAGAGACGCGCCATCAAAACCTCTATGTATAACCCCACACTTATGTAGCTCCTACCTCCTTGAGAATACTGGGCCATCACTCGCAATCGACCCTTAGTAGATCATGTCATGGCCCACCCTATTTAGATTGAATCCTTACTAAGGAAGAGCTACACATTGCCAGTAGGATCAACTGTGGTGACTTCCTAACTGATGTCCTGGCCTACATTACACACGTAGGCATTCAACCTCACAACATGGACTGACATGCTCACTTCGAGTATGACCTACACTTCTACACTTGGCTCATGCAAAAATGAAGCACTACAACATATGCTTAATGCCCTTAATCCTTTATCCTTCGATCCTAGGAAGGATTCACATCATTCCTAGGGGGGTGGGGATAAGGTGGAAAAGAATACATGTCTTAAAATCTCAACTGAATTTTAAAAGCTAAAAAGACAGGTGAAGATCAACTCAAGGAAAAATTCAAGATTTTTTGTTGGAATGTATAGACTACTTGAAGTAAAAGTTTTCATTCTAGACTTAAGCATTTCACCTTTCCATAGCTTGCATTCATCATCTACTTATCTTGTCACAAAGAGTTGTCTCAAGAAAACTAATGGTGAGATGTCATGACATGAATTTGACATGGTGGCAAGTCAAGACAAAGGTAGCAAGCTTCTATTCACAAAAAAGATCAAGTAGAGTATGGCCTAACGGTAGAAATAAGGCCCTTGAACCAATTTAAGTTTAGGAACATCCTAAACCTGGAAAATGTGATCATGGAAGAACAAGCTATGAAGGAGATTGTCGACTAATGCAACTTGAGCAAGTATGTAGAGAAGGTCGAACAAGCTATGTATTACAGCAATTGCACAAAATTCCTATAGACTTTTGATACTGATAGGAACCACGACATTGTAATGGTGAGACAAGGAGAAGAAACCCGTAGGGTAAAAGTTGAATTGACCCTCGAAATGGTGAAAAGAGCATTGGGCTTAGTCAATAAAGTTGAGAGGCGACCTAAAAGAGATGTCTACAGCATGCTAGGCATGGATAAGGCCCTAGTCTGCACCAATGATGGAGTCAGCCTAGCCAACATTCCAAACCACCCTGAGGTTAGGCTACAGGTGAAGACAATCCATGCTCTGCTTTCCGATGGTCAAAGATACAATGCATTAATGAGAACTGGATTGGAGTGCCATTGCTAGAGAGCCTTGTAGCCAACAAATCCTTAGACAAAGAGAATTGGAATGGCTATATGTAGAAAGCCATTGAAGCCTCAGCAAAGGCACTCATCATGGATGTAAGACCAACAGGCAGTAAGGAGTCCCCAACTTCCATAGTGACGGGGAAGGCATGGAAGAAACCATCAGCCAAGGCCTCAAGCATAGCATTTGGAGGTGTGCTCACCAAAATTATCCAGGAGGCCGTTTGAGACCTAGAAAAACCTAAATAGGCACCTTTACCCCCAATAGGCTAAACTCAAAAGCTTTAATATCAATTGCATATATTTGATCTAAAATCAATTCTACCCCATACCTTTTTTTGCAAAACTCTTGTTAGTTTTCTTTGTCTACCACCTCTATGCACTCATAATCTACACCAAAGTAATCTGCGAGTAGTGCACAATGCATGGACTCCAATAAGGTGAAATATCATATGAGTGCACAAGGGTAACAACCAAGTATATATCTTAGACACCTATAATGCAGGTTTCTGCTATTAGTCTCTACTAATGAAGTCCATGTTTGGTTTGTAAGTATTCGATGCATTTGCCCTTATCATGGAGAATTCCATTGGATCTTTCTATTCTAAACTTCTCATTCCAAAATAAACCTAGTTTTTCCTACCATACCTTCTTTTCTATGGAAGTAGAAGATAATGTATGAATTGTTTTCTAATGTACATCCTTAGCTTGCACATTTGTACTTTAATTAAAATTTCATTTGGTAACACACTTACTTAGGAAAGTGTAAAATACAACATATACATATAAATTGTAGCATATTAAAGACCAAGAACTCATTGCAATGGCTTACCTGAACCCCTTGCCACCACCTTCAATCTTTGCCTAAGAAATTCTTTGTTATATCAACTCATTAGATTTCCACTATACAATATCTGATATTGATAACATGGCCATTCAGAACCATCCCAATTCTAAAAAGCGCATGCTTCTACAATTGGACACATCCAATAGCCTCAAAATATATAATATTCCTCTCTCTAGCCTAGCAATTTCATATCTAATTTAAGGAGTTGGTGGAGAATTTGGAAAATGCCTCATAAAACAAGATGAATAGAAATTGAATCAATGGATGGATTCTTTAAAGGACATTATAAAAAATCTATTCTCACATACAAAAATCGTGTTCTAGGAAGAGAATTCCTCATCCAAAAGGTCAATGGATTATGCAACTCTTGTTTTGGCCGATCTTACTCAAAGAAAGGTGGTACTGGCTTGAGTGCTCAAGAAGAGACTCCAAAATAGGTCAAAGACTATGTCCAAGGATCTAATGTGGTCACCTTTACCCCTCCATGTCTTTGTTTGAAATCTACTTACAAGCTTATGGGCACCCATCTTGGTCTTACAATGTGTTTACTTTAGCTACCCCAAATTGTAGTGAGATGTGGCTTCTGCAGAAGAAGAGGATGTTTCCAATGCAAAGAAATATTAAAGCTTGGCACATGAAGGGACTTCCACCTTAATTGGAAAAAGTATACTAACTGGCCCACTAAGCACATACATGCTTGAGCCTAACAAATGTAGCTACCCTTTGACAGTTGTTTCTCAACCAAGTCCATTAAACCTAATGATCATAAGCATGATGCTAAGTATCTCTATGGGGTGTTCAATTATATAAGGCCTTTTTAAAAATGTTGCTCATTTTATAAAGTGTTGCTCTAACATGGCATAAAGCTAATTGTAAGAATAATTCTATCATTTGGTTTGACCATGCAATGTGGTTTGTAATGCATAATGGAATATGGTGTTCCAAGAAAAGTTACTCAAGGGATTCATGCCACTATTCTTCAACTGGATAGTAAGTGAAGCACACGATACCATCAAGGCATCCCTAGTTTTCTCATACTTTCACAAGATGGTATTAATTATGACACAAAATTCAATGGTCAATAGAGAAGCATGAAGAGTTCTTAGCAACATAAAAGGTGATGGAGCTCAAGTTATAGAGAAATACTTTAGCAATAATAAGGATGTGAACCCACAATCAACACTTCTTCCCAAAGAAGCTTACAAACCTCTTCACATATGGCGGTCAATGTCCTGAAGGCCAATAGGCTGAAGAATTTTCGGAACAAAACTAATTTTACCTCCAACAATCGATACAATGCCTTACAGAGTCTTAAAGGGAAGGATGCTTTTGTTTAAATAATATTCAATTTATTATAATTCAAGCACATGGAAGGAGATATTTGTTCATGACCAAATCTCCTACAAAAAGTATACATCTTAAATATTGAGACACTCTATTGGATCATGTTAAGCACAAGAATAGCTTTAAAGAATTCTTATTTTTGTTGAACCACCAACCTCAATCCTTAGTTGTTTTGGAGAATATCATCACGGGATGGAGATTTATCCCATCTTTAAAAGACTCCCTTTACAAAACTTTTTTCCCCCTATTTTTGTAATTGCAAGCTATATGATAATAGGATTTATTTTTTGAAATTTTTACATGTTGGTACTATTGTTGATGTTAATATCATTACTAATAAAAATTTGAAATGGCTTGTTACTAAAGGGCTTAATCACATCCCCTAAGGAGCTTTGATGTCCAAGAGACTCTAAATTCACTATTGCAAGGTTTCCAAAAATCATTAGACACTCTTATATTACATAAGTGCAATATAAGGATTGAATAAGCCCGAATCAACTATAAGGAATGCAAGAAAACCAAATGGTGAGCTTTCTTAAAGACTTGTTTATCTCAAACATTGATAAATATTCCAATAATCCCTCCTTCTTTTGCAAGCAATTGGTCATTTATCTTACAGAAAAGAGATTCAATGCATTGACTTCGAGGACTATCACATGAGTGGATAATCCGTTTGTCTAATGATTCACAACACCTTTAAGCACTTAAATCTCCTTGAAGCTTATTTTAATATGAAATCACCCCTTTTAATGGGCATATTTCAAGCCCGCAAGAATGAATTCAAGTGAGTTATTAATGCATCAAACGTTGGGTATACAAATTATACTACGATTCTTGCAAATGTCATTTTTTCTTGTAAGGATGTGCTAATGACAACATGTGTCAACCTTAATAAAAAGGTGACCCTCATGGCAATAATCAATATTTAATCATTTCGGGTCATGGACTCTGGCAAGGATGTCTTCATTAACCTCCTCAAAAGAAAGTTTAGTGTTTCTGTAGAATGCATTACTAAAAGCTACAAGAATGACCCACAAAATGGGGAGAATGAGCCTATTTAAGTTATCAATACCATTATCAAATAGGAATTCCAAATCGTAAAGAAAAGCTTCCTATGTTTTCAAAGACATTGTAAATGGATCTACATTGAGTTTCCCACTTCCAAGGATTATCTACATCACAATTCCTTGATCATCAACAATACCTACATCATGCTCGTTAATATGATTAAAAGGTAGATATGAGGTATTCCCATGGGGTTTAGTTGCTCACCCCTTTAGTGCAGTCTGTACCTTGCCTATTTTGAATACAACTTCTATGAAAGCCTCACCCAATGGAATAGGCATGGCATAAACACTTTTCCCACACCTTCAAATACTAAGATGACCTTCTTATAGTCAATGTACCATATCCACACTTTTCCTAAGGAATGATCCTAGCTTTAGATTCACAATTTACAAAGGGGTACCATTGGAGTTTGACATATTTGGGAATTGATTATTTATCATTGAGACTAGACACTTTGTTTCACCTCTCCACACAATTCTTGAATATGGAGCTCTCTTTTTAAATGGGCATGAGAATCATAAGGACGCATGACAAGAGAAAGAGGCTACCTTTCTCTTGTAATAGATTCATTCACAGGGCAAGCAACCAACCTGTGTGATGGTCACAACCAATACTCTACTCCAAAAACGTCTTTTGTCGTCATTTAGCCATTATGATGTATAACTCACTTCTTGGCTCCTTTGGCAAGAATAAAAGCATGATTTGAGCCCCTATACTTTATTTTTCAAAGAAAAATCATGACAACCAGCAATTATTGAGGAGTGGGGTCATAATGCCCTCATAGTTATTTGAATCCTAAAGCAAAAATGAATTTTGTTTTTCCTCCTCTCCTATTTGCTTTATAAGCCATACTCTAGGCCACACCTCCTCTTTTCTCGTTATTGCCATCCTCTGTCACTAAATTGATTGCTTATTATGCATTCTCTATTTAATAAATTTATGTCAATAAATTAATGACTCACTTTTCTTTAAGTGTTGGTGATGATCTAGCATGGCCACGAGACCATTTAAAGACCAGTATTCCTAGTGCATGACTTAATGGGGTGATCAGAGCACTGTGACGGGGATATCTAGTACCGGTAGTACAAGTTATGAAGGGGGAAAGAAGTGTCTGCCAAGGGTAAGAGTATACATAAGAACCAAGGAGTTACACATAAATGAAGATGGATTGAGTTCTAAGAAGAGGAAGTGCATTAGCATTGTGTATATGTATTTATGTGTGTATCTGGGGACGCTTGGGAACGTTTACTTGTGTGTAATGAGCATTGCATTCATTTGCGGTCATCCTCTCCCTTCTTATAAGTTAATGTTTAAGGTATTTTCTTTCATTAAGAAATGCCAAAGATGTAATTCTCTCACTAAGAAAGACAAGAGACATGATCCTCTAGAATTGAGGAGAGAAGTGATTTTCTCTTTCAAAGGTCTAAAATGACACAAGCTTTTGTGTGGAATTCAATCTTAAGGTTGAGGCCCAAGGCAATCTAATGAACTCTCCTTATCTATGGCTCAAGGTGGTTGCATGACTATAAGTTCAGAGTACATTTTAAAAAGCTGTTTTTTTTTAAATAGACATGGCGAATCCATTTTTAAAATATCTCGCGATAGAAAGACGGTCTCTAAAAATGGCTTGCTAGGGGTTATAAAAAACAATGAGATCTATAAGTTTCATGTTGGACGTTTTTTCATCTGAGCAACGCACAAAGAGATATCTCAAAATCGGTGTTGCAGAGTAGGTCCTGGAATAGCCACTTCTTGCATGAAGATCAACCTTTCCAATCTTGGCACTCAAGTCTCTCTCCAAGAAGAGAAGCTCTCGAAAGCCTATAAAAGAGGAGGCTCTCCTTGGGTGTGGGGGAGGTGAAGGAAGCATCACTTTGCATGCATCCAAGAGGAGAAGAGAAGGAGCAAATGTTGCGGAAGCTCTACTGAAATCAAGTTCCAAAAGGAGAGAAGGTGCAAGTACTATGGAAGCTTTGCTGATGAAATTAAGTTCCAAGAGGAGATCCCTACACATATTGTGTAGAAGAGAAAGTGCAAGTGCTACGGAAGCTCTACTGAAATCAAGCTCCAAGAGGAGATCCCTATACATTTTGGTAGGAAAAAAGGAGAGACTCAAGAAGGATCAAAAGGTGCCAACTTCCAAGTTGTGCAAGTGTTAGTTGGTTGTATACTATGCAAGGAACCGTGATCTTATTCCCAAGATCTACAAGTAAGAGTTGGTTTATGTGTAACGGAGGAGCTTGCTTATTTTGTCAATAATATAACTCCACAAGGGGGGGGGACTGGCCCATCTTCCAGACCCTAGTGTGTTGTCAATCTCTCTCTCTCTCTCTCTCTATATATATATATATATATATATATATATATATATATATATATATATATACATACATCTTTTTTTTCTCTCATCTATTCTCTCTCTGTACCAACATAATATTCACCATATATATTTTAAGTATATAAGAAAGTTGAGCATGTATCTCGGATCTTATAACATCTTCCCTTTTTAGATCCATACATTCACACTTCTCTCCCCTAGTATTGATAAGCTTGTTGCCTGAAATCCGGATCACCCTCTATCACTATTGAGCAAGCATCATTGAGCCACTTATTTGCCTCATGAAGGTGCCAAATTGTAACTACTTATTTTAATATAAAATTAGTGTTTTCTTCCATACCTTCTTTCCATTTGGTTTTACACTTGCTAGAAAATTAACTCATATATTTATTTTCTAATATTATGATATTCATGGAAGTAAAATGTAATGTATGAACTATTTTTTAACACATGTACTTGGCCTGCATGTTCATACTTTAAATTAAAGTGTCTTTTGGTAATAGACCCCCACTCTCAAGTTAGGCTTTAATCCACCAACATCATTCACTTAGTGCATTCATTATCTCTAGTCATCTCACCATCTCCTAGGTATCCCATAAGTAAATCCTAGGTAGCGTCATAACATCCCACATAGACTATGTCTCTTGCATGCTAATACATGAGTGCACCACTACTAGGGATACATCATCCTCCATTACCAAGTCATGACCCTAGTTTCACCTAGGTGCATCCACCACATATTCTTGAAAGGGAAGTGGAACTTAGGAGGAAGAAGCTTGGCGGTGAGAGCTATGGTGGATGGAGAGCAAGAGCCAAGAGACAGAGAGAGACTCAAAACTAGAAACTCCAACAACCACAATGTGTGGCCGGGCCTTCCTTTCTTCAAACTGTCACTAAAAGAATAAAGAATAAGTGATTGTGACGGGTGCCCGCCACCTGCAGTGTGTAGTGGCAGGTACTGTCAGTGTAGTAATACACGGGCGGCTAGGCGGAAGCACCTTTACCCCAAACAACCTCCCACTTAAAGGTAAATCTACCCCAGTGAGAGAGAAAAAAGAAAAGACAATACAACATGTACACACGTACAACAGGATGAGGAAAAAGACGTCATCTCATCCAATGCCCATCAATCTCTTGAGGAAGGCAAAGCACTCGATAGTGAGGCTCTTCCCAAGCAAGTCTGTAAGATTATGCTTAGTCGGAATCTTGACAAGGTCAACAGACCTATCCTCAATGACCTCGTGAATGAAGTGATACCTAACCTCAATATGTTTCATCTTCGCATGGAAGACTGGATTCTTGGCCAACTGAATGACACTCATAGAATCCGAATGCAGTGTAGGCATAACATCTGTCATACCAAGGTCTGTAATCAAACGGCCTAACTAGATAGCCTCCTTGCAAGCCTCTGTGGTTGCAATATACTCGACCTATGTAGTAGAAAGGGTCGTACACTTCTGTGCCCTGGACATCCAAGAGATAGCCCCTCCAGCATAAGTGAACACATAGCCAGAAGTGGACTTCCTACTATCTGCATGTCCTACATAATCAGAGTTAGTGTACCCCATGACTCCTGGCTACCATAACAAAGACACATATCTACTGTGCCCTTCAGGTACCTCATGATACCTTTCACGGCATCCCAATGTTTCTTGCCAGGTGTAGCCATATATCGTACCACAACCTCAACTACAAAAGCAACATCTGGATGAGTGGGTATCATGGCATACATAAGACTGCCCACAGCTGATGCATAGGGAATCTTGGCCATCTTGACCCTTTGCTCATCTGTTTGCGGGCAATCGGCCTGTGAAACCTTCACATGAGAAGGTAATGGACAACCAATAGGCTTAACATCCTACATGCGGAAGCGCTCAAGGACTTTATGAATGTACTTCCTCTGTGACGGATAGAGAAGTCCCTAAGATCTATCGCACATAATGTGCATACCAAGTATATGAGAGGCTTGTCCCAGATCTTTCATCTCAAAGCTCTTCTTGAGCTGAGCCTTAAGAGCATCTAGCTCCTCATGAACTGTCCCTACTAAAAGCATGACATCCACATAGAGTACCAAAATCAGTAAAGAACTGTCACGGACTTTCTTCGTGTACAAGCACGAATCCATAGCACTACAGCTGTAGCTTGTGACTGCATGAAGGCATTAAACTTATGGTACGATTCCCTAGATACTTGCTTCAAGCCATATAGACTCTTCTTCAGCTTGCACACTAGATGTTCCCTACCAGGGTCTGCAAAGCCCTTAGGCTACTCCATGTAAATCTCATCATATAAGTCCCCATGTAAAAAAGCCATCCATCCATTTGGTACAAGTCCATGTCAAGTTGTGCAACCAAGGCCAAGACTAAGCGTAGGGTAGTCATCTTGACCATAGGAGAAAAGACTTCATCAAAGTCAACACCATGCTCCTACTTAAAACCCTTAGCAACCAATCGAGTCTTGTATGCCGGCTTAGGGTATTCAAGGGTACTTTTCAGCTTGTACACCCACTTGCATGGTAAAGCCTTCTTACCTTATGGCAAAGAAACCAAATCCCACGTTTGATTCTTATGCAATGAGTCAAGCTCAAATTGCATAGCCCTCTCCCAAGAGTGACAATCACCCCTGTGAATAGCCTCATCATAAGTGAGAGGCTCTGCTGCATCTGTAACCAGTAAATAATCCATAGAGGGCATTGAACGGTCAGGAGGTGATCTATCTCTAGTAGAACACCTCAACCCAGGCTCTGTTGCCTAACCAACATCCTGTCTAATATCAGCATGTCTAACATCTGGGCCATGAGCATCATGTGATGTTGCACGTTGTCTAGTTGGTAGTGGAGCCGGCTGAACAAGACCAGGGGGCTCCTCCTGAAAGATAACTCTCCGTACCTCGTCCACTATCTCAGGCTGCATATGCATTTTGTCCTCATGAAATATGACATCATGGCTGCGGATCACTTTCCGCACCTGCAGATCCCATAGATGGTAACCCATCTCTCCTACATCTCTATAGCCAATGAAAATGCATTTGACACTTTTAGAATCCATCTTACTGCGTTTGTCCTTGGGCACATGGCAAAATGCCTCACATCTAAAGACACGCAAATGATTATAAGAGAGGGGGGACTTGCTTGCCCATAACTCCTCTACAACCTGAAAGTCAATGCCACTACTAGGTGACTTGTTAATGAGATGCACTGCAGTAGTAATTGCTTCATCCCCAAAAGTGTTGTGGTAAGCCAACCTGGCTAAGCATGCTACGAACCCTGTCCTGAATAGTCCTATTCATGCATTTAGCCATACCATTTTGGAAAGGGGCATAAGGGGCGGTTAACTGATGCTTAATACCCGACTCATCACAAAACTGCTCAAAAGCACGTGATAGATACTCACCCCCATTATCTGACCTTAGGTATTTTAGCCTTTTCCCAGACTGATTCTCTGCCAATGCAAGCCAACGCTGAAATGTGTCTCAGACATCGGATTTTCTCTTTATGGGATAAGCCCAAACCTTATGTGAGTAATCATCTATAAAAGTAACAAAGTACTTTGCCCCACCAAGTGACTGATAGGGCATGGGCCCACATACATTTGAGTAGACAAGAGCCAAGGGCTCACCCATGTGTTTCTTACTTGACTTTTTATGCGTATTTCTAGTCTGCCTGCCATACAAACAATGATCACAATAATCAAAATGCAAAGAGTCAAAAGGCGGAAGATACTACAAAGCACAGAGCATTTTCATTCCTTTAAGAGACATATGCCCCAAACGAGCATGCCAAAGGGATATATGGGGGATAGAACCCACAGACAAAACATGATCCAAGGTAGCTCAAGATACAAGTAAGGGATAGAGGCTACCAAACTTGGCACCTCTTGCAAGCATAAGCCTGCCAGGAGTAATCTTCCATGCAGAGTCTCCAAAAGACACAAAATACCCTACATCATCAAGCTGTCCAGTTGGCATAAGGCTATGAGTCAACACAGGTACATGGTGTACATCATGCAAAACAAAAGAAGTGCCAGAAGGAAACTGCAGCCTAACATCTCCAATGCCCACAATGTCAAGAGACTTGTCATCACCAAGATGCACGGAACCAGACATGGTACGATAGGTATGAAACCAGTCTCTACAGGGTGTCACATGAAAGGATACACCCGAATCTAAGAGCCAGCATTGCGCATACATAGAATGTATCTCAGAAGTATAATCATCATCTGAATCAGTGGCTTGCATGACATTAACATCTTCTATCTTCACACTGGACTTTGCAGGCACAATACTGCGCTCATAAGACTTTTCCTGCATTTTTTCTTTTCCCTTTTCCTTGTCCTTATTATCACGCATTTTATGGCACTATGGCCTAATATGTCCTGCTTTCCCACAATAATGACAGGTAAGATCAGACTTCCATCCATGGGACTTACTGTGACCATGTGACTTGGACCTGGACTTCTGAGAGTCCCTGCCCTTATGATCATTATCATGCCTGCCATGTTTGTCACCTCTAATGATCAATGCATGTGAAGAACAAGAAGCATCATTGTTTCTCCTGTTGATTTCCTCAGTCAATAAAGCACTCTCAACATCTTTGGTTTTCAGCCCATCAAGCTTGTTTGTGCATATGGCAGTACAAAAGATATTCCATGATTTAGGCAAGGTACCAAGTAGAAACAATGGGTGCAAGTTGTCTTTGAACTGAATACCCTCTGACAATAGACTCTTCATGATAGCATGAAACTGGCTAAAATGAGATGATAGGGAGGTCCCCTCCTTTATGAGAAGGTCCATTGATTGCTTCAGCCAATACATCTATGATGCAAGTCTGTGATGCACATAGAGCTCTTAAATCTTCTCCCATAAATCCCATGCACTTTGATTCTCATCTTTGCCAACACTATGATGGACCTCTTCTGAGAGTGACAAAATAATGATAGACTTGCATAGCTCATCAACTTCCATCCAAATATCATTGTAGTGGGAGATCACGCTCAACTGCCAAGTCACACGGACTGCTTATTGCTTCTAGCATTTCAAGCTAAATGCTAATGGCTACCTCTCACATAGCCTATGCGCTCTCATGCCTACCGGGTGTAGTGAGCTTACCTTCATGCCGATCGAGTTGCCTCCTCTCCTGCACACCCCGGTAGCTCCACGATCCAAGTGCAAGCTTCAAGCAAGCTCGATCCTCCCACTCCAAGCTCCAAGCTCCATCACCGCGAGCAAGATAAGAGAAGAGAAGAGAAGAGAAGAAGAGATGAGAAGATGGAGAGCTTCTCCACCCCACAGTCCCTCACCCTCACACACTCACTTCCTCACACTCTCACACTCTCTCTCTCAAGCACAAACTCAAGCAAGCAAGAAGAAGAAGAAGAGAAGAGCTACTTTTTGGCCATACACAAGAATGAGCTTCTCATTCACTTTTCACCTTTATATACAAAATCCTAAATCCCTTTTGGGCGATCATCCCCTTTTCCCCTTTTTACATGGCCGGCCGTAGCCTAGGCCCTTTTTCCCATTGTCCTTCTATCTTCCTAGCTTCTTTTCCACCGCTCGTCTACATTTACAAATTGCACGGATGAGAGCTTGGCACTCTTTTACAAGATTTCAGGGTGCGCCTTTGTATTTTAAAATGCACCTTTCCCCTTTTGCATTTGCCTTGGACTTTTAAGGTTGCCCTTGCACTTTTGGGCTTTTCTCCTCTTCTTTCTTCAGTTGGGCTACCTTTTTTCTTCCTTTGCCCTACGTCTTTTTTATTTCCTTTTGCTTTCTTCGTGTTGGGATTAACATTACCCCCCTCCTAGACGAGTGCCAATCCCATGGCACTTCTTCGTCGAAGGTAGCATGCGGAGCTTGCACCGAAGACGTGGGTGGAAGGGACTGTTGTGGTTTGCCTTGGAGAAGTTCTGATGTTGGTGCGTATGAAGGTCGTTGGTGGCACTTTGCTATTCTGATTGGCTAGTGATATGATTGTTGTAGGTGACGATAGGGCTACTCTTTGTTGGGAATGGTCACTCGTAGCTGGCATGGGTGTTGGTGTTCTTGGGATGCTCATGGTGGATTCTGCTCGTAATGATTCTCTAGTGGTCTTGCATGATGAAGTAAAGGACAAGAGTTCAGAGTTGAGTGTTGATGTAGAGCTTATGGCGCTTTCATTTGAGTCTTTAGTACCTCCAATTGAAAAACCTCTCATGTGGTCTCTCCTTAAGGGGTAGTGCTAGTCGTCTTATCATGCACAAGACATAATTTGATTAGTTTGGGAGATAGGTCCGAACTCTAAGCAAGCCTGGACTATTGTCCTGCACTTAAGGACCCAAACCGTGTATATGTTATAGTGTGAATATTAAGTGAGTACACGTGCATATTTAGGTATTACTTAGTTAGAAGACTGTCGACCTGGTTCCTTGTATAGCAATGGGTCAATGAAGCAAGGGATAAGTTGATGGAAAAATTTGTCAATGAAGACAGGGAGTACACTTGAAGATTGCTTGAGATATCATTATGGTCTTGTCAAGGCAATGTAGTATAATTGAGCTCCTTGATGTCTTAGCTTTTGGTAACTAGTGGCTACTTGTAGTGCTTGAAAAGTATGGTGTACTTTTCCATTGTCTTTCATGCCTTGCTTACCACTGTTGATTGTAATGGCATTGAGATGGAGTGCAAAAGAATTGTGCAAGTGGTTCAGGGTGATAGGTCTAACCATAGGCGAGGCGAGCTCCCTAGGTATGTTCTGCCCTTGATGTGCCCTGAACAATTATGGGGGATGTACAAAGGGCTAGGGGATTAGGAATAGAGCCAGCCGACCAAGGTCACTGGACGTACCTAATTTAAGGATCCCTAGGTGTGGTGCTGTGATTGTGTGTGCTTTTTTTCTTTCTATGGAAAAAATGAATACAATCAATGGCATACATTGGCTGTTAGCCTTTCATTTGGATTGAGAAATGTTGGGATCCAAAGGCTATGAAGAATGGATATTACAGAGATGATTGTGTCACCAGCCTTGATGCTAGAGGAACTGTTGTTGAGATGAAGAGATACACTTCAGAGTTTGCAAACCTCTTTGTAACATGTGAGACATCGAACAATTGAGGTAGCACTTGGAGTGAGCTGTGCATGAACAAGGACAGAGCATCTTGCGAATTGAATCCTGGATGATGAAGAGACGTTTGCCCTTGTTGAGAGCATGGCTCCTACCTAAACATAGAGTTTGGCCAAAGAAGGAGGAGGTAATCGATGATTATGCTTTGGCCATGCTCAGTTGCAATATGTGCTTTCTACAGAGGTGTCCTTGGGTTCTCATCTAGTGGCACTTCCGTCATGGCTTTTGTTTCTTTGTATTCCTGTCACTTCCTCCATAATGGTTCTTTGTGGGGTTGGTGGTCTTGTGGTGACTTGGATATTAAACGCTTCTAGGCATTGACCTACGTCATTCTGCATTCACTTGAAAAGGTGTGGGAGTACATGCAAGTCACATGCTTCAACCATAATGAAAATGTCAAGCTAAACAAGACATCGCCAACCTGAATCCCTTAGTTTTGACTTGATGCATATCACCTGCACTTGGTCATCATTGCTCATGGGGTGTGTTGGCCTTTGCTTCTTTTGATATTATTTACACAGTCACAAAACACATTGTTTATTTATGTACATATTCATGAAACCATGTCACTCCGTGAGGATAAAAACCAATTGTAGAACTCAGGATTGTACTCGAGTGTGACACACATATCTAGCTTCTGTGGTAGCCTATTTAGCAATAATAAATATTTGGCAACATCGAGTAGCATGGTGCCTTATTCAAGTCTACTGGAAACATGTAGCTCCTCCTCAGTGAGAACTTTATCAATCAAAGGGCTCTCTAGGTTAGTTCCAACTAGGTCCATACCTCGAACTCTAGCTAGAACTCGAAATGAAGTTGGTGCCACATAGGTTGGGTCTCTTTGGGACTGCCATTTGGCCAGTCGCTCCTCTAAGACTGTCATGATTTGGGCTCCAAGTTTGGCCATTGTAGCGTGGTTTTCAAACCAACGTTTTTCAAATTAGCTTCTACCCTCAGATTGTCGCTTTAGTTGCTCTATCTCTAAGAGATTTGGCTGGCAGAGCATTTCATTAAATGCCACGGTTAAGAGTAGTTCGTCAGCCTCCTCGTCTCAGAGATGAGTCACATGCGTTCATGTAAGAGCTTGTCATAATGTCCGTCAAGATATTCTTGCTCTTCCCACGATAGCGGATAAGGCAAATATCCTCAAGCAGCTCCCTAGGGAATGTGCCCATGTCTGCATGAACATAGACACGTGCGAATAATTTCAGTTTAGTGTCCCACTCAGTCAAGCACTCTGCCACATCTCTATGTTCTATGAGGGCTTACTCAGTTGCTATCTCATGTAAAGTTCTAAGGGTTTCCTTAGGCTTTAGCATAGCTGGGGGCTCAGGCCTAGATGAGCAAGATTGATCAATGTCAGGATTGCTTATGCCTTCGAGGTTTTCATGTTTCTCCTGAGGCTTTATGGTAGTTTTGTCATGGTTCTCCTCGGATGTGACCGGCGTGGTCTTAGCATCCTGTTGTCACAGTGTTGTATCCACTCTTGATTGATCAATGTGAGTTTCTCTATTGGTGGATTGAGTGTCGCAAGCAACAATTGACGGTAATTGTTGCTTTGATTTATCAGAACACATGGATGTGTCTGAGATTTCACTGCTGTTAAGAGAGATGGCAATGGGTTTATCTATGGATGAACCAGACGCTTTGTTCATCGTCTCTTCAGTACTCTTGGTCCCAATCTTCTTGTTGTCTGCAGTAGCTTGCAACTGTCATTGTTTTCGTTGTTTTCTTCTCTTTCTCTTGGGCACTAGAGGTGTATCCTTTAAGGACTCAGGATCCTGAACTAGGTCAGTAGTTGATGTGCTTGGTTGGGCCTTAGCATTCTCTTTCTGTGGTATGATGTCATGGGATTTTGCTATGGCCTCACTAGGTTGAACAGCCTTGCTAGGTTGCGAGGGTTCAACTACCTCTCTTTTTGGAGAGTCTAGCTATCCAGCTAATTCTCCTTTGTTCAACCCCACATTCGATTGCATTAACAGTTGCTCCTGGTTAGGTATTTGCTCTAGATTTTTGTCCTTATCTATTAGAACATGTCTCCATTGCTTCTTGTCAAGGTGAGTGTTGTGTTTAGAGCTGTTATTCTCTTCCTCTGGAGGTTTGGGTGACTCTAGTGTAGAACCATGAGAAGGTTTAGGGTTTTTGTCATGTAGGCTTAGAAGAAACCAATTGAAGAAGTTAGGGTTGTATTGATGGGAAGCATAGAGATCTAGGATTGCAGGGTCTTGAGTGAGGCAGAAGACATATGCGTTGACATCAAGTACCATGCTCCCTACTCCTAGCTTGCTAGCCACGTGTAGATCTTCTTCTAGAAGCACTTTATCATACAAGGGATGTTTTTGGACAGTGGTAGAAAGCTGGACATCATGGGCAGTTGCCAACACTCTTAATGAGGTCGAGGCAACGTACATGGAATCATGTATTGATGTCCAAAGGGCTTTCCTTTGCTCAACAAGTGTCATTCGTCGGTGGCCAATTTTGGCTGCCAAACTTTGGTTGGAGTACCAATTTTGTGCAAAGGTACCTTGTCCTTTCCCTTTTCATTTGATTGCTTCAAGCTTTTCCTTATTTGTCTCACATAGAGCTGTGTAAAATGAGGGTATCAAGCGCAATTCTCTAGTTGTGGCTTTTGGGATGTCCTTCATGACTTCTTCAACAGTAGCTGCATAGCAGAAACAAACATGTTGCTGCTCATACCAAGTCAGTGGTTCAGCTATGAACTTTGTGTGCTCTGGTGTTGGCCTTCAGATGTCCACATGGACGTATGCACGTGTGATGGCTGTTAGCTTGTGATCAAGCTTCACCATGCACTTCATCTCTGGTTCATTGGTCAGATGCGCCATTTCTTTGGCCAAATCTTCGAGAGATTTATCCTCAAGCCTAGGATTTAGCTGCTTTGGAAGGATTGAAGGGTCAAGGATGTTTGTTGTGACATCTCTTCCAAAGGTGAATTGCTAAGGACATGTTCCGCAATGGGTGTTGTCACGGCCAAAAGTTGTGACTGCTATGGTCCCTGATTGGAAGTAGTGCTTGCTAGTTCAGTGGACTGGCTACCATTGGTAGACTATGGTGTCAAGTCCTTAGGTAGATCAGAAGTGGTCGTGTCTTTTGTTGCCCTTTGCGCATTCACTTGTGCAAGTTGAGCAGCGGCACGAGGCTACTGCTATTGTGCTTCCCGTATCCATTTAGGTGAAGAGGATGTAGGAGATTGGGACTCCTACGTGGGCTTGGCACTGACTGGAGAATTTGCTCGTGATTGTTAGGTGATTCTGTCATTAGCTTTGTTGAGCAATCAGCCTTATCATGAGCAATGTTGTGCCTGTGGTGCTCATTATCCTCTTGGGAAGTCAAAGGATCCTTGGGCACTAGTGGACCTTGTGCACGCTCAATAGTTACCTCTGATATCTGCTTGTTAAGCACGCTAGGCTGAGGATCTAATTTTTGATAGGTCATGTTTGGTTTCTTGATTTCAATCGTGAGGGGCTCAATCACTCCAATATTTTTGGTTCGAGACTTGGATTTTCGTTTAGATTTCCTCCTATGCCTCTTTACTTTTGACATAATTTGGGCTTCTGACAGAGGTGGTTTAGCAGGGGGTTTTGGTACCCAAATCCATTGGTTGCCTGCATAATACCCTTGAGCATGAAGCAATGCCTTGGATATCCATCGTGGCATTGTGCTAGCTCTCCATCGATGCCTTCATCTATAAGGCTTGGGCTTCTTTCGTGGTCCTCTATGATATTTGTAAGTCCAAACCCTATCCTTGGCCTTGTCTCCTAATCTTTTTGTTTCAAGTATGGCCTCACTCACTGTCCGTTCAACTTGCGCTTCTATCAACTCTTTCAACAACTCCTTGCTCTCATTACTAGGCTTGCTTGGTATGTCAGAATGCTCCTTGGCCTTCCCTCGAGGTTTGGTGAGGTCACCCTTGCTAAAAGTCATGATTATCCTCACACCTGGTAGTGTTAGGTATATCCTCTGTGCTATATAGTCGGCTTCACACTTCGTTGCCTTTTTGAAGGGCCTTCCTAGGAGGATTTCCTTTCCATAATTCTTGCTATTTGGAGGAACATAGAACAAGGCTGGTAAGCTTTCCGTTTCAATAGTTACAAGGATTCTACACTTCCCTAGAAGTGCTTATGGGTGTTCCCCATAAGGATTAAGAGTTGCATCAGTCGGTTTGAGCTTTGGTTGACCTAGTAGAATCCATGCTTTGTAAGTCAAGATATTGAAATCTGCTCCTTTATCAATGAGAGCATCAACACTATGCTCTCTTTTTGCAGTGAGTTTGACCCTAAGATAAGCAGGTGGCACTATGTCTTCATCTTCCAGGTCTTGGTTTACAGCTTCAAGCCTTCTAATACATGCCTTTGAGTCCCTAACTGCACAATCAGACGTGGATTCTCTACTGAGGTCTTGGGTCGTCTATGCAGCGCTGCTCAAGGTACATCTATCGTTAGGACTGTCATGTCTAGTCATCCTCGCATTGATAGCTTGATGATGTTGCATTCTACTTCAACTAGACACAGTTTGAACACAATGTACATGTGTTCTTATCGTGTGGCCTTTTTGCCCTTGATGGCTAGATTGGCCCGTTGAGGTTCTAGGGTCTTTTTTTGTCTTTGTTTGGGTATGGGCTTCTATTTGCTGCTTTGTAAGTAAAGATCTATGCTTGTGTAGAGCCATTACTACACTAGGGCACACGTTACTAGGCCTAATTCGGAGGACCTATTGCGGTGCATGTTTTCTCTCCTGCCTATCGAGGGAGGTGCAGAGGGGGCAGAGCCCCCTTTGCGGGGGTCGGGGGGGCAGTCCCCCCCGGCCCGAAGGGCCGTTAGGATAAATACCATGCATGATTGGGAACTATTTGCTGTGGATTTTAGCCTAGTGATAGATCTATGATGTGCCTTTGGCTCTATACGATTTATGGAGTCTATTTTGGTGGTGGCAACTCAGTTTCTGGCCAAAATGGAATTCTGGAAAAATTGCAGTTTTTGGGCCGAGTCCCAAATTCAGTCGGCTGAGGGTCGAGGACCGAGTAGGCCTATTCGGTCGGGCCAAGTGGATCGCTCAGACGGGCTGAGTCGATATTAGGGCTGAGCTGTCCGGGCCGACGGCCGAATGTGAATAGGCCGAGTCAGCCGACCAGGCTGAATGACTTTTTGGGCCGAGTCGGCCGGGCCGAGGGCCGATTCTGGGGTTCGGCCTAGAATGGCCATCACAAGACGAGCCGAACGTGGTGCAGTTTTGGCAGATTTGACAAATAATGCTTCATTTTTATGATTTTGGTCTTGAGGGGTCACACAAACTTCGAGAATGCAAGAATAGACATGAATAAAGGATTCTATACCCTTGGAATAGCAAATAACCTCCAAAGTACAAATCAGCAAGCAAATCAAACCCTCTTTCCCTGTTTTGACAGAAGCAGAAACCCTAATGCTTATTTTCTTTGTTTTTCTTTGTTTTCTCCTACTCTAATGCATCCAAATCACAGAGTAAATACCTACACTACTCCATCTCACAACATAAACCTCAAAAAAGCAAAAAACCTACTTGCGAAGGAGATCGAATACCATCTTCAACCCCCTCACTTTCTACCTATATCAAGCACCGGTTCGGGGGAAACCCTACTTCAATGCTCGCTGTGGAGCGGGCAAGCACTCAAGGCTTGAATCCGTTGGTCCCGGCAACGGAACCAAAATGTATTGGGAGCTCACGCTCAACTGCCGCCAAGACCCACAAACCGCTTATTGCTTCAAGCGTTTCAAGTTGAATGCTAATGGCTACCTCTCACATAGCCTACGTGCTCTCATGCCTACCGGGTGTAGTGAGCTTACATTCATGCCGATCGAGTTACCTCCTCTCCCGCACACCCCGATAGCTCCACAATCCAAGTGCAAGCTTCAAGCAAGCTCGATCCTCCCGCTCCAAGCTCCAAGCTCCATCGCCGTGAGCAAGATAAGAGAAGAGAATAAGAGAGCAGAAGATGGAGAGCTTCTCCACCCCACGGTCCCTCACCCTCACACACTCACTCCCTCATACTCTCACACTCCCTCTCTCAAGCACAAGCTCAAGCAAGCAAGAAGAAGAAGAAGAAGAAGAAGAAGAGGAGAGCTACTTTTTGGCCACACACAAGAATGAGCTTCTCATTCACTTTTCACCTTTATATACAAAATCCTAAATCCCTTTTGGGCAGTCATCCCCTTTTCCCCTTTTTACATGGCCGGCCATAGCCTAGGCCCTTTTTCCCATTGTCCTTCTATCTTCCTAGCTTAGAGAAGAGACCAAGAACAAGCACAACTGATAGAGCAAGAAGCTCAATACATAACCATCCAAGATGCATACAAAATTGACAAACTTGTTACAGAGATAGATACAAGTCCCAATAGGCGTATCAAATCAGTCCACTACAGACAAAGACATAAAGCTCTCAAGAGAGCAAATGCATGTAATTGTCCCACAAGCTCAAGCTCAATGTGTAAATAAGACTCTGTGTACATCCGAATATACCAAGAGAATCCCACTGGAAGTAAAGTCAGATGCAAAGAGAGCAAGCAATGTTCTAATACAATGAATACATAGCATTAGACATGCCAAATCCCAATAGGGTACATCTAAAGCATAAATCCCAAGCTATCTTAGACCCGTAAAGCATAAGCCTGAAAGCATTCAAAGAGCATGTGACTGACAACCAAATGTAATGCCCAATAGATCCAAAATTTTCAAATATACATGTAAAGATAAAGCTCCAAGTAACTGTCAAGCATGGGCAAACCAAGTGGCATCCATATCTGACCATGCAAGAAGCATAAATGTCAGGCAGTGACAATAGGCATAAAACGATCCAAAGCAGGTCGACTGAAGCCAAATGCCAATGATGGATGACCAAGTCTGAGCCTAATCCAAGCTCAAAAGCATTCCAAAACCAAGAAGAAGCATTTGAAAACCTTCAAATACATCTATATGATCATTCAAACCTCTAGTCAGCACCCCGTATCCATGAACCAATACATACAGCAAGTAAATGAGCTTCAACCCATTGTATTACAATAAGCAATTTACTATTAAATGAAGCTCAAATGGTGCTCAAATCTACTCCAAATCAATCCCAAAGCATAGACATGGCATCCCATAATCACCGGGCATCAATAGGCATCAAACGGGCAATGCCAAGAAGCATCAAATAGTAAATGTCAAGTGCTGCCCTATTTTGACAGTCCTGGGACTGTGTATACAGCAAGGGCTGAAGGGGAAAGCACTCGAATCGATCACCGGGAGCCAAGCATTAATGTTGGGGAGTCAAACAATGATTGGGAAGGTTGCCAAGAGTGCCAAGAAGCCGAGGAAGAGCAAGGAAATGCATGGAGCAGGTCAGCCCAGTCCCCTAAAAATGCACTAAAAATTGTGCTGGCTATTCTTGGGGGCTAGGGGGTCTTCAACAGTCCTGGGGGGCGCTTGGCAATGTTGAGGGGACTCCAATGCAGCTCGAGAAGAAGCCGATGAAGGTTCGAAACGTGAGGAGGAGGCAGGAGATCAAGACATACCTACAAATGAAGGTGCCATGACTGCCATTGAAGCTCGAGTTCAAATCCGAGCTGAAGAGAATGCCGAAAAAGCTCCGATGCCTTTGCTCTGATACTAGTTGAAAGGGAAGTGGAACCCAGGAGGAAGAGACTTGGCGGTGAGAGCTATGGCGGATGGAGAGCAAGAGCCAAGAGAGAGAGAGAGACTCAAAAGTGGGAACTCCAACAACCACAATGTGTGGCCAGGCCTTCCTTTATTCAAACTATCACTAAAAGAATAAAGAATAAGTGACTATGACATATGCCCGCCACCTACAGTGTGCAGGTACTGCCAATGTAATAATACACGGGCGGCTAGGCGGAGGCGCCTTTACCCCCAACAATTCTCTTAGGACACCATTCACTCACACACATACACACACACCTAGGTACACTTAGAGTAAATCCCAAATAGGTGCACCCCATTAGAGTTAATTTTCTCATATAATCACAGCATTGACCTAACCTTGTGCACGCACAACTCAATTAGGCACTCCATGCTAAGCTACGGAACCCAAGGTTGCACATATAGTACAACCTAGATCTCAAGTACAAGTCCAACTACTTGGGAGGAAAGTTGGTTGTAGAGGAAGCCGCACTAAAATATCAAGGGACATTAAGACCTCTTCTTCAAGTGCAAGTTACCCATAGGCCCTATATAGCCTTGCTTGCCACTTCATGACCTAGAGCATTGTGAACCTTGCCCAAAGAAGAACTCCCTTTGTCTCTAAGTTTGCAAGTTGTGATTGTTGTGAATATAGATACATAAAGTGAAAACAAATGACCAAGAGAGAAACACATGAAGGACAACAGTCAAGAGGATAATAACTACTAGAGAGCTTACACAACTCAAAACACAAGTCTAGAATTAGTCTCACAATAGAGAAACTTAGAGGATCCACAACCCCACATGAATAACACACACTAACACATCAACCTAAACAGAAGTGAGGTAGAAAGAAAAAACAAGTCCACACAACCAAACATTGTGTGGTAACACAAAATGAAGAGAGGACCACGTACCAATAATACATACAATAAAGCTAATAATTCATTATGTCTATCTAGCCTAGCACATCTTATGGCATTGTGGCCTTATGTGATCCTATTGTCCACAATAATGACAAGGGAGGAGTTGGAACCATGGGACTTACTGTGTGCTTACCCACAAGACTTAGACTTGCCCTTATTAGTTTGTGAGTCTCTACCATGATTATTATTGCCATTACCACCACGTCTGCCTCTCACTGTAAGTGCATGATAAGCATAGGTTGCATCAACATTCTTCTTGTTCACTTCTTTTGTAGGCAAAGTGCTCTCAACATCCTTGAGCTTAAGGCCATCATCAGGAGGGTTTGCATTCATAGCAGCATGGAATGTATTCCAAGACTCAGGTTGTGTAATAAGCAAGAAAAAAGACTTAACATTCTCCTCAAACTTAAGGCCTTGCAAAGTAAGCTAACTGGAAATGGAATGAAACTCATTTAAGTGAGAAGACATAGATATCCCTTCCTTCATACGAGGGTCTATGAGTTGCTTAAGCCAATACAATTGTGTTGCATGACTGTGCTTATCATAAAGATCATATATCTTTTTCTATAATATGTAATCGCCACCCTTAGTCTTGACATTGAAGTATACTTGCTTTGACAATGAGAAAATAATGGTGGACTTACATAGCTCATCTAGCTCTTCCTAAACATTTGCATCATAAAGTTCTAGCTTTATTACTTCTAATTTCAATGGCTTGACTTACTTCCTTTACATCAATACTTGCCAAATCTGAGTGTCCCAATATTGAAAGTCCGTGCCATCCAACTTCTCAATGGTGAGGATAGCACAGTCATTGGAAGTTTTTGAAGAACTTTCCATTACCAAATAAAGAGAGTGTGGGCTACTATAATCATAGAAATCAATCGTAAAACCAAACCAAAAAGCATGCAATTGAATACACCGTTGTCCACAAGCAAGAAGCACTAGAGTGTTGAATACAAGTGTTTGTTCTTAAAGAAACTACACAAATTTGAGTGCGAGTATGACTATCCATAAAACTGCAATAAATCAACATGTAACTATTTGCAAACATGCAAAAGAGCAAGCTTCCATTGCTAGGAAAATCTAGGTAGCAACTAGGATGTACAATGCAACTAGCAATGTAAAGTCAGAGCATAAACCATCAAGTTCCAAAGACTATCAAAACATCCAACGTGTTAGGTACATAGGTGCAATGACAACAGTATCTAATAGGTGAAGCCAATATCTAGACTTGCCCTTGCTTTGAGCCCATAGGACAAAATAGAATCCTTTCAAATAGATGTATATCAGAGGATAGAACCTCTTGTATTGTAAGTAGAAAAAAACCATTGGTCAAATTCCTATTTAGCTAGAATCCTTGTTAGCCTCACGAATGAAGAAGGATAAAAGGTGAAAGCAAAAGGCTATAATTCAACGTGCTTGAATTTTTTTCAAAAAAAATATTAGTTTGAAAACAATATAATTGATGTGCAACTAATTTGGGTTGTGGTTTTATTTTAATAACAATATATAAGAGCCGCGCTTGCTCACCCCTTGCAAATTGTAAAATATCCTAAAATTAGCTAGGAAAACCCACAACTATGTGAGATTTTGGATACAAAGCTTCTATTCACTTTTGGTAGGATTGGTCCAATTGGCATAAGGTGTATGCATATATTAAAGAAAAGTGATCAAGAGCCTCGAGTGGGTAGGGAAACCAACTTAGTGAAGCAAAACCTAACCCTAGCCTTGTGTATAAAAGGCAAAAAGTGAATAGAGGAGCTCATCATTGTGTGTTGAGGTATTAGTAAATTCATTAGTTTTCTTTAAGTATATGTTGATTTTGTCATCATACACGCATGCAAAACTTAGGGCAATCCCCAACTAGTCTTTTCAATGATCATAATTACTAGGTAGGTAAAGACCATTGTTGTTGTAGGCAGCACGAAAAGAGACTTTTGAATGATTAAATTGGGATTGAAAACTACTAAAAAATATTTGATTTATGTTGGCTATTTTATTGATTTTGATGGGATGATGGCATATGTATGAGTGTATACAGTATTGGAAAGCTTTACTTTGACTAGCTAGTCATAGACTAACTATTGGATTACATTGATTGAGAGCTTATATCACTTGATTAACATAAGGGAGTTGCTGAGAATTACTGAATTGTTGTTATACATGCTTTGACTTCTCCAAATTGATGTTGTATCTATGTGATTTTTAAGTGTTGGATAGGGTTCAGCCCAAACTAGCTAGTCATTGAAATTTGATTGGTTGGTCAAATTTTGTTGCTATTGGGTGTATCAAGAAAATGATCTATTTTGAATTGTTGCATCACTAAAACTTTCTCTAATCATCCCCCACATTTGAAGCCCATCGGTAGAGTTTGACTAGTTCTCTCCTTGACCACAATGCCTACATTGTTTTGGGGGCATCACATACTATATATTACAGGGGCTAAGGGACCCTTCCACTTTATTTTCTAATCCACAATTTGTTGGTTTTTAGGCCTAGTGTACTCATGTTTTGGTAGAAAATAGCTGAAGCTTCATCCAAAGACTCTATGGGACCTCTTCGAGGCTATTTAAGGGCCTATCCAAACATAGTTTGTGCATAATTTTGGAGCTCCCATCATGCATGAGTGGCCTAGGATGAAGGATTGCAATTTTCTAGGCTGAAATTGTAGGCTTTGTATCATATTTTTGACCTTCATCCACCCATGGGATTAGACACAACTAATGGACCAGTAGTCATCCGTAGGGCATAGTCTAGGTCATTGGCTCATCCCCCACCCACCAAGATTTGACATGACTAGTGGACTGATAGTAATCCGCATGACATAGCCTATGTTATTGACTCAATCTTGTGATGTGTCAAGTGTTCTAATGTGGAAACCTCAAAGATAGCTGATATTTCATTGAGTTTTATGAGTTTTTTTGAAGCACATTGATTGTACAAGAGAATGTTTTCACCGTTGCTAAGGTGATTACCTTACATATCCATGCAACCTATGCATTGGATACTTTGACCATTGCCTTCTCAATCGACTACTTGCCTCCATCAAGAGCATCCGCACAACCTGAAGTTGTACACCTTCATGGCATGAGACTTGAATTCCATTGAAAGGCAACCTTTGGGTTGCAAACTCCCTACACCAACTAGCATCTTGGCTACTAGTACCCTAGCTAACATCACATCCATTAGTGTATATATTGCTACTTCAAGCTCAAGACTACTTGTAGTTACCATCTCGAGGACTACCTCGAGTTATGCCATATGGCTCTCTACCTCTAGTGGTGAGAGAAGCCCTAACCTTGAGTGCATACTCCCATATCACTTTAAGCCCATTGAGACCTCCTCTCTTGAGTGGTCATATTCTTGAGCTTAGGCCACCCCCACTTATTATTTCTTACACGCTTCATACAGACCTTGAATAAGATACCTACTTTTGCATGGGCACTCCTTACATGGGTATTCATCTAAAGTGGGGGTCGTGAGCCTTATTTCAGGGGAACATTTGTATTATCCACTTTGAGTGCATGCACTTAGCTCAAGTTGTGGGCATGGCCACCCACTCCAAGGCAACCTTCTTGCTCAACCTCCTTCTCAATCCTCTCTTCTCCACCTAAACATTTTTCATCCTCCTAATAGCCCTTCCTTTTCTATTCCCTTCTCAACCTTCATAAATCCCCACCTCAAGCTCTTTTTGAGCACCATCTTGAACTTTGAGCTTCACCTCAAGCTCTTTTTGAGCTAATTACCTCAAGCTTGTTGAGCACATTCGTGCAAGCTCTATTTGGAGACATACACCTTGAGCTAATTACTTATTCTCTACACAAGCAGCTTTCTTCATACTCTTTGCCACTTGCAGGCCCTATATGTCACATCAAAACTATCGAGAAAGAAAGCACTTTCTATTTGTACACACTTCTCCATTCCACATAGCAAGCATCATCTCCATAGTCTCACATCCCTACCTGACAATCTTTTCACCTATACCAACAACCACTACCACTTTGTGTCATACCTTGAGGCAAGGTAGTGGTTTTGAGGTGTCAAACAAGCTTAGCTTCAAGGTGTTTATTCATGATGGCATCATCTTGAGGCACCATTGTAGCAATACAAGCACTTGAGGCCAAAACAAGAATTGGAGGTTCTTTCTCCTGAGGTAGGTCATACATAGTAACTTCATCCATAACATACATGGCATATCACATGTAGTAGTTGAGGCATGACATATATGGCATAATATACATAAAATAAGTGAGCACTTGAGGAACTCCAAGCACAATCATGCTCTCAAGGCAAAACGAGTGATCATAAGCACTTGAGGCATCATCACAACTAAGAAATGACCAAATCACACTCCATGCTGCTCGAGGTGTCTCCAACAACACAAGTTGTTATAGGCACTTGAGGTTCATCTTTTTTTTCTTTCTTAAGTAGCTGATCGAGGAGTAGCATGCTTGTTGTTGATTGGTCCTTTCAATCAGCCTCATTCTCCCTCTGTGACCTCCTTCTAACACATTGGATAGTGGCTACTTGGATGATTGCTTTGGATAGTTGGGCACAACAAAAGAGTTGTCGAAGCAAAATGAAGAATAATATTTGATGCATAGGCAATATAAATTTGCTCGAGAGATATTTGCATTAAAAAACCCATGAAGAGTAAAGTGTAACTTTACTAGCACACCTTACCCTATACATTGATAAAATAATACATGACAGTATGCAATGTCAAAGTGCAACCCCTAGCCTATAGGTTATAATGATGAGATTAGACATTGCAAGAATTTTGCGACATTTTTCCATATGGGAAAAGGGGGCTCTTTTTCCTAATTTTTCATTGCCGTGTCCAATATCACGAGCTTCCACTTGGGACAGACCGCACACTTAGCTAGGTGCGGTTGGGGGGAGGGCAATCCCTCTAGAGTAGAAGCTCATGAAGTCTTTCTCATTATTCGCAATGTGGGAATTCTAGTAGGAACATGTTTAAAACTTATTGTGCATGACTTAACCTAAAGGCTATAATGTTGAATGTCTAAAATATCTTATGCATGACTTAGGCCCCTTACACATAGGGAGCATTGAGAAGTGCATGCCCAATGCTAAGGCATTACGTTAGACAGAAAGTAACCCTTCTTTCATTCTACTAGTTTACAAATTATGTTAGATAGAAAGTAACCCTTCTTTTGTTCTACTAATTTACACATTGCCTTATCCAACATGTCTTAAAAACTAGGATGTCCTATCTTGCAGAGGATACCTCATTTGGAGTGGACTCCTTCTTCTTGTGCTACTATTACTAAGGGACATAGTTACATCTTTCATTTCTTCTTCTTCTAATCATGATTATATAGTGAATGTAATGTCCTCCTTCATGAAGAGTTTTAGGTGTATCCATATCTGTTTTAATGTGTTGCTCATAATTGTGTTGTTAAAGGCTAGTTTTTTTTGAGAGTGGTGAAGAAGAAGAGAGAGGAAAAGAAGAAGGAGGATTATATCAAGACTGTGAGTCTTCGAAAGAACAAGAGAAGGAGAGCATAGTGGCCTCACCACTTCTAGAATTGGCTAGCAGTGAAAGGATGAGTAGGAGTGAGAGTAAGAGAGAAGCACAAGTAGGAGCAAGAGAGGTATGGTTATGGAGTTTTAAACTCCAGAGAGCAAGATTGGTAAGTGGAGACTCCAACAGTCACAATGTGTGACCTACCTCCCCTTTATTATTCCATACTAAAGAATAAAGAATGAACATGAGAGTGATGGGTGGCTACCACATGTAGTGTATGGGTGTACAGGCACTAAGTGCAAGATAAATATAGGAAACTAAGCACATGTAACCTTCAATCCCAAACAAACTCCTACTTAAAGTTGAATGTGTTGGGAGTGAGGAGAAGAAAATGCAAAATGTACATATCAATACGCTCCAAGCAACAATCAACATATCATCAACATATAATATCAAAATGATAAGGCCACCATCATGAGCCTTCTTCTTATAAAGATACGGATTCATAACACTACAAGTATAGGATTGCAAATGCATAGAGGCATCAAACTTATGATACCATTCCCTAGATGCCTACTTAAGTCCATAAAGACTATTTCTCAACTTGCACACTAGATGTGCCCTACCATTTTCAACAAAGCCCTTAGGCTATTGCATATAGATGTCCTCATACAAGTCCCAGTGAAGAAAAGTCGTCTTAACATCCATCTAGTACAAATCCTAATTCAACTATGCAACCAAGGCCAAAACCAAGCGAATAATAGTCATATTGACCACAAGAGAGAATATTCATCAAAATTAATTCCCTTCTAAAATATTAATATCCTTTGCAAAACCAATCAAGTCTTATATGCTAGCTTAGGGCAATTAAGTATGTTCTTTAGCTTATACATCCACTTGTATGGCGTTTCATGTTTTCCATGAGGCAAGGAAACCAAATCCCAAGTATGATTCTTCTGTAATGGGTCAAACTTAGACTGGATAGCCCTCTCCCAATATGAATAACACATAGCCTCCTCATAACAAGTAAAGGGCCCATTAGAATCTATCACCATGACATAATGCATAGAAGGGTCATAACAATGAGGAGGATGCGAGACTCTAGTAGAGCATCACAAAACTAGCTAAAGAGTTAGTACATCTCATCCTTGCTATCCATCATTAACATGATCTTGTACAACATGTAGATTGTGGGCCATTAGAGCATCAACATCAGTTGCAAGTTATCTAACTAGGGCTGGCTATAAAGTAATAGGAGACTCCTCTTGAAAGAGCATCCTACACATATAAATCACCTACTCAGGTTGCTTGTACATATTTTCCCATGTTGTGGAACCTAAAGATGATAGCTCATCTCACATGCATCACTATATCCAATAAACATGCATATGGAAAACTTGGGATCCAACTTGTTGCATTTGTATTTGGGAATATGGCAGAATGCCTCATATCCAAAGACTTGCAAGTGTGCATAGTAGGGAGGTCTACTAGACCACACCTCCTTAGCAACTCTACCATCAAGAGCAATGCATGCAAATCTATTAATCAAGTGAACTAATGTAGTAACTGCCTCTCCGAAAATGTATGAAGTAAGCCTACATAATTAAGTATACTACATATCCTCTCCCAATACTATTCTTGAGTGGAGATAAAGGGGCAGTCATCTAATGCTTATCACTTCGATCATCACAAAATTCCTCAAAAGTATGTGAGACATACTTATCTCCATTACCAGATCTTAGGCATTTTAGGCAATACCCAAATCCTTTTTCAACCAAAGCAACGAAGTGTTAAAACATGCCTAAAGTTTATGTAAAAACTCATCAACAAACATGACAAAGTACTTATTAGCACCACCTAAAGACTGGCAAGGCATGGGACCACAAACATCTGAATGAAAAAGTGCTAGAGCTTCACCCATGTGCATAGAACGAGAGTTCTTATGAGTGTTACATGTTTGCAAATCATATAAACAATGATCACAAGAATCAAAATAAGAATAATCCAAGGTCCAGAGATACTACAAATGAGTCAAAACTTTCATTCCTTGAAGTGACATGTGCCCAAGGCGGCGATGCCATGGAGATACATGAGAGATGGTAGTAATAGCCAATATATAATTCACGGTTCTAAGAACAAGCAAATGATAAATACTACCAACATTGGCATCTCTACTACAAATTTGGTTGTCACAAGTGATTTTCCATGTAAAATCGCAAAAAGAAGCATTACACCTAGCATCATCCAACTTTCTAGTAGAGAAAATGCTTTTGGTCAAAGTTGAGACACAATGTATATCGTGGAGCACAAAAGAAGTAGTAGGAGGAAACTATAAACGTACGTCACCAATGACAACAATAACGTGTACATGATCGTCTCCCATGTTTACTAAATCAGGAATGGTATGGTAAGTATAGAACCAATTGTGATATGGGGCCACATGAAAGGAAGTCCCCTAATTAAGTAACCAACACTAAGAGAATGAAGACTGGCCATCAACCAATTACATTGTACCAAGTGATAAAGCAACCAAAATATAATCCTCTAAATTGTACTCCAATGTATTAGTCTCCTCAATCTTGACAGTGGACTTAATAATACGTTGATAAATAAATTGTCTTAGAGTTATCTTGCGTGGCTATCCTAACGCATCTTATGGTAATGTGCCCGTATATATCCCTACTGCCCACAATAATGACAAATAAAAGAAGACTTAGGATCACACGATTTACAATGACCTTACCCACAAGATTTAGATTTATACCTATTTTTCCATAGGTTTTTACTACATGGGTCATAACTGCATCTAGTATCATTTGTGCCTCTAAATGTAAGAGAATGAGAGGCATGGGTTGCATCAACATCCTTCCTATTCACTTCCTTAGTGAGCAAGGCTCCCTCTAAATCTAAGAATTTATAATTATCATTAGGAGCATTAGTGTTGATGGCAATACGAAAGGTATCTCATATATATGCTTGTTATCCGTTGTTTATGATAGTAATAAACCTTTCAATGGTTGAACAAAGTGAGCTCCAATCGATACATAGAGCCTCCCCAAGCATCAGTGCATCATCCCACCACTAAGCCTTCAATGAAGAATAAACACTCAAAATTTTGCTATCCCAAACTATGAAAAACAAGTCTATGTCCACAACTATGAATCAATAGCTGATCAACTTTGCCCCAAATAGGGCCTAAGATGGAGTCTAAGATGCCAAAAATAACCCCCAAAAGGTTGGGCAAGAGTATGAGGAGTGCCAAGAGTGAAAGACTAATGTAGTAGATGCACGAACAACCCCTAAAATTGCACCACAATTTTCGGGCTACTATCATGGGGACTACCTTGCTATGTTTGACCTCCCAGGGTTACTTGCTGATGGCTCAATGCCTCCTTGGAGATGGAAAAGAAGTTGGAGAAGATGGGGGGCTAATGTGTGCCTCACACAGATGAAGAAATGGTTGCCATGAAAACTTGATTGAAGCTCTCTTTCCCAAGTTGAAGTAGAATGATTGAAGCTAGTTGAATGCCCGCTCTTGTACCATTTGAAACAATGAGCAAGAGTGAGACTGAGAGAGAAGCATAGGTAGAAGCAAGACAAGTATGGTTATGGAGGTTTGAACTCAAGAGAGCAAGATTGGTATGTGGAATATACAACATCACAACATGTGACTCACTTTCCCTTTATTATTCCATAGTAAATAATAAATAATAAACACAATAGTGATGGACAACCATCACCTACAATGTAAACATGCGAGTAGTAAGTACAATATATGATATAGGTGGCTAGGCATAGGTGACCTTTAAATGCAAAGGGAAATCTATTGAATGCAAGGGTATTTCCTATCTACTATTGAGAGGGATGAATATGTTGAATACATAGAGGAATTAGTAGCTGACTTTCCTGGTTGAACATAGAGGGAAGTCTATTGAGCACAAGGGTGCATGCTATTAATGACAAAGGGAAATGTATTCAATACAAAGGGAAATTTGTCCAATGTATGTGTATAGGCATTGATTTGAAACTTTAAGAAGACACATGCTACTATTGGTAGACATGCACACTAGGACTCCATGTATGTATCACATGCTACTATTGGTAGACATGCACACTAGGACTCCATGTATGTATCACATGCTACTATTGGTAGACATGCACACTAGGACTCCATGTATGTATCACACGTGAAATTTTCAATATAGCTTGGCGATGTCTGGAGTATAGAACAATTGAACTTTTTGGCCTACTATTGCCATGCTCACAAATTGTGGTGGACAGCATTTGGCTACCATAGACCAAACTGCTCAATAGCCATAACATTTTCTAGTTGCTACATACACCTATCATTGAGCAAACCCACCAACAAGTTTCAGCATACCCCACACTTCATTGTTGGCTAAGCAGGTGGCATGCCTATTCTAGGCATATTTACCAAACATTACATTTTTTGTGCATAACACTACCACATTGATTGATACAATGCACATCAAGCATGGGTATCATCAACAAAATTAGCATGTGCCATAAATTGCCATCTAGTTAACCATCACAAGCAAGATATATGGACAAACTCACACATATGAACAATAATTTCAACACACTCTCATTACAAGTATTGATAGCAAGATCAACATCTCTCATAATTTATCATTTGATCAGCATCATAGGCAAACTATTTTGACAAACCTTTGATAAAGAACAGGACAAGTAGACATCCATCTAAGAGAATATAGATAGCTATTACTTTGTGGGATTTATAATCAAAAAGCATCAAACCTTTCTAGTTTCCCATAGAAAGTGTAAACCGTCATTTTGTTTGGTATGCCTATAACACATCCTACTAATGGTACTCAACAGTGCAACCCATACATGTCTCCCAGTATTAAAACTACACATCATCTACAATTTTCTAAGCAACTTATTGAGGCTCTTATCTTCATATCCACTCATGTTTTCATATGCACATGTGAATAGACAATGTTGCCAAGGGATCTAAGAATGATTGAATAACTAGAATGGGACGAGGACAAATACATAGTCACTCTTTAAAGTTTAGGGCATTGCTAATCAATATTCATGCTCCACATTAACCTACAATTGTATACTCCATGTTACCATTGATCAACAATGAATGTACCACTTTATCTATTTTGCTTACAATAAAAGATGACATGATAAATTGAATATCATTGCAAAATAACTAGGGTTCTAGGATTGACATTTAGTGGCACATTGTTTCAATCTACTAACATAGAAAGTGTCATTGTCAAGCATGTTTGCAATACGTTGTGGAGCGCTCATGAGTGTAGCTCATACATGTCTACAAATATTAAAACTACATATCATTTGCAAATTTCTAAGTAGCCTATTAAGGCTCTTATCTTCATGGCCATTCCCATTGACATATGATCATGTGAATAGATAATGTTTCTCCCCATGAATTTAAGAACGACTAAATAACTAGAATGGAACGAGGAAAAATACATAGTCACTCTTCAAAGTTTAGAGCATTGCTAATCAATATTCATGCTCCACATTAACCTACAATTGTATACTTCTTGCTACCATGCATCGACTAGCAAATAATGATTGTACTAAATTAGTGATTTTGCTTACGATAAAAGATAACATGATACATTAGATATTGCTACAAAATAACCTAGGATTTTAGGATTGACATTTAGTGGCCCGTTATTTTTATCTGTTGACATAGAAATTGTCAAACATCAAATTGTCAGGTATGCTTGCAATACATTATGCCAAATGCTCACGAGAGGTGTCTACAAAGATTAAAAGTACATATTCTCTACAAATGTCTAAGTAGCCTATTGAGGCCCTTATCTTCATATCCACTCCCATTGTCATATTCTCAAGTGAATAGACAATGTTTCCCACTAATCTAAGAATGATTGAATAATCAAAATGGAATGAGGACAAATGTATAGTCACTCTTTAAAGTTTAGGGTATTGCTAATCAACCTTCATGCTCCACATTAACTTGCAATTGTATAGTACTTACTACCATTGACAAAAAAAAACAGTGACTTTACTAACTTATTGATTTTGCTTACAATAAAAGATGACATGATACATGAGATATCACTAAAAAATAGCCTAGGATTCCAAGATTGACATTTAGTGGTCCGTTGTTTCGATCTCCTGATATAGAATGTGTCAAACATTATTTTGTTAGGTGTGCTTGCAATACATTGTGCTAACTAATCAAGAGTGCAACCCATACATGTGTAGAAAGATTAAAATTAACATCATCTATAAATTTTTAAGCAACCTATTGAGGCTCTTATCTTCATATCCACTCCCATTTTCATATGCACTGGTGAATAAATGTTTCCCATGAATGTAAGAACAATCAAACCACCACAATGGAATAAGGACAAATACATAGTCACTCTTTGAAGTTTAGGATTGCACTTTGGAATGAGAGTGCTTGTCAACATCATCATGCTCACAAAAAACAAGTGCAATATTTCTCTTCTCCCTTCCTTTGCACATCATTATTGCTATGTTGTCCCTTCTTAGTCTTCCTTTCACTTGGAAGGACCCATTATCTATATTGTATGATTTTTGTGCTCTTTCAACAACTTTAGTGGCATTTATCTGTACCAAAATTGAAACTTCCTCTATCTTGACTTGCAAACTAGTCATAAATTTTGCATCTCTACAAGTACTATCAACACTAGCTCCCCTTGTGCCTCACATACCCAAGACTCGTCCAAAATGTCACCATGTACAATACACATGTTATGCAACATTAAGCAAGACTCAACCATATTGGGTACATCATGCAAGTGCGTATCACATCACTTCAACAACATTCTAAACCTTGCTTTCAACATTCCAAATCCATGCTCCACTAGCATCCTTCAACTTGACTGTATACAGTTCCAATAATATTTTTCTCGAGGCCAACCATCTTTGCAACCTATGAATGGAGACAACATCCAATAGTGTGGAGGATAAGCATAACCTCCAAGCAAACAATATATGCCAAACTTGTTAGCTTGACAATGCTTTCTAAGTTGACATTGCTAATAGTTCCAATCATGCATCGATCCACACCAACCACAATTATAGTCCCAAACCATTCAAATGATGACATGGTGTTTTTTAGCACCACGGAGTGGAATCCCTTCCTATTAAAGTAGTTCGTATGGTTCTCTTTTGGTGCTAAAATAGGTTTGTGGCTACCATCTACTACACCAATTACACATGGAACACCTTGCAAACATTGGAAGTCTTCACTATACTTCCTCATCCTGTTAGGAGATGGCCACTTTATATATAAGTCATGGAGCCCTGATTCCCTCAATGCATTACATAAGTTGATAACTATGCTCTGTATAGAAGATGCTGATATACAATACAACTAAGTGATAACTTCCAAAAGAGCACTAGTAGCAAGCTAATGCAATGCAACACATACGTGTTTCGCAACACTAATTGACTTCCTCCAGTTGCTATATTTTCATCGAAAAAGTGGAGTAAGAAGTATGCAAGGAAATCAATCCCTATTGATTTGCATCCTTCTCTTAAACATTTTACTTGAGTAACTCTTGAAAAGATATCTCTCCATGAAGCCAGCTTGTCTTTCATATGCTTAACATGACCTAAATTCATGGCGTCAATGATCAATGGGCTCCTTACAAGTGCGGATAATTTGACTTGCCAAATGGTTGAGAGATAGAATTCATTGAGCCACTTTGTCCACAACACCTTTAGTCATCATGGACTTTCTAAGCTCCACGATAACTACCATGCATGCAAACACTGCTATTGTGAGAAGACTTGAGGAAAATTGATTGTCCATGACCTAAAATCAACAAAAGGACAAGATCCATGTCACAAACAAACTTGAACATTTTTCCTATCATATGAAACAAATATATCACAATAGAATTCACCATGTACTATAAATGAAGCAACTAAGGTACTATTCAACCTTAAGAGCAAATTCAATGCTCACCGAGTAATACAATTCCTAGCAAATCAAGTTTATGTGGCTCTCCTTCTTTGTGCTTAGCATTGAAATATCTTTGTTGTGTCACCATATATTTTGTTGTTGCTACCATAGCAAGTAGAGAATCTTCCAAGACTCTATCATTTTTATGGTGTTGCTATTGACTTTGTTGTGATGGAGCGAGTTTGATTGTTTCTGAAGTTGAAACTCTTTGAGCCTCTAGAGCACTTGCATTTTCAAGTTATCCACTCGTATCTTTTTGAGACACCTTGTTGGTATCTTTGTTTGGATTTTCTTATTCTCTTCTTTCTAGGGTCACCATCATCTACCCTATCAGTGTGGTTGAAGCATGGTTATACCTCACAACATTGGCACAAGAGTGGATGTACTCATCAACAATGCCAAACCAATGGAAAGTAATTCTTTTGTCATTCCATAGGATGTTATTATAAATCTTGTCCTTTTTGTAGTTGTCATAAACTAGAACCCATCTCTCCTTGTAGACCTTGCTATCCTTGTCAAAGTCCGAAAAAGGGATACTAATTGAATTGCCACTTTGTACCACAAGTCTACCCACTGGATTAGGGTCTTTCCAAATTCATGTGCCACAAGGAGGAGAAGTTTGATATTCAAGAAATAAATATGACTTTTTCTTGAAGGATGAGTGGGGTTTACATCTATTTTATATCAACACACACGCGTGCATGTGCGCGCACACACACACAAAATTAAACACAAGCATGTATATACACTCTCTCTTTTAATTGGATACACACATATACACTCTCTCTTTCTATGGGTGCATGCACACACACACACACACACACACACACACACACACACACACACACACACACACATTGTATGAAATGATATGATATTGTAATGGTGAAATATGGATATGCAATGTGTATATACTCCAAAACATTCACAAATGCATGTACACTATAAAAAATAGTTGAATTATTTAAAAAATTAAAAATATAGGATGATACAATAATTTTAATGGTTAAACATGTTCATGCAATGTATATGTGCTCTAAAACCACACATAAATACACATAGATGGTAAAGACACATAAACAATACATGTGCATGTACAGATGTAGATGTGTACATATATATGTAAGCACATGCACATATTTGCATATATGCATACATACTCACACACACTTAAACATATACGAGAGAGAGAGAGAGAGAGAGAGAGAGAGAGAGAGAGAGAGAGAGAGAGAGAGAGAGAGAGAGAGAGAGAGAGAGAGAGAGAGAGAGAGAGAGAGAGAGAGAGAGAGAGAGAGAGCATATTTATGAGATCAGACAAATGCACACACATGTGTAAAGCACATGTACACTCATCTCTAAACATATATATGAGCGAGAAAAAATGGAGAGAGAAATAGCAGAGGAGAGAGAATGAATACACACTTTAAAATGCACACTTACGAACATGCACACATTCACATATACAAACACACACATCCACATGCAAATATATATATATGCAATGCATACACACATGTATAAACACATATGCATACTTACACACACATGAGATGAAGAAAGATGAGAGATAGGAGGGAGAAAAATAGAGGAGCGAAAATAAAAATGATGAGAGAGGGCACACATTGATTAGACTATGCAAAATATACACACTTATTAGAGCATACACATACATATACTTATACATATACCTATGCATGCGTATACGCATACATATATGCATACATATGCTTATATATATAAATATAAATACAAGTATGCTTATATAATGCATGTGCACACACATTCTTTACATCAACCTCTCATGAACACTCTTGCCACATGAAATTAGGAGAAGACCTAGGCGAAGCACGTGGTACTAGGCAGGCTATATATAATGCCGGAACGAACCATGAGTGCATCCATGATGAATGAAAGGTCTGTGCTTCAGGCATGACTGATAAGGGCTCCCCTTCTTCGTCCTCGTGCAATCCTCAGCAGCTCATTGGCCTCCCAGACGCCCATCCTCGCGTCCAGCGCTTCCTGCAATCCCTCTGTCCCCTGAAAGAACCCGCCACAGTAGTCCCCAGGCCTTCCTCCAAACAGTCCTTCCCTGCCCTCCGGAGTCGGCCGCCTTGTGTGTACCATAACTTCAAGGACCTCGGACTCTCCCTTTGCTTCGAAGACTCGGTCCTGCAGGCGCTGCACTTCTACAATGGTACCCATGGCTATTCCTCTTACGCGGGAGAACTGCCCTGCGGATTGAGGTAACGCACAGAGGGATAAAGAAGGAAAGAAGAGACCCAATTGAAGCACATGAAGTTTTCTGACATTCTCCCATATATTTGGGAAAGCGGCCTCTTTTCCCTCGTCTTTCCTCCCCATGATTTTGTTATAATTCAGAACGTGGGAATTGTAGTGCAAATTGGAGTAAACGTCTTTGTTGGCTGAAAGACATGTTAACTTGTACTAGAGGCCAAATTGGCCTACGTGATGAATCAATATACAACAAATCCATTCGATGTCAAGTTCCTATCTAGCCTAGCATGCCACAATAGTATCATCGTGATAAACTATGATTTAAGAGTACCATCCTAACGAACTATTAGTGATCTACTCCTAACTTCATGGAGTGGGTGTGATGAGATGTAATGTATCATACATGGTGGAAGAGGCATAAAGGGCTCTAATACCCACTCTTCCCTATTACAAGCTTTGCAATCTCTTCTCCATAGCTCTATGATGTAGTGAGTGGATCTGCGCAATCTACCTTCGAGACAGGTATGGTGGACCTGAAGAAGCTTGTATTATATATCTGAAATCTTTTGTTGTCTCTGTGTAATAGGCCAGGCCCTCTTGATGCATCAGTAGCTTCACGAGACAAAGATTGATACATCTTTGATTAGGGTAGTCTATTAAGCAAGCTAATACCCTCTCTAAACAAGCAATGATATTGTTTCCAGATCTCATAGTATATATGACATCTAAAAATAATCTACCTCTCAATTGGAAGCTTGCATATCTTGTTCTCTATGCTACTTTGCTTGCCTCAATCATAAAGATGCACATTGAAACTCTCATTTGGCCAATAGCCTGTATTAATGTACAACAGGTTTGTAACAGCTTATGAGAGTTGTGTTTTCCATGGTGTAGAGAAGAATTTCTAGGTCTATGAGAAGTAACTGTGGCTGTAATTCATATACTTTCCACATGGAAATACTATCTTTTGGGGGGGTTGATCTCACTCTACAGACATACAATCAAACATTGTGCTATTTTAAGACTTAGACTAAGTTGTCTGAAAAGCATACAAGATGGGTTAATTTTCTCTTTATGTTTCATTTTCCGATTATGCATATAGATTGTAAAAAGAATGTAGTGGTTGATGTACTGCCTCATAAGCCTCAAATTTCAGTTGTTAATCTAGTTTGGGATGCCATGAAGGATCAATATGCTACTCATTCTGACTTTGTCAATGTTTATGATCAGCTTAGTAATGGCCAAAGACATGAGTATTTCATGTTAATAGGTGGCTTTTTGATGATGCATGGACAATTGTGTGTCACAAAGCAGTTTAGGCCAAAGGTGATGATAGAGAGTCATGCTCCTCCTTATGCAAGGCAAACATGTATTGATGCTACAATTAAGGCAATGGAGTACTTTTTCTATGGGTTGCTTTGAGGTACAATGTAGAGTAGTTTATTCGTATATGTATGATATATTAGAAGGTCAAGTATGATAGGTTGAGCGTGCCAAGTTTATATGTAGTCTTTGCCTATATCTATTAGACCTTGACAAAGCATTACTAGGGAGTTTATCTTTCATCTTCCAAAGATACCTACAGGCAGTGATGGGTGAGGAAGAAGATAAAGTTTGATTATATGCCATGATTATTTTTGTAGCATATTTTTAACTATCATGGCATGTTGGGGTTGATCATTAGTGATTGAGACTTGTGGGTGACGTTTTTTGTTTTGGAAGGGTTTGTTTGGGAATATGGGTATCATGTTGAAATGTTCTTCGTTCTTTTATTCAACCACAGATAGATGGCTAGTCCAAAGAAGAAAACTCTACAATTTTGGATCTCTTGAGGTGTCATATATTAGAGCATAAGTTATAGTGGGAGCACTACTTGCCTTTAGTTGAGTTTCCATATAATAATATAGTGCATAGTTCCACTGGTAAGGTTCCATTTGAGGTTGTGGAGGATAGGAAGGAAGTGTCTACTATTCCACACACCAAAGATTAGATCTTTGAGGTTGATTGCTATGTAGAGACCATGGATATGGCTTATGAAAAGGTCAAGTAGACACTTCAAAGTTCACAAGAGAAGTAGAAGAGGGTAGCTAATTGCCATACATGTGCTTTGTAGTTTGTAGAGGGCGATTATGTATTGTTGTGTTTTGAAAAGATAACATTGAAGAAGATGAAGGGCAAAGAGAGATTGTATTCGAAGTTTGAATATGCATTACTTTGGGCTGTTTTAGGTATTGGAGAAGATTGATGATGTTGTATATAGGCCAAAATTGCCTCCACATTGTCAGATATGTAATGCCTTTTATGTACACTACTAAGACCTTTTCATAGTGATGTGCTAGAGGATGTATTTGTTGAAATTTAGCTAGAGATTGAGGAGTTGGAAGAGGTCTTGGTCCTTGAGCACATTTTGGCATGTAAGGAGAGAGAGATCAAAGGCACAATTTCCAAGAGATACTTGGTGAAGTTGTAGAATTACCCATCAATGGATGCTAAATGAATGGAAGAGAGTGACTTGGCAGACTAGTCATAGTTTTGCAGCTATATCTCGATCCTTTTAGTTAGAGCTATCTTTGGATCGAGCTTAGTCAAGTTTAATAGAGTAGAAGTTTAGAGCATTGCTTGATGTTCAAGGGGGAGATAGCACTTTCAGTCCTCTAGTGATGGACAGCTCTAATGTATAGTGCATCTCAAATGTATTCAATATGTATTCAAGGTACTGTTTGTTGACATCATGTCTACCATTGAATCACTATTTAGTGTATTAGTTACCGTAGTTGGTATGCATATGGTATGGTTTTTCATTTGCAAATTTGAGATTGTACATTTACATGAGTTTATGATCATTAGAGGTTCATTACCATTTGTTGGTTTGTAGTAGATGATTACTAGTTTTTTTGTGGTATTCAACTAGTTTTATGGACACAATGTGTTTTATGAATGCCATTGAGAGGTCAACCATTATTTATGCTTAGTCTATGCTTTACTATGGTTGTTAACTAGAATACTTAAGATATATTCGTATGGATGCATCCTATGGTTTCTCTTAGTAGTTTTGGATTCTTTTGGTCTATTGTGTTTTGGATATGCTAGCTAGAAATTTTTAGCAAGTGCTTGGCAATAGCATGGTTATGCAACAGTAGCTAATATTAGTTTACTATGATGCCGTATAGAGATTCTAGTGGAATATTTTTTGCTTTTAGCACATGGTAGTGCAATCGAGGACAATTACAAGGATTTCAAAAGGGAGGTTTGTCATGAGGATGTGAACTTTTGATATTGTTTTAAGCATTTGATTAAGTTGTTAATCAAATGTGCAAATGTGAGGCGTATATGTGATGTGCAAGTGAGTCATTTCACAATGTTAGACCAAGGACCGTAAGATATCAGTTGATGTCAAAGGCAAAAGTAATAAGTTGTATTGGACAAGTACTAGTGGTGGGTGCTTGGTGTTAGTTTGGGCCTAGGATTTTTATTTGACCAATAAGTATTAGTGATAATAGGAACTAGGCATTAATTAAACAGTGCTAGTTCAAGGGTCAATTAATGCTCAAGAGCACTTGGAGGACAAAATGGCCCAGCCAATTTTATTGTGAGCAAGCACAATTAAATTTTTGGGTAGGAACAAGGATTAAAATTAAATTTAAGAGTTTTATAATTTTGAAAATTAATTATATGGCTAAAAATTACTGAAAAATGGATTAAAAAGACTGTCACTCGGCAAAACTTTCCCATGCAAGTGGAGAAATGGTTGTGAAGGCTATTGGGAGCTCATTCTAGCTAGATGGAGGTTGAGAGAGAGAGAGAGAGCTAATCATTAGCTTTAATTAAAAAGCCCCAAAACTCAAGTTAAGTATTGAATTTTAACCTTTTATTAAAAAAAAAACGTAGTCCTAGAGAGTTTTAGTGTCCCATATGCAAACCCTAATTTGGGAGGCCCCAAACTTTCTTTAAATAGAGAGATCGCCCTCCCATTCAGTCAATCTCATTTTTGTCAGTTTGCATGTGTTGTAGCTTTGCTGTCCACACCATGCTTGTCGAGGATATCTCTATTGGACCTGTCCATCAGTATGCTCTATCATTAGGTGCTTGCTGCCTAGTCTTCCTTTGTGATTCGGACTCTTTCCAACCATGATCTACTTGTTGGTCATCTTGGCAGTTGCAATCTACACATTAGAGCTTCATGTGCTATTGATCTTCAAAGACAACCCTGTGTTTGATGCTGTTCAGTTGTTGCCCATTGTAGGCGACCACATTGCTGCTTGTGTTTTACTGTTGCTATTGCTATCCAATTTGGTTGACATCTTCCGTTGCTATGCTTTGCAGTTTCTAACCTTCCTCAGGGTGCCACGTCATCGTCTATTGTTGCGTTTGCAGATTCTCTCTCCTTGCTTGTTTGTCTCACTAATCCAGCCACACTTCAGCTGCATTTGCTGTTGACAGACACCTATGGAGATTGCCTTGCTATGTTTCAGGATCCGTCAGAGTATGACACTCTTTCTAGCTTATACTCTTTGCCTTGCTCGTCGAGACACGAGAGTTCCGAGGTTAGTATTCCTTCATTGCATAGTGTGTTAGCTGCACTAGTATTGTATTATTCAAATTCATTTAGTTTCTTATTCACTGTGTTCATTATCTCTGTGTTACCCTAACCCTAATTGAAATCTGTTATTAGTTTGTTCTATTATCATATGGTTATCTTTGAGTTTTTTGTGTTAGGGTATTTCTCCATATACTAGCATGCGTTGGTACACTGGGGGCTATTCCAATCAATAGGGAGTAATCCAAGACCACATCATAGCTCCAAAGAAGCCTTTAGCAACAAGTGACAACTTCTATGAGACGACCAGCTTTTGGGCTTAAAATAGTGGGCATGAGTACTGTTTGGGCATTAGATAGTGGGCGAGTGTTGTTTGGTGCCAGCCTATACAACGGTATTCTAAATTTTCTCTCTTGGGGATGGGTAGAAACTTGTGGGATGAGGATGAGCAAGGCATGAGGGAGATGTTGAGAAGGGCCCTATAAAGTAGAAGGCGAATGGAGCTAATAAAGTCCATGCTCTTGAAGGCCCATTCATAGTATGGTTCCTTAAGTAGCATCCTCAATAAAGACGACTTGTTTGATAAAGATAAATATATCCCAAGATGGCAAGGCCATAGATTGAGAGGAGATGGAAGCCCAAAACTAGAACATGGAGGACCTTCACAATGGAACTTGAAGATGATGGACCATCAAGTAAAGTAGCATAGTGCCAACATTGCTAATAGATGTGGATGAAATGTCACCTACGATGATTGTGCCCTCCTGGGAACGGAAATTTTGGAGCCAATTACTTTTGGGAGTTGTGTGACTTGTAGCACTGCTATCAATGAGCTAGGGCCTCTTTAAAGATGAGATAGCCAAAGGAAAGCCCTCCACCTGACGGATGAATCGTGTGAAGGAAAATTGATTCATTGTAAAGATATGCTAGGATTTACACTGAGAAAGCACAGAATGTAAGGGAGAGGGTGTGTTGATGTAGGGCAGCCTATTCTAGGGTCGCCAGATGGTTGACACTAGTAGAAAACAGGTCACTAGGTAGGGCTGTAGTCAATGGAGGCTAGACAACCAATATAGATAGGCTGAAGGTTGAAGATTGGGTGCCAATAACAGGAGAGAGAGTGTAGACCAATGTGACCTACAAAACAAGGATAGGGCTGAATGATAGGCAGCTTGTCTATTTATAGATGAGTGAATCCCCTCCCAAATTAGGGTTTTGCTTATGGGACATAGAAACTCTCTAGGAACACATTTCTTTTTAATGAATGTTTTAGTAACTGCATGTTTTGAGGCTGTTTAAAGAGCTAATTAGTTTATAACGTACTTTTACCTTAACACCCCTTCTTAAGCCCAAAATTGGAACTAGAAAGGGACTTTAAGAAAAGCTCAATCCCATTTTTACCCCAAGTTGTCCCACCCCAAAGCAGCCATGGCATTTGACAAAGAGTGCACGCCGGTTGCCCAGGGGCCTACCAAGACTACAGAGGCGATGATTATCTTACCCCATGGAAGCCCAAGTGATCACTCCAGAGAGGCCAAAGCTTTGGGCAAAGGGTGCTTGTTGGTTGTCCAATGGCTTTCTAGGATCTTCAAAGGTGCATGGAACCATTGGATCTTTTTTTTTGGTGGGTGGGTTTAAGGTTTTAAACAACATTTTTAATCCTATCAAATAGTCTGTGCTCAAGCGGGGGATTGGAAGGGGATGGTCAGATCCAACATCTCACAAAACAAACAAGTTATCCTGACTATCTATGCGTGTTGGTGATGAGGTATAAGGGTGAAGAGGTAAAGAAGTATATAGGTGCGATGTTAAGGTGATAAAAAAACATTGGTGAAAATAGATTAGGATCTACTCAGGGGTGCTCTACACAATGAGATGGAAAGAGTAATGCTACATGATAAGAATGCGCATGCAACAAGGTGCCACTTGGACAATGTTCCTCATTGAGAAATTGTTTACTTGCCCAAACGTCCATTTACAAAGATAATGATGATGCTGCAATGCAAAGGATAGGTACAATAGAAAAGGGAGGTGGATGTTGAAGACAAATGGTGAAACCTGTTGAATACCAAGAAAGGGTAGGAACCCCCTTTCAACCATGTAAGTCGATGTTGAATGAGGAAGAGGAAGTGGATGTTGGTCTTTGTGTGGACTTGAGAACCATGATGAAGGATGAAGATGAAGTACCCAGGTCAGAGGAGCTAGTGAGAAGCTACTATTGTGATAGCATCAAGAGATGTCACAAGATTTGCCTTAGGACGGGAAGTCTCTGTGCTAGTAGAAGAGCAGGTGTCCGAGGAAGATAGAACTAGAAACGGTAAACTTCCTACGTCTGTAGCTTAGGATATTAGTCCTAGATTGAAAAATCTTGCAAAAGATATTAGAGTCTATAAAAAAATAGGAGCTTCTTAATGAGATGCTTCAAAGGAAAACAAAGCAAAAAGTAAGGCTAAAATGAAAAAAAATAGACAAGTGTAAATCAGCGAGTGTATAGATGTAGCGGAAGACAAGTGAAGGAAATCCTAGGCCCTCAATAGCTTATGGGCCCGACTCATTAGCCTAAGAAACTTATTAAAAACTAGACTAGCCTAGAGTACCCTAAGGGTGCTAGCCTAAGTGTGTAGCCACCATCGTGCATGACGATTAGCAGGTTATTGCCAATGAAACCTATGTTAAGGTAGAGAAATGGTCTTAGGTGGAAAAATGGTCCTAGGTGGGGGGAGGAGTGCAGGAGGGGACCTTGGAATGGATGCAAAGAGTGCGAATGGAGTAGTGTTAGTAGTCTACTCACCCAAACCATCAGAAGCACTGTAAGGTGGGGGTGAGTGAGGCTGCCCGTGTGTCAAGAAGAGGAGATGGGGCAGTAGTGGGAGGCTTAGCCCCACTTGATTGTTTGGGGGGGGGTGGAGGCAATCATGGTGTGCTGTGGTTTTCTATAGCTGAGAGACCATGGGCCTTAGTACAACACTCCTTGTTTGGTATTTGTAGTTTCGTGCGACGAAAGGGTGTCACCCTGTCAGAGTGCAATGAATGTAGAAGCGTATGGACAAGACTGAAAGATGATGAACATGAGAAAAAGGGAGAGAGAAAAGAGACTAAAGAACGCATAAATTTGCAATCAATGAATGCTGAAATGAAGAGGGTAGAGTACAAGGGTTGTTGATGTATCTCCTCTAGTCGAATCTCCCCCACCAACACTTGAAAAGCAAGTAAGGAGGGCAAGTTGTTAGTGGGGCATAAATAGCCCAAATAAAAGGCCATAAAATAATGTAGTTGACTAGCAAAAGACTGGCTGACTTGATCAACAACCAGCTAACAGCCTCATAAATGCATAAAGTAATTACTGTTGACCAGCTTGCCTGCCATGTGGCGAAGTCGCCTGCCCAAAAAGGTGCCCGTGCATTGTGATTGTTGAAAATGCCCACAAACTGACAACAAAAATGCGTAATGCTCTCCGAGAGTACTTCCAAGAGAATTGATTGCATCAATAGTAGCCTGAGAAATGCTAGTCCAAGGGATGACTAATCTCTAACACCCCCTCTCAGACCTTGGACACGGCACAAGGCTTAGGGATTTGGAGTGCTATCAGAGAACAACTTGAGGAATGCCTTCATAAACAAATTTGCAAGATTATCCTCTGTATTGCAATAAACCACATCAGTGGTCTCATCTAAGATCTTCTCTTGAATGAGTGGTATTGAATCTCAATGTGTTTCGACCTAGCATGAAGCTCGGTTTTGTGCCAAAGCAATACAACTCTCATTGTCACAATGAAGTATCGTAGGACCTATCTGAGGACAGCCAAGCTCTTTGAGCAACCTTTGAAGACACATTGACTCACATGTGGTAGAAGATGCTACTCTATACTCTGCCTCTGTGGAAGAAAGAGGAATGGTGGACTGCTTCTTGCTACTCCACATGATAATATCTGCACCCAAAGTAAAGCAATATCTTGTCGTTGATCTCCGTTGGTCAACATTGTCGGCCCAATTTGAATCCGTCCAACTTGTAAGAACCAAATGCGAATCTCCGATATCTACTAGATAATGAATACCAAAATCAAGGGTTCCCCTCAAGAATTGCAAAATCTGCATAGCATCCTTCCAATGTGCCATCTTGGGTTCACTCATAAACGCGGCTAACAAGCCTAGAGAAAAGTACAAATCAACCCGAGTGTTAAGAAGCCAAATCAAGGACCCAATCAACGGCTTGTAGTGGGTAGCATCTGTTGTTGGAGAATATGCATGGGCCGTAGCCTTCTTGTTCGGATCCATAGGAGTAGAATGGCCTTACATCCCTCCATCTCAAACGTGACCAAAAGCTCATGCACATACCATTGTCGGGAGATGAAAATCCCCCTCACAGTTTTGTAAATCTCATGGCCTAAAAGAAATGAAAAAGGCCCATATCCATCATCTTGAACACCTCGTGTAGCTCCGCCTTAATAGTCTCCTTGACCTTTTGGGCATGGTCACATATCAAAATAAGATTATCTACATAAAGCACGAACAATGCATGTGGAGATCGGAGGAGGTACTTTGATATCCCAACTTCCTTTGGAGGAACGAGTCTATCTTCTCGTTCCAAGCACGTGGAGTCTGTTTGAGGCTGTAAAGGGCCTTCAACCTATATACTTGTCCATTGGATGAGGAAAAGTCAAGAGGTTGCTCAACATAGATCTCCTCCTTCAAGTCATCATTTAGGAAGATAGACTTTACATCAAGTTGATAAACTGGCCATCTCCTATGGCTGGCTAGGGCAAGAATGGCTCTGATGGTAGCCATTTAAGCTATAGGTGCAAAGGTGTGATGGAAATCCACCCTAGGTGGCTATGCAAAGCCCTTTGCAATGAGCCACGCCTTGTGTTCTTACCTAGAGTATCATCACTATGATATTTGGTCTCGAAGACCCATTTTACACCAATCAACTTTCCATGAACATGCCTAGGTACAAGATCCCAAGTGCCATTCTGCTTGATAGCATCCAACTCCTGCTCCATAGCATAGCCTTCCAATGTTGGGACTGTAAAGCCTCCTTCACGGAGGTGGGCTTCCTATCCTGTAGAACACGGATCATCACACAATAGTTGGTACAAACAAGCTTGGTGGTATGTGCCTGGTTTCTCTAAGACCATCAGGGACCATTCTGCAACTGCCATTCCTCAGGAACTCCCTCAATCTGTGAATCATGGGGTATGTCTTGATCCTAATGAGGTGGAGATCGATACTACCCACATTGCTCACCATCTACTGAAGTCTTTGGAATATCCATTGGGACCAACTCAACGGGTAAATTTGGTGGTGAAGCAATCTTTGCCTCCACTGAGGGTGGAGTCTCAATAGGCAAAGGCTCTAAAGGCACAGGAGCAGATGTCCAACTATCACTTGGATAGCCAAGAATGGGATGCTCAGCAACCCCCTCTACAACTGGAAACTCCATGAACTAAACATCTTGACTTGTGTTTTTGGGTCTATGAAGAAAGAAGAAGAGGCAGAAGAAGATGGCATCTTGTAGACTCCATTCTCCTCATGTCTTGAACAAAAAACTTGTCGAGAAACACCATCAAGAACTCGGAAGGAGTTCTTATCAAACACCTTAGTGTCTTTGGGCCGGAGCAGTGGCCACCGCTGTCTACATTCTTAATCGATCCCCCCCCTTTTGAGGCTTAGTTTGAATAGAAGCTGAATGTCTCTTATTTCAAGGTATTCGGGTGTGATGCCTATACTCACATCTTGAAGAAGAAGAAGAGAGAAGTTTGAGCTGGTTTCCAAGAGATAAATGTTCATGGAATATAGCTCGCAATCCCAAGGATATAGGCTTTACGATCCCCATTTCTTGAGAGGTATACACAAGTCGAGATGTTTAGTTCATGGAGTTTCCAGTTGTGTACACCTCTCAAGAAATGGGGATCATAAAGCCTATATCCTTGGGATTGCGAGCTATATCCCATGAACATTTATGTAGATGTTGTCACCTGCTGTTGATTGGTCTTCTCCTACCCCTGGCTGTCTCAGAAGGTCCTCCAATGGCTGCAAATCAGACTAGTAGCATCTCCTCCCTCTCTCTTGCTAGCTAAATATACTAAAAATGCCTCTCTTTAGCCTCTAAAGACGTTTTTCAGTCTTGCATGGGTATTTTTGACAAGTGGCAGCCTTCCCAAATTGTTTTTTTAGCATTATCCATAATTAAATACTAATTTTTAATCTTTAAATACTGAAAATTAATCTAATAATTATTTCAATGTCCTGAAAAATAATTTGATAGGCCAATTATTAAATTGGCTTGGCAACTTCCATTCCCGAGTGTCTCTGCACCATCTTTGACCATCAGATTGGCGTTAAGTACCATTAAATCCCACTTCTCTAGTGTCACCAATTGACACTTATGTCCAAATGAATGACCTAGGCTAACAACTGACACTAGATGCCACCAAGTACCTGTGTGGCATAACTTATAGCAACTTTTGCCTTTGATATCCTGTGATTTTCTCGGGTCTTGGGCTCGTAAATTTACTCTAACCTTGGTTACACCTCACACGTGCAACATTTACTTAACCATGCGATTAAAAATTAATCCACATGTTAAGTGAGGTTTAAAAAATACATGTCCTCATGACATTGTCCTTTTTTTTCTTGATGAATTTCTCTCCTTCTGTTGGAAAGATTGTCCGGTCAAAGCCTTTGACTTGGGAGCATTTTGACCTTTGAATTGTTCCTCTTGGTGCAATACCATAAAAACCAGCTTCTCCCGCTTAAGGGCCTCTATCTACCGTGAAGCAATCAAGGTTGATTAGAATGCACTAAATCGGGGCGGTAATTGTGAAAGAAGAGTTATTGCTATATCCTCTGAGGTAGTCGTCTTCCTTCATTCTAGACTTGCATCTGCAATTGCAGAATTTAATTGAAATCTGTCCGCATAGAAGATGACTTGTTAGGATACGAAGACCTGATCTGAACCTCTAGAGACACTTTCTTCGTCACAAGCATCCGATTGTGTATTTGATCAAGTTCCAGCTATATCTCCAGAGACACGGTGCTTGCACGTTCATCAACTCAGATTTCTCATTTGAGAAAGCTTGGAGGCATCACAAGCTGTAGGATTATGGATAGTCTATAGGCTCGGTCATGAGTGCCAAATCATAAGACTCCAAGATGGCAAGCATCATTTCGTGCCATATGTGGTAATTCTCCCCATGAAGCTTTTGATTTGAAGGAAGAGCCGGCAACACATGGACCTTGTGGTCCATAATAGCTTGAAAACTTGCGTCAATTTTGGTTGACATTGTAAATGGAATGACTTGCACAAAAACAAGGGTAGTCTCCCTCTGACTCCGTGCACAATGACGATGCCTGCTAGGGCTTTCTCTACTTGTTATCAAAGAGTTCCACCCACTGGAAGTACTGAATACTCAAAATCTGTAGTAAAAGGCTGAAAATGCAGCCTTTCTTCCTTTAGGAACAGCAAGGACCTGCAAAAAACAGCAACTTCACTCGTTCTCCGCGTACAACTTACTCACTGCAGACTCCAAAGACTGAAAACTCAAAATTTTGTTGCGAAGAATCCTCACTATTAGGTTTCCCATGATCAATCAGCCCTTCAACACTACCCAAATACCATGTTAGAGTGCAGCAAATGTAGAAGCATTGGACAAGACTGAAAGACAATTAACACGAGAAGGGGGAGAGAAAAGAGACAGAAGAACGTAGAAATCTACAGTCAATGAATGCTGAAGAAGACCGCAAGAACACTCAAGATGGGAAGGCAAATCAAACCAAGGGTGTGTTAGAGATTAGTCATCACGTGGACTAGGATTTCTTGGGTTACTTTTGGTGCAGTCAATTCTCTCGAAGGTACTCGTGGAGGGCATTATGCATTTTTCTTGTCACTTTGTGGGCATTTCCAGCAATCCGAGTATGCAAGCACCTTTTCATGCAAGCGACTATGCCACATGGGAGGCATGCTGGTCAGCACTAATTATTTTATGGATTTATGAGGCTGTCGGTTGGTTGCTGATCAGGTCAGCCAGTTTTTTGCTGACCAACTGAATTATTTTACGGCCTTTAATTTGGACTATTTATGCCCCATCCCCTTTGTAAAAGTGGATAGCAAAGCTCCCTCGGAATTTCGCTCCCTTCATAGTGTAGGTTTCCTTCAGATATTGCGGCTTAATCAACCAGGACAATGTAGTCATCTTTGATCTTCGGCTCCATTTTATGAGCTTGATCTATTTAGCATGATTCAATGATTCATCATTCATCATTTTCTTTACTCTTCTTTTGTTGAATTTCTCAGTTTTTCTTCTCTTAGTGTTTATTGTACACATTTTGTGTTTCTTCTCGCAAACCCTAGTGTCTCTCTGATATGGTATGAGAGCATACTGTTTCATACCATACCGTTTTCACTTTTCTTGACATGGTGTTAGAGTAGAGGTGCTCAGAGAGCTAAAAGATCCTCTTCATTGGAGAAGGCAAAGACATGTTGCAGGTTCGGCATCACCTTCAGATTTCCCCTATTTTTCATTGCGTCATTGGGAGATACCATTGAAGATTGTTGACATCAACCTTTGCTCCCTACCCCACTTCCTAGTGCACTGGAGTGCGTGTATGTTTCCTCTGGCACTTAGTGCCACCACACCCTTCTGGATCAGAGAGATCATTTTGTATCAGCTATTAAATTTTTATGCTCTAGACAATATGACGCATCCAATGTGCACTAAGTCCTTGCGAACAAATGGAGGCTTTAAGACCCTATGCGACAATAAGTTATCTTGGAGACTGTTGCAATGTGCTACGGAGGTTTTCCCCATCCATTTTCGGGTGTAGTGGTTGTCTTGGCCACCAGTTATGCAGTCTGTCCCATTGAGAGAGAGTGGATGTTGGATACCGTCTTGTCAGTCCACTATATTGAGAGATGGTGTCTAATTGACTCCTACTCCTTCAGCTTTGCAGTCCGCTCCATTGAGAGATAGTGGAGCGGATGGTTGTTGCCCACCCATGGCTCCCCATAAGCTATCTATTTCCTCACCTCCCTTGTATCATTCCATGGATATTGGCTTTGATGTGGGCATCAAGGAGAGATTTTGTGTGATACCCCTCCCTCCAGTCCCTCCTCTACTGAGGTTTGAGAGGCCATCTTTGTGTTTTATCTAGCTTCTGTTCCATTGGAGCTCATATACCTTCTTTGGTACCACTAGTGGCATTTCCTTTGTCATCAAACTCTCCAACTTCTTTAGAGGCGGATCCCATTCCTTTAGCTTCAAAGGGGTTCCCTACTTATCATGCGGTTCTTTACACATCTTGTTGACAACCCTTTATTTTTTTGGGGTGGTTGACATCTCTCTGCCATCTCACCCATTTATTCTTATTGATACCTGGGATCTACATGTTTTTCCTAGTTTGGGGCTTAAGACGTTTCAGCCATGGCTTGGTGGCTAGGCCTTCATATTCCTTTTGGCATGGAGTAATGGAGCTTGTGGCTTTTCTCTCGAGATTGGGTTTTCAGGTTCCATCAGCTCATCATGTCTACTGTTCTTCACTACATGTTACCTTATAGGTGGAACATTTGAATTCCAGGGTGGATCTTCTCTCTCTCTCTCTCTCTCTCTCCTCTTTTTCTCTCCCTTTTGGGGCTGTTGAGAAACCAAGTCATTCAATACATTTCTTCCCATTCGTTCGCTTTGGTTTTGCAGTGACAATGTCTAAGTTTTCCTTCTCTTAGTGTTCGCCACACGTATTTTATGTTCTGCAAAACCTATTGTCTCCTTGATATGGTACGCGAGCATATTGTTGTGTCACATTTCTTGATAGACAATGCATTAACTCAACTTTTGTTGTAGCATTGCGAGCTCTCCATTGACGAATGTGGTCAAGGTGGGCTAAGGCATAGCCTCTAAACCAATTGATATGGTATGCGAGCATATTGTTGTGTCACATTTCTTGATAGACCTTGCATTAACTCAACATTTGTTGTAGCATTACGAGCTCCCCATTGATGAATGTGGTCAAGGTGGGCTAAGGCATAGGCATTCTTGGTCTTATCAAGAGGAGTTGTAGTGTTCAGGGAGGATGTTAGAAGTGGATGCAATGATGGAAGCGTGGAAAACTGCTGTAATAGATTGCTGAATACGAGAGGAAAGAGAAAAGACTCAAGAGAAACAGTGCAAAGGAAAAAGAACACTGCACAAAGAACTCAGAAGCAAAGAGATGCTTGGGGAATGGAATCCATATACCAAGACGTGAGATAGTGCAAATCCAATGTGAGTCATTGGTTGTGAAGGCACCAGCACTGACTCCCTCTCTCCACCAGAACTTGTAGGTGGTGAATGACATAGTGGAGGCGGGATTTACCTGAATATATAGGCCAAATCTATGCCATAAATGATGTCAATTTGGCCAGCAATAAATGCCTCAAACACCATGAAAATGACAAAAATAAAGTTCCTAAAATATCTTTAATGTGCCCAGCCCACTCTTTCATGCACAGACTCACACATGAACCGACAATATCCGCTAACACCCTTTCTTAGATCATGGGTGATCTAATACAATGATAAGAACCCATCATAGTCCATACAATAATAACCACTAGAAGAGAACCATGGATATCAAGGTAGGTAGTGGCTAGTCCATGACCAAGATGCCTTTGAGAGAATCTGATGTTAATGTCGATCGTACCAACTCTTGAAAACAGAGAGGAATCATAGTAGCTCTCAATATCTTTCAACAGTGCCTCTGAAATAGCACGTGACCATCCTATTACTAATGCCGCAGTGCATAAAGGATCATGGATTCCTCGGGACCACCAAAGTGTCCCCTCATTTGAACTCAAACTAGGAGCCAAGCTTGCTCTTTGTAAAACAACTCATGATAAACTTGAATGTCAATTTTGGATTGAGGATTTGTAATCCAGCTAGATGTACAACATGACCGGAACAACATCCCTTTTAGGAAAGCATAACCTGTGAATAGTTGGTTTTCATCTTTTTTGAGTAAATCTCCGTTGCATAAGGACAATGCATCATGACCAGAACAACATCCCTTTTAGGAAAGCATTTTTTGTGACCATAACTCAATGATTCATGTGCAGAATTGCAGTCTGCAGAACTCTGTATGTACTGTTCTTAGTGTCCAACATATCCAGAACAACATCCCTTTTAGGAAAGCGTTTCTTGTGACCATAACTCAATGATTCATGTGCAGAATTGCAGTCTGTAGAACTATGTATTTATTGTTCTCACTGTCCAACATATCCAGAACAACATCCCTTTTACCATGGCATCATTTCAGTAGTAAAACAGTTCCACAAACAACACTAAATTAGAGCTGAAAAACCCTGTTCTTGTGTCGCATGGTTATCACTTTCTTTAGTTTCTGCATTGGAGAAGCCAACAGCTACTCCTGAACCTGGACAGTGAGGCTCTTGCCTTAGTAGAAGTGCAAAGAAAACACAGAACTATACCTTTGATGGAATCAGCCCATCATGTAGAGCATTTCCTCTGAGAGTAGAGAGAGAGTTGACCAAAGGGAGCAAGCTCTATCTCCGTACAAGAGTTAGAGACGAAGAAGTACTCTCCATAGGTAATGTACTTGCAGCAATCTGCCATTAGCTCCTCAAAACTTCCCTCTCAGATCTGCCCCTCATGCCTATTACGTTTTTTTTAATGCTCTCTCTCTCTCTCTCTCTCTGGGAAATTTGTGCGACATGGCATACATGTAACAATTTTCCCGTTTAAACCTTCCGGTCTAAAATTCTCCATGATCGGTGTAAAATTTGACCTCGGCATAGACCAGAGAATTAATCCTTGTGCAAAAATGAAGATAATGATGTGAACAAATTTCGGGGTCCAAAAATATAACTCCCTAAATTTTAGGGATGGTGACCCTTGCATCCTCAAGTTGTTCTGAGCAACTTTTATCATTGCAACCACATCAAAAAGTGTAATGTTGCTCAGTTACGGTGACTTTTATTCCGTGAGCATTCTCACATGTGCATCTTCTGTCTTGGCCACACTCATTGTCCTGCACCATCTTCAGTGGCTAAGCACACAGTCCCAAACCATTGACAATCTATTTTTCAATGCCCATTCAATATGGAATCGGTTTTAAGGCTTAGACAAACCATTAGTCCGATTTGTCCTAATGGGTGCCTCTTCTGGCCATGCAAAGATCCTGGCTTAATCCAAGAGAACTCTAGGGGTAAAAAGCAACAGCAACTAAAGAAAAGAAAAATAAAATATTTATATAAGTAAATAAGGAAAGCAACTGCAAAAAGTATCACAACCTAGTGACACCAAACACAACAAAATCAGCTTGAAACACTGTTGCCCAGCCCTGCACAAGCACAATCAGTGAAAACACAGTGGCTGAAGTAAAAAACACAGGCATAAACTGCTATAAATGCAGTTTTTTGGCCAAGAAACAGGTCGTCTCAGCCAGTAGACGCCCAAATGCCAATATGGAAAGGTGAGTAACAGGTTCCCAGCCCTGGAACAAGCCCAAAAACTGAAAACACAATGGCAGTTTGCAAAATGCTGATGAAAATAGGCCAAAAATGATTAGAAGATGGTTGCTCAGGCTGGAATTCAGTTGCAGCAGTCAAGAACAGGTCCAATCAGCAAATGAAAAGTCAAAATGCAGACCTGCACCAATAGAAAAAAGTAGCAAGAACCTTGATCTTGAGCTCTGGTACGATGTTAGAAGTAGATGTAGTGATGGAAGCGTGGAAAATTGCTGTAATAGACTGTTGAACACAAGAAAAGAGAAAAGAGAAACACTACAAAAGAAAAGAACACTTCACAAGGAACTCAAAAGCAAAGAGATGCTCAGGAAATGGAATCCATACACCAAGACATGAGACAATATAGATCCAACGTGAGTCACTGGTTGTGAAAGCACCAACACCGGCTCCCTCTCTCGACCAAAACCTGTAGGTGGTGAATGATGTAGTGGAGGAGGGAGTGACTAGAATATATAGGCCAAATCTATGCCATAAATGATGTTAGGTTTGTCAGAGTGCAGCGGTGCGGAAGCGTAGGACTGAGAGAGAGAGAACGCAGAGAGAGAAGGGAGAGAAAGAGACAGTGTACACTGAAGATCTGCTGTATAAAGAATGCTGAATACAAAGATATACACGGGCGCAGTGCGCTGGACTGCGTGTCTCCACCTCGACGATGCGACCTGCTGTCCACCTCGAAGTCTGCTGCAGTCTGCACTGTCTGCTGTCTGAAATCTGTGAACAGAGACAGAAATCTGCACGGCACCGGTCTGTAATCTGCGACAGAGAATAGTGGCCAGACTGCTGAAAACGTCAGCAATAAATAGGCGAAAAATCACCTAGAACGGGGCTCAAAACTGGGGCGCAGCCTGGAATAAAATGGCTGCAGGCAGTCGGACTGCCACGTGGCAGTCCGACTGCAGCAGTCCGACTGGACTGCACCTGCCTGGCTGTACCTGCCTGGCTGTGAACCTCTCTAACACCCCCTCTCAGAGCCTGGGCAGGGCAGAAGCTTGAGGGATTTGGAATGTTGCCGAAGTAGAGCCTGAGGAAGCGCCTTCGTAAACAAATCCGCAAGATTATCCTCCGTCTTGCAATACTCCACAGTGATGGTCTCATCCAGAAGCTTTTCTCGGATGAAGTGGTACTGGATCTCAATGTGCTTCGTCCGGGCATGAAAAACAGGGTTCCTCGCCAAGGCAATGCAACTCTCATTGTCACATCGCAGCAATGTAGGACGAGTCTGGGGGCATCCAAGCTCCTCCAACAATCTCCGAAGCCACACAACCTCGCATGTGGTGGAAGATGCGGCTCGATACTCCGCCTCAGTAGATGAAAGGGCTACCGTGGGCTGCTTCTTGCTACTCCAAGAAATAACACCTGCACCCAAAGTAAAGCAGTAACCTGTTGTAGACCGCCTGTGGTCCACGTCACCGGCCCAATCCGAGTCGCTCCATCCTGCAAGTACAAGATCTGACCCATCTGTCCCTGCGGGGTAATGAATCCCCAAATCAGACGTCCCCCTCAGATACCGAAGTATCCTCTGAGCAGCCTGCCAATGCACCGTCTTAGGTTCACTCATGAACCCTGCCAAGAGCCCAACAGCAAAACATAGATCAACCCTGGTGTTGAGAAGCCAAATCAAAGACCCTATCAACTGTCGATAGCGGGAAGCATCCGCCAAAGGAGAAGCTGAGTGGGAAGTGGCCTTCCAGTTCGGATCCATAGGAGTAGAGAGGGCTCGACAATCTTCCATCTCAAAAGTCACCAAGAGCTCCTGAACATATCTCTGTTGGGAGAGAAAGATCCCCCTCTGAGACTGATAAATCTCATGGCCTAAAAAGAAATGGAGTAGCCCCAAATCCGTCATCTCGAACGTCCGATGTAAAGCTGACTTTGTCTCCTGGACCTGCTGTGCATCATCACTTGTGACAATCAAATCATCAACATATAATACAAACAGCACACAGCCATCCTCGGAAGTGTGAACATACAGCTGCGGATCGGCCTTGGACCGCCGATATCCCAACTGAGTTTGGAGGAACGAATCAATCTTCTCGTTCCAAGCTCGCGGGGCCTGCTTGAGACCATACAGGGCCTTCTTCAACCTGTAGACTTTCCCATCTGAAGAACCAAAGCCAGGAGGCTGCTCAACGTAGATCTCCTCCTTCAAATCACCATTCAGGAAGGCCGACTTCACATCCAGCTGATAAACAGGCCATCTCCTATGGCCAGCCAAAGCAAGAACAGCTCTAATGGTTGCCATACGAGCTGTAGGGGCAAAGGTGTCATGACAGTCAATCCCTGGGCGCTGGGCAAAACCCTTAGCAACAAGGCGAGCCTTGTGCTTATCCAAAGTACCATCACTGAGATATTTGGTCTTGAAGACCCACTTGACTCCAATCACCTTCTTCTTCGGGGGGCGTGGCACAAGTGACCAAGTGCCATTCCTCTCAATAGCCTCCAACTCAGCTTCCATAGCTTTCTTCATGGGGCGGACTGTAAAGCCTCCTTCACGGAGGTGGGCTCTCGATCCTGCATAACTCGGGACATCAAACAATAATTGGAGCAAACAAGCTCCGAAGAATGCGCCTGGTGCCTCCGTGACCGCCGCGGACCATCCTGCGGTCCCCACTCCTCAGGAACCCCCTCGATCCCTGAATCACGGAGTGTGTCACGGGCCCAGCGAGGAGGAGGCCGAACCTCCCCTCGTCGTTCTCCAGTAGTAGAAGACTCTGGAATATCCACCGGTGGTAACTCCTCAGAAGGATCCGGTGGAACAGTAGACTCTGTGTCAGAAACAGAATCATAATCAAACGGCACAGGCTCCAGTGGAACTGTAGAAGGAGCCAAACTCTCCCCTGGATCTCCAAGAATGGGATGCTCATCACCCGTTGAAGAAGCCGGAACCTCCACAAACCGCACATCACGGCTAGTATATACATCCCGCTTGACGGGATCATACAGTCGGTAGCCTTGGGACTGGGAGCTGTAGCCAACAAATACCTGTTTTCGGGAAGCCGCTTCAAATTTGTCACGGTGAGCCTTGGGAATGTGAACATAGGCATCACACCCAAAGACCCGAAAGTAAGAAACATCTGGCTTCGTCCCAAAATAAGCCTCAAATGGAGTCATCCCTTCCACGGCCGAAGTAGGGGATCGATTAAGGATGTGGACTGCAGTAGCCACAGCCTCGGGCCACAGAACCTAAGGGGTCTGTCGGTGCTCCATCATGGTGCGCGCCATCTCGATCACACTGCGGTTCTTCCGTTCGAGAATACCATTTTCTTGAGGAGTATTGGTATTGGCAAACTCCTGGTGAATTCCTCTATCTGCACAAAATCGAGCAAATTCATTAGACACAAATTCACCTCCCTTGTCAGATCGCAAGGTCTTCAACTTCCGGTCTGATCGGTTCTCCTCAAAGAGAAGCCAATCCTTGAAGTGCGAGAAAGCTTCTGACTTTAGTGCCAAAAAGTAGGCCCATGTCATCCTGCTATAGTCATCCACGATCAGCATGAAGTACGAGCTCCCACGCAGGGACTCATTCCTCGTAGGGCCACATAGATCCGTAGATACTAACTCCATCGGTGAAGTAGACTGCCGCAAAGCGGTGTGGGGAATGGCATCCCTATGCTGCTTCCCCCTTATGCAGGAGACACATGGCTGCTGGCTCACCACTATATCCGGCAACCCTCGAACAAGCTGTCCCCGTGACGCCTTCCGAAGATAGTCATAGTTCAGGTGACCAAACCTAGCATGCCATAATTCAGACTGTGACTGTGAGGTACGAAGAAGAGTAGAGAGGGCAGTGGAAGACTTCAGTTTGTAAATGCCGTTCTCCTCATATCCAGATGATAGAACCTTCCTCGATTCACGATCAAGGACCCGCACTGTAGAACTGTCAAACTCCACCAGAAGACCAAGGGAGCAAATCTTATGGACTGAAAGGAGATGGTACCCCAATCCTGGTACATGCAAAACCTCTGAGGTATGGGTGCCACCTCGTCCATCCGGAATAAGCTGCATCTTACCCCGACCTGCAATAGAAACTGAAGAGCTGTCTCCAATGAGAACCTGCCCACGCGAAGGTCGCAGCTGGGCAACACCATCTGATGAAGGAGTCATGTGCCGTGAGGCACCACTATCAATAATCCACTCTCGAGATTGGGAAGCCGCCATCGCAGCTTCAGAAGCATTCGGTGAAGTGTCCTCAATGACAACTAAGTGTAGAAATGCAGCTGATGAGGGTGCAGCCACCGCTCCAGAATCCTTGGTTTCCTTCTTCTTGGTGTCCTTCGAGTCTTTGTCAGGGCAATCCTTCTTCCAATGGCCAGTTTTTCCACAAATATGGCATGTGGAGTCTTTGTCCTTGTCCTTCTCCTTGTCCTTCTTGGACTTGTTATCCCCCTTCTTCTTCTTTTGGTCCTTCCCCTTCTTCTGAGAGGCTTGACCTGTCAATGCCTCCGTCTTGGAAGCATTCTGTCCCTTTAACTGTTCCTCTTGGTCCAAGACCATAGGAACCAACTTCTCCCACCGAAGAGTAGACTCTCGCCCCGAAGCAATAAGGGCAGAGTAAAATGTACCGAATCGTGGCGGCAACTGGGACAATAGTGTGATCGCCATGTCTTCGGAGGAGATTGGCTTCCCCGCATTCTGAACCTGCATCTGTAGCTGCCTTAGCTTGTTAATGTGTTCCCTTAGCGAAGAAGACTTATTGACGGACAAGGTCCGCATCTGTACCTCCAAAGAAACCCTCTTCATCAGGGTCATCCGATTGTACATTTGATCAAGCTCCAGCCATATCTCACGAGCCACCGTCAAGTGCTTGATGTGAGCGATCACGGCTGTAGTGCATGATAGAAAGAGAAAGGATCGAATCCTGGCATTCAGTTTGTCCCAATGAGACTGGGCCCTGGCCAACTCCGCACGAGCATCGGAAGAGAGTTTGGACTCATCTCTTACGGAAGGCCGGTCAATATCTTCCTGTACCAACTCCGCCAAATCATAGGACTCCAGAATGGCCAACATCATAACACGCCATATGCGGTAGTTGTCGCCGTTGAGCTTCTGATCTGTAGGAAGAGCCGGTAGGACAGGCACCTTCCGGTCCATAATTGCCTGGAACTCCAAGTCCATCTCTGTAGACATCTTCACCTGCAATGCCTTCTCAAACGCAAAAGCAGCCCCCTCTGACTGGGTAAACTCAGCCTGCTAAGGCTCTTCTGCGTCCCGAAGCTTCTTCACCTGCCGGAGGCGATGAAAAAGCAAAACCTGCACTTTTTCAAAACTCAAACTTTCTCCGCGTCAAACAGCAGTAAACAGCAGCAAATCCACCACCTGTACTCCTTTCCTGTGCGCCCACACTCGTTTCAGCCTTGTTCCAAGGCGCAGCCCTCCTGTCTGCCCTTAAACGCAAAAAACGCAAATTTGTGTCGCGATGGAAACTCCTCTTCAGGTTGATTCTGCGCTCAGTCAGCCCTCAAACACTGCTCTGATACCATGTCGGAGTGCAGCGGTGTGGAAGCGTAGGACTGAGAGAGAGAGAACGCAGAGAGAGAAGGGAGAGAAAGAGACAGTGTACACTGAAGATCTGCTGTATAAAGAATGCTGAATACAAAGATATACACGGGCGCAGTGCGCTGGACTGCGTGTCTCCACCTCGACGATGCGACCTGGTGTCCACCTCGAAGTCTGCTGCAGTCTGCACTGTCTGCTGTCTGAAATCTGTGAACAGAGACAGAAATCTGCACGGCACCGGTCTGTAATCTGCGACAGAGAATAGTGGCCAGACTGCTGAAAACGTCAGCAATAAATAGGCGAAAAATCACCTAGAACGGGGCTCAAAACTGGGGCGCAGCCTGGAATAAAATGGCTGCAGGCAGTCGGACTGCCACGTGGCAGTCCGATTGCAGCAGTCCGACTGGACTGCACCTGCCTGGCTGTACCTGCCTGGCTGTGAACCTCTCTAACAAGGTTGGCCAGCAATAAATGCCTCAAACACCATGAAAATGACAAATATAAAATGCCTAAAATATCTATAATGTGCCCAACCTACTCTTTCTTGTAGAGACTCACACATGAGCTAACAATATCCGCTAATAGAGGAATACTAGGGGTAGGGTGGGGAAGTGGAGTACACGTGGGAATTAACTCACGAGTGCTTACCATGCATACGAGATGTGTATACAATGGATCCAAAAGTGGGTATGGGCTGACTGGGCATGGGCATGGTAGCTACATATACAACCCAAAGCAGAGGATAGATATCCTTGCATCTGAGAGGCCGATGGAAAGGGCGGTGAAGGTCCTCCAAGGGGACTCGGGAGGGATGGGGATATCCATCATAGATGTCTTGGGATAGACAAGTGTGCTCAATTGCAAGTGTGTGTAAGGCACAATGTTAATGGGCGGCATTTCTTCTAATGATGTACGAGGGTGCAGATTGACATTCACTTCTAGTGTACTTGACGTAGTGGTGGAATTTAATCCTAAGCTATTGAAAGAAAATGAAAGAGAATTGGTAGAAGAGGATAGGATGGGAGGTAAGTATGAATCAGAAATGCCAACTCCATGCTCAAAAGAAAAAGAGGATATAGTTCTACAAAACACAAATGCAAAATGCAAAAATATAGACACAAACAAAGAAGAACGAGAACTCTGAAGTGAGTGAATCAATGTTGTACATGATGGAAAGAGTATACAAGATGCTCAAAGGTAGAGCAATGAGAGTAGTAAGGCTGCCAAGGCTCGGCTATTGGATCCTAGTCCTTCTGATCCTATCTCTTGGCATCACACATCTTGCTCAAGAACACATCATACTTGGGTGATAGGAGATGTGACAATAGAGTCACAGTAAGGTCTTTTGAGGCAACACGCTTATCTAGGATGCAAGCTCATTTTGAATCTCCTCCATCTACGTGATGTGACCTTTCATTGTATAGGAATCAGTGAGAGAAAGATGTCCTAACTTCACCTTGAGAATGATCTTGTGGGCGAATGTCTTCACTTGGTAAAGAGAACAAAATTGGGTCCAAACCTTTGAGGCATAATGGATGCATTGGATGTGAACAAGTACAAAGTCATGGCAGCTCATGAAGAGGAATGATTGGGCTCAAGAATTGAGTTGGTCCCGTAAGGCTGTTGGATCTAATGTAGATCCAATTATCGCATCCACTAAGGGATGGGGAGTAGGGAGGATGACAAAGTCTTAGAGATTGAAAGCGTCTGAGATATACTTGATCTTGCAGAACCATAGGGGCGAATTCAATTCTACTTATAGAGCTTGGCTTTCTCTAGGAGTTGGGGAAGAATGGGCACCTGCACCTCTGGTGCCATGATGGCCATCCGCAAATATGAAGAAAGATGGGAGATATGAAGGGATGGTGGATGGAAGGGTGGCCTCTCTTAGCTTGCATCAAGATCAATGTCATGATCTTGGTGGTCTTAGTGATGATCCTCGTAATCTACATGATCATGGTCTTTGCATCAATCCTCCCCTGCCCTGTCATGGCAGTTTTCACCACGGCTACAATGGTACAAATGCGAGTCTTCATTGTCTTGATCATCTCTTTTGCAGCCCTTATTGACTCTTTTGGAGACCCTTTTCATCCGATCTTGCCATTTCTACCACTTTGCCATGTGTATCCTTCAGATAGCCTGCAAAAAGCAAGAAAATATGCTATGTTTTGATGGGGACTGCCTCTTGGGATGACATGCTATTCCTTGTCATGTTTTGACTTCAGCAGCCTTGGGAAGGTTAACCTATGAAAAGGTGAAAAGGACTTGCTGTTTTGCTCCAAAGTTTGCATTTCAATGTCAACTCTCTTGTTGGAGTAAGGCTACCTGCTGGTACTCACCAGGGGATAGACATCTAGGTTCAGGTTGTTTGGGCAGCATAGGCAGGGCAGACATTGCAGGTAGGAGCGTGGACTGGCTTGGGCAATTGACCAAGCTAGTTGGACTTTAGGCAGTATCCCCCAAACATGGTGCTTATTACAGCATCTGATCTGTTTTGTACTTGAGAGGTGAGGTTGCAGGCGGAATACATACACAAATGTCCTCTTGTATCTTCTTTGCTCGATCTATTCAGTGTTCAGCAAAAATGCCCCCCTTGGATCCAACTTGCAAATTAGACATGACACATGCCATATCCACAAATAAAAGGGACTAGACATTAGACTCATCTCCCAGCCATAGAGCCAAATAGGCTCACCCTTCAGCTTGGAAGCTAGCAGCACGCTGGGTTAGTTATTATTATATTTGAATTGTTTTATACTTGAGAGGTGAGGTGACAAGTTAAGTGCATATAGGCACAACCTCTTGTATCTTTTTGATCTGATCTATTAAGTATTCAACATGATTCTTTTTTGAGCTCTCTCTCTCTCTCTCTTTGTGTCCCCTCTCCCCCCCCCCCCCCCCCCCCCAAAAAAAAAAAAAAAAAACCCCTCCGTGTCTATTTTTTCGCAGATAGACAATTTTTGCATCTACTTTCCCAATGTTGCACTTTGGCATGTCAAACAGGAAGCTTGCCTCTAGTTGAACATGATGGCGAGGTTGGTCTTGGTCTCTTTTGTTGATGTGCAGGAGTTGACAAGCAATACCTTGTGGTCATTCCATTCAATGTAAATGATTTTTCGTATGTCTAGAGGATATTGTGATCTATGGGCCACGATTTTTGGCTTTTCACTAGGAACCCTTTCCTAACTTGGACTTGGAATATCCTTAGTAGGATTAAAAACTATTTTTGGGGTGCTAGCTCTAGCGCAAACTATAATTTCTTCATTCTCTTATGCATGTGTTGTGGGTGTATGAATCTTGATCTAGGACATCTTAGTGGGGCAAGCTGGACTGCTTGATGAAGCAATATTCCTTGTGTAGATATAGATGATGATGGTGCTGTGGCATGCTAAGTATGGAGGTGGAGACTACTCTAAAGCCAATTCAACACTCTATAGAAAAATTTGTTAAGTTGTCTTTGGGTAGGTCCTTGGTGTGTTGGTACTTTGCTTCTAAGAAGTTGGTCAATAGTGTATTTGAAGAGGTGCATAATTGGCTCGTAGCACATTTGATACTTGGAGAGAGATGGCGTCCATATATCTTAAACAAACAATAAATTCATCCTCTATAGCATGTAGAAGATGTTCTCGGTAAGAAAACCGTCTTCACGCGTAGCTCTTGCATTGGTGTCAACCATCCCCTCCTAGTATCTAGCTTAATAAGGTCGTGTTTAATGTGTAGTTGAGGAGTTTGTGCGCGAGCTGAGCTTAGAGTGAAGGTGCAGAGAGTTGAGAGTAGTAGAGTGAGTGAGTGAGCATGACATAATGGGTATTCAGTACAATGACGAATGTACCACATTTTAGGTTTTGAATATATATAAAGTACAAGGTGTAAGGGTGCGTTCACACTTGAATACAATAAAAGGCACGATGAGCCTTTATTCCCAACAACCTCCCACCTAAAGGCAACATGCTTGAAGGTAGAGGAAAGAATCAGTTAAGTGTATGTATGTACAAAGCTGAGAGACACATATACTATCCAATCCCCATCATTTGGCGGCAATGAGCAAATTGCTCGGGTGGGAGACCTTTCGTGAGAAGGTTTGCAGGATTATCATCTGTATGTACCTTGACAAGCTCAATGCCTTTGCTGTCAAGTACATCCTTGATGAAGTGATATTTCACTTGTATGTGCTTTGTCTTTGCATGAAAGACAGAATTCCGTGCTAGCATGATAGCACTCTGACTGTCACAGTGGAGGATAGAAACCTCTGTAATCCCAAGCTCTCTCACCAGACGTGAAAGCCATAAAGCCTCTTTGCATGTCTATGTGGCAGCCACATATTTTGCCTCTGTAGTAGACAGTGCAACACACTTTTGCAGCCTAGATATCCAAGAGATTGCTCCTCCTGTGAACATAAAGCCTCTTTGCATGTCTATGTGGCAGCCACATATTTTGCCTCTGTAGTAGACAGTGCAACACACTTTTGCAGCCTAGATATCCAAGAGATTGCTCCTCCTGTGAACATAAACACATATCCTGAAGTAGACTTCCTGCAGTCAGGATGGCCAGCATAGCCTGCATCCATGAAACCAACAACATATAACTTCTGCTTACCAAAGCAGACACACAAATCCTTTGTGCCCTTAAGGTATCTCATGATACCCTTCACTGCTTCCCAATGCTTTTTTCTAGGATATGCCATGTATCTGCTAACTACTCCCACCGCAAATGCAATGTCAGGATGTGTAGCAACCAAAGCACACATATGGAGGCAATGGTACACTAATAGCTTTCCCTTGCTCCATATTGAAACGTTGCAGAACTTTTGTAATATACTCCTGTTGTGACAGATAAAAAAGACTTTTTGATCTGTCTTTGAGTATACGTATGCCAAGAATGTGATTTGCCTCACCAAGATCTTTCATATCAAAGCTATTGTGTAGGCTTTGTTTTAAGGAGTCCAAGGCATGAACATCCTTGCCTGCAATTAGCATGTCATCCACATATAAAACCAAGAGAATAAGACTGCCATCTGTTGCCTTCTTGGTATATAAGCACTGATAAACTTGAGAACGATGAAATCCCTAAGATTGCATGAATGTATCAAATTTGTGATACCATTCGCGTGGTGCCTACTTCAGCCCATACAGACTTTTATTGAGTTTACATACCATGTGCTCTTTTCCTTTTGCAACAAAACCGTCAAGCTGCTGCATATAGATTTCCTCATGCAGATCACCATGTAAGAAGGTGGTTTTTACATCCATCTATATAAGTTCCATGTCCTTAGATGCGACCAAGCCCAAGATGGTTCGCAAAGTAGTCATTTTGACTACAGGAGAAAAGATGTCATCAAAATCAATTCCATGTTCTTGCTTGTACCCTTTAGCAACCAAGCGTGCCTTGTACTTGGGCAAAGAACTAGAAGTGACTTTCATTTTGTAAACCCATTTGTAGGGTAGCACTTTTTGTCCCTTTGGCAAAAGTACCAAATCCCAAGTGCCATTCTTCATGAGAGATTCCATCTCTGATAGCATTGCTTTTTGCCATTTCTTACTATCTTGTCTGTCCATTGCTTCTTGGAAGCATGACGGTTCACCACAATCTGTTGACATGACATAATCGTCCACATAATTTACCCCAGGAACAAATCGGTTGTTTTTGTACTCTGGTCGACCTACGGACCCAGTGGTCATTATTTGCTGGTTGTTCAACCTGTAAATCTGCATTAACAGCTTGCTGTTCTGCAGGTACAGCTTGCTGAATAACTGGTTCAGGTTGTTCCAGGTGCACATGTTCTTATTGAATTTGTGGGACATCATGGGCAAGATCTTGCTGATCATTTACACCATCATTCCCTGCATTTTCAGGGACATTTTCAGCAGGTATTTACTGTTGTCTAATGGGCATTCTTTGCTATCCTATTGGTACATCCTCCCGGAATACAACCCTTCGGACCTCCTTCGTTCTTTTGGGCTGTTTGTGCATGCGATCTTCCCGAAAGATGACATCATTGCTTTATGATGAAATCTACCCCTAGTGTGTAATGCATTTGAAAACTTATTTGCTGAGTTATTCTGCGTATTGAGTTCTTCCATCAGCAAAGAACTCTCCACATCAGAGTATAACAGCTGAGTATTCAAATTACTCAAAGCTGTCCTAAAAGTATCCCAACTTTCAGGTAGAGTGCATAGCAAGAAGGTAGCTTTGAACTTCTCATCAATATGAAAATCCAAAGCAATTAGTTGACTGAAAATTGAGTTAGATTCAAATGTACAGACATGGTTGTACCCTCTTTCATGCGAAAATCCATCAGTTTTTTCAGCCAATAAACCTTGCTGGCTGCAAGCATACAATTCTTCAAGCCTTTGCCACATTGCATATGCTGAATTCAGCTTCTCAATGTTGAAGAGCAAGTTGTTTGACACTGAGAGCTCAATGGCAGAGCGAGCAAGCTCGTCCAAGTCATCCCACTCGTCTTGTTCCATGTCTGCTGGTTTGATTCCCTTTGTTTTGATGGGCCTTACATGTTTCTTTTGCACCAAGACATTATAGCATTGTTTTTGCCAGATTGCAAAATTATGGGCACCCTCAAGCTTCTTAATGTGCAAAAGATTACTGCTATCACTGTTTCCAGCCATAATTTGCAGTCCCAAATTGACTAACCAGTCACCAAAGGCAAGCCCAAATATGGCGCAAGCGACCACAATGCACAAGAGTACCAACCAGCAATGAAAATCCCAAGATTGCTGAAATTTTCAGATCTGCAAATGAATTTTCAGAATTAAAAAATGTCGTTTGTTGCACTCCTCAAGCAATTTCTGACACAATTAGAGGCCAAGCCAATAGATACATGTGAAATCCCCAAAATTTCATAGCAATTTCTGCTCCGAAGGCATTCTCGAGCATAAATTTGACAATTTGGGTCAAAAGCCCCAATTTTTTTTGGAGATAATCTATTCAAAATTGCATCAATTGTAGTGCACAAATTTAACTGAAATTGAAGAAATTTCACTAAAATATGAAAAGCCCCAAAATTTCACGGTCAATTGTGCACTGATTTCACAATTTCTGAGTTAGGTTGTCTATTTTGCATTAGGGTTCCAATTTCGGGAAAAGTCCCGAATTTCTGGATCAAAAATTGCACATTGTGCTTGCGCATATGAACGTCGGGCAGAGGGAAGAAGGAAAAATTTCAGGAATTTCACAAAAAATTTGATGAAAAAAGGAAGACGTTCGTCGACATATTGACCTGTCCGATAGTGTCAACTCTTGCCAGCGTGTGCCATCAATGCCTATCTTCGCGTGCCTTTAGCACGTCACGTCAACGCTGTTCATCCCGTCTACCGGTTTCGTCAAGTTGCAATACGTCCGTCATGTCTGGCGCCTATCTACACACAAGCCTGCTTGTGACTTGTTTGTTACACTTGCCTATCGAGCCCGCCTGCAACTTGTCTGTCGCACGTCCTAACTGCGCATGCCTTGACTGGCCTATAACTTGTCGCATGCCCTAACTATCACTCGTCACCTCAGGCGTGTCACCTCACGCCAATTACCTCACGCCCATCACCCGGCTTGATACGAGTTTGTAGTTGAGGAGTCCGTGCGTGAGCTTAGCTGAGAGTGAAGGTGCAGAGAGTTGAGAGTAGTAGAGTGAGTGAGTGAGCACGACACAGTGGGTATTCGGTACAATGATGAATGTACCACATTTTAGGTTTTGAATATATATAAAGTACAAAGTGTAAGGGTGCGTTCACACCCAAACACAATAAAAGACACGGTGAGCCTTTATTCCCAACATAATGATCTTGCTAATCTTCAATGGCTAAAAGTGAGTGAGGATGCATCCTAGGAATTCTAAAAGGGTGATAGTCTATCCATGCTAAAACCATGTAATTCAAACCAAGATGATATCGAAGCATACAAACATGAAGTATCTCCTTGACTGGCAAGCTTTCATGAGGACTCCAGAAGCAATTGAACATATCTATTTTTGGGTAACTCCCACAAACTATTGATCTAGTGAGGGTCTTGTTGATTTTAAATAAGCATTACATGCTAAATCAACTTGTTAAACAACCTCTAAAATGCATAATTAATGAAAACCCTAAAATGGTGGATGGTTTGAGAGAGTTTTAAAATGGTGCGTGGTACGAAGTCTCGAAACTTTTTGTAAATAGGTAGGGTACTCTTGATTCAATCTAATCTCGTTTTTGTACGTTTTAGGCTCTCTAGCTTCGTTGCCGATACCCCATTCGTAGAGAATATCTCAATTGAAGCTGTCCACTACTGTCTTCTCCTTGTTGATTCTTACTGTTTCTAGCTAGGTGATTGCTGTTGATTATTGCATTGTTGTTGTACAGCCTGTCCATGTTAGCAAACTACTATGTTTGCAGGCCCTTGTTGTTGCCTAGCCATCAACAACCTCATCCTAGCTGTCGCCATCAGTTTGCTATCTGTGTTCACTATGCAGGTTGTTGCCATGTCATCTGTTGTCTGTTTTATTTTATAGATTGCTATCACGTCATTTGCTAAATCTGTGTTTAGCTTACTCAGTTAGTTTGCTCAGCTCGTATTTCATTGTACCTAGGATGTCACATTGGATTGCATGTCTTCATGTTTTGAGATATTTGTGGTGTACTTGTTCTTAAGACTGGACTTATGGTTTTGGTTAGTAGCTACCTCTTTTCGTTGGGGATGACATTCATCTCTCGGGGCAGCCATAATTAGGAGATGGTGGCAACTTGCATGGCCGAGGCCAAGTATAGAGCTCTCTTTGATGGTACCATGAAGGGTATCTACTTGAGGAGAAAACTAGTGGCACTTCAGTTTCCATGTGACTCTCCCACCATTGTCTACTGTGACAACTAGAGTGCCATTACCCTTGTGGGCAATTTGATCATTACACCATAGACGTGGCATGTGGGGGTCCACTTTCACTTTACGAGAAAGCAGGTTAAGCTAGGCACCATTCGCCTAGAGTTTATGCCTTTTTCAGACATCTTTGTAGACATATTGACCAAGGCGGTCAATCGGTTGGTACTTCAATATTTGCCTAGAGTTTATGCCTTTTTCAGACATCTTTGTAGACATATTGACCAAGGCGGTCAATCGGTTGGTGCTTCAATATTTGTTACCTAGGATTTGCTTGGGTACACCCTTCCCTACTTCTTTAGCTTGATGGATAGAGGGTGATTCTCTCCAACTTTTTCTTCTGGTTTGAGAGGAGACGGTTTTCTTTTGTTGGTGGTGACAAGATGTTGTTTACAGTTTCTTTCTCAGACATTATGTATATTGTACTTTGTATTTTCATCTATGTCATCAAGGTGATATGATTGTAAAAGGGCGCTTGGGCAAGTGAATTCGCTTGTAAGGGCATTGTTCTAGTGGCACCATTGCATAGCATTTTGCATGAGCATGATCATATTTGCATTGCTTTTTTGATAACTCTAATGTGTTGGCATTCTATTCTTGTAAACATGCATCTATGCGTATTTATCCCTTTTGGGTTTTTTGAAGCGGTCGACTTTGGATTCACCATATTCGTGGCATTGCACATGGCAGTCTTCCTTGCTTGCTTAGCTTTACTAGCTTGCTTTTCACATACCTTTTTACCTCTCCACATACTCATTATATTTGCTTCACACACCCTTAGCTTATTTCTTTTTCATCAACACTCGGTGGTGGTAGGGATGACTTGCTTATTTTGTGAAAGCCTTTGGGTTTGACCACTCTCTCGTCCTATACTTAATTGGCCACCACCTACACTCTTTAAAACAAACACTATCAAACCAAAAAAAAAAAAAAAGGTTCATTGTGGTTTCATCCCCCATATATCACTTGGTAGGCCACTAGGTAGCTACTGTGCATCCTTGCCTTGGCCTCTCTAGGGTGACTACTTAGACTCCGTTTGTTAGATGACTTGCCTCTTTAGTCTTGGTATGCCATTGGGCAGCTACTGTGCACCATTTGTTCGATATCCTAGCTGCTTTGGGGTAGGATGCCTTAGGGTAAAAACAAAGACACACAAAACTTTGGGCTGGCCTTCCTTTCTAGCTTAGTTTTTGGGTCCTAGTGGGGTTCTTGAGCTAAAATAAGCATTACATGCTCAATTAGGCTCTTAAACAACCCAAAAATACTTAATTAATGAAAACCCTAAAATGAATGCGGTTTGAGAGAATTTTAAAATGATGTGCGGTATGAGGTCCCGAAACTTTCTCTAAATAGATAGGCTGCCCTTCATTTAGTCGATTCTTGTTTTTGTAGGTTTCAGCCCCTCTAGCTTCGTTGCCCACACCTTGTTCGCTGAGGACATCTCAGTTGAAGCTGTCCAATGCTGTCTATATCTCTTTGGTGCTTGTTTCTAGCCTCCTCCTTGCTGATTCGCACTATTTCCAGCCAGGCAATTGCTGCTCATTGTTGCACCATTGTCATACAGCATGTTCACGTTAGCAAACTGCTGCATTTGCAGGCGCCTAGCCATCAGTGACCTCATCCCAGTTGTCGCCAAAAGTATGCTACTTGTATTTGCTATGCAGGCTGCTGCCATGTCATTTGCTGCTTGTGTTTATTGTTTATACTGCTTCCACATCATTAACTAAATATGTGTTTGCAGTTTTCTCTCTCTTCCACCTGCCCGACATTGATCCAACATCATTATTTGCTGCTGTCCAACACTTGGAGGAGGCTGCCTTGCTGTGTTTTAGGATCCATTAGTGAGTATGACACAATCTTGCTCATCACCTCTACCTTGGTCCTCTAGACATGAGAGTTCGAGGTACTATTTTCATTCCTTGCACGATTTGTTTGTTGCATGAGCATTGTATGTTCAGCATTTAGTCATTCATTCATAGTTCCATTGTGTTCATTGTTTGTGAGTTACTCTAACCCTCACAATGTTCCATTGAGTTTATGCATTGTCGTACACTTTCGTTTATGTTTCTGTGCTAGGGTATTTCTTCACAGGTCTCTACCACAATTGGTGTAGCTTGTAACTTAGCTTTGATGAGCTCATGTGGGATTGAAGCCTTGCATTTGGTCACCCTAGGAATCATGGACAAGAAGGGCCTCTCCGAGAGAGAGAGAGAGAGAGAGAGAGAGAGAGAGAGAGAGAGAGAGATTCTCTTGTCTAGCCTTTTGGCTTCTTGTGTTGTTTTCTACTTGTCTTTGAGTTTGCTTAGTTGGCTAGAAGGCCCTATTGGTTAATTCAAAATTCTTCATGCACCACATGAGAGAGAGAGAGAGAGAGAGAGAGAGAGAGAGAGAGAGAGAGCTTTTAATTGTGGAAGTCCAAGCTTGTTAGAATTTGCCGATTCTATGGGTAGCGCCCAATGTAATTTGTGTGGTGTGGACACTTATTAAAGTGTCAATGTAAGGTGTGTACACCTAGTGTCTTAGAAACTTAAAGTAGTGACACTAGGCTCTAGAGTAAAATAAACCTAACTCTAGTTAGTTGGTGGAAGGCTGGTTAGGTCAACCCTTGACCTAAACATAAGTTATACCTTCCCTCTATCTTTCATTCTAGCAAGTACACTCTTCTCTTTTTGCTTCAGCTCACTCTCTTGCTGCCATTGTCTCTCCTCTCTCTCTCTCCATAGTTGGCTGCCATTTTTCAACATTTGGTATCAGAGTAGCTCATACGTGCGGATTCCGTTCAGCCACCGTTAGCCGGTGCCATCCCGCCTAGGGTCCTACTGCTGCCAACTTGGTTCTCAGCTTGAGGAAGAGTTTTCAGCTGCTCTGAGGTGTTGCTAAAGTGGAGGAGGAGCTGTAGCTGAGCTGTCTCTTGTTTACTCCAGATTTGTCCATCTGCTCCAGATCTGTCCAGTTCAGCCATCAGCTCCAAATCTGTCCATTTGCTTCAGATTTGTCCAGCTCACTCATCTGCTCCAGATCTGCTGTTTTCAGCCTGCGCGCAGCCCTGCATGTAGTCCCACACACAGCCTCGCATGCAGCCCGAGGACCTGCTGTTTTGGAAGAGCTGCTACGGTTTTCAGCTCTGTGTGCCGTTTTCTCAGCTCTACCCACCATTTTCTCAGTCTTGCCTACCAATTTCTGAAAACCCTAATTTTTAGATTTAGGGTTTTCTCGAAATTTTTAAAATTTCCAAATTATTTCAGCCATCTCTTCTCGAATCTCAGCTCGTGCTGCCCAAAAATTTGGGGCTTTTGCTAATTTTTTCTCTTGGAGTTTAAATTGACAACGAATTCGAAGAAATTTCTCAATTTCTTGGACATTCCCACCAAAAGTTTGGGGCTTTTGCCCGATTGGAGGCCCTTTTGTGCAAATTGTTACCAAACTCATAGACATTGCGCAACTTCTTCCACATTGGCTCAAGAAAATTTGGGGCTTTACAGTTTTTTGGATTCGGCACGCATCACAAGGCAGATTTCAGCTGCTGTTCACTACTAAGATACATCCCAAGGCGACATTTTTGCAGTAATTTCAATTGTAAGGTACACATTTTTTCAAAATTTTTGAAATTTTAGAAAGAAATTTGGGGGTTTTGCCCGACACGCACTCCAAGGCAGGCAACAAGCAATAAACAACATTTAATTGCTGTTATAGTCAGATTGGATAGAGAATTTTGAAAAAATTCAGTAAATTTTGGTAAGAATCAACATTAAGTTTTTGTATTTTTATACTTTTGTGGGCACACATTTCGAGGTGGATATGGTACAGTAGTATAGTGCTGTAATTTACTGGCTGAGTGTTGATATGGGTGGCATTGTGTATACTTTGCATTTGAGTGACAGTTTGGTACTTGTTTCTTAATCCTGTGGGGAATTTTGGTACTCTTGAGGAGTATACTCTATACTTCAGCATTGAAGTGTTTGGTTGCAGATTTTTGTCTATCATTGACAGTATGGCACGCTAGAGAAATAATGATCAAAGCAACATCCTTGGTGTCCTCACTCAGGAGGACAAACTTGATGGCTCAAACTATCCATTGTGGAGTTTTATGATCCATAACCTTCTTGTGGCGAAGTACTTGTGGGACTATGTTATAGGTGATTTGCAGCGACCAAGAGGTCTTGCACCTCAGCGTTACGCTCAAGGACAGGTTGTTGGTGCTGGTGGTGGTGGTATTGGTGCTGCTATCGATGCTACCCCTTTTCTCCCTCCTATCGAGGATCAGAAGAAATGGGACTCAAAAGATACACATGTACTTTCTTTGATTGCCTTGTTAGTGAAAAGGGCAATTATTCCGTACATTCGGTCTTGTAAGACCTCAAAATTAATATGGGATGTACTTGAGCGTATGTTTGCAGCACGCAATGAGGCCAAGATATCCTATCTCTGCAGAGAGTCGGCCAATGTGACCATGGATGAAGGTGATAGTATGACAGAGTACCTTACTCACATGTAGGATTTGTGTGAATAGCTACTCAATATTGATGAGGTCATTCAGGATGCTAAATTGGTAAACATCACACTGAACTCTCTTCTAGAGTCATATCTTGGTTTCCACATCTCTTTGATGTTGACTTGGGGGGGGGCAGCAGCCCCTTACATTTGTGGAGTTGGAAGGCCTCTTGCTGCAAGAGGAACAGACTCAGAAGAATGTGGCATTGCGTTTAGGTGGTGTGGCTATGCTTTCCAACTTTTAAGGGAAAGGAAAAGTCCAGCAAAATGTAAAAAATCAGTAAAAGGATGATGGTGGACAGCCATCAAATAAGGTTCTCCAGGACACAAAAAAGACTAAAAAGAAGGGGAAATGCTATTATTGCAAGAAGCTCGGTCACTATATCGATGAATGCAGAAAGAGATTGACCAAAGAGAAGAAAAAGAACTCCGGTTTGGCTGTCCAAGAAACATCAGCCAACAAATCTACTGATGATGATACTTCAACTAACTTTGTAGAGGAGAACTATGCATTTCTCACATGCAGTGATGATTCTTCAATGTCTGATTCAGCATTTAATGCTACTGAAATGCAACAAACATGGTATTTTGACAGTGGGGCGTCAAAGCACATCACTTCCAAGAAGTGTTTGTTTACCTCTTTGCATTCAGCCCCTGCTGGGAAGCGTGTTACATGTGCGAACAGCAGCAGTTATGATGTATGTGGCATTGGGGTAGTCACTATTACTGTTGCAGATGGTTGTAATTTCATGCTTCTAGATGTCTTGTTTGTACTTGGTATTACAAAGAACTTGTTGTCTATCTTTGCTTTTAATAAGCATGGCTTTTAGGTCATCTTTGAGGATGACAAATGCATTGTTAGAGATAGAGAGATAATTATGCACTTAGGCTGTCCGGCACCCTGCATAAGGGTCTATTTTTGTTGAATACATATGACAGACAATCTCATGATGCTTTAGTATCACTACTCTTTCACCCGCTATGCAAAATGCGGAGGTATGGCATGCATGCTATGGGCACATGAGCTTTGGGAGTTTGATGATCTTTCAGAGGTGTCATATGGTAGATGCATTGCCTCCAGTGGAGACTCCACCTCCTCATACATATGAAGGATGTATTTTGGGCAAGATGCATAGGTTTGTCTTCAAAAAGGATGGTGCAGTGTGTGCTGTCTGAAAAATGCAGCTTATTCACTCTGATATTTGTGGTCCCATGAGGACACGTGCACTTGGAGGTTATCGGTACTTTGTTACATTTATTGATGACTACTCTCGGTATATATGGGTGTATGGGCTGAAGGCAAAATCCGATGTGTTCATGCATTTCAAACATCTTGTTGCAAAGCTTGAAGCTGAAACTGACTTAAAAGTGTAGACACTTCACACAGATAGAAGGGGGGAGTACATGTCTCGTGCTTTTGAGACATTTGCTTGATCATGGCATTACGCATCAAGCCACTGTTAGAATGACTCCTCAGCAAAATGGTGTTGCTGAAAGGAAGAATCAGACTCTTATGGAGAGGACTTGTTGTATGCTAAAAAGCAAGGGGTTGTCTCATAAATTTTGGCTAGGTCTTTAGTGTGCAAATCATGTGTTGAATCGTGCACCCGCTAAGGCATTGAAGACGATCACACTGTTCGAAGCTTGGCATGGCAAGAAACCCAAAGTAGACTATTTTCGGGTGTTTGGTTGCATAGCCTATGCACATGTTCCGAAAGAGCTTTGTGGGAAGCTTGATGACAAGGCTGTAAAATGCATATTTATTGGCTACAGTTTGGAGAGCAAGGGCTATCGCTTGTATGACTCACGCACGAAGAAAGTCTTTGTGAGTAGGAATGTCCTATTTGCTGAAGATGCTGCATTTTCACATGATTAGTTTCAAATGCCAGCCACCCATGACATTGGTGATGTCTTTGAGGGTCTTTTGCCACTTACTTTGGAGTCTGTGCCTGCTGTAAATGGCAGGGCAGACTTAGTACAGCAAGCTGTTGCTGCACCATATGCTCCTGAACAGCAGGGTATCGATGATGGTTTGCCACATGTAGTGGAAGAAGCAGTACAGCATGTAAGGGCTGCTGTAAATGCAGCCAAAACAGTCCCAAGATGGCTGTTACACACTCTCCAAGAGAGTGAAATGGATGCTCCTATACCTCAACGCACTAGAAGGGCTGCCAGAAATGCAGCAAATGATGCAAGGGGGGCACATTTGATTGATTTTACGGAAGTAGATGATTGTGATGAGCATGTGTTTATGAGCTCACCATTGGATGATGATGAGCCTACTTCCTTGGACGAAGCTTAGCAAGATGTACATTGGATGTAGGCCATGGAGGATGAGTTAGACTCTATTGCCACTAACTCTACATGGGATCTTGTGGATTTACCACCTGGCAAGAAGGCCATTGGCATAAAATGGGTTTTTAAACTTAAACTTAAGGCTGATGGTACAATTGATAGGTTCAAAGCATGGTTGGTAGCAAAAAGGCTATGCATAGAAGAAGGGCATAGATTATGAAGAAACTTTTGCTCGTGCATCCCGTATGAGTATGGCGAGATGTGTGATTGCAATGGCTGCAAATTATGGCTGGAAAGTACATTAGTTGGATATTAAGACAACATTCTTGAATGGGGATTTGCATGAGGATGTTTATGTGTTACAACCTCCAGGGTTTGTGGTTAAAGGGAAAGAGCACATGGTATGCAAGTTGCATAAAGCTCTTTATGGTCTCAAATAGGTTTCTCATGTATGGTACTCCAAAATGATGCTTATTTGGCTAGCAAAGGGTTTAAAAATAGTCAAACTGCTCCCACTCTATACATTAAGAATGAGAGGGGGGGGGCGCTTGCTGATTATCATTCTTTATGTAGATGACATGCTGCTCATTGGACCTATAAAAGAAAAAATTGCAGATTTTAAGGCTGAATTAAAACATGCATTTGCTATGTCAGATATGGGCTGTCTACATTATTATTTGGGGATTGAATTCACCCAAAATCAGCATGGTATCATCATGTCACAGTCATAATATGTGGATAAGTTGTTATATAGATTTAGTATGCAAGATTGCAAACCTATGTGCACTCCTATAGAGCCAGGGTTAAAGCTGTCTATGCATAATGGTGATGAGATGTCTGATGTTGCAATTTACAGCCAGGCTGTTGGCTGTCTTATTTATCTTTGCAACACATGCCCTGATATTTAGTGTGCAGTATCTCAGGTGAGCAGGTATATGCATAGCCCACGGACCATACATTGGCAAGGTGTTAAGCGGATCTTTAGATATTTGCAAGGTACTCAGTCACATGCATTATTATTTCCTAGGGGGAGACTTGCACTTATAGGCTCACAGTGATTCAGATTGGGCTAGTGATATAGAGACTAGGTAGTCTACTAGTGGACATTGTTTCTTTCTAGGCCATTCATGCATTTTATGGCTAAGCAAGAAACAACCTACAGTGGCTACCTCGTCTTGTGAGGCTGAGTACAGGGCAGCCTTCACGACAACAATGGAATGTGTATGGTTGTGTAGATTGTTGGCTGATCTACATTTACCATTGAAGGGTCCTATACCCATTCTTTTTGATAGTCAGAGTGCTATTGTAGTAGTACGAAATCCAGTGTTTCATGCTTGCATGAAACACATAGAGGTGCATTACCATTATGTCAGAGAGAGATGCTATGTAGGAGAGATCAACTTGATGTATGTACCCACAGAAAAATGTTGCAGACATTTTCACCAAGGCACTACCACGCGAGAAGTTTAAGGCTTTTCGAAAGTCCTTAAACTTGTTACCCTTTGGTGATCGGTCATCCTTGTACTTCATCACATTGGCACTCCAGGGGGGTGTTAGAATTTACTGATTCTATGGGCAATGCCCAATGTAATTTGTGTGGTATGGACACTTATTAAAGTGTCAATGTAAGATGTGTACACCTACTGTCTTAGAAACTTAAAGTAGTGACACTAGGCTCTAGAGTAAAATAAACCTAACTCTAGTTAGTTGGTGGAAGGTTGGTTAGGTCAACCCTTGACTTAAACATAAGTTGTACCTTCACTCTTATCTTTCATTCTAGCAAGTACACTCTTCTCTTTTTGCTTCAGCTCACTCTCTTGTTGTCATTGTCTCTCCTCTCTCTCTCTCCATAGCCGGCTGCCATTTTCCAACAAAGCTTGCCTAATTTTAAATTTATGAAGCTTATGTAGATTGTGATTCAATATCTTTCCATAAGAACCATAAAAATCCATGAAATTATCGTTTTTCTATTAAATCTTGCATTGCGGGTTTTATGATTTTGATTTTCATTATGCGAATTGCTAGAAAATACTGATTATTCTATGATTTTAGACATATTCAAGCACATTCAATCATTTCTAGTGATTTTTCATCACAAAAATAAAAGATTTATTATACAATTTAATGAAGATGCTTATGCTATAATATGCATATGTACACGTTATATTTTAGAAACGAGAAGCCATTGATGTTTTTTTGTAGCCAATGATACCTCCACATCCTTTGATCTACATCGATCTATGCATCAAATCCATCAGACATACACAAATCCTTCACCTTGACCCTCATTCTCTCTCTCTCTCTCTCTCTCTCTCATGCGATGAAACCCTTGCTCATCGTTTTATCTCTTGTCTAGTTGTGAGTTAGATTTGGGACTTCATTTCCCAAGTGTGGACCACAGTGCCATGTCAGTAGACGAGGAGTCATTCTTGGGTTTTGGGCAAGATGCTATCCACAGCTATATTACAGCCCCATCATCCTTGTCTCTTTCATTTTTCCGATGGACTGGTCTTTGGCAAACTAGGTGAACTTGCAATGCTTTCATTTTTGACTCATCCTCGGACATCCATGGTCATGTAGGATGTGTGCGAGGGTTGCGATTATGGCAGATTACTTCCATGGTTTTGGCTGGTTTGCTACTCAGAGAGGTGGCTCCTCCATGGCTGGATATCATTTGCACTACCCTCATAGTGCCCACTTCACGATGCCTTTCTCTTGTCCCTAAAGGATTACATCTTGTTGCCTTTTGACTTCATCAGTATTTGCTGCTTGTCTATGATTTTGCTTGGCTGGCCAAAAAACCCGTTGTAAGTACTTTGCTCATTAATTCAAACTTCTTGATGTGAGAGAGAGAGAGAGAGAGAGAGAGAGAGAGAGAGAGAGAGAGAGAGAGAATGAATGAATGAATGAATGCTGGTGGGTGGACTCCCTCTTGCTACTACTCTTTTAAGACACAACATTTATAATGATTCCTACTTTAGTACTACAAAGGAGGAGACTTGTCGCCATTGGTTTCTCTTTTGCCCGGTGGCAAGACACATATGGTCTCTTCTTTCCAAGGTTTGGTGTTTTGTTGTCGGGGCATCCATGCACCCATGAAATTGGGGTTTTGGAAGAAACCTGAACTGATAGATTCTGTGCAGCCACATGTGATGATTGTTTTCCACTTTTTGCGCTTTTGGGGCTGTTGACATAATTGAGTATCTAGTATGTGTTCATTTTTGATTCCCATTCGAGAGTGCACAATCATATTGGCTGCTTGAGAGGTCTCCTACAATGGTAGTTTAGCACCATATAGTATGTGAGTCTCATTTCCAATGATGATTTGGCTTCTTGGCATGTTGTGGTCTCTTCAGTTTCTTTGCTGTACATATAGTTCTCTTGTGACTCTTGTATTTCATGTTCATGAATCATATTAATTAACTCAATTACCCATTACGAGAGAGAGAGAGAGAGAGAGAGAGAGAGAGAGAGAGAGAGAGAGAGAGAGAGATGCTCACATTTTAAGCGGTGTGTGTAGAATAAACATGTCTGGGGCAGAAATCGTCAATCTTTTAGGGGAACCAGATGGCAAACTAGGTGGAGGAAGAGGTGGTGCCATTTCACTAGCATATAAAGAGAGGGGATTGCATCTCAATTTTGTAGGGAACAATTGGGATGACAAGGACAACATACTTGATTCTGTTACAGTGCATGAACCTCTCTAGGTTATGCAGATAGGTGGATGCTGTCCAATGACCTTTCAGAGTATGTGTAAGGAGCATCTCTAACGCTACAATCAGTATACATGCAGCTCAATGTTCTTAAAATTTAGTGTGCTGCATATGGCAGATCAAACTTTATTGCTCACAAGAAAACTAAGCTTATGTTGTAATAGGTCATTTACAATGTTGGGAGCTGTTTGCTTTTTCTTGAATTGTTAATCACTGTGTAATTAAAACATGTTTATCAAAGCTTTGATGCTGCAATTGAAAATCAGGAAAAGTCCACTTCACCAAATTCTCATTATAAATTCAAGTTCGGGTGCTGATGAAATACAGGGGATGTATTCAATGCCTGATAAAATGAGTGGCATTGCATTAGTGAGCACTGAGAGTAGCTATTCATGAATGTTGTTTTCTTTTATTATTTCAGCCTTTGTTCTATTGGCCCTTTCTTTCCTTTTTGAAGGATGCCATAGGGTGTGGTTGATTGAAGCTAATAGCTAGCTTTTAATTAGTATGTGCTTTGTGGACATTTCCATGGCTTGTTAGTAAAGCACTAGTCCTATTCATGATTGTCCATTGATAGGAATTTTTGTTATCCATAGCTTCTTATGCCAATCACTTGTCTTGCACATAATCCATACATTTATGGAAAAAAACACAAAATAAAGGAGGTGAGGAAACACATCTTTATAAAATTGTCCATTGAAAATGGTGGCACAACAAGTCACAACAAAGAGTCCAATGTGGAGATAGTTGCTCCAGGCAGTCAGTCAAATAATTCATTCATTTTTTGGAGCGTATTGCAAGTCTGAGAAGTCAAGACAAACAACCTTATGTATAGTTATATAAAAGGCTCAAAACACAAAGGCTCAAAGTCTATTTGTTAATTCTAAAGAAAGGGATAGCATATGTCATTGGTCTTCCTAATCTGTTGGACACTTTAGTGTAATGGAATAAAAGTAGTTTTGCCCCTGTCTTTTCGCAAACATCCACATGCATGCTGTAACACGTTCCACTATTAGTAAAGCAGTGTGCTGCTGGGGAGAATCTTTATTTTGGCACAACAAGGTAGGAAGAGTCAGACATGGAAGGGTCTGCAGCACTCACAAGGGTTTCATTTTGAAGAAGGATGTTGGATCCAGAATTAGTAAGTGGAGGTTGGGAGACCTGCAATTCTCTAGCAGGTAGGAGCATCTGAAATGAGCATCTAGAGGAGAATATGACAATGAAGGACAATACAAGTACAAGGCTAGCAGAACAGCCCATCAAAGACTCTGATGCAAGCCATGTTGGAGTCCCAAATTGAAAGAAGGTGCCAGTATCCCAAGGATGAAGGCCTCTTGCCTCTTTCCTGTGTGACATGGAACACCCTACAGTCTCATCCAGCCTGCCTCTCAGGGTATGAATGATCTCTGTCCATTTATGAGTGAGGGTCTCTGATGTAGAAATGTGTTGGTGCTCTATGGCCTCATTGCATTCACTGTCTACACTCGATATACCAAGCCATAGTAGTGCCTATGAGCTCCCATCTATGACAGTGACTGAGACTGTTACTTCATTTCGGTTGAGAGAAGTCTGGGGTGTGATGGCTCTCTGCATGCTGAGTCAATATCTGGTAAGCTAAGCTCCCCTAGAAAATCTTGTATCCACAAGCCGGCCTTGAGAGAGATCTGGGGTGGGATGGGTCTCTACTTCCTGAGCTGATGTCTGATAAGCTAAGCTTATCCACAAGCAGGCCTTGTGTTCATGATTCAAGCCGCTGCTCCCCAGGTTGCTGTGATCTCACCAGGAGTGCTATGAAAAACAATGTCAGGGCTCTCTGCCATACCTTTTGAGCCCTAGGACTGTCCTGATTACAATCTAAGGCTCCTTTGTCTTCCCACATCTCAAGCATGCAACTAGGCCCTCTGCCAACTTCCAGCCAACTATCATTGCCAGGCTCCTATGTGCCAGTTGCCAAGCTAAAACTTCACTACATACCGACTAGCTCTTTAAAACAGCCCCAAAACAGTAAATTACTATAAGTTTCATTAAACGGGGAGTGGTTCTAGAGAGTTTCTGTGTCCTATGTGCAAAACCCTAATTTGGGAGGATCCTTCCATGTTTATAAATAGACAAGCTGCCCACCGTTCAACCCTATTCACGTCTTGCAGGTTTCAGCCATCAACCCTCTTCCACTAGCTATCCAGCCCATAGCAACTACTACTATGTGGTCTATAGTTGTTACCCAGCCTCCCATTGTTGCTGGTGATCAACTTCCATCATCTACATGAGATCGTTTTTTTGTTTTCAGCACTTTTCTTCATCAACTTGTGCCCTAGCTGGTGGTTGTTGCACTCTGGATTTGCCTTTGATGTACGATAATAATCTACACCTACCTTAGCCCGTTCCCATGAGAGCCACTAGCTATTGGACAGCTCTGCCCTTGGGTGTTTGGTACATCCTCTCCTTCATTTGCAATATTCATTTATTCACTTAAGAGTTCCCTCTCTCTTCTCTGTTTCTGTTTTGTGTTTAGGGTTTGAGTTTTGCACGTCACTGTCGGAGTCTTTGTGTCTCAGTCGTGGTTGTACTTTTTGCGTTTCCTCGATGCAAACCCTAGCATATCTCCATATAGTATTGGAGTCGGTGCTCTTGTAAACAATATCATGTGGCTATCATGGAGTTTTTGGTTTTGTGCGAGATATACGAGTGACACGTATGTAATGAAGGAGACCTAGGAGAGAGAAGGAGAGAAGGGAGAGACTGCAAATAGGAGAGAGAAAGAGGAAGAAGATGAGAGGAGAGAGAGACTAGCAGAAGAGAGAGAAAGACAGGAAAAGAGAGAGAAAGAGGAGGGAAGCCATGAAAGCTAGAAGGAAGGATAAAAGAGAGACTTGATTATTGATGACTGATGCCCTAATTGGGTCTCTCAACACCTTATATACCCTGTTAGTGTAATTGGGTATTCCCATGCTAATCTGTGTCCTACCCGTCTATCCCCACTCTTTTACATTCCATCCTGACCCTGAAGGTTTTTGCCCTCAAAAACAAAAAGAGGACTTATGGCTCACAACAAAAAAAAAGGGCGGGGGGGGGGGGGGGGGTTATAGAGTACTACTCTGCTCAGCATTACAAGGGAGAATATGGGTATGGTGAATCTCATGTGGAATTGGGGCATAGAATTGTGTATATGATGTATATGACATGTGCAAGTTGGTAGCATATGAGTTTGGCCTCCAATTCTTGACAATTAGGGGTTGACAAACAGTGGACAGCATGCTGTCCAGAACAGGCATGTTGGAGAAAACTAGTCATAACTTCCTATGGGCAGCATCGATTGAGGCGTGTGACATGTCAAAACGAAGCTCATGAATGGTACTTTCAAGCCATATAGGTGACACTTGACTGTCATTAATGCAGGGTAAAAACTGTTCTGAAATAGTATACTATCTGTAAGTTGTCTGCATTTCAGACTGGGGCAAATTTAGCTACTACTCAATCAAAATTACATCCTTGAAGTAGGTAAAGAACTGCATTGGTGAAATGCTGATCAACATAGGGCTTTTCCAAGACCATTCCATTCCCTGGGATCAAATGGATAACCTGCATAATAAGCATAAAGGGCACAAGGGTCATCCATACAAGCATGGGTCACCATACTACCACCGGGGTCAAAAGGATAATTGTGATCCAATGCATCTGCTGTATCATAGAAGTAATTCATGGTGTCATTGTCTAGCACTGATGGTGGCACAAGATCCTTACCGACCCATACGGTAGCATGCATTGACTTGTCCATAAACTCATTGGGAATCACTAGGTCAAATTGGACTGGAGTAGATGAGGCTGCAATCAATACAGCATTCAATGCATCAATTCCTAGGAATTTCATGTAAATGAGTTTCACATGCGTGGCTATTACTGGGCATTCAAAGTTAAGGGCCTTGGGTTGATGGGGCATCTGCTCATGAGCCTGTGGCAGTGAGATGCTCTCATCATGGCATCATTCTTGAGAAGTATCACATGGCTCATAAGGATGCGCATATTGCTTATAGTAATAATCAAGTGGCTGATGATATTGAGCACTCCATTGCTGATAATGATGTTGCTTCCCATGTACATACTTATATACATTTGCATGATGTTGTCCATGTACATAATGCTGTCTAGATGGTTGTCCATGTATGTGACCAGAATGTAGTTCATAAGAACATATATAGTCATCATATACATGCTGCTCAAAATATTCACACATCATATGCATGTTGACTATAAGTAGGCGCATGCACTTGCCTTTGCACATCGAACCCATGCCAATGGTCATGGTACTCATAATGTCCATGAGAATGCCCATACATGCCTTGTTGACCAAAATGTCCATGGGTGCCATGTTGCCCATGCATTATATGTGGACCAAACTGATTATTAGGGCCTTGCTTCCCAAAATTTCCATGTTGCCCATGTGCACCTGCATTAGGGCCTTGCTGCCCCAAATTTCCATGCTGCCCATGCAATACATGCAAACCAAACTGAACATTGGGTCCTTGCTGCCGAAAACTGCCATGTGCATGGTGCCCATTGCCACGTACATGCTGTCCATTGCCATATGCGTGCTGCCCATTGCCATGTGCATGCTGCCCATGTACTCCTTGTATTCCATGCTGCCCAAGATTTGCATTGGAGCCATTCCCATGAGTGTGCATATAGCTTCCATTATGGGGGAGTTGTGCCAAGGATGGGCTTGAAGGATTCATAATGGGGAAGGGAAGGAGGGTTTCATCATGTCGGGTGGAAGGCTCACCTGTCTCATAAGTGCTATGGGGAACGCCATGGGTACCACCAAGACCTTGTGGCCTATGCCCGGTCTCCAAGGGGGGAGGGCGATTAGCCTCATGGGGAGGGACATACTCCTTGGGTCGATCTGAGGGGGGGCAATGGCAGGGATGAGGGCGCCCATGCGCTCTGTGAGTAAGTCCATCTTGGCCATCATCTCGGAATGACGGTGATCTTGGCGGGTTTTCATCTCCCTATGGCGTCGTTCCATCTCTCGATGTCGTTCAGCATGACCGGTCTCATGTTGGCATAGGGTTTGGTTGAGCATAGATAAGCGGTCCATCTCGGGGGCACCATCTTCAAACATGTCTTCACGATCCTCCTGGACTGAGCTAGGATCGTTCATTGAGGCACAGGAGTCCCTTATTTCACGCTGGAAGTCCTCTTGGGCCTTTGCTTTACCCTTGTGGCCTGCCATCCCAAGTGTAGTCCACCAGATCCCTTGTTATAGAAATGACAATATCTTGAGCTAGGAAGCTCCGATCGCCAAACTTTTTGATTCAAATGAAAGCCCTCGATCCCCTTTACGAGGTTATGCAAAGATATCTCTGACAGTAAATGATCAGGACTTTGTTGTAATCACTTTTTGTGGGTTGACTGTGTAGGACTGCTGCCTGTCCCACAGTACCTTTGAGCACAAAATTGAGCTTATCTCTCCAACTGTAGGGCGGAATGGGGAGATTTTTGGTTTAGATCGAAGGGGGGGATGCCCTCTTCGAATCGAGCTATGGGGCCCGTACTTGGTCACACAAGAAGGCTTTGCTGTAATACTTTGTGGGCTGACTATGTAGGACTGCTGCCTATCCCATAGGATCACTGCATACAAAAGTGGTTGTAACTCTCCAATGGGAGCTCCAATCGGGAGCTCTAGTCGAAGATATCGATCCCCTCTACGCAAAGAGCATAGGTATGTAATAACAGGTCTTATATAGAAAATTTTGTGATAAGAAATGCGTGGCTGAACTGTGCAGTCCAGCACCCTGTTTTTAACTCTGAGAGGCCTGTTTTGAACAGTCGATACCCTGTAGGGTCTAACCAACTTATCAAACTGAATGAGGACCTTTGGGAGACCTATGAGTTGGAAGTTGTCCTGTAAATCATTGTAGGTTGAAAGTCGTTGCTAATATGATCCAAACCATTGCCACCATGGCCAAATGCATTTGCCAATAAGAGCATAACCTTGTCAAACATGATCATCTCAAGACCAATTATAAGCATCATTACCAAGATTGCCAATCAAAGGCATAGGCATATCTCGTGAGTACCATTGCCACTTGCATAAACATCTTCATACCAACATAAGCATATAAGTGACACTATCAAGAAAATCAAAGAGCCAAGCCTTAGCTTTACAACTAAATCACTGCATTTTAGGCATACACCCCATGATTCCTCACACATCCAATGCATTCCATTGCTTCAAAACCCCTGGAGTTTAAAGCTGGTAGCACTTTTCCAATTTCCTTTTCGTTGGGCAGATCAATAAGCTGATGTGAAGCTTTGGTTTTCAGAGAGACCCAGAGATTGTTGGAAATGCTTCTAAAGAATACAGATTGCTTAAGACAACAAAAGTTCTGTGATCCAGAATTGCCCAGCTAAACACATTTGTGATGATATCCTCAATACACGTCCTTGAGGGCATATGTCAAAGAATATGATGATACCCTTAATAAATCAATCCTGGTGTCATTGCCGCAGACACAACCAATGCGACAACAACCATCCACGAGGGCTGGATATGGAGAGAGTGATCCAAATCCACACCATAGTATCAAGAGTGAAGCATATGCCATAGAACAATTAGCAGACAAGCTCCAGCTTGGGGCAAAGTTCTATGTTGTAGGCCAATTTATTGGAGGCTATGCTGCATGGAATGTATCAAATACCTTCAACATAGGCTATCTGGAGTGGGAATGATAGTCCCAATCACAAATTGCTGGTGATCTAGTGTGAGTCCTAAAGAGTTCAAGCAGGCAATGTCCACACAAGTGCCTGGAGACCGTTGGTTCTTAACAGTGATCCACTAGCCATGGCTTTCATATTGGTGGATGACACAGTGCCTCTTCCCAACGTCCACTCTTGTGCAATTGAGAATTGATGTGTTTGATGACCTTGTCAATACTTGATCATGGTTAGGAGGAAAGTCAAGGACCAAAGGTGGATTCTGAGCTCATATATGCTTATTCCAAGATTGATAGATTGGGTGATATAGAGGAGTTCATTCTGCAGCCCAATGTGGCAAATCTCTAGAATGTTGGAGATCGCCTATTTGATGAAGCTTTATACGAGGCAGCTAAAATCATCTTCATCCACATCTCCAACTGGGCTAGACTTGCCAGTACTCTAGCCAAACTACACCAATTCCAAGGAGCAGTAGATGCTGCACGTAAAGCAAACAGCTCAAGGACATGGAAGGAGGTCTGCTTTGCTTGTGTTGATGCTAAAGAATTTAGGTTGGCTCAAATTTGTGGCCTTAATGGAAGGTGGATTGGGTCTGGAAAGAGCACACATGGGCATCTTCACAGAGCTTGGAACCCTTTATGCAAGATATCGTCTAGAGAAGTTGATGGAGCATCTGAAACTCTTTGCAAGTCGGATTAACATTCCAAAACTCATCCATGTTTGTGATGAGCAGCAACATTGGACATAGCTTACTTATTTGTACATCCAGTATGATGAATTTGGTAATGCTGCAACCACCATAATGAACCATTCTCCAGAAGGATGGGATCATATGTAGTTCAAAGATGTTTATGTTAAGGTGGCACCATGTGCACTTTACAATGATGTCACCATAGTGGACCGTTTAATTGCTACCGGCCCAAGAAGCCTCTCAGATCCTCTTGCTCTACCGGACGGCAAGCGATTCTCTGCTCCTCCGGCATCGGATTCTTGTTTGCAACTTGAGGTAAGCACACCATGCAAGATTGTACTCCAAGAGAGTGCACGGAAGCCACAAGCCAACCTCCCTGTTGCGGTCACATCGTCACAGCTTGGATTCTCAGTCATGCCTAGGTGCTCCCAGCTTCCCCCCCTTCCAAGCCTTCAGATGGCTTCCTTGCCACAAGTATTTCCGGGTGTTCTCCTCTAGAGGACGAGTGGTAGCAAAGGAGGGTGATGTAGTAGAGGCACGATATGGTGAACTTGTGATTAATGGTATTGCACGAGAAGAAGATTTCATTGCAGAGCCAATCGCTTATGATATGCATCGAACAGGGAGCATTGCCAGTCAAAAACATACTGGGAAGGTCAGTGTTTTGATATCGGCCGCCCCTGAATCTTGCGTTTTCGCTCTGACTGGCCTCCTCCGTGCCTTCCCTCAATGCTCCTCATTGATGGCCTCCAAATGCATCCTCAAGGAGTTCAAAGATTTGTAGAAAGATCCTACAACCTCATGCAGCACAGGTCCGGTAGCAGAAGATATGTTCCATTGGCAAGCAACAATTATGGGACCTGCAGACAGCCCTTATACTGGGGTGTATTTTTGGTGACAATCCACTGTAGTAGCTGGGTTGCCACGAGATCTGTTCCTTGCTCTGTCTTCTGAGAAAGTTGCCATCTCTGCCTGTGTACTTGAAAAGTAGGGTTTATGGTTGGAAAATGAGACTAGATTTGGGGGAAAGGAGAGAGAAAGGAAGGATCTAAAAACTAGGCTCTGATACCAACTGTAATGAAGGAGACCTAGGAGAGAAGGGAGAGACTGCAGAGAGGAGAGAGAAAGAGGAAGAAGATGAGAGAAGAGAGAGAAAGACTAGCAAAGAGAGAGAAAGATAGGAAAAGAGAGAGAAAGAGGAGGGAAGCCATGAAAGCTAGAAGGAAGGATAAAAGAGAGACTTGATTATTGATAACTGATGCCCTAATTGGGTCTCTCAACACCTTATATACCCTGTCAGTATAACTGGGTATTCCCATGCTAATCCGTGTCCTGGTCGTCTATCCCCACTATTTTACAACGTATTTGATTTACGATGGCTCAAGCGACTCCACCTTCAGATCCTCTTATGCTTTCTTTGGCTACTCCTTTAATGGAGGCCTTGTGGGGGCATTATGGTCTTGATTTAGAGGATAACACTCCCACTAACCTTTCTTATAGGGATCATTTAGCGAGGTCCAATTCTTCTTCATCTCATACTCCTTCATAAGGTGCATCTCACGTGGAGAACTTTATTGATGAGATTGATCACCTCTTAGTTGAGGAAAAACTATCTACTTAGGACACATCTGAAAGTTTAAACTCTTCACAATCAAGCCTATTGGCAAGTTCGTACAATCAATTTTTGTGTGAGTCTAATTTTGTCTATATTGCTCCTTCGATTATGTAGGAACCAATTGTAAGTCATCATGGAGACTCAGATTGGTACTGATATGATTTTGAAGCAAACTCTGTATTCAGAGATATTTTAGAATGTAATCCTTCATCCTTTGTTTCATTTGAGTAGTTTGGTGCTTTCCATTCATCGTTACTTTTCTCACTCTCTCACACTTTGACTTCATATTTAGATTTCTCTTCTTTTAATCTAGATCCTTACTTTAGACCTACAGTAGGTTATTTAGTCTTATTGCACATTGTCTTTGATGCATATCAAGCTTTTAGGCCGTCACTAGACACTTCAAAGTATACCACTTTGCACATTCGTAAATGGTTAGCGAGAATGCCGTCCTTTAACACTGTGCCTTACGTACATCTGCAAGTGATGGGCTTTGAAATTGTGGTGTGAATGTACATATGCTAAATTGATTTTGATTAATAGATGGAAATTGAAATAATAAACATGATGTAGAATGCACGGAAGTTGAAACTAAGAGTGTGCAATAGAAGAGGAACACGATGTTAGGTTAGGGCTTAGCAAAACACACACACACACACACGTGCGCTCACTGTGAACAAGTGAACAACAAGAGAGAAGAAAGTGCTAGAATGTCACATTCATTATGTGAGAATGATATGAAAGTATAATACTTAACGTACGAAATACCATACCCATTGATTGATGTTCACATTGGAAAAAAGTCCTCCAGTTAGAAGGTAAAAAGTGCTCGTGGATAAGGGAGTGATCACATTGAAACTTAGGAGAAACATTAAGTATAATAAACCCCCCTCCAGTGAATGATGTGAATGTATACAAGGAATAGGCAGATCAATGTCCAAATGGTATTAAGCCTACAACCTTGTGAACGGCTTTAAACTTCTCTTTAGAGAGAGCTTTCGCAAATACATATGCCAAGTTGTCCTATGTAGGGATATAAACCAAGTCAATCTTCCTTGCATGGAGCCTCTCTTTGACACATACACACTGTACCACTCTTCTCAGTTGCTCAAATGCGTGAATTCCTATTTTGTGCTAATGAGTTGCCTCTTTTTTTGAAGAAAATGAGGAGTGAAACGAAATTACCTCCACATTTAGACCCAATTTCCCCATCTTGATTGACCCTAAACATGGACTATGTTTCGATAATGACGGTGCATCTCCTTCTTTAAAGGAAAAAGGAAGTAGTATACTTGCACCCTCACAAAGACCCTCTTGGTACTTCTTGCTTAAAGATAAAAGGCTTTGCACATTTTGCCAAAAATTAGGCCATGTAGATGACATTTGTTGCTCAAGGTGAAGGGTCTTAGACCCACACCTAAAATCACCTCATTCCCAACTGAGGGTCTTCTACCCATGCCAAAGTTGAATCCAATCCCTAGTTCTAAACCAATCTCAGCCCCTTACGACAAAGGTAGTGCCATTCCAGGGAGGTTGAGGAGTTTTCCTAGGGAGGTAGCACAATTTCTCCACCCCCTAGTATCCATGTTCATCAATAGCTGGCCACCAATGTAGTGGGTCTTGGATCTCCCTCTCAGTCTCAATGCCTCGTAGCATCTTTGACTGGTTCAGTCATTACCTTTCCTTTGGTGAGTCTCTTAGGAGTCCTAGGTTATCCCTAGGAACCTTAGGCTAGTTTTCTTTAGGCTTAGCCATATGTTTTCAGTCTTTTGCTGCATTCACTTACACACACACACACACACACACACACACACACACACACACACACATTACACATCTTTTATTTGGCTTTAATTTTCTATTTTTTCCTTCTTTGGAGCATCTCACTATTGATCTCTATTTTGTAGATTTTGATTTCTCTTGCACGGTTTTATATTTCAATGTAGGGCTTATATGTAGGGTTTGCACCGATCTTTCTTGGTTTGGAGACATGGGGTGTACTGCTCCTTTCATGGTTTCATTTTCCTAGGAGTTTTGCTCTTCTACTAGAATGGAGACTTCCCCTCCTAGGAGAATTGTGCAGCATCTCTCTTGATACTATCATGGTAGTGACTTCTATCTTGCTCTTCTAGTTGGGCTACTTTATCCTCATTTTCATTCTCATGGCTCTTGGCACGATGTGAAGACCGACATTAGGTTCCTTTTTCTCCTTTGGTCTCCAAGGTTGAGAGGGGGTTTGTACTCTTTCTCGGTATTCTACAGGAGTTGGCACTTGTCCTCGACATCAACCTCCCCTATTGTACCTTCTTTGCATTGCAACATACTACTATGCATCTCATTGTGCAAAGCTCCCTTGAGTGGATCCTGAGAGCTGTCTCCATCGAGGATTCTTCACCACCTTACCACCACCCCATCTTACCTCTTCACCCGTTTCCCTCATCATCGACGCCCTCCAATGGTTGGGTTAGCTTGTTTGTATTGTGATGTGTTGGATCTAACCATTCCTTTTCATTCTCCCTATGGGGCATATTTACTTTAAAAATCACAAATGACATTTATTTTTACAAAAAAAAGCCCAAAAAAAGTTCAATGTGGTTTCATTGGTCTTTGCAAGACTTGATAGGCCATTGGGTAGTTGACAAGTACCCTTTGTTCAATGCCCTATCCTATTTGGGGTGACTACTTGTACTTCTTTGTAAGATAACTATTACCTCTATAGTCTTGGTAGGCCATTGGGCAACTGACATGCATCCTTTGTCCAATGCCTTGGTTGTTTTGGGGTAGGACACCTTGGGGTAAAACTAGGCTTGAGCTTTTTTTCTAGTCCCTCCTTGGTTTCGGTTTTGGGCTTGAGAGGGGGTGCTCAATTAAAAATTCATTACATAGTGATTAGCTCTTTAAAACAACCCCAAAATAGTAAATTACCAAAAGTTTCTTTAAATAGGGAGCGCTTCTAAAGAGTTTTATGTGTCCCACATGCAAAAACCTAATTTTGGAGGATCCTTCCATGTCTATAAATAGACAAGCTATGCATCATTTAGTCCTATCCTTGTCTTGTAGGCTTGATCCACTAGCCCTCTTTCACTAAATGTTCCTACCTGCAGCAACTGCTACTACGTGGTCTATAGCTATAGCCTAACCTTCTACTGCTACAAGTGATCAGTTTCCATCATCTACATCAAGTCGTTTTTGTGTTTTCAGCACCTTTTTTCATTAGTCTCAGCTCTCGATTGGTGGTTGTTGCACTTAAGATCCATCTCTGGTGGAGGATACACATTGACATCTTCCTTGGCCTCTGGTGGAGGATACACATTGACGCCTTGATTAGCCTCAACTCCCAATTGGTGGTTGCTACACTTAAGATTCATCTTTGGTGGAGGATACACATTGTCGCCTTCCTCAACTTGCTCCCACGAGAGCCATTGGCTATTAGACAGCTTTGCCCTTGAGCATTTGTACATTCTCTCCTTCAGTTACATCATTCATTTATTGAAACAAAGTTTTCTCTCTCTTCTTTGTTTGCCTTTGGGTGGTTTGCATTTTAAGTTTTGAGTTTTGTGTTTTGTGTTTTGCATTATATTTAGGGTTGAGTGTTGCATGCCATTGTCTGAGTCTTTGTGCTTCAGTCATGCTTGTGTTTTGTGTTTAGCATTGTATTTAGGGTTGAGTGTTACATCCCATTGTTTGAGTCTGTGTTTCATCGTGCTCGTACTTTCTGTGTTTCCTCAATGCAAACCCTAGCATATCTTCACACCAATAACTAGAAGAACAAGGAAAGATTTATCAACTTAAAACTGATATCTTTTTGTTCTAAAAGTTTATAAGAAAGGGTTGGAAGATTGTGTGAACTAATGCTAAGTGGTGGTTGGAATTGTCATGATCTTTTTCATTTGAATTGTCCTTTTTCCAAGGTGAGAGGAGTCGATTAAGAAGCATCAGAGGAAAAAAAACCTCTTTCAAGATAAGAATACAAGATAAGTTGTGGGTAGTATGAATGCCATGTGGAAGCAATAGTACCTTGTGAATTAAAGAGAGATTACAGAGAGAATGAGTACATAAGAATGCAAAACCTGAATCAATGATTAAGAGAATATGATTGCATGCAATGTTGGAGATGAGAATGGATTGGGCCCCAAATGAGTGTTGGTCTAAGGATAGGTAATTAAGGCTGCCAGACACGAGGAGAATGATGGCTAGAAAGAGAAGGCTACCAATAGTAGTGGAGAATGGTCACAACCAATAGTAGTAGAGGAAGAAGAATGTTATTGCAATAGAAGTGATGAGTGGTAGGGTGAAAGAGTGACCAAGCAAAAGTGGAAGGTGCTGCCCTGCTTTACAAACATGCCATGAGCAATAAATGTTGGATGATCTAGCTTAAAGAATATCCACACTACTTGGAAATGTGCAACCTTGTGTAAAATGGGTATGAAATGCAATAAAAGAGAGACACTTATAGTGCTATAGAGAAGCCATATGAGATGGTGGAAGGGCTGTGGACATGTTTAGAAAGGTAGTGGACCAATCTGGACACATCACTAATAGATCTAAAATCTTCGTCTAATGTGTCTAGCATGCAAAGGAGTGATTGACGTAAATAGTGCAAAAGCTCCAAATGTCCTCATTGGAGACTCGCAATTGGGAGATGGACATAGAGGAAGACAAGAAATGACATGATTGCTAACATCTGCTCTTAGATCTTGAATGTGGTTGAAGTCAAATTGAGTAGAGAAAAAGGGATACTAGAAGCACTAGCTCATAGGAGAGGAAACGTGAACACCACAAACAACCTTTGAAGAAAGCTCCAAGGATTTGCAATGGACTTGAGGATAGCAGAGGAATCAGTGGAAGACAAGAACATGTTGATGTCGGTTTGAAGATGATATCCGGCCAATTATGACCCATTCTATATATGAAAATCCAACGAAAGGGTAGTCAAACATGCAAATGGGAGTGGAGAGCCCTCAAATGGGTCACATACATGGTGTCTAGTTAGGAATGGATGAACTAAAGTAGGGACTTTGACTAGATCGTGATAGTGAGAAACTATCAAGACCATCGAAAAGAACTCTTGCCATGGATGGGCATGATGGACCAAAGGGCATGGGATGGGCATGCTAGCAACAAGGAAGGGTAGCTTGGAGAAGAGGGAAATAAGATGTTGCATGATAGAAAGGCTTGATGAAAATGGAGAACTCTAGAAGAGCTCCTTAAGATATTGCAAAATCCCCTTTCAAATTGAAAGAAGGGCTAGGAAATCCACAATTGCATTACACATATCAAATTTTCTCTTTGGAAGGGATGGGGATGTAATGGAACCACTAGAGGAGATGGTGGGGGATGGGATAGAACTTGTGGGATGGAAGGCAACTTGAATGGTACAAGTGATGCAAAGGGAAGATGTTAAGGAGTACCTTGCTCAAGAGTAGAGATAGGAGAATGGAGGCAATAAAGATCACACTCTTGAAAACTTCTATGAAGAATGGCCCTTGAGGTAGCATATCTAAATGTAACTGAGGTATGGAGATAGGTAGAAACTGATGTTGAGAGTGTAAACATGTGAACTCTTCTTATACTAGAAGGGATAAGGGTAGTTGAGTGTGAATGGTCCCGAGGGGAAGGGGAAACCCTAACCCTAGCCAGCGAGGGCTATATAAACAGCCCATGGGTCTACATCAACTGATAAGTGAGAGTGATCCAAGTTGTACTTTCATGAGCAACTGAATATGCAAGACTTGTTCTTGTACTTGTGAGCTCTTCTCTTCCTCTTGTGCACACTTCAATCTTTGCCTCCACTCTGATTTTCCACATGGTATCACATCCATCTCTGATCCTTTAGCTTCCCTAAGCCTCTTTACACACCTAAGTGCACAAGAAGATCTTTTGCCTTCTCATTTACCTTCTTTTCCACCATAGCCAGCTAGACCCACCTCTGTTGGAGGACCTGGGGAGCAAAGAAGAGCATTTCAGCTCTTGATTCCTTTTGGAGATCTCCTCCCTAGCTCACGACGCTTCAACATGGTGTATTAAATGTGGAGACTAGGCGATGTGGAGGGTAATATTACAATTTCTTCCAAATCTAGCATAGATTTCACTAATGCCAATTCAGCTGATTGGCGCACATTGCTATGGATGCAATCACTCTAGCTACCATAGGGTTTTGTTAGGTCCCCTAGTGGACCATCTTCACCTGAGAGGGTTTGCTCTAATTCCTCTCCTACTATCTACTATGACTAAAACCCTAAATGTGGGTTTTCTGGCAACCATAGCCAAGAAGCTTCAAGCTTCCTATTTTTCACTTTTTTCAATTTGGGAATCATTAACAATGATTTTAATCATTGAAATACATGCTATAAAGTGTATTCCTGATTTATGAATAGCTTCAACACTCGAAGGACATCATAAGCTCATCGAGAAGTTTGCTCTCAACATTGGTAATCAATCAAGTACCTCACTAAGCTTGACAAGGTAAATACCTAAACATCTCAAGTGGTCTTAATCTTCAGAAGAGCTTCTAAGCACTGAAAAGGAATTTAGTGACATTAGTGCTACTGCCTTATGTCAAAACATGGATATTGATGTGATTGAAATGTCCTCGAACTCTTCGCCAAGTGTCGAAGTTATTAATCGATCTTGCTCAACCAAATGTTTGTTCACTAAACCACAAGGTGGGGAGGAGCTAGAGGTCCAAGTTCACCTCATTGAAACCCAGGAAAACAGTAAAACTTAAATCAAGGGTTGTCTGAAGGAAAGGACTGCCAAAATCTTACCTTGAGGTATTACATATGTATGATTTTCAACCTTTTTCATCCTTATAGTTTTAAAGTTGGTTTTTACTTGATCATTTGTAAAGGACTAGACATTGCCATTGCCTAGGGCAATTGGTAAGACCTTCCTATTATGGTCATGGCTTATGCAGATGTAAGGCTTGAAATCTGCAAGTTTAATGGAAAAGATTTCCATCCCTGGCAAGTCCTAGTGAAATATAAAATGATGGAACGTGGCTACTTGCCCTTCATAAAAGGGACCAAAGTTATTGATCCAGCAAATCCACTTGATGTAGAAGATGATGAAAGAGCTCAAGCCATCATTATGCTTCATTTGGATGAATCCCTAATTCATCATATTGACCAACTCTCCACTGCCAAGGATAAATGGGATGAGCTTGAAAGGATCTATGGTGTTGGAGGGAAGAACTCCAAGATTTTTCCAAAGATTGATTTTTAAAGCTTGGAGTATAAACAAGGAGAAGACCTAAGTAAGTTTATTTCACATATGAAGGGGCTCATGGCACAACTTGCCTCCGTTCAAGCACCAATTCATGATGAAGATGCCATCGCTATCCTTTTGAAGGCTGTAAAGAATGTCTTTTCAACCCTTTTTACTATCCTTATCAATATTTCTAATCCAACTTTGGCAAGTACAATCTAGTCATGTCTAGATGAAGAGAAGAGGAACCACAACAAAGGCACTTCAGCAACTGCTTTCCATGAGCAAGTGTTAGTCCATAAAGTTTCTACAAAGTGCTCTTTCTGTCATAAAAAAGGGCATATTGTAAGTAATTGCTAGAAGAAGTACCCAGAAAAAATGAAGTGCAATAAATGCAAAATGATTGGGTATATCACTAGTAAGTGTCCCAGTGTTCCAAAACCACCTAAGGAATTGGATGCCAACTTTGCCTCCCAATCCACTAAAGATCGACTCTTTTGAGTCTTGTAAACTCTCTACCTATAACCATCTTTTGTAGCCTGATTTATAAAGGCATCTCATTGTGGATTAAGGGGAGGCATCCTGTCATGTTTTATCCAATGCCACTTGGCATTGAGCGGGGGTGTTGAGAGTGTAAACATGTGAACTCTCCTTATGCTGGAGGGGATAAGGGTAGCTGAGTGTGAATGGTCCTGAGGGGAAGGGGAAACCCTAACCCTAGCTAGCTAGGGCTATATAAATAGCCCATGGGTCCATATCAACTGATGAGTGAGAGTGACCCAAGTTGTACTTTCACGAGCAACTGAATAAGCAAGACTTGTTTTTGTACTTGTGAGCTCTTCTCTCCCTCTTGTGCACACTTCAATCTTTGCTTCCACTCTAATTTTCGACAACTGAGAGATGGTAGCCCAAATTCGAAACATGTAGGACTTCTGCTACGTAGCTCAAATGAGGGTGGTCGAGAAATATCATAATCACATAAATAACACAAATAGGCATTGATGAAATATCATCATGGTGAGGAGACCTTCTTGATGGCGAAGATCTTGGAGCCAATAACATCTAAACATCATGTGACTAGATGCACTGGCTATCAATGAGCCAAGGCTTATTGGAAGATGAGAAAGTCATGTGAGGCCTCCACTTGATGAATGTGAAGGAAGATAAAACTTTGTCGTAACAATGGGAGCATACATGGATATAGCATCTCCCATTTGATCATTCATACTACGTATAGGTGAGGGTATTTCTTCAAGCACTTATGATGTCTAGACTTTCTAGTGTGAGGATACTTGGTGAAGCCCTTGGATTTAACCTCTTTTTGCTAGACTTAGAGTCGAATGTTACTATAAATTGATTTTCTTCCCTTTCCTCTTCTTTTGTCCATTCCTAGATAAATTAGCAACAAAACCACAATTGATTGTCCCAATTCCATGGATCTTCTCGTGTCAATTCTAGGTATTTTAATGTGTTTGTCTTATATACTTAATCATAGCTTCACAAAAGTATTGATTGAGTGTACGCCTTATAAGGCTTGGAATGATCAGATGCTAGTGGTATCACACATGTGTACCTTTGGATGTTTGGCATATACTTTGGTGCAATAACATTTACAAATATAGTAATTGGACTGGTTACTTTGACACGAGTTTCCACTACTAGTAATTGTTTCATGCTTGTTGATTCATGCATCTCTTGGCTAAGCAACAATAAGTCTACAATGGCTATATCTAGTTATTTGATTAGAGGGCAATATTTACAGTTACATTGAAATGCGTATGGCTTAGATACTTGTTGGACAATCTCAATGTGAGACAATTGTCTACCACTACTATCTATACTGACAATTAGAGTGCCATGGCAGTTGTGAGAAACCTAGTGTTTTATGCTCACATTAAGCACATTCAACTATATTATCATTGAATTAGAGAGGCGCTCCATACAAAGGATATTGGCTTAGTTTATGTCCCTATGTAGGACATATATAGTATAACTTAAATGACATGGTCAAATCAACAACATGATTAGTAATGAGTTATCAGAATGTGATGAAAAAATGCATTTACTAAGGCTCTTTTGAGAGAGGAGCTTGAAGCCTTCTACAAGGACTTAGGCTTACTACCATTTGGGAATTGGTCTCCATTCCAAGTATACGTTCACATCATTCACTCTTGGGTGGTTTTTTATACTTATCGTATTTCTCTATTGTTTTGATTTGAACACTCTCTTATCCATGAGTACTTTTCACCTTCTAGCTAGATAAGGGTTTCTCTCTCATATGAACACCCCCTTTGGGTGTGATACTATAATAACTTAGGGATTATAATTTCAATCAATTATTTCATGTTAGTGGATATGACCTTCAACATTGGGGGAGATTTTGAATTAAAAAAGACTCTTTTAGATGATTTTTTGAATCACATTTCAACCAAATTAAAATAGAGGAGAAAGGACACCTTATTAATTACTTGATTTCCTCTAATTTTAGAGTTCAATTCATATTGAATAAGGGTGGTTGCTCTCTCTTTTCTCTCTCTTCCCTTTACTTTGTGTTTAATGAGTCCATTCTCAAAGATTTTGATTAAAACCTTGAAAACAATGCCTTGTTTTCCAAGATATTTTATTATGACCACTAGATGCCAACTTTCATTCTAACAACTTTTTATTTTTTGTCTTAACTTTCTCAAATCTCTCTTTTTTACCTTCCATATATTATTTTTTGCTTTGTTTACTTTTTAAAATCTTTTTCTTTTTCTCTTTCCTTCTCAAAATTTCTCTTTCTTTGTGTTTCAATCACGCATTAGCATTGCAAGAAGCCTTCTCAACATTTCTCTTTCTTTCTCTTATGACACCTTATTGAAAGAAGCTTGAGGCACTATTTGTATTGCAAGAGGCAATATAATTGCTGAGGTATTGTTTTCAATACTAAGAGTACATGTTTTTTGTATAAGAATGTTGTTAAATGAGTTGTTTCCTTTCTTTCTAACTATCACATTTTCTCCTTTTGTGTATTCGTTTGTGCGATTGAAAGGAGCATGACACATCAATTGGATCCTCAGAGGCAAGAAACTTGTCAAGTTGATTGATATATTGAGGCTGTATTTACACTTGCATTGTTTTAGAACTCACTAAAAAACATGTCTTTGAATGTTACAATTCTCTCTTTGTTTCTCTTTTCATTTTAAGAAATATAGATGAAGCTTCAACAAATAAAAAGAGTCATATCCAAATAGTGGTGGAGAAACCATACTCCACATGGAGAGGAAAGAACTAGAAGGTCCTTGCAATCTTGCTAAAGCCAAAATGTTAAAGAGATGAAGGTAAGAAGCACATTGATTTGTGGATTAATGGGCAGTTCCCACATATTCATTTTGCAATTTATCCTCCTCTTTGAGCCTCTCCAATTCCATCTTCACTAATTTCAAATTTGTGTTTACATCAGCAAATGTACCTACTTGTTAACCATATTTTACCTCCTATGAATAGTGGTTGTGGTAAAGCATTTGCCTCAAATTACAAATTTGATCTTCATAATAAGAATCCAATGTATTGTAGTATTGCAACAACCCATTTTTTCCATATCCAATAAACTTAAGTGTAACATGGAGTGTCTAAAATTTGGAAGATTGACTTGTTAGCCTAGGTTTTATAAAAGGAAAATCAAAAGCATGGATAATTCAACACCGAAGACTATGGAGCCTTCAAGCTACAAATGAGAAAGAACATAGTTGAAATTGACTTGAAAATTTTCTATTTTAGGAGGAGGAAAATAGCGCAATGTATTCTCAAAGAGACGAATAAATTGCAAAATGAACATGTAGGTAAGTTGAAAGCATAATTGACATAAGTTAGTTTTAGGTTTAAACAAAGGCAAATCAAAAGCCTAGATAAGTTAACACTGAAGACTATGGAGCCTTTATGCTACAAATGAGAAATAACATAGTTGAAATTGACTTGAAAATTTTCTCTAGGAGAAGGCAAATAGGGCACAAAAATAGAGAAGACATTATCAACTTGTTAAAGGATTTAGCTTCAAGGTCTTTATGCAAAGATGTGTTGAAAGAAGTGAAACAAGGAGTATCAAAATATAGTTCATTCCCACATCAATTTCTAAAGGCATGTGATAATGCTTCAATTATAGAGACAAGGGTACACAACAATAAGCGATGTGGTGGTGAGAAATCTTTCTCAATATCATCAAAGTGCTCTTGTGCTACTTCTAAGACCATATGCCTTCATAAAAGAGAGATATGATAGGCATTTGGAAATCATGAAGCATTTGGGTGACTACAAGCACATGATAGATTCATTTGGCTTTTACAAAGGCAAAGAAAAAAGATGTGCTTACTTTTCAGCATATAGAATTCAATAGCATATGGGTGAATCTAAGGTGGGTGCAAGCTACGATGGTGCATATTTATAGCATGACTATAGAAGATACCAAGTAAAAACTCATATATATATATATATATATATTAGATAAAGCACAAATTTTAAAGCACTAGAAAATGGAACATATTAGTGTTGCACTTATGAATAGAGCCTTACAACATGCAAGGTCTTTGTCACCCCAAAGCAAGGCTTCAAGTATCAAATTTGAGAATGATTGATGGTTGATAATAGTAGTGCAAGTGTCAAGTGAGAGCCACGACTTTGAAATGGCTTTTCAATCGCACAAACATTCTAAGCATTATTGAATTACAAGGCAATGGACAGCTATTTGAGGTAGAAGGCATAGGGTCATTCAAAGTGGAATCACATTTGAGTGCTCACTTGAAAGCTTTAAAATGCATGTTAAGGATCTCAAGTGGAGCAACGACAATACGTCCATGTTTGTATTATATGGATGGAATGAATTCCTTAGGTTGGTGGTATGACACAAGAACTATAAAAGTTGTACCATCAAGAGACAAAGCGAATAGTCAAGTTATGATCCTAAATAGTAGAGGAAGACAAGCACAAAGAGGTTCATAACAAACATTGCAAGATCTAGAGTGGGATGCCATTCTACAAATTCCCTTGGAAAGAGTATTAAGATAGTCTCGATGTCTCAAACTATGAATGCCATATTTGTACCTTGCATGGAGAGATGCATGGAGAGATTAGGATTATGTGTATTTTGTCAAGCTTGCATCCCTTCCAAGCATTTGCATCAAGAGAGTCATGTGTAACTTCAAAAGGATACTCGACAATCTAGAAAATTAGGTGATGTAGTAGGTGCTATATCAATTGGCAGAGCAAATGCTAGAAGATTTCTCTCTAGCTTTGATAAAGTCCATCCAAATGTGATATGTGAGTATTGAAAATAATTATGTGAATGTATAATAGATGTGGCCTAGTGATCCCATTAAAGTAAATAAACATATGAAGGTTTGGATAGAGCTTGATAACCTCATATGCCTTCTAAGGCAGAATAAGAACAATGCAAACTATTGTTTAGACTTCAATATGATAGTAAAAAGATAGATGGAAGCAATGGAAAAAGCTTGGGAAAGAAGGATATTACATCTTATTTAGTAAGTATAACTTTTTACTTTCTTTCGTAACCTCATTTTTTATTGATATTGATGAGATTTTTTCTTGTGCAACACATTTTGTTAAGGCACGTAATATACTTTGTTGGCAACTATGGTCCATTATCGATACGGAGCATAGAGGCATGGAGAAATTCCATTACCAACCAAGAATATTATACTTTAAAACCATAGAATGTGGTGGTGGGAAAAGAAAATCAAAATCACTGTGTGAGATATTCAACACATTTTGCAGAAAATAGATTTGGTGTTTGAAATCATCAAACAATGGACAACCAACTGAAGAAAACACATAAAGAGAAAATTTAACTTTGAATGAAGAGAATCATTAATAAAATGACAATGTTTGTACAATATATGTTATTTTCATCACATTATTTAACAAAGGAGTCCCTCATTCTTACAATCCTCAGGAAGTTATTGCATTGTTTTCTTTCCACTTTGTGTTTGGTTATACATCTTTCCTAGGAAAGGATAATGGATGAAGGTTTTTGGATATTCTTCAACTATTTTTTATGCCACCAGGTCTTTGGAGGCCTTGAACTCATCTTCAACAAAATCCATGTTTGCCAAAATGACTTCCTTTATATTGAATGGGGCATTGAAAATGCTTGTATTATGCCCATACTTATAGAGAAATTTGAATAGCTTCTCAGCTGAAGTTTCATCTATGGCAAAAAGTTCTTCTCTTATGAAGATGTCTTCCATGTGTTGATCTTTAGGCTTTGTAATTGCTAATGCGCTCTTATCTTCCTCTACAAGACTTGCTATGGTCTGGTTATCATTTGCAACAATAACACTTGGCTTCTCTCCTTTAGAAATTTGGACTTCAAAATCAGTTGTTGGTGTTTCCTCACCAATGTTAACATCATCAAACTTTGAAAAAACTAGCTTTCTCTCCTACTTCTTCATTTTCATTGAAAGGAGAGAGGGGAAAATTTCCATCAATATCTTGCCCAAAATATAGAAAAACCAACAAGACTCTATGATGTGCAATTTGGGCTCCAAAGTGCCTAAATGCATACTGTAGGGTCTATCTATAAAATATTATAAGATGAATGTTCAAATTCTCTATGTTCCCAATTTTGACAAACCTAACATATGAGAACTACTAAAAATATGATCACTAATAATGGAAAATCCATTGGAAGACTAAGAAAAACAAGAAAAATGCATAATACAATCAAATCGGATATCTTTAAGAGACATTGGAGAAGTGGAACCCACAATGTGCAAAAGGGGTTTCTAAAAGTGGTAGGAGCTCTTGTTGTGTAGTGAAGGATCCAAACATAAAAATAAAGTAAAAACTTACATGTGGTTACACTTACGAAATGCTTGAACTATCCCCTTGATAGCTGTGAGAGCTAGAAAAATCAATTATGACATTGTGAAAGAGGCAAGCACTCTTCCTAAGGACACCATAGCCACTATAATTGTTTTTGGGACATAAAAAATAATACATAGAAATATCCAAAAATAGTTATTTATCAATGGGTCTAGGACTCTTTAGGCAGTGCATGGACATGGCTGATGTTATAAGCATGAGCCCCCCTACATGGAACCAATGATAGATTGATATATGTCCAATGATTCGACTTCTCAGTGGGTCCCTATAATATACAACATGAATGCCATGCGTCAAATGGTCAGGCTCAAATGGGTGCTCACAAATTGTGGCATCATTATCACGTGCCAAACAATCTTTTGATATGGTGATGTTAGTCCACACATGCGAGGAGCCAAAGTATATATTGTTTATCCTCGTTTAATTTCTTTATTTTTTTCAAGCAACACATGATAAGGCGCATTTAGTTTGCTCCCACCTCCTTGTCCACTTTGCTCGAGTTGCATGGGAAGACTAGTCTTTGAGGGAGACCCACCACAACTCCAAGATGCATAGAAGCAGCTTGAGTAGGAACAAATTCTTAAGGTGGTTGATGAGCAACCTGTAGAGATGGATAAAAATTTAGAGACCCAATAAAAGACAATGGACAAGGTTACTAAGGAAGTCAAGTTTTCCACATTTGGAAAATTTGGAAAGGGTAAGCAATGTGCTTTGCCCATGTTGGGTCTAGTCTAGAGGCCATGGCATAGAAATTTGTTAAGAAAAGATTGAGCCAATAATACTATAGTTTGTTCCATTAGTTTTCATCTCTTTATACATAAATTCTAGGTTTAGGGTTTCCCCATCCCCCTTGAACATTTAGCCCCTTTTTATGACCTTATGACTAGACATATCTTCTATTTCATGCATTTAGACCTTAGTTTTGATCTAAAAATTGGTTAATACAAGTAACCTTATGGTGCCTCTTGATCAACAATTTGCATGAGAGGGAGCTCAGCTCTCAATGAAACATCCAATGAATTTTATAACAAGTATTTTCCTTTCAAAAAATATGGGTCTTTTTCTCCTTGTAGTTCACATTATGTCCCCTCCTAGAGGAGTACTAGTCCCATGGCACTCATGCCAAGGTAACTCATTGTTGTAGCATGAGAGGTGCTCGAATGACGAATCAAAAGCCATGGTAGAGGAGGAATGGTGTGTTGATGCTGATAGATTATGATTGTTAGAGGGCCATCGATATATATTGATGGGTCTTTTGAGTGGTCCAATGTACCTTCTATTATATCACTTGTGCTCTCCTTATGGGGTGTATCTACCTTACTTGTGTATTGGTTGTGGTGCACATGCATGTGTAATTGGGAGCCGATTCAAATTCCAAGTAAACTTGGAATATCATCCTACATTAAAGGATCTGGTTGATGCAAAGTTATGGTGCCATGTACTGATCCCAGGGTGGCAAGTCATCCGAGTATTCCTAGAATGTCCTACCATTGTTGTGGCTTGAGATTGTGATGTGGAGGAGTGGGCAAGGGGGTTTCTCTAAGTGCCTAAATGTGGAGCATACTTCTCTCTTTTTTTGTATTTTTCTTTCTCTTTTTTTTTTTGATATAATGCAAGTGACTACATGAGCGAAGAGACACCATTCAGGAAGTGGCTTTAGTATACATTGAAGGCATCCTTTATTGAGAAGGTACTTGACTGATTTGTGTAGCTATAATGAGGACTCTAGATGGTAGGGGTTTGTGTGCACTCGACAAACTTGTTGTCCACCATCTTCCAACAACCGTGTGTACAAAATGTGGATAGTAGTGTAGCTTGAAGGTGAATCTAGACATTGCTACTTGATCGATGCTTGCATTTATGCTGAGAAGAATAGTGGTGAGAGCCTGTCCTCATAGGGTGCCACTGGTTGTTGAAGTAGCTTGATGTGGAGCATGAGATAATTGTAGTGGTGATAAGGGAGGGATTGGGGCAATTAGAGAACTTTTTAACAAAGTGATCGAAAGAGGATACTAATTTTGTGGGTTGGAACAAGTAGGTTTTGTTAGTGTGGATGGCCCTTACATTGAGAATTTTTGGAAATTTGTATCTACCATGTTCATTCTCCTAGTTTTCCTTGCCATATTTTTGTCGATAAGGGCGACAAAGTGGATCCACTTCTTCTTCTTGTAAATAATAAAAGACTTCCCATATGCTCTTGTTTTTATCTAGGATAGGATATCACCATTTCGATAGACCTTGTCATACTTCTCTAGGATTCAATTTTAGGTGCCTACCCCTACTTTCCTATGCTTGGTAGTATTTTGGATAGATTGTGATATCCAGGTGGTCTAGCCCCTTCATTGCGATATTTTTAGCTATTCGTATGAGTAGCCATAATGTGTGCAAGGGAAGGTGTCTTTTGAACTTGCTTTTTTAATTCACTTTATAATAAAAAACCAATGTGGTGTTGGATTCTTTCTTCTCTTAGTACCCTACATAGTTTCCTCTGGATTCTCTTGCTCTTCTTGTGGTAGGAGCTTAAGGAGGTAAGGATTCTTTGTTACCTTCTATGACTAAGCTCTTAAGGTTTTTATCATGGAAGTGTATGGCTCCTACTCTAGTTCTTCCTCTTATTCCATTGAGTCTTCTAATTCCTTGCATCAAATTCTAGTAGCTTTGACATATGGGTAGAGGGTGTCATGACATGCTCTAAGGTGATGGGAGAGGTTAACTTAGGTGTGTTGGGTTGCAAGAGACATGCTGCCTTCAAATCATGCGCTTCATATGCCTTCTTGCTCGAATGGCAAAGTAAGTCTTATTTGGTCAGTTCTCCATTCATTAAGTTGATTTCTCTAATTTGGTTAATGCTTTTTAAGATACTCGGGTCTTAAATTCTTTAGGATCATCTATTTGTGGGGTGTGGAACAATAATGTTACTTCTCTAACCATGAAAAGTTTGTGGGCTTCCAATTATACCTTATGTTGGCTCTCATTGTATAATGCTCACCTAGGTTGTTGGATAGCTTCAACAAATAGCTGTTTCATATCATCTTTGTGTTTCACCTTCTACTTGGCCACTAGGCCTTGTCAAGCTAGTGGTGGATAGCTTTCAATTGGCCTTGTGTCTACAAATACTCTATTGTCTATCTTTGATGCAAGTCTATTTTGACTTTTTCTTAGGCCAATTAGAGAGATCTTTGGTAGTTCTTGATTCATTTCTAGTAGCTATTTGCAAAGCTTTTCCATCCCCTTGAATTTGAGTGCTACATCCTTCTCTCAAAGCTAAAAGTCTTTTTCATGATGCTTTGAATCCTTTTTCCTAAGGTGATTTTGGAGTTCTTGTACTTGGTCTTTGGATACAACAAGGAACTTCTTACATGCTTCTTGAGATTCATCAAATCACTTGTGAAGATCCTACCTTATTGCTATGATTTTAGCTTTATCTCTCTTGAGCTCCTCAGATAGTTGCTCCAAAGCTCCCACTCTAGTTATCATGCTTTGGCTTCCTATAGGTAGTTCATGGGTGCTCTTGGATGATTTGGTACTGGCCTCTTTTTTTGATTCACTATTGTGGTCTCTTTTACCTTTGTGAGCTCACCGATTTGCACCTTCATGCTTCCTAACCGAGTCATTGAAAGGTAGAGCCCAAGTGAAGGAACATAAGCAAAAGCAAGAGTAAAGAAAGAGCTATGGTGGATGGAGCAAGAGAGCAAGAGAGAGAGATACTATATTTTGGGGACTCCAATAGTCACAATATATGACCAAGTTTACCTTACTTAATAGTCACTAAAAGAATAAAGAATAAAGTGATAGTGATGGGCGCTTCCTACTTACAATGTATAGGTGTGTAGTCATGGTATGTGAAATACATATATGGCCAGTGTAGGCATAGGTGACTTTACCCCCAATAACCTCCCACTTAAAGGTGGATGTGCCTCCAGTGAAGTAAATACATGGCTAGTGTAGGCATAGGTGACTTTACCCCCAACAACCTCCCACTTAAAGGTGGATGTGCCTCCAGTGAGAGGAGAGAGCAAGAAAAAATGACAATACAAATGTACATAAAGTACAACCTCTCACTTAAAGGTGGATGTGCCTCTAGTGAGAGGAGAGAGCAAGAAAAAATGACAAAGTATAAATGTACATAAAGTACAATAGGATGAGGAATAGACGTCATCTCATTCTAAACCCATCGTCTTCCTAAGGAAGGAAAAAAATTCCGATGAGAGACTTTTAGCAAGAGGATTTGCAAGATTCTCGTCAGTCGAGGTCTAGACAAGGTCAATAGACTTGTTCTCTACCACCTCCTTGATAAAGTGATAGTGCATCTCAATATGCTTTGTCTTTGCATGAAATACCAAATTCTTGGCCAACTAAATAGCACTCATAGAATTTGAATGCAGTGTAGGAGTAACAATAATACCAAGGCTTGCCACCAAATGGCCTATAACCATAGGGCCTCCTTGCAAGCCTTGGTGGCTACAATATACTTTGCCTCAGTAATAGATAAGATTGTGCATTTCTGTACCTTGGATAGCAAAGAAATAGCATCTTCAGCAAAAGTGAAGATATATCTAGAGATGAGCTTCCTACTATCTACATGTTCTATATAGTCGAGTTACTATAACTCATGAATGTAGCATCCTAGATACCATAGCAAATGCTCATATTTGCAAAGTCTTTTAGGCACCTCACCATACCCTTTGCAATGTTCCATTGTTGCCAACTAGGTGTAGTCATATAGCCTATGATAACTCCCATTGCAAATGCTATGTTAGGGTATACATCAAACTGACCGCTACAAATGCATAAGGGATCTTGGCCATCTCGTCCTTTTGCTCATCTGATTGGGGACAATCTACTTGACTGACCTTCACATGGAAAGGTAAAAGATACCCAATATGCTTAACATGTTGTATATGGAAGCGCTCAAGGACCTTTTGTATGTATTCCTTCTATGACAAGTAAAGGAGTCCCTAAGAGCAATTGCGTGTGATGTGCATCCTAAGAATATATGAGGCCTTCCCATGTCCTTCATCTCAAAGCTCTTTTTGAGCTAATTTTTCAAAGCATCCAGCTCATCTTCATGAGATTTCCTAGCAATCAACATATCATCCACATAAAGTATCAGGATAATAAGGGTACATCAAACATATGATTCCCTAGGTGCATGTTTAAAACCATAAAGGCTCGTTTCTCAACTTGCACACTAGGTATTTTCTACCCTTTTCCCAAAATCCCTTAGGCTTTACACATGAAATTTCATCATGCAAGTCTCCATATAAGAAAGCCATCATAACATTCATGAAATAGAGATCTAGATCTTACTAAGCAACCAAGGCCAATACTAAGCATAGGGTAGTCATCTTGACTAAAGGAGAAAAGACCTCATTAAAGTTAATACCATGCTCCTGTGTAAAACCCTTAATAACCAATTTGGCTATATATGCTGGCTTGGGATGTCCAAAGGTACTCTTTAACTTGTACACCCACTTGCACAACAATGCATGTTTTCCATTGGGCAAGGCAACCAAATCCCATGTATGGTTTTTTGCAATGAGTTATACTTTGATTGCATGGATCTCTCCTAAGAGTGACTATCACCTCTGCACATATGCTCCTTATAAGAAAGGAGCTCACTAGAATTTGTCACCATAACATAGTCCATGGAGTCCTCAAACCAATTAGGTTGATGTCTATCTCTAGTAGGCTGTCCCAACACATACTGTGGGATCCATACATCCTGTCCAACATCATGATCATGGGCCACTAGAACATCTATTGTTGTAGGCTATCTAGTTGGTTGTACAATAATAGGAGGCTCCTCTTGAAATATCACCCTGCTTACCTCAACTACTTGCTCATGTTTCTTATGCATCTTGCTCTCATGGAAAACAACATCATGGCTATGGATGATCTTAACTAGCCTACAGATTCCATAGGTGATAGCCCATCTCACCTACATCTCCATAAGCAAGAAAGATGCATTTCATTAATTTAGGATCCAACTTATTGGGTTTATCCTTGGGGACATTGTAAAAATCCTAACATCCAAAGACACACAAATGAGCATATAATAGAGGTTTACTAGACTATATCTCCTATGCAACCTAACGATCAATAATAGTGTATGGGAATTTGTTTATCAATTGTATGGTGGTAGTAATTGCCTTGGTCCAAAATATTACGATAAGTCTGCTTGGCGACTCTCTCGTGAATTACTCTAGTGCTTGCAATTGGTGGATAGCTCTAAAATTTAGCATTCCCTCCTGTTTTGTCCTTGTTTTCAAAAAGTTTTGTGAACTGATTTGCAATCATTTATAGCAGCCCATTCCCTTGGATTTTACATTGATATAGTGTCATTATGGTTGGTTCTTTGAATGATAGTGCTATATTTAATATTGAAAAGTTTAATGGCACAAATTTTATCTATTGGAAGATGTAGTTGTGCCATGTATTGGTTCAAAAGAAGTAGATTAGGCCTTTGAAAACCAAGAGAGTAAAGCCCAAAGGCATTGATTAGGATATTTGGGATGACTTGGATGAGCTATATAAATCCACTCTTATATTGTCATTGTCAAAACAAGTTTATTTCATTGTTGTGGCACCTGAGGATAATGCTTGGTAGTTATGGGAAAATATATACAATCTTTATGACAAAGCGAAGTCGTGTTTCACAAATGTATTGGTTAAAACAGCTTATGGACCTTTGCATGAAGGAAGGGACTAGTGTGTCCGCACATTTGAATGAATTTCATTATGTTTTCTGTCAGTTGACTTCGCACCTTCTTCTTGCTTGTGACACTTCTTGAGTCATGGGACACTTTCTGTATTGTCATGTGTGCTAATATACCTAAGGATGGTTTGAAACTCTAGGATGTTGAGGGTGCCTTACTCACAAAGGACATAAATGGAAAGAATGTGGATGCAACTTGTACTTCTCATGCATTGATTGTTTGGGAAAGACATGATGGTAAGAGCAATAATGACTGCTATGGTAGAGACTCACAGAGTTCTTAATATCATGGGCAATCTCACAGTAAGTCTCTTGGTCATAAGGCCTCTCTTATATGACATTATTGTGGGAAGCAGGGTTATATTCAGCCGTAGTACTGCATGATGATAAGTACAAAGAGAAAAACAAGGGAAATTTGTAGGAGAATTCTAATGATCACATCATTATTCTTGGTAAGTCTAGCATAAAAATTGAGGAGATAAATGCCTTGGAACTTGAGTCTAATGATGGTTACATCTTTGTAGCTTCTTCTCTTGATGCTAGCCAGTTGGTTGATGCCTTGTCCACTTTTTATTAGTATTACCCTGCATAGGGATTTGTTTATTTCATATCACTGCATGACTGGTTTTGTGAGACTAGAAAATGACTTGGCATTTAATATTATTGACATTTGTGATATTAGACTACAATTTGCTTCAGGTAGCACTTTTGTTTTGCATAATATATGCCATGTTTTAGCTTTCACTAAAAGCATGCTCTCTACTGGATAATTGGATGATGCATGATATCATGTATCTTTTGGTGATTCTGTGTGGAAATCTTGTCTTTGCTTGAGGTGCAAAGGCTAGCAGTCTCTATGCCATGCTTGTATTTGGGTCTATTGACCATGTTTTGGTTATGGTTGATATACCGCATGTATCTTATGGCATCGTCGTCTTGGGTATATGTCCTTAAAAGGAATAAAAATGCTTTCTTGTTTGCAGTATCTTTTGCCCCTCAACTACAAATGTTTTGATTCATGTGGTAATTGTCTTTATGGCAAGCAGACATGTAGTTCTCATAAGAAGTCATGTATTACGCACATGGGTGAGCATCTATCTCTTATTTATTCTAATGTATGTGGTCTCATACATTGTTAGTCACTAGGTGGTGCGAAGTATTTTTCAATCTCATTTGTGATTATTCACATAATGTCTAGACATATCTCATAAAGACAAAACCAGATATATTTTCTATCTTTTAGCGTTGGCTTAGTCTTACTTCTTAGGCATTTTAGTGCACAATGATGGTTAGAGTAGTTGAGAGCAATAGTGTAGTGTGAGGGTTTTCATAAGGTGTTAGGTTGTCACCTAGGCTCATGGTCTCTCATGTTATAGGTGCCTCATGGAGGATTAAGGAGGTCATAGGGGTTTGCTTAGGTCGATAAGCCATAATGGGTCTAATTTCCTTTTATGTGTCAACAATAGTGGATGCTCTACGTAGTGTCTAGTGTAATGGGTTGTGCACCTTGGAAGGCAAGATGGGCTTGGTGTAATCGTCTTATGTTCTTTATAATATAAAGCAATGGCATGGGGCTATTGTTGATATGGTTCCTCGTTTTGAGTATTTGTGCGGGGGCTAGAGTAGGGAAAGGCAATGATTCCTACTAATACACGTATATTGATGTGGTTCCCTTAGAGAGCTAGAGGTATTTATAGCCTTGATAGTGCCCTTGGGTGCATAGAAGTGTAGGCATTGATCATGGTGCCTTACATGGCTTATGACAATTAAGGTGGCATTTACTACATCTTTGTCTAGAACTAAAAGTGTTCTTGGAAGATTTGGACTTTGCACAAGAGTGGGACTTGGGCCTTTGATGGATTTGAGATGGTGAGGTGTTCAAGCTCACAAGCCATTGATTTTGAGGCTACACATTAGAAGCTACAAGAGGAGAGCTATGTTGATTGTGGGAGAAATTTGTTGGGGTGGCAAGGTGAAAGTAATGATTGGGGTAGATGTTTTTGTTGTCATACTACAATTTTTAGAGTAGTTGTTGTATTGACACATAAAGGCATTTATTACACAATTGTTTCGCAGAGATAAAGAGCTTTTCTTATCGAATTGTTTCAAAGGCTATTTTAAGCATACAAATAAATCAAAATATTCTAGAAAAAATGAAAAATATTAATATATTATTATTGGGGAGTGCCTATACATAATCTTGGTATCAGGTTGGCTTTTTTTAAATGTTGCATTAGCCATTGTTTAGATGTTGTGATGGTGACACTCGAGTTACATCCATATTTATCTTCTTGGGCTTGTAGTTGACAATATCCTTATTACTTGGTGTTTTGTGCATATTTTAGTGACTATAGCATCTTTTTCTTCTACTACTTTGAAGAATACATGATTAAAAATAGATGGGACAAGTTCCTTGTATTGGAAATAGCATATTTACAATTTATTACTAGAAAAGAGACAAATTAAGCCAATTAAATTGGCTTGTGAATTAGACATGAAGAAAGATGTATTGGATGAGCTTGCATGCTCTATCATAGTGGTTATTCTCTCTAATTAAATATATTTCAATGCAAAGGATGCTGATGGTGGTGCATATGGAGTTTGGCAAAAGTTATGCAACCACTATGAGAAGGAAAGCCATAAGCACAATGGCTAGAGAAACTCATTGACCTTTGTATGGACGAGGGAATTTTTATGTCCAATAATTTAAATAATTTTAATACTATATTTAGTCAATCATTAGTACAAAAGCTTATATTTCACAATTTTATGAATGATATGTTTTTGTCGTTACCTTGCCTAAAAAGTGGGATGCTTTCAAAAATGTAGTCAATAACTCAACACTTGCTAATGGATTGATTAGTGCTAATGTGGAAAGTAGCTTGCCTACAAAAGAGGTGAATATGAAGAATAATATAAATTCCAAGAGCTTTGGCACACTTAAAGATAGAGGGAGGTCCAATGCAAGGGGAAAATCTTATGACAAGGGGAGATCAAGGAGTGAGTGTTGCACGAGGAAAGATGTGGAATGCTATTACTACAATAAAAAGGGTCACATAAAGAAGGATTATTTTAAGTGGAAAAGCAAGAATAAAGGAAATCAAAAGAGTGAAAATGTGTCAAGGAGGAGAAATAGAAGACAAAGATAGCTGAGGTCAACACCATCAGTAGTGATGATAGTGACATGCTATATGTTTCTAGACTTGGGGATGCATTCTTGGTTGCTACCAATGATAGCATATGTCAAGATTGGATTCTTGATTCATGAGCATCATTTCATGTTACTTCCATAGGAAATGGTTTGTTATATATGATGTTGGAAACAAAGGATGCATCCCTTTGGGGAATAAGTTTTCTCATTCTTGGAGTGGGAGACCCTATTTAAAGCTAGGTTTTTTAGAGTAGGCAACTCCCTTTTGATGCCATGAATATCATAAAAGTTTTGAAATTCATGAGATGTATACTCTCCACCATTATTAGTCTCCACCATTATCAGTCCTCAAGCATTTTAGCTTCTTTCCTGATTGATTTTTTGCATAGGCCAAGAACTTTTATGAATGTATCTAAGGCATCACTCTTCTTACAAATAGAAACTACCCATACTTCCCTAGTGGCATCATCAATGAAAGTAATCAAGTAACATGGTCCACCCAAATAAACCATAGCCAAGGGTCCATATACATCACCATGTAACAATTCCAAACATTCAGATCTTCTAGTACCAATACCCTTTCTATGTGACACTTTAGTTGCTAGCTATACGAAGGTTAGAAAATGTGAAAGATAGAAGATAGTACAAACGTGAAAGAAATTTAATTTCTATTGATTGAGATATGGCCTAAACAACAATGTCAACGGTATACAAATAGCTATTCCTTGGTAGCTATAATACAATCTTTTACATTTTGTACACAAAAAGAGTACAAAGGGCCAAAGCCCTTTGACAACTACAATGGACTCTTTGCATATACTCTAAACATCATCACCAAAGATCACATAGCAACCAGAATCATCGAGCTATCTAGTATATATAAAATTTTCTACAAGTCTAGTATATGATGTACATTCTGAAGTACAAAAGAGGAACCTTATTAATTAGTCATGTAGCAAGCCATTGGATGGCAAGATTCTAGGAAAAGTGTGGTCTTTCAAGAAGCCCTCTTATGATCACTTATGGGTGTTTGGCTAAGGCTTACATACATGTCTCTAAAGGAAAGTAGAAGAAGCTCAATCCTAAATCCAAGAAGTGTGATTTTCTTGGATATAAAGATTTTGGTGAGATAGATTCAGTCTTTGGGATTGTGAAGTTAAGAAAATAGTACATAACCACGATGCTATCTTTAATAAGGATAAGATACACAAATAACCCATCAAGACAATTGAGATACCCAATGTAGTATTCCAATAAGGTGGATAGCCACTATATGAGCAATATGTATAACTTGTCCCACATCATGCTAGGCTTTGACAGCCATGAAATATTGAGGTGGGAGTACCATAGGCAAGTTAGTAGCCTCATGTTAGACATGACAGATAGTTGGGACTAATGAGGCTTAGATTTAGCTAGTATTGAGACAATATATGAGATTTCCTAGACAAAGTGTAAGATGCATAAACAACCCATCAAGACAATTAATATACCTAAGGTAGTATGCCATGAAGATGGATAGCCATTATATGAGCAATATGTATGACTTTTCCCACATCATGCTAGGCTTTGACAACCATGAAATATTGATATGGGAGTACCAAAGGCAAGTTAGTAGCCTCACATTGGACGAGACACATAGTTGGGATTGAGACAAGCTATGAGAGTCTCTAGACAACCGAATAATTAAAATTTGTATCTTGACTATGTCATAGTTATAGATTGTGAAGAGGCTTCATGCTATACTAATGCTATGACCAAGGATGACATTCATAAGTAAGCTATGCAATTAGAGGTGGACTTTTCTCATGAATGCTACTTGTTTTTTCCTTTACCTAAGGGCAAGCATGCCTTAGCATGAAAATTGGTTTATAAGCTGAAAATAAATCCATGTGATGTATTTCCTATGTATAAGGAAAGATTGGTAGCCAAGGGCATCAAATAAGAGAAGGGTATAGACTTTGATGGGATATTCTCACTAGTAGTCAAGATGAAAGCATTTCACATGGTACATGCATTGGTTGCCCAAGAAGATATGACAATTGTGTAAATGGATATTAAGACACCTTTCCTACATGGAGATTTTCATATAGATATTTATATCTAATAGCTAAAGGGCATTGTGGAAGGCAAGGAGGAACAATTGATATGCAAGCTCCACAAGAGCTTATATGGATTGAAATAGGCTCCTTATTGGGAGTGGTATCATAAGTTCCACACCTTCATGAGGTCTCAAGGATACACAAGGAGTGAGACCAATTACTACTTATACACATGGAGGGCTATAGATGGTATCCTTATGATCCTGATATTTTATACATGCTTGTTGCTTGGTAGTCACTCATAGATGTGGATGCACTGAAGAATAGGTTGCATGAAACCTTTGACATGGACTTGGGAAATTGTGATCACATTTTTAGTAGGAAAATTTTACGCAATCAAAGTAAGAATATTCTAAATCTACCTCAAAAGAATTTCATTGGAAAGGCATTTGAGCATTTTAATATGGAGAGAGGGAAAGCTATCAATGTTCTATATCTCCATAGTTGAAACTCATCCAACAGGATATCCCAAAGTTGGATGAGTAGAAGGCTAAAGTGGCTAAGGTACCTTATGCATCTGCTATTGTTAGCTTGACATATACTATAGTTGCTACACATCTAAACATTGCATATGAAATGAGAGTGTTCTCAAGTTTCTGGTAAATCTTGGCAAGAAGCATTGGAAGAAGTAAAGAGGATCGTGAGATACTTGAATGGCACTAGAGATATGTGCATATTTTTTGTAAGGAAAGAAGCATCTATCTTTGGATATGCATATGCTTATTTTGTAAGGCAGGTAGACTCCAAAAATCCTATAAAAGGCTTTATCTTTACATTCACAAACACCATATTGGTGAATATGGGAATTTCCCATAAGTTTGGGACACGTGGTCAAATCTTTGGATTTGTCATAACTTGAATACTATAATGCCAAATCGAGTGCTCTATAGCTCAATATATTCCATTTTTCAAGCGCTTTCCAATGATAGGTCACATCATATGGTTTTGAGAAACTTATGAGCATGTTATCCGAGTGCCACCTTTTTAGTAATTAAAAAATGGGAATTGGAAGATTCCCAAACTCGCTAATATTGTGTTCACAAGAGATCCAGTCTCATGGATCTCTCAATTGTAGCCAATACGGCCCCACTAAGGTTAAATATGTTGCTACCACTGAAGCATCCAAGGAAGCCATGTGGCTTACTTGTCTAGTGGGAGATCTAGTCATTGCTAGAGAGGTGCCCATTTTGCATTGTGATGCTTAGAGTGCCATTCAATTAGCATAGAGTCTTGTCTATCATGAAAAGATAGAGCATATTGAGATGTATCACTTCATCAAGTAGATGCTTAAGGACATGAAAATTGAGCTTGTCAAGATTAATAGAAATGATAACTTTGCATATCGTCTCATGAAGAGTTCATCTTCTGAGTGCTTTGCACATTGTAGAGCACTAATGGTCACTCTAAAGTGTGCTTTGCATATTCTATAGTGCTAATGGCATTACATAATATCTTCCAAGTGGGGTTGTCGGGGTAAAGTCCAATGGAGTGAATACCCCTTGTATAAGTACACATTGTATAGTCATATATAAGTGAAGAAATAGACTAATGGTAAGGAAGTACGTACCCAAAAACTTCTTATGTGCTCTCTCTCTCTCTCTCTCTCTCTCTCTCTCTCTCTCTCTCTCTCTCTCTCTCTCTCTCTCTCTCTCTCTCTCTCTCTCTCTCTCTCTCTCTCTCTCTCTCTCTCTCTCTCTCTCTCTCTCTCTCTCTCTCTCTCTCTCTCTCTCTCTCTCTCTCTCTCTGTGTGCATTGATTATGCATCCCATGATCGCTTTCTCACACTTATGTGTGGGATGACCCTTGAAATGGATCCAAGCTATCTGATGGGGGTTGGAGAAAATTTCACTACAAGCTTGAAAACTCCAAATGAGAAATTTTGATTTTCATCAAAAGTTGCTTCTAGAGAGGTTTTATGGGCAAGCATTCCAATGTTGCCACCATTCAATGTGAAAGATAAATATGGAAATCATGCAATGCATCTATTCTTTTTAAATTTCTCAAAAATCCTTCCTGACTAACAATTTCTCCAACTAATGATAATATACATACAATTGTTTTTGGGACATTATGCTCAATGCAAAGGAGAGAAGAATCCTAAATCCTTCATTAATAATCACCATGCCCCCTACTCTTCCAAAATGATATGGATACTAAGCACCAAGAGTGTGTAGATTCTACAGTGGCTAGAGATGGAGTCAAAACGTTGAGGCATTCAAGCTCAATGGACATAACACTTACTTTCAAAGGCTCTCCTCACTTAGAGGCAAACCCACCTCTCACTTGGGTTGCTTGACTTACAAGCTCTAAGCTATGGCCTACTCTTGCTAATCTTATGTCAAAAGTAAGAAAAGCAAGACAAAGCTCAAGAGCTCAAAAGAAGGCTCACCATTGCTTCCATCTCTTCCATCATATTCTAGTCCATAGGAGAGTAGCTCTAGTTAGCTTTGATCCAAGCATGTGCTCCAATGATGCTCCGCTAGATCTACAACCCTGAATCCATCCCATGCATTCCCATGGGCAAGAAGAGAAAATAAGGAGAAGAGAGAAGCCTCAAGAAAGGAAGGGAGATGCCACACACGCACATGCACGTGCTCGCGCGCACACCCACGCATGCATGCACGCAAGCCCACGCACTCACGCGCACACACGCACGCACGCACGCACGCACGCACGCACGCACGCACGCACGCACACACACACACACACACACACACACACACACACACACACACACACACACACACACACACACACACACACACACACACACACACACACACACACACACACACACACACCCACACACCCCAACTCGCACTCTAACTAGCTTCAGCTATGGAGGAGAAGAAAAAGGAAGAAGATAGAGAGCAAGGGCTCTCAAATTTTGAACCCACAAATAAAATTCACACTCCATTATTTTTTAGCTATATATAGATAGATTTTTAATTTTCCACCCTTCTCTCTACCCTTTTGCACATTCATGATGCCCAACCCTTGGTCTACTCCTTTATGGTGTTCCTATGAGATATTATGATTTGCACCGATGTGACTTGGTGGAAAATTTTAGAGATTTAGACGTATGACTTGTGAGACTTAAGACATTGAAAGAACTTGAAGTTTTCATAAATATGTGTGCATAGTATGTTTCAAAAAATGCATTGCATATTTTTGGCTTCTACTTTGATCTTTCAAGTCTTATTTTTAGTAGCTTCTATTCTTTGCAATCATGTTTTTCTTTCCATATTTCTTAGCTTCATCTCTTTAATTGGCACTCTTCACCTATCCTGCAACCTCACTTCTCCACCTTTTTCATGCCCCAAATTATGTGTTACTCTACATACATACATCCTATGTCTCCCGCCAATACTTGGCTTTAATTTGTTGTAGTATGGTGATTTAATCTATCCATTTTTTTATTTTCTTCCATATCATATTGATCTATTGATAATTCAAGGAAAAGCTATTCACTCTCCTCGTTTCTTTTGCATGTAATGCATATATGAGAGGCCATTGTTAGTTTGTAGCTTACCCATCATGATTTGTTGCTTGGCTTTTAGCTTTTGTATGCAAGCATTGTTATGGCTACACTCATTGTCTTTCTCTCTTGGTTAGAATGGACACTCCTTGAGTGTTTCCATGTCAAGAAAATGCCTAATTACAAAGTACCATATATCCTTCCACCTTCTAGTCCTTTAGGGTATATCACCTACAAGATAGACTTAGGTTTGTGATAAGAACTAAAGTAAATCCTTGTATAGCATCCACATTAAACAAGCAAGTCCTTGAGAAAGAAAAGAACCCCCTTTCATTGAGCTTTCCTTCATGTACCACCTTCCCATCTTACTTATCGACCTTAACAAAATTTTTGGAGCACAACAATCAGTAGCTTCGTAGACATGCAAATCATTGATATGACTATTTCATCTTGATTTTGAAACCGACTTTTTAGAAAATGGTCCTTCTTGTTTAGATCACTTGATCAAATCCTTATACTTGTTGTCAATCATAAAGATCACTAATAAAATTTCTCCTTCATGGTTATGTTGAACTTGAAGCGAGTGTCTCTTATTCTTATACACATCCATTTTCAAATACCTACAATAGCCAATAGATGCTTATGAGAGACTTTAAATATGCTTCCATCTATATGAGCAAGTTTCCCAATCATCCTCAATCATGTATTGAGTCCTTCTCCTTGGAATGTAGGGCATTGAAGGAAAACATGTTGCATGCATCCCCAAAAGGATCCCGACTTTAGTTGCGTTTTTTCCCCATTAATCCTCTTGATTTTTAAGGTAATCTTTAGTATTCTACAAGACAAAGAAAGTCTCATAATCAAAAGTAGAAAGAATATGGTTTCTGCAATTGGAAATAATAGATTAAATCCTTCATTTGAATTTTAATTTCCATGTTTCCTAGCTACCCTAGTTACTTGCAAGGCCTAGTGATTCATACTTAGTCTCACATCTCCTTTCCCATTTAAATGCACAATCCCCCATATGTCATGATATCTAAGGGGATAGTCATGTTCTAATCCTCCATGAATAAAATAGCAATTATGTCCTACTCAAACATGATCCAATTCCATTTCTTAATCCTCTGGCTTGATGAATCCTCTTGAAACTTGATCTTGACACATATCACACTTTTACATTACATAGTTTGAAACATATTATACTACAAGGTCTCACTCACATTTTTATTTCTTGTGCTTCTAGAAAGCACATAATCACTTCATTCCTAAAGCTTCACCCTCCATATCATTTAATTTATTGTTTAATAAAATCTAAGGTTTTCTATCGCGAAGCTGACCATGTGGCTAGTCTAGCATCCTAAATATTAAATACAAATAACGTTATGAAACATAAAAGAATTGAATACGTTAACCAATTCAAAAAGAATAAAAGATCACATATGATCGGGCCCAACTTCCCCCTGGACAAAAGCCAAGGTTTACAATCCTATATTATAAAATCTTGATTACATAGCTATTTACATTCATAACATATGTCTAACTTTGAAAAAATGCAATATCATTCAAATTACATAGAATTTTAGAGAGAATTATTTATATTGTTACTTTTTTCAAACCCTTCTGAATCAACATTAACTTTATTGTTCATATAATGTCTTGCTTGATGGGCATTTCTTTTTTCTCCTTTTGTGAAACCTTAGTCTCCCTATTTTGATTTATGATCTTTTGTCGCATGCATTTATCCACATTTAACTACTTCTAAAATCCATTTTTGCTACATCCATCTCCATCTTGGTTTTCTCTATGTCTAATTACGCATACTTTGTGACCATCAACTCTTAGGTTAGGTTTTTAGATGAAGCATTTTTCTCCTTATTATCATCAATGGTGAGCCTTGATGGACAATCTCAAGTTCATAAACGTGAAACGTTTCCAAACACCTCCAATGGTTCCTTCCCCATGTTTCGCAAGATACAAGCCTTCTCTTTTGTATGCAATACACCATTAGTCATGCATTGGGGACATATAATACATTATGAGAGTTTCTATTGAGGCCATCACCTCTCCCTCCAACTAGTTTGAAATTGAGACAAAGGTAAATCCAAATCTAAAATTCTCACAATAGAATGTTGTCAACGTAAAGATAGAAATCCAAGGTAGCGCATGCATAAAGTATCCACTAATGGTCCCTAGTAGATTTCACCAAGGCAAAGAAAAACCCTTTTTCGTGAAACAATACTAATTGAGTGAAGCTTTTTCTCAGTGGTTGGATATAATTTTAGGGTTTTAGAAATACCCTTTAAGATTTGTAGAAATAAGTTTAATACGTTGTGTATCTTCACAAACAAATATTATGTTGGGATAGAGTTTCTAAACAAATCTAGTTAAATTAAAACAAAAAAAAAAGATTAAAAAAGCATTGATTATGGAAAATAAAAAAATTATTATATTAAGACCCTTTAAATAACTTCATAAGTTGATATTGATAATATGTTATGTGATCAAACCAATAGACATTTTCTTTACAAGTTAATTGTGTATGCATTTACGCATGAAAATGGTGGGTATTTATTTGAATATTAATAATACTTTTTGAAGATAAAAAAGGTGAATACTTGATTTTCACTTCAATATAAACAATCTATACTAACTTATTATTTTGATTATAGCTTTGGTATCCTTCAAACCACTAGAACTTGAGACCTCCCCAAAACCTATGAGGTGTTTAAAATTCAAATGTTGAAATGTAACATGTCCTCTCTTTTTTAATATAGTTCCCTTAAATCTATGAGAGGTGTCTTCTCTTGTTTACCATATCTTCTCCTTTTCTATATAACTCATTTTCTCTCTTAGTTAATAAGGCTTCTCTCTTCTCTCCCTTTCCCTCTATCACACTCAAAAAAGGGAGGAGATGAAAAACAAATTAAAAAGAGGGGAAAGAGAAAGAGAGAGAGGAGGATGGGAGAGAAAGAGAGAAAAAAATAAAAAGGGGATGGGGAGAGAGAGAGAGAGAGAGAGAGAGAGAGAGAGAGAGAGAGAGAGAGAGAGAGAGAGAGAGAGAGAGAGAGAGAGAGAGAGAGAAGAAAAAAGGCAAGGTGCACAAAGAGAGAGAGTGTGCGTGTGTGTGTGTGTGAGAGAGAGAGAGAGAGAAGAGGGAGAGGAAAAAAATGAGAGAGAAGAAAGGAGAGGAAAAGACAAACCAAAAACACAAGACAAAGAAAATAAAAATTGAGAGGCACAAAGAGAGAGAGAGAGAGAGAGAGAGAGAGAGAGAAGACGAGAAGAAGAAGAAGAAAAGAGGAGAGAGAAACAAGGAGAGGCAAAAATAAAAGAGAGAAAAGGAAAGAAAAAAAGGGGAATGAGGGGGAGAGCAAGGGGGAAGAGGAGAGAGAAAAGAAAAAAGGTAGAGAGAGAGAGAGAGAGAGAGAGAGAAGAAAGGGGGAAAGAGAAAAGACAAAAGTAAAGTAAAAAAGGAGGAGAGAGAGAAGGGGAAGAAAAAGAGGAGAGAGAAAAGAAAAAAGAACAAGCACAGAGAGAGAACTTACCCTTTACAGAAAAAAAGAGAAAAAGAAAGAGAGAGAGAGAGAGAGAGAGAGAGAGAGAGAGAGGAAAAAGGAGGAGAAATAAGAAGAGATGTGAAAAGAGGAGAGAGAAAAGAAAAGAAGAAAAAGACAAGATAGGGGTAGAGAGTAGAAGAAAAATCAAGAGAGAGATCAAAAATGGGGGGGAGAGGGGGAAAAAGGAAAGGGGTGTAAAGGGAGCTCTCACTCAACCACCAAGACCCACAGACCACTTATTCCTTCAAGCGTTTCAAGCGAGCACTAATGGCTACCTCTCACATAACCGACATGCTATCCCTCTCTACTCTTGAAATGCTTCCAAATCTACCAAGATCTCCCCTCCTTGCTGATTTGATGCCAAAGTGATTGCTGGGAACCGAGTAGGATGTCAAATCAAAGTGGCAAGAGGTTGACTTAAGTGGCAAGAGAGAGAAATATAAAGTGAGAGAAAAGCTTGAAGTGGGATAGCTATGGAGTTCACGGTTAGTGTTTGCTAGCATGTCTGGTTTTTCCTTCTATATGTGGGCTGTAGAATTGATCATTTCCCAAGCTTTTTTGATGGAAATGAAGCTTGGTATATAGGCTACCAAATCCCCATGGTGGCACGTTGTATGGCACAGCATAGGGAGCACGTTAGCATATGGATGCAGACGGGCACAGAATGAGACAATGAGCTGGAAATGTGACAATGTCAGGCTGAGGGAGGCTCAATGTTGATGCTTGAAGTGCCAAGAAGAAGTGCCTTGAGTAGAGGGACAACTCTCTAGAAGGATTTGTCAACTAACTTAGCCTAGATGGAGAGATCTAACCACTCCAAGTGAAGTAGGTCCTACTTTGGCTATGGTGGACTCATAGTCAAGATAAAGATGAAATTTGAGACCAAGTTCATACACTCAAATAAGTTGGACTTGAGTGAGCCAAGATAAGAGGAGTGAGAGAAGATCTAAAAGAGTAGAGAGGACTACTAAGCTAAGCCATGCTTAGATGTGCTGTGATATCATGTTGAAAACACGAGATCTAGAGCATGGCAGCTATGGTGGCTCATAGACATAGACTAGATTCATGTAGACACTAACATGACAGAGACCAAGAGACTTGACTCAAGAATAGAGAACAAGCGGCAAGTATACTATGCTGAAGAACAAACTGACAATGAAATTGCATTCATCTCATATGAAAATGACAAGCAAGTACAATGTTAAATAGAGTTGTGTGGGTGACAGCCTTTCTTCTCTATGCCTATGGGATTCAGATGCCTGCATGTCCTTAGCCCAAGACTGCCTTATCCAAAGATTCTACAATAGGTGTGATTGCAAATCTCAACAATTGAAGGATGGAGGTCTCCTTCCTTGAAGCTTAGGCACTCCTCAGGATTCTCTGCATTGGCATTGTAGATTTTGGGAAAGTTGTACCTTTCATGCTCCTCCCTATTGTAGTCTACTTCTTGCCTACGAGGGTAGAGCATGTAGATAGGATCGTTCCTCTCTTTAGGGAGTGTGCTCTAGAATGCCATCCATGCATCAAGGTTTGTGTCCCAGATCCTCCTCCGCCACTTGGGTTGTGCATCAAAGCCTTGGATAGTCTTGGGGATCTAGTACATGTTGCTCTTGTGGGGTCGAAGCTCGGGGTGGATGCGGTAGCTCATACTCTTCAAAGCCTAGCTCCTTCAGCTCATCCGTGGGAGAGGCCAACTTGTCTCAAATACAAGCATTGTTGTTTTCTTGTTAGGCCGGTGCAGGTGGGGAGAGCTCACTCGTTCAGGCCATACTTTAAGGCTCTAGTGGTCAATTCTAGCTTCATTTTTGTCCTCTCCACAGAATCCTTGCCCTCTGCTTGTGTTACATGGAGCAATGTGCCCAAGAAGGCTTGTCGTTGCACTTCTTAACTTACTTCTGCAACTTCGGCCCTAGCCTCTACCAACACCCACTTGCATTTAGCTATGGCCAAGCACTCAACAGGTTCTCGCACTCATTCAAAGTTGTGCTCTTCCCACTTTTTGGCTCTCTCTTCCAACTCCTTCTTGCCCTTCTCCATGCTTTGAGACAACATCGTCACCACCTGCTGCTATTCATTCCACACATCTAGCATGTGTATTTTCTCCTTGTTCCGGTGATTTGACTGCTCCTTGACTATCCTTTGGGCTTGTTGCACCACGGAGAGCTGCAAGGAGGTTTCCGACAACCTCTTGGATAGATCCTTGTTCCTCCGTGCATGGGAGTCTTGGTTTCCTTCCTGCCGCTATCTTTTGGATTCAGCCACAGCTTTTATCTCCTCCACCTCTTGTTTCATATCTTCTAGGTCCTCCTGCAGCCTTTGGGTTGCTCGCTCAATGGCTCCAAGTGTTTGATCTCCCTTTCCAGTCTGCCTTGCTCCATCAACTCTAGGGTAGTCTTCTTTTTCAACTCTTCTATTTCCTTTTGGTATCTTTGTGCCTCTCCTCTATTGCGGCCTCTAGCTTTTCCATAGCCTCCAAGATGTTGTTCATATTCCCTTGCATCTCCTCACCTAGCTTTGCTAGTTCCTCATTGAGATGTTTTAGGCTTATGTGGCTCCATTTCTCCTCAGCCCACTTTGTTTCCCACTCTCCTTCTTCTCCTTTCTTGGCTTCAAGCTACTCTTTCAATTCTTGGATTTCTTGTTGATGCTTTGTTGCCTGGCAGGTTGCTTCCAACCTAAGTGCATCTGAGGCTTCTCTTTCGATCTCCTTCTAGAATTGTATGACACTTTTCCTTGATTTCACCTCGCCCCCTCCCCCCTTGGGAATGAAAATCCATGAGGAAGTCACGGGAGTTTACTCAACTGGAAATGTGTAACTCCTCCTCGGTCAGAATTTGTTCTAGATACGGGTGGGTTAGGAGGTGCTCTTCTAGGGGTCGGTCACAGATGGTGGTCAACACCCTATAGGAGGTTGGAGCTACATAAGTGGGGTCATACTCCGGCGAGGTTTTGATGGCCTGTCGTTGCTCAGTGTTAGTCATGATTTTTTATCTCTCTAGCTCCCATTGAAGTCGCGGAGAGCATACCATTTCCTCAAGAAAGAGGAGTTGGTGCAAGTGAGGTGTTTTAACTCCTCGATGTCTCCATTTGTGGCAAGGACATTGCTCTTGTGATATGATGTAATGAGGCATCGGTTTTGTGCGTGTTCTTTGGAGACCTCAGTGGTGGCAATTAGCTCCTCAGCTACATCGGAAGCCTTAATGAATACAAATTTCAATTCTTCCCAAGAACAAGGGAGTGTACGCACTTCATCGCTATAGGCTCATCCAAAAGACCTAAATTCAGCCTCCTATGGTAACTTTTAGCAAGTGTCATAAAGGTAGCATCCAAGCATCTAAGGCAAGCAACCAAGTCATTCCCCCATGTTCTGGATGAAGTCCACAGCCAAGGTTAGAATTGGTCTTCGCTCATAAGAGGGTCTAAGGCCTGCAGGTGGTTGGGGTTTGACTAGAGGGTTCAACATAGCTAATTTGTAGCTTGGTCTCTTGTTCAATAGGCTGGTCTGCGGCTGCTAATGGTGCTTCTAAGGCTTGAGGGGCACTAGTAGGCCTAGGTTGAGATAGTTTGTTAGTAGCAGGTTGTGGTTTTGGCCTATAGATTGGTTTAGATTCTACGGGCCTAAACTTCGAAGATTTTAGGGATTTAGCCGTCTGAGTCTCTTGTGGTTTGAGTACTCGATCTTCTTGATGTTTCAAGCTTAAGGGCGGCATTTGAGTAGGGCCTTTGGCCATTTTGGCCTTAGGTACCTAGATCCAGGTATTGCCATCATAGTAGCCTTGTGCTTGTAATAAGTCTTGGGGACCCATCACGGCACGTCAATGTCTATGGTCTCGTCTTGGCTTCCTAGGTTTTGAGTGTGGGTCCTTAGCCTTGCGAGGCCGTGGATGTCTGCTTCTAGGTGGGGGGTTTTGATGTTTAGGCATCCATTGAAGCCTTGGTTTGTGTGCCTCAACTTTGGCTCTAGTTGTTTGATCATCTTTGGGTTTGGCAAGTGGTAACAAGTCACGATCCCCCTCCCTAGACTTGATGATGGGGTTCTCTACCAGTGGCTTTGCAGACTTTGAAGGAGTTGCATAGCCCTTGTTGAAAGTAGTGACTATACGCACATTGCCTATAGTGAGGTAAATGCGCTGGGACTCATAGAGTCGACATTGCAATGAGATTGCTTTTTAAACAAGATTCCTAACAACGAGTCTGTACTTGCATCTTTAGAGTTTGGCAACACATAAAAGATCATTGGTATGCTCTCAAAATCAATAGAGATTGCAATTTTGCACTTTCCCAAGAGGGCATGTGATCAGCCCCCAAATGGGGTGAGTTTATTGTTAGTGGACTATAATTGCAGTTTGCCAATCTGGGTCCAATGTACATGAGATAGGACATTAAAGTCAACTCCCTCATCGTTCAGTGCATTGAGGGTGGTCGTGTGCTTGGCAGTTGACCATCATGTGCTTAGGTAAGTTGGTTCTACCATTTTCTCATCCTCATCTTCAATCTCCATAATTGTGGCTACTCATACGTTGACAGGGGGCTCTAGCATTGGAGGCTCATGTAATGGGTGTGTGGGAGGGTAAGACTTCTTGATGTGACTACCATTGAAGAAGCCTATGCCCTCTCCTTCCAGGGTTTCAAGTTCCACAGTACGGGTTCTGCTAATGGCGTGGACCCTGAAAGGCCCTAGACCTCTAAACTTCATCTTCTGTTTATGACCCTTGATAGAATATAAGAGTACTAAGTCTCCCTATTCGATCTTGCTATTTCACATGCTTGTCAAACCAGCTTTTATGTCTTGCCTTCTCGCATATTAGTGCATGGGTGGCTAGAAGTTGAGTTTCTAAAGGCATTCTAGCTCAACTAGGCACTCTGTCCATGCATCCTTTCTATCCCATCTCTCTTGATGAGCAATTCTCAAGCTAGGAACAAGAACTCCACATGTAGAATTGCTTCAATTCCATAGGTCAACCTGAAGGGAGTCTGTCCCACAACCATTTTATAAGCTGTGGAGTAGGCCCATAAAGCTACCACGAGCTTGTTATCTCAGTCGCTGCATGAAGCAGAGACTGCCTTGGTCAGGACGTTTACTAGAATTTTATTCATTGACTCAGCCTAGCCATTGGCCTGAGGATAGTACGATGAGGATTTTCGATGGATGATTAGAAAGGTGGATAGGAGATGAGCAATCACTTCATTGATGAAGTGTATGCCTTGGTCACTAACGAGTTTGATGGGACAATCGAATCATGAGATCTTCTGCTCCAAAAGGAACTTAGCAGTGGTCCTAGCATCATTCTTTTTTGTAGCTCGTGCTTCCATCCACTTCGTGAGATAGTTTGCGAGACAACAATGATGTATTTTGCTTGTGAGTATTGTGATGTGGGACTGATTGGCCCAATGAAGTTAATTCCCCATTTCTCAAATGGTTGCCTTGTAATGATCAAACTTCACTCCACCATTTTGTCCTTCTTTGTGAACTAGTACCTTGGTCCTTTGGCACTCATCAAAATGCTTTACGAATTGTGCTGCATCTCAAAAAAGAGTAGGCCACCATAGCTGAGACTACAGCACCTTGCGGGCTATTGTGTCTCCACTGAAATGCCCTCCTACTATTCCATCGTGTGCTTCTACAAGTACATCATGCATTTCATGCTCGTACACACATCTGCATAGCAATCCGTCTCACCCTTTAGTCAATAGAGTTGGTGTGCTATCAATTAATAAGGTTGGAATTTGAGAATGAGTTGCCTAGGTCGGGTTTTCTCTATTGGTCGTTCAAGGAGTCCGTGCTCAAGCACTTGGACTATGTCTTGTGGCCAATAAGGTGTCAAATCAGCTCTAAACAAATCTCTTTCGTTGGATAGACTGAATAGATGTGCATCAAGTAGTTTATCTACAATGCCTTGCCCAACGGCTTCTCCTGTGGGGATGCGAGGCATGTGGTCGGCCATATAATGCTTCTTTCCTTTATGCACGACCACGGAGAAGTTGAATTCTAAAAGTAGAAGTAACCATCAAGCTATGTGTCTTGTGGCGCACGATTTATTAACAAGGTAGAGCAAGGCTTGATGGTCAACAAAGAAGATAAAGGGCATAGCCAAAAGATAATGCCAAAACTTCTTTACAGCAAATACTATGGCTAACCCCTCCCTCTCCATTGTCGAATAATTCATTTCTGTATCTATAGTTGTCTGCTAGCAAAGCTCATAGGGTAGTTTAAGTTGTGTTCACTAGGTTGGCACAACACCACTCCTACAATGAATTTAGAAGCGTCAATGTGAACATGAAAAGTGATTGTTCAATCTTGGGCTCATAGAATTGGTGCAATGGTTAGAGCCTTTTTCAATTGCTCATACGCGTGTTGGCATTCCTTGGTCTATTCGAATATGATTAGCAGCTTGTATAGAGGTCTAGTAATCGATCAACACAAACCGTCAATAATATCCTGTATGACCTAGGAAGCACTAAACTCCCTTGTAATCAATTGGTAGTGGGAGATTGATGATAACTCTAACTTTCAAGAAGTCAGTGGCAATGCCATTCTTTGACAACATGTGCCCTAGGATGCATTCCATGCTTGCACTTTATGAGGTTCAATGAGAGACGATATAATCAACACCATTCAAAGACAGCTTAGAGTTTGTCTACGTGCTCCTTTCAAGTGGAGTCAACACACAGATCGTCGAGGAAAACCTATAACTCCTTCCTAAGCATATCCTTGAATATAGCACACATGAGCCTCTAAAAGGTAGCTGGTGCGTTAGTCAACCAAAAGGGCACGACTATGTAGGCAAAGGCTCCCCACTCAGTGGCAAAGTTCACATGGTTGTACCTCGAGAAGCCATTCAAGAAGGGCACGACTATGTAGGCAAAGGCTCCCCACTCAGTGGCAAAGGCAGTCTTGTGCCTATTGTCAGGGTGCACTTGCACCTGGTTGTACCCCGAGAAGCCATCCAAGAAGCTGTAGGCCTCTTTACCAGCTACTCTTTCAAGCATGTTCTCGGTATACATCAATGGATAATTATCTCTCTTCATAGTAGCATTTACCTTCTTGTAGTTGATGCACACTTTGATCTTTCCATTCTTTTTTAGTACAATGACTATGGGTGAGACCCAGTCTATGTGCTCAATCTTGTAGATGAATCTTACTCTCATTAGCTTATCAAATTTCTCCTTGAAAACATGGGCATGCTTTGGATTCATGGGGTATGGTCGTTGCTTGACCAGTGTTGCACCGCCGAGTGTCATGGGTATATTGTGAGTTACTACACTCGAATCTACCCCTTTTAGTTCCTCCAAACAAGGACCAAGCATAGACGTCTATATGCTCGTGCAAGAGAGCAATGAGACTAGCTTCCTCTACCTTGGTCAAGTCATCGACTATAAAGAGAGGTCGGGGTGTCTCCCCCTCCCTCGCTAATTTGACCTCCTTTTGACCCTGGCGGGTCCTTCTATGGGTTCACTTGCTTGCCCCTAGCATTTTGGCCCCTAGCAATATCACTACCCTATCACCTTTCTTGAACTTGGTGAATCTCCTTGGTAGGTCTTGTGGTGTTCTTTGCTCCTCTGCATGCGTATCCTTAGGCTGATTCCTTCTTCCCTCCTTTCATCTATAGTGCTTGAGGTGGATGAGTAAGTCCCCCTTGGTGCGTCTAGTCTTGGAAGGTCGGGGTACCTCGGGATCACTATCTGAGCTTACTTCCAACTCAAAAACGAACTCTCCATCTTTGCTAGAAGAGGGAGTCTCTCCTAGTGGTCATAGCTCTAATGGTGAATCTGTCTTAAGCAATGGAGTGGCACTTGGTTGGGCTAGGTCTGCTTGCTCAAAGTCTATTGCTCCTATGTGCTTCAACTAGGTGAGATCGCAACCCATGTGCATGACTCCTCTTTCGATTCTAAAGGAATTTTCCTTGCATGGTTTGGAGTTTGCTCATATTTGCTCTATCACCTGTCCCTCAGTGTCGTACTCTATCGTGTCAATCTCTCCTTCACTCTCGTCACACTAAAGGAACAGCAATCCTCATATTCGTCGTTAGAGCTATCTTCATCCGATTGTTCATCATTTTCCAAGTCTTGATATGTTTCGTCCTTCTCGTCGGTGAGACTAAGACCCAATTGTACATCAAGTTTAAGTCGTGCACTTTGGTTCATCACCACTTAGGTCCATTTAAGAGATCTTTGAGTGGTTTAAGGTTTGTTGACGAGTTGTTAGTTAACTTGTTGGTCAAGTGTTCCAAGACCTCATGGAGCTCTCATCTGTTGTTCAGTACTTGGAATGAAACCAGGTTGGTTCCTCTTTGCGCGCTCCTAGTCATCATGCGGATTGCCCACTAAAGGTTCTTCTTAGGTGTTGCCAACTGCTTTAACAACTTGCTTGTATTTCTCGTTGTCCGAGAACGGCAAGTCGATTATAGTAAGGACATGCATCCAATCTCACTCGTTCTCAAGGCAAGGGATATACTTAGTCAGTGGTCCATAAAATTTCCTATTCTAGCCATCACCCTTCAGCATAGAGGAGATAGCGTCTAGGCTGACCATCGTAGTCTTCCACGTGTCCATCTCTACTCTTACGGCTTCCATTTGATTGCCTAGGAAGATCAAACCGTTGCCGCAATTTTCTATGACTCTCACATTACGCATCCAGGGTCAGCCTAGTAGGATATCATAGTCCACTCCCTTCATGACTATAAAATCAATTGAGAATTGGACTCCTGCAATTTTTACTGGCCAATTCTTTAACACGCTGAATAACTTCACTTTCATTCCATTACCCAAAGTGACGTCAAACCTGGCCGTCTCAACTAGTGGGTTACCCTAAGTATGGAACATTGCATGGCTCAACACACTGACTCTAGCTCCCATGTCTATGATTCCTTTCCTTGTGGTGTTGCCTAGGGCAAGATAGCATGCATTTCAGTGCCTTCCCGAAAGCATTGACGTGTAAGGATTTTGACACGGAGTGTAGCATCAGACTCGATATGTGCATTTCTACGTGGTGTTTGTTCAAGTCAGCGGCACCTTGCCCCATTGGTCCTTCAACCCACTGTTTCAACTCCTGCCAAAGTGGCCGATGTTGCCTAAGCAGATCTCCTAGGCTTAGCATCACAGGGGTAGTTACCAATGTGGTGAGGATATTGTTAGCTGCTTGCTGCACTCATGTCTTTGCACTTTTCCTGGGCCAATGGCCTTGACTAATTCACTGGCCCCTAGCGTTTAGGCTTTGTTTATGCGGCATTGTTTGTGGTACCGTTGCATCTCTTGATTTTGGTCTTAGAGGTGACACTAGCATGTTTATGCTTGAGAGATCATCGATCTCGTCCTCCAATATGGGCTCGGCGTCTTTTAGGTGTTCATGGGCTTCTTTCACCCACTCCTTCACCTTTTTGATAGCTTCGAGTTGGCGCTTTGGGTTGGGGTACTTCCCCGACCCTCGCACTTCCTTTCTCAGCCATCCTTGGGGCTGACGTCTCTACTTTTGCATCTGTCACTTTTTTGCCCTCCTAAGCCTCTACCTCTCCCTCTACCTAACGCCATCACTAATACTGGTCGATAGTCAAGAAGGACTACATTGCCTTCTTCTTCATACGAGACGTAAGGGTGTACGTAAGGCTCTTCGTCATTCGGCTCTTCCACGTAGTGGATTGGAGCGTCACTTAGTGGATGGGTCACATAGGGTCCACGTGGTCTAGGTATCCGTGTAGGGATTATCTCCATCCTAGGAATGGTTGGCTTGGCATCGTTAGGTGCTAGGAGATCCAATGGGACTCCTCTTATGAAGAAGTTTGGTGGCCTATTCACTAGGTAAGGCTAAATGTATGGTTGCGAGTACGGAAGTTTCATCAGTAGTCTACAATGCATGGTATCATGGCCAAACCTACCGCAATTCGAGTAAGGTCGAGACCTAGGGTCCTAACACTCAGTTGCCAAGTGGTTTCCGCCACAATACAGGCATTGGACGTGAGGGCAGGTCAGTTGTCTCATTATTTCTTATAATCTAGCTATCTCCATTTTCATCTCAACTAGCTCCTAGCTTGAGTCAATGCTCTTGCCTTTATCCTGAGTACTTGGGCCTGATCTTTTTCTTGTTGTTGAAGCTCTCTCGGTATTCCTAGAGGTAGTCTCTTCTTGATTCAAGCCTCTAGAATTTCTCTCCTTGAGCTAGTCGACCACTCTAATGGCCTCTTCAAAGACCCTTGTCAGCGTGTCTCGCTACAAGCTCGAGTTGTTGGCCAAGGCCTTGTAGAGCTCTTCACTTCGTATTTCATTAATGAATACTAGGGACATTGCTCTCTTGGTTGGTCACTTGCCAGTAGGGATTCTCTTGAAGAGACTCCTCGCATGGGTCATGTAATCCTAGATATCCTCCTTATCCCTCTGCTTGACATTCATCAGCTACACTAGCAGGTTCTTAGAGTACCCAGGCTCAAAGAATCTCTTAATGAAGAGACTCTTGAGGTTGTTAAAGCCATTTCTCTTGGCAGCATCTAGACTCAAGTACCAATTCCTACCCTTGTCTCCTAAGCACATACCAAAATTGTGTGAGCGCAAAATATGATCGGTGAGGCCATTGGCCTAGTAGACTTTCTCAAACTGCTCTACGAATCTATATGGGTCATCGTTAGGCTGATACTTGTCTAGTTGTTTTGCAACTATTGGGATTTTAGATTGGCTCTTGGAGCCCTGAGTAACTCCTAATCCTGCAAGCAACGAGGTTGCCATTGCAGTGATACTTCGCTCGACGAAAGTGTTGTCTAACAATCGCTTCATGAGAAGCTCACTCAACATAAGATCTCCCTCTAGCGCTCTTTCCCTCTTGGCATCAAGATCTGTCCTATTTTTGCTTCCTAGCACTAGCACACGGCATTGAATTTCACACACTTCCATGTTTTGCTGCAAGCTCCTGGCTTACTGTTCCTGATTGTAGCTCACTAGGCTTCACAAAGCTTTGTGCGCTAGTCTCCTCTCCTCTCCTAGGTCTGCTACCATGACATCCTCGGACGTCCTGCCATGGTGGTCTGTCCGAGCCTATAGGTCGTATAATTGGCAAAAAATCACTGGATTTCAATTGGGAGACCTCCTAGATCGAGCTCTTCATCCTGTCCATGGTTAGTGCTTGTCTCTACCATGTCAGCGGTCTCTCTCTCCACCAAGTTGTTGATGAGGTTGATCAGATCGGGTAGATCCACTCCTTTGCCATATTTCCATGAAAAAAATGCAATAAGTTGGATCCTAAATCAGTAAAATGTATCTTTCTTTTGGTTATAGGGATGCAAGTGAGATGGACTATTGTCTATGGGATCCATATGCTAGAAAGATCATCCGTAGCCATGCTATTGTTTTCCATGAGGAGAAGATGCATAAGCAGCTTGAGTAGGTAGTTGACGTACGTATAGTGATATTTTAGGAGGAGCCTCTTGTTGCCGTACAGCCTACTAGTCAATCTACAACTAATGTTCTAGTAGCCCATAATCATAATGTTGGATAGGAGTCTCCCCAGCCTGATATACTAGAGATAAACATCAGCCTGATTGGTTTATACCCTCCATAGACTATGTTATGGTGACAAATGTTGATGAGCCTCTTACCTATGATGAGGCCATACATAGAGGTGATAGTTACTCTTAGGAGATGGTCATGCAATCAAAGTATGACATATTGCAAAAAATTCATACGTAAGATTTGATTTATTTGCCCAGTAAAAAGTGTGCTTTGCCATACAAGTGGGTATATAAGTTTAACAATACCCCTAGACACACCAAGCTGGCATATAAGGCCAATTTGGTTACAAAGGGTTTTAAGCAGAAGCATGGTGTTGACTTTGATGGAAACTTCTCTCATGTGGTCAAGATGACTACCCTATGCTTAGTATTGACTTTAGTTACTCAATTAGATTTGGACCTTTATTAGATGGATATAAAGACGGCTTTCTTACATAGGGACCTACATGATGAGATTTATACGCAGCAACCTAAGGGCTTTGAGAAAAAAGGCAAGGAACATCTAGTATGCAAGTTGAGAAAGAGCCTTTATGACCTTAAGCAGACAACTAGATAATGGTACCATAAGTTTGATGATTTCATGCAGTCATAGGGATATACACATAAGTGATATGGATTCATGTATCCACACAAAGAAGACTCATGTTGGTAGCCTTGGTACTTTATGTGGATGATATGTTGATTGTTGGGAGAACTTATGATGAGCTGGACACATTGAAAAGTCAGCTCAATAAAACATTTGAAATAAAGAACATGGAAAAAGCCTCATATATTCTTAGCATGTGCATCATGTGTGATCACTCTAAGGGACTCCTTTACTTGTCACAGAATGATTGCAGATAGAAGGTCCTTGAGCACTTCCATATGCAGGATGTTAAGCCTATTGGCTGTTTCTTACCTTCCCATATGAAGATCAATTAGAGGCAAATTGTCCCTAGTCAAATGAGTAGAAGGTCGAGATGGCCAAGATTTCTTATGCATCCGCATTGGGCAATTTGATGTAAGCCATGATAGCCACTCATCTAAACATAGCATTTGCAATGGGAGTTGTGGCATGCTATATGACTACACCTAGCCGGTGACATTGGGATGTTGTAAAGGGTATCATGAGGTACCTGAAAGACAAGATATGAGCATTTGCCATGGTGGTCAAGATACTATAGTCATGGGTTACACTACCTTCAACTATGTGGTACATGTAAATAGTATAAAGTCAATCTCTATGTATATCTTCACTTTTGTTGGAGGTGTTATTTCTTGAATATCGAATGTGCAAAAATACACAGCCTTATCTACTATTGAGGCAAACTATGTTGCAGTTCATTGAGGCATGCAAAGAGGCCCTATGGTAAGGTCGCATACCTTGGTATTACTATTACTCTTACACTGCATTCAGAATCTATGAGTGATGTTCAGTTGGTCAAGAATCTAGTATTCGATATGAAGACAAAGCACATTGAGATGCGTTATCACTTCATCAAAGAGGTGGTAGAGGACAAGTCTATTGAGATTATCAAGATCTCTTTGACTAACAAGAATCTTGCAGATGTCCTCACTAAAAGTCTCTTAATGGAATGTTTTTCCTTCCTTAGGAAGATGATGGGTGCAAGATGAGATGATGTCCATTCTTCATAATGTTGTACTTTATGTACATTTGTACTTCGTTATGTTTTCTTGTCCTCTCCTCTCATGAAAGATACATTCACCTTTAAGTGGGAGGCTATTAGGGGATAAAGGTGCATGTGGCTACACCATCCTATATTTACTTCACACACTATGACCGCATACATGTACATTATTGCAGGTGATAGGTGTCCATCACAATCACTTTATTCTTTATTCTTTCAATGACTATTAAATAAGGAAAGGTCAGTCACACATTGTGACTGTTGTAGTTCTCACATGCAGTGTCTCTCTTTTTTACTCTCTTACTCCATATGCCATAGCTCTTAATTTGCTCTTGCTTCCGCTTGTGTGCTTCCACTCGAGCTCTACCTTTTAATTGCAACATGTTTGTATGCCGATATCGACACGCCAAGCATAGAGGACACTACATGGTATGATTATCACATTACAAGTGCTACTTAATTATATGGCATGACAAAATAATGTCTATGTAGATAATGGATATTGCAACTTCATATGTGTCATATCATCATGCTAGTAGAAAACTGAAGTGCCAACATCATGGTGGACAAAGGCTTGGACACGTCAGCAATTTGGAAAGAAGTGGTACAACAAGTGTTACATTAAAAATATTGTTAGGTATGATGCATCCAAAAGTATTTTGCAAGTAACTTTTGAAAATGAACTAGTCCATTATGACCTTCCTTTGGAAAACCTAACAAAGTTCCTAATATCAAACAAAAACAATACATTGGTAAATGATGTTGATGATATACCATAGTCAACCTTTAGAAAACAAATGATTGCTTGAATGACTCGAACACTAAATCTACATAGAAAGATGGTCAAAATAAGCAAATGCATATTGTGGCAATCCAAGATGCACAAGTTGATGAAACATTGGATATAATTGTTCATCTAACATCCTTGCAAAGTGGAGATAAACTAGATATGCAAAACATTGAAACCATACAATTTTAAGGCAACTCCTTTGAATTATCGTAATCATGCTTCTCATAAAACACCCTTGGATGAGGACAATGTACAACAACAAAATAGCTCTTCTAAAAGAAGGGGTAGACCAAAGGAACCAAATGTTCATGTAGTGGCCACAATTCCTTGGGAGATGATAGGAGGAGAATCTAACATGGAGTTTGAAAAAATGAGTGATGAGGCTATAGAGTCAAAAATACTTCTAAATGGAAGAGATTTTGATAATGAACTTTTGAGACAATAGAATAGGAAAGTGAAGAGTGACATTTATATGAGCCAAGAAATACATTTATTCCTCTTTCATTTTGTGAAGTAGAACCTTCTCAAATAAGGAATGAATCCATTTCAATTGTTCCTTTCTATGCTTCCTTTAGAGGTTGTTGACTCAATCATAAAGGAAACAAATAGATATGCTCATAAAATATGAGCTACAAGGCAAGCACAACATTCTACAATGAGAGCATGGGAGGATATTAATAAGCACACCCTCTTTTGGTTTCTAAGTTTAGTTCTAGTTGATACCTTGCAAAAGTGTCCAAATACTAAGGCCTATTGGATAAATGAGACAAAAAGTACACTTCAATTTCTTGACTTTGGAAGAATAATGAGTCTAACAAGGTTTCAACAAATCAAGAGATTTTTCCATTTAAGGGATAATGCACAAAGACCAATGGCTAAGAAGACTTGAGAATATAAATATTAGCAATTATACAAATGGAAAATGTTTTAAACGAAACTTTCAAGTAATGTTATCAAGTTGACAAAGATGTTACAATTGATGAAAGGATGATCCCAAGACCTTGCCAACTAAGGGGCATCATATATACTTTGATAGAGGATTTTAAGCTTTTGCAATGTTTAACAAACATTGAATTTGGATGAACAAGAATTATGGATGTTGCAAAGAACTCCAAAGTGTGGGCTTAAGATCATGTATAGTTGGATAACTCATCAACTTCTAGTTTATCATGCTATGCACATAGTAGAAAAACTGGCTTTTGCTTGTTGACAAGACACTAAGCTCATGTTTGTTGCTAGCAATGTTCAAGGTATGGGTTAATGTAAGTTGTACATGACAAGTTTGTAGTACTCAAGCTATAGTTTGATGCCCTAAAGCTATTAAAGAGTACAATGATAATAAGTTAAGTTGTGAAGTCTTTGATCAAATGTGCCTTAATTCATCACTCTTAATTCATCTTTGATCAAATGTGCCTTAATTCATCACTCTCAGTTGAGAAGGCATGATTTGTTGAAAATGGTGGTACAAAGCATCCTAGGGATTTGTTGATACAATCTATACTAATGCATACATCATCTATAAGCATTGACATCCAAAAGTATTGCACCATGAGTTCCTTGTGAGCTTACAAGAAAGCTTGGTTGATAATACCTCTAACATGACCCAACATATAGCAACAACAATAAATCACAATCACACTCTGAATGCAAACAAGAATGGAAATGGGAATACTTTGCCAGTGGACAATCATGTGCTTGCAACATGTGAAGGGAGAAGCAATAAGCAACATGTGGTATATGCACAAAAATGGAAGGAAGAAAAGAATCAAGAAGATTCTTGCAATATCATTGAAGAGCAATGGCATACCAAACTCGCTATATGAAAATGTGCAACATGTGACAAACATATGCGTGCACTCAAGTGCTTTTTGCAATATCACAAAGAGCTATTACACACACTTCAATAAGTGAGTCAATCCATTCAAAGTGTAATGTTTAGGAAAATCTTTGCCCAATAATCTTTAATGAAACTTATGATCCAGTATATATAGTATTTCTACTCACCTAAATTTTGATTTTTTGCAAGTTCTAAGTATGCAAACATTACCATAGGTTCATCAACCGCTACAATATTCACAAAAAAAAAAACATACTTTCGTATCTTATGTAGAGCCATGGATCCTATGTATGTTTTTTTTAATGTTTCAAACACTTTTGACATCCTATTTTATGAACGTTGTCAAGCCATTTTTAAAACATGTCCTATTACAACAATAATGTTGACAACAAAACGAATAGCATCGCACAACATTTCGAGTAACATTTTTTTCACAACTCTATTGATGTATGATGAGCTTACAAAATCAGTTTCATAGCTAGGTTGATACTACATAACTAGTTATGTAACAATCAACTTGAAAAAATAAGCCACAAATGTGGCTCTAGTTTTTTTTGTTTGTTTCAAGAAAGGCTTGAAATTTGAAAAATGCCTCAAAGATGTACCCAAGGTTTGAACTTATGCACCCATGTATGCACACTCGAACCACTTGAGCTACAACCCCTTTGACAAGTGGCTCTAGTTTCTTTTTTTTTTTAACCATCACTTTTGAGAACCTTCATACATCATATTGAGACATGTTTTTGTACCAAAATATTGATTGGAGGTTTGGTCACATATAAGAGAGATTTTAGTGTGATTGATTGAAGGTTTGGTCACATATTGAGAAATGTTTTTGTACCAAAATATTGATTGGAGGTTTGGTCACATATAAGAGGGGTTTTTAGTGTGATTGATTCTAGTAAAGAAGTTTATGGATCAAACTTATGAGAAGATCGAAAATCCTGCAAAAAATCATGTGTTTTTATTGTAACTGATTCACATACCAAAATATCTTGAGGCATGTGAGTAATTCTTTTCAACTACTCACGGATGTCTAGATTACCATACTACGAGGTTTTTGCAATCCACACTATAGTTTTGAGGTTATGAATTTTCTACAAAAGGCTCAAAATACCACAAAAATGGCTTTTCACATACAAGACTGGTGTTAAACCAAACCTTCTTTAAAAACCACATTGGCCAATATTTAAAGCTTGAGCTACAACCAAGCAACTATGGATTGAACCACCATGGGAAGAGACAATGCCCTTAGAGAGGGGTTCACCTATGGTTCAAGGCTACCTTCTGACTGCCTTGGCAGCTTGTGAGAAACTTGTTGACAATGACAGCATACATTGGCGAATGGTTAAGGTAAATGATGGCTCAATTTATGGATGGAGGAACGTTTGAGGTGAATTGACAATTTTTCCAGCAATGCCCTTTGGGAGGGGTTCACCTGCAGTTCAAGGCTCCGTTCACAACCCTTCCAACTGCCTTGGCAAATCATGTGTGCACTGTCATTGCAAATAGTATTGCTCCCACATGGCGGCCCTCCATGGACATACACGGCACCCTTAATCCACAAGCTGAGGAGGCTGTTTGAAGAAAAACCAAGGCTAGTTACTACGAATCACCTTGGGACTATGTACATGCACGTGCATGCACATGTACATGAGTGTGTGTGCACGTGTGCATATCTGTGTGGGGCCTTCACAGCATTCAACCTCATTGTATATTGATTGTTAGTATAATATTTTCACACAAGGAAAAAGGGATCAATGGAGACCACAGATCATGCATTTGGAGCATTTGATGGTCCTTTGACTAGGCTGGAGGTGTTGAGACCAGGAGAGACTTGGCACAAAAATGAAGAAACAGAGAAACAAAACCATTGTTGGAGGAAAGCTGGGCTAAGGCACCTTGCAGCAAGCACCGCAAGTGACAGATTGCTCAGCCATTTTGGGCAGCATTCTCCTGTGCCTCAAGCAGCTCTTTCTTTGCTTCCATCAAGAATTCTGCAGCAGCTTCTGAAATAGATTGTGTCATTGCTTGCCTGGCTGGCCTGTCAAACCAAACTTTCAACCTTCCAGGTCCTAGATTCTTCTCAGATACTTCTTTGCTAACATTACGAATACTTTTCTTTTGTTCTGTAAACCAAACCACTAAAAGGTCAGACCTGCCATTGCAATTCTTGAGCACATACCAAAATTCATTATATGGAAGTTCAAATACCTTCTGTGAGGTCAGGTATAGCATGCTCAATAAACCGATTGGCAGCTTGAACATCTAATGTACTGGTTGGATATCTTGGGGCTGTAAGATGTTTTAATTAAGCCTCTCAGCAGACATAATAACAGTTAAGAAACAACTATCAGAAGGCACCTTGTCTACCTTGAAGGCTGTCAGTGAAATGGGAAAGCTTTTCTTCGTACAAGTTCAACCTCTCCTGAAGCATCACAAGAAAGAAATGTATATCACAAGTTCATGCAAAACAACTTTGATCAAAACCTACAGTCAGACATCTTCTGACAGCCCTTGGAAGTTACTATCTCCTGCAATCACTTAGTTGACAATGTAGTACATCCATCATATATACGTTCTTGAACTAAATGTTCCTTCTATTTGCATCGGCAAATATAACATACTCAAGGTGAGATGAACACCACAGAAATGAGCATTGTGAAAACCAGAGTTCATTAATGTTACAATTGAAACTTGAAAGACTGATATCAAAGATATAAGAGTGGGAATATACCTGTTCAGACTTGGTAGACTGTTCATCAGGTGACAGCCCTTGGAATCGTAAATGCACTGCCAAAAGACATCACATCCTTGTTATTAAATGAAGTTCTGTTTACAGAGACAGAACTAAAACAGAAAGAGAATTTAATAACATGTCATGTCTGCAATTCTTGAGTTTTGAATATCACAAAATAACAGCACAATATTTTCCAGTTTACATGGGGTCAGCATATCAGCTGCACATGACCTACAAAAACAACAAGATTGACCGCTGGCAATGGATTGCATCATCACTGATTACACACCAAGGAACCTACATGTAAATGCTGAAATATCTGGAGAAAACAACAGAATATAAACCCTGATGATTGAAGGAACTGAGTTTTGATGTAAATTCAGCAAATGCATCCTTTTTGCAATAGCTAGTGTAAGAAAACTTGACACCCAAAGGGCCAACAAAAGACTATGATGAGGGTGAAAAAGCAGTGAAGTTTAAGTCCTTTAGTGGTGTACAAGATAGGCTGAAAGCTTTGATTTTCATTCAGCGGTTTGATGCAACCTATTCAAGGGGGAACTTCACAGAGTCCTCAAAGATTTGAAAGGCAATCACTTTCTTAAAAGGGAATGCATTACAATGGTGGTCCACTCTTTTGATCCAAGGTAGAGCATCATCAACGTGGTTACAATTCAAGCAAATGTTTGCATCGAATTGGTTGGTGGATATCATGACAGCTTGGAATAAGCTAGATGCTGAGGAATGTAAGAATTTGGAGCAATATAATAAGAAGTTTTGGGATGCATTGCTGCCTGTTACTTCTTATCGCCCCGTACCTCTTCATGAGCAAGTGGAAAAATATATTTGTGGGCTGCCCAAAGGAATCGGAAATTCTTGCATTCAATCCACCATGTCTAGCATGTCTCAAACTGTTGCTACAACCAATGCTTTGCTGCATGGGAAGGATTCAAGCTTCCTAGAGGGTGGGGAGAAGCTGAATAAAAAGTTGTTAAAGACTAAGAAAAGGGACAGATCTAACAAACAGCCTGAAAAGTGGCCAAAACAGCAAAGAAAGGGCTTGAAAACATTGGCACAACGTACGGAATTGATGGCTGCAAACAAATGTTTTATTTGTGAACACAAGGGTCACATTGCAAGGGACTATTTCAATAGGCAGCAAGCTAAAAAATCAAAAAATTAGGGAGTTTCTAAAGGGAAGAAGCCCAAAACATCAGCAGGATTAGTGCCCAAAGTTGTAAGTGATCATCCCAATGATGATGCTACTGAGTTATACAAAGCATGGGACAAAATTAGGAATTAGCATGCATTAATTTTCTTTGATAATGGTGCACGAGTCAACTTCATCTCTATTGACATGGCAACCTATCTAGGTATCAAAGAGAATGAGATGGGGCCCATGGGGGAAGTTGGAATGGCATGTAAAGGCCATGCAAAGCCCATCACACCACTCATTGAAAAGCTTCAGTTGCATATACAAGGATATGTATATGAACAACAAAGAGTTCTTCATTGCTCCATTTGAGGGTTGTAATGTATTGCTTGGCATGCCATGGTCTCACCGTATGCATGCAGTGATTAATTCTCGTGCAAAAAAGATTACTATTCAACATGAGGGAAAGATACTCACACTTGATGTAAAGTTGAAAGGTGAATCTATCCTTGTATCTATAGCTGTCATTTCTAAGTAATGAAAAATCATCTTTTAGCGTACTTGGTTTTTACTAAGGATAAAGATGATAGTGAGAACGTTGGGAACGTTTCTAAGATAGAGAAGGATCGCATGTCATTTCTGAAAATGTATGATGATTGCTTCTCTCAATCATTCTAGGGCAACTACCGCCTAAAAGGCTAGAAGATCATAGCATAGATCTTATCCCCAGAAGTAGCCCACCTAAGAAGCCACCCTACAAAGTCAATGCAACCCAACAAGAGGAGATTGAGTCGGGTGAATGAGCTGTTAGAAAAAGAACTAATTCAACCTAGCTCATTCAAGCCACATAGAGGATTTATGGGCAATTTCTTTAATGACATGATTGTTTATTCAAAGAATGAGACAGAGCATAGAAGACACTTGGACATTGTATTCAATGAACTACGTGAGCATAGGTTAGTTATGAATGACAAAAAAAGTAAATTCTTATTACATTAAAACCAATTTGGCATATTGTAACAAATAATAGTATTCGCATGGACCCCAATACAATCATGGCCACCTTTGAGGAATGTGCATGAGACCCGCATCTTCTTGGGTTTATGTTCTTACTACATGAAGTATGTACACGGGTTTGCTAAAATTGCATCTCCATTGCATGCTTTGCAAGAGAAGAATGTGTTAGAGTCGTGACCTGGACAAGCAAGCAAAGCCACGCAAGGCAGGTGCCACATGGCAAGCAGTCGGTCAGCTGCCACATGGCAACAACTAGGACTGCAATAATTGCAACTGACCTGATTATTTCCGAGCATCATTTTCAGCCTATAAATAGGCTTTGTATTCAGCAGCCTCTATCATTTATGTCTCACAAATTTCAAGCTGCAAACTACATAGATTGCTCTCACGGCTTACAGAGACCCAAGATCTTCAAGGTGGAGATGTACGCAGATATTCTCTCTGCACCCGTGTATAATTTTGCATCCTTATACAGCATTCTTCACTACAGATTTTTCATGTTCCATTGTCTCTCTCTCTCTCTTTTTCTCTCTTACGATCATTCGCTTCCGCATTGCTTCACTTTGACATGGTATGAGAGCATTGAAGGACTAGGGTGAACCCAGTTATGCAATATAGGAGAAGCTGAAAACTACTTATGAGATCACCACACCTGTTAATCAGGTGCATTTAATGCGCAAGTTGGTGAATATGCGACTGGATGAGTCAAAGCCTACAACTGAGCACTTCAGTGCATTTACAGGGATTCTAAATTAGCTCAAAGATGCAAATTTGGACTTTGATGATAAGTTGAGGGCGATCTTTTTAATCATGACACTACCTAACTCTTGGGAGACCTTGGTGGTTTCACTCAGCAATAACCCCAATCTCTCATATAATGGGGTGAGGGGTTCTATCTTAAATGAAAAAATTAGATGTATGTCTAGTGGAGAAGGCAACAACTCAGCTTACAATGTAAGAGGCAAGGCTGAAAAGAAAAATGCAAATACAAGACACAGAAACAAGAGAAAGAGCAAAGGAAAGAATAAGAGTGCCATTACTTGCTATCACTGTGGTCGGAAGGGCCACAAGAAACCTGATTGCAGGTATTACAAAAAGGAACAAGAGAGAAAGAAGAATGCAGGAGATAAAAATAAAAAGGAAGAAAAGACAGATGCATCGGAGACAACCAAAGGCAAAGAAAAGACCAATGTGGCCTGTATTGTGGTCATAGAGGAGCTTTCATAACAAAGGCTGATGTATTATGTGCAGCTGATTATGATGCCCTTGTATGTCACGTGCAGGATATGCAGATTACCAAGGCTGATGTGATTGATGCACTCTTGTCAATTGATGATGGGGTCACTTAGACTTGGATTGTAGACTCTGGTATCTCTTTCCATGTAACTCCTTGCTTGGAGTGTTTTGCTATGATCAATGCAGACAGTTATGGAAAGGTGTATCTTGGAAATAACCATGCTTGCAGCATTGATGGGATTGGCACTGTACACTTGTCTTTAGACAATGGTCAAGAGCTTGTGTTGAAAGATGTCAGATATGTGCCTGACATTAAAATGAGTTTACTATCTGTTGGTCAGCTTGACTTGCATGGCTACACCACACTGTTTGGTGGTGGTTTGTGGAAAGTGAAAAAGGGTTCCATGCAGATTGCAAAAGGAACCAAGAAGGACACTCTGTATTGTTTGCACTGTAAAGCCTTGAATGGCAAGTTTCTTGCAGTTGCTGAAATTTGCAGCCACTTGGAGTTATGGCATAAGAGATTAGGCCATATGAGCCAAAAAGAACTTGATGTCCTTACCTCTCTGAAGAGGGTTGATAGAAAAGGCTCTAAACTTTATTTTTGTAATGAGTGTCAGTTTCGAAAGCAAATAAAAAATTCATTTTACTCTGGTGTCTCTCATAAGTCCAATGTCTTGGACTTAGTGCATTCTGATGTATGTAGTATGCCCGTGAAACCGTTGGGTGGTGCTGCATATTTTGTCTCCTTTATTGATGACTGTTCCAAGAAAATTTGGGTGTACTTGCTGAAAAAGAAAAGTAAGTGTTTGCTGTTTTTAAAACTTTTCATACATTTGTGACCACTCAAACAGGTAGAAAGCTGAAATGCTTGAGAACTGATAATGGAGGTGAGTTCACATCAATTGAATTCAAGTCCTTTTGTGACTTGCATAGTATTAAGAGGAAGCTTACAGCCCTTTACAGCCCTTCTTCAAATGGGGTGGCTGAAAGATATAATAGGACTTTATGTAAAAGAGTGCGGTGCATGCTATCCACTGCTAATCTCCCTCATACATTTTGGGAAGAGGCATTCAAAACCGCAGTTCACATTTGCAACCGCTCTCCAAACAGGTCCTTAAATAATGGCATCCCTGAGGAGATTTGGTCTGGAAAATCGGCCTCATATAACCATTTACCCATATTTGGCTATGATGCCTTTGTGCATGTTAGGGATGAGCTGAGGAACAAACTTGACCCAAAATCCACCAGAGGTATTTTTATAGGCTATGGTGATGAGGGTGAATTTGGCTACAAAGTGTGGTCACCTCAATCCAAGAAAATTATTCACAACCGTAATGTTATGTTTAATGAGGCAAATTTGCTGAAAGGTACTTTAGCCTCTAATGAATATATCAAAAAGGTGAAATTTCAGAGTTTGCAGCCACCTATTACTTCAGAAAATGAGCCTCATGGTGCTATACCACAAGCTGAAACTGATGATCAGCCGGTTATTTTTAAGCCAAATGATGATGGACAGCAAATAGAAGCACAAGGAGGTCATGGACAGCAAGATAGGCTTGTTGATTATGAAAATGCAGGTGCTGGAAATGAAAATAAAGGTGCTGTACAGCATGAACAGCATGCTGAAAATGGCTTACAGCAGCCAATAAATGCTGAAAATAATATACCTCCAAATGTAGACCCAATTCTTGAAAATGTTGATCATTGGGTATGCAGGTCTACACGCATAAGAAGGCAACCATATAGGTTTGACCCCTCCTTGCATTATGTGATGCTTACAGAGGAGGGTGAGCCTCTTACATACAAAGAGGCCAAGTCATGTGAATTCAGCAGTAAGTGGGAGGTTGCTATGCAAGAAATCTCTTTATGCAAATGATACTTGGGATCTTGTGTCATTGCCCAAGGGAAAGAAGCCACTTCCAAACAAATGGGTGTACAAAGTAAAGACAGTTGATGGGAAACCCAAGTACAAGGCAAGGCTAGTTGCCAAAGAGTATGCACAAAAGGAAGGGATTGACTTCCAAGAGGTCTTCTCACCTGTTGTGAAGATGACCACTTTATGTGTGCTTTTTGCTATTACTGTTGTATTGGACTTAGCGTTGTATCAAATGGATGTAAAAACAACTTTCTTACATGGTGACATTGATGAGAAAATCTACATGAAACAGCTTGAGGGCTTTGTAGTTCCTGAAAAAGAGCAGATGGTGTGTAAGCTAAAACGTAGCCTATATGGGCTAAAGCAAGCACCACGGCAATGGTACAAAAATTTTGACACTTTTATGCTATCTCATGGGTTTACACACTGTTAGCCTGCTCTTTATCATTCTCAGTCTGTCATCTCCTAGTTGTGAACTCCTGTCAGAGTCTGACAGGAGACAGAGGAGCTCTGTCAGTCATTTTAGTGGCTGTCCTGGTTAGCCAGCAGCCAGCCTGTGGGTGTCATACAGCCCAAACTGGGCTGTTTTTCTGCAGTCGGCCCATTTTCTGGGCAGGTCAGCCAGATCTGGCCAAAGTCGGCCAGATCTGGCTGGTCGGCCAAATCTGGCCAGGTCGGCCAGATTTGGCAGGTCGGCCAGTTTTCTGGCCTGGGGGCTATATATAGCAACCCCCCCAGTCATTCCAGTATTGTGCTCTGCAGGTTCAGCACTGCCTCCGTCATCTCCGTCTACGGCATTGGTGCTGCCATTGCTTCCAGTCTGTCCTGGTCCCCTCACTGACGCTCCGGGCTGCGTGCAGGGACTGATCAGTCCACAGTTTTGTATTCAGCATTCATTGCAGTCAGTGCAAACTTTCTTCCTTCATTCTCTGCTTTCTCTCTCCTCTCCTCTGTGTTCGTGTTCTTCTTCCGTTGCGCACTCTCACATGGTGTCATCGCCTGCTTGAGAGCACGGAGGACATACCCTCAGGAGTGAGATACCCTATTGCTGCTGCCAACTGATCATCAACTGCCAGGCGACTTCTACAGGAGGCCTTTCAGCCTGCGTTTTGCTGCCCACGCTGTCTGCAGAGGCTGCCACGTCAACCAGCAACGCAGAAATCCTGCGTTTACCACCAGGCTGTCCCTCTTTCTACTGGGCAACCTCCCTACAGGCTGCGTTTTGCTGTCCTGCTGGTCGCTTTCACTCCAGGCGGCACATTCCTTGTGGCAACTTCTTTCCTGGTGCTGGTGGTCTCTTTCCTGGTGATCGACATCAGTTATTTTTGTGTTTTGCAGATCCAGGTGTTTGTAGCCCCTCTCTGCCTGCGTCTTGGTGGTTGGTGACCACATTGCTGGTCCTATTTCGACAGCGGCACAACTTTCTTTGGTATTTTGCAGATTGGAAGATGTCTTACCAGTTTTCAGGCTTTGAAGACTCAGAGGATGAACTTCTTTCTCATCATTCCTCTGAGCGGAGGCGGGATTATCGTGAGGTTTGACATCGGGAAGAACCTCCTCGCACTCGTCCTTCTTCAGTCCATGCATCTCAGAGGGTTCCATCTACCGCGAAGGTTTCTTCCGTGAAGACTGCTTCAGATGTGCGGATGCCTTCTTTGATTCCCTCTATTCAGGTGCCAATTCTCCCTTTCCGAAGGAAGATAAGTTGGATGGTTCCAACTACTCCCTATGGTCATGCAAGGTGGCCTGCATCCTCGATACCTTGGACCTTTGGGAGCTTGTTTCTGTTAGCAAAGTATTTGTCAGCTCATGTGTGAGTCTGAGCTTGATGTGGTCTGGGCATTTTTATTAGGTATTTTAGGTTTTTTTCTGGTGTGGCATTTTATGCCAGTGGAGCATTTTTATGCACCAGTTGGCCAACATTAATGCTGTCTGACCAACATTATTGCTCCCCACTTTTTCAGCCTATTTATACTCAGTGCTCCTCCTCAGTCAGTATCATCATCTTCACCATCTGCAGGCTCTATGGAGAGAGAGGAGCCAGTGCCAGTGCCAGTGCCCACACAGCCAGTGACTCACTGTTGTATGCGACTGTCTCGTATTCAGATATATGGATTCCATTTCCCGTGCATACATCTGAGTTCTCATCTGTATCGTGTTCTTTCTTTTTTTTCTTTTTGTCTCGTGTTTCAGCAGTTTATTTCAGCACATGTTTATGCTTCCACCGCTGCTCCACTTCTGACATGGTATCAGTTTTCAGGATTTGTGTTTCTGCTGTGTTTTCTTGCTGATTTCAGGACTGTTTTATACCCCTGCTGATCAGACGACTGCTGTCGCAGCCAGGCGACCTGTTTTGGGGCTGTTTTCAGCCTGCGTTTTTTGCAGTTTTGCCATCGCCTGCTGCCTCCGCACCCTCTGCTGCCTACGCACCCTCTGCTGCCTGCGTTTTTCATCTGCAGCTGCTGGAGACAGTTTTCTACCTGTTTTTCTCCAGTTTACAGCCTGCGTTTTGCTGATTCAGCATCTCTCGTGGCTGGGTGACTGTTACTTCAGGCCGTTTTCTCTGTTTTTGGCAGTTTTTGACTGATTTTTTGACTTTCTGCAGCAGATTTTGTCTTCTATTGATCAGATTTTGGGTTATATTGCATGTGAACTCTCATTTTCTGCCGTCTGTGCTTGTGTTTTGGCTGTGCTTCCTCTCTACATTCCATCTCTTCTCTACTTCTCTTCTTATCCTCTCCATATGGCTCCTCCGTGCACTTCTACTGATGATAAGTTACATGGACCTGATTATCTCACATGGAGTGCTGTCATGAAAGCTTGGTTTGTGCAGAAGGGGTTATGGTACATTGTCTGTGGAGCTATTGCTCGACCTCTCCGTCCTTTTCCTCTTCCTGAAGACTTTGATGAGGACAACCATGAGGAAGCGGTGCTCACATGGGACTCGGACGATGCCCCTGCTTACTCGGCATTGCTTCGGTGTATTTCTAAAGCGGTCTTACCGGCGGTTACCTCCTGTAGGACATCTCCTGAAGTATGGCAGAAGTTGCAGTAGATGTATGAGGCACCTTCCACCATGCGGGTAGTCACACTTTATGGCCAGCTCCAGCAGATGAAGTTTGAGCCGACAGATACTATTCAGTCTTTTCTTCTTCGTGTTACGCAGGTACAGGACCAGCTTCGGCACATGCGATCTGCTCTTCCCGCGGCGCATCTCGTCGGGACGGTCCTCTACAAGCTCCCCCCGGAGTTTGATGGAGTGGCCAATGCTTTGCGGGCGCAGACATCATCGACTCCTGTCAGTTTTACACATATGACCTCGATGCTTCTTGAGCATGAGGCATCCTTGAGCTTACAAGGGCGGCTTCCAGCACATTATGGAGGTGAGGCTTATGTAGCTTCAGAGAGGGGTGACGGGAAGAAGAAGTCGAAGGCCCAGTGTTACCACTGTGGCAAGAAGGGACATTTGCGGAAGGACTGCAAGAAGTTAGCGGCTTCCAGGAAGAAGGAGCAGAAGACGAAGCGGGATGCTGAGTCCTCTCCTTCATCAGACTCCGACTCCGATCCTCCGACCAAGGTGAAGTCCAAGGGGCGGAAGGGATCCTCTTCTTCGGATCGCGGGAAGGGCTTGGTGGCCCCTTCCTCGGCTGCTTTCTAGTGGTGGTGATGAGGTCATCCCTCACGACTCTCTTGTGCCAGAGAGGGAGTGTGAGCGGGTGTTCAGATGGGGCAGCCGCGCCTCATCTATACTTTTATACAGGTGCACAGGTTCCAGAGAGGGACGTCCTGACGCATCAACTTCAGTCTAGCGGAATCAAATCCTGGAGCTGGGATTGACATCCAGGTTCATGATGAGCTCGTTCTCTGACAGAGAGCGGGAGGCTTTCGTCTGGAGCTCACATGAGGGGATACTTTGGCGGTCTGGCCAAAGGCAGGGAATTCATGGTCACCTATGTTCAGAGGCATTTTTGACAGGATGGTCTTGTATGCTACTGCGAGACATTGGTGATGGACACAGAGACATGCTATGATCTTCTCTATTTTCAGGTGTTTGGTACGATCGACATCGACATCAGGTTCTCTCCGAGGCACCTTGGTTGTGGCTTGATCACCCATTGCTTGGGTATCCATGGTTCTACTTGGTGGTTCTATGTTGTATAGTTTCTGATCCCTTTTCATTGTACTATTGTATTGTATCAGATCACCCATGATCTGAGAGAGGGTGTTAGCAAAGTATTTGTCAGCTCATGTGTGAGTCTGAGCTTGATGTGGTCTGGGCATTTTTATTAGGTATTTTAGGTTTTTTTCTGGTGTGGCATTTTATGCCAGTGGAGCATTTTTATGCACCAGTTGGCCAGCATTAATGCTGTCTGACCAACATTATTGCTCCCCGCTTTTTCAGCCTATTTATACTCAGTGCTCCTCCTCAGTCAGTATCATCATCTTCACCATCTGCAGGCTCTGTGGAGAGAGAGGAGCCAATGCCAGTGCCAGTGCCCACGCAGCCAGTGACTCACTGTTATATGCGACTGTCTCGTATTCAGATATATGGATTCCATTTCCCGTGCATACATCTGAGTTCTCATCTGTATCGTGTTCTTTCTTTCTTTTCTTTTTGTCTCGTGTTTCAGCAGTTTATTTCAGCGCATGTTTATGCTTCCACCGCTGCTCCACTTCTGACAGTTTCTTCACCCATCGACCGTCCCCCCGTGGATTTGTCCAATGGCACCTCTATGGACCGTGCAGCCTTATGGGATAGGCTCAACTCTCGAGCCCGTTCCTTTCTTTTTATGAGTCTCCATGACTCTGTTCTTGTACATGTTCACAGGTTACAGACCGCGGCGGAAGTGTGGACGAAGCTTGCGTCTTTGTATCAGCACAAGACATTTGCCCACAAGATTTCCCTAGAGAAGAAGTTGCGGATGCTCAGTCTTGATGGTTCTCCTTCCATGAAGGAGCACATCACGAAGATGGAGGATATGCGAGGCGAACTAGCCTCTCTTGGTCGTCTGATATCGTCTGAGGATATGGCGATGATTCTGTTGACTCAGCTGCCATCACCCCGTTATGATGTCTTCTACACCAGCCTCATCACTTCGAGGACCCGTGAGACACTCCTATGGGAGGAGCTTTCCCCGCTTGTCTTGGAGCATGACGAGCGACTCAAAGAGGTGGGAGCCAGTGGCTCCACCAAGGCATTTACGGCCGGCACAGGTGGCGGCAAGAAGAAGAAACAAAAGAAGGAGAAGGCCAAGGACAAGAAGGAGGAGGACAAGAAGGATGCGAAGGAGAAGAAGCCCAAGTGTCCCCATTGTGGAAAGGGCACTCATCCCAAGGAGAAGTGTTGGCAAAAGTATCCCCATTTGAAGCCTAAGGAGAAGGACTCGAAGGCGGCCCCAGCCACAACAGAATCTGCGTTTGTGCATGTCTTTGTTGAGGAGAACACTGCCCTAGCTTCTACCACACACGAGAAGCCTTGGCTTGTCGACAGTGGAGCATCTTCACATATGCCCTTCCGTCAGGATTGGCTTCAGGATCTTCGTTCCAGAGGGGGTACATTCACTATTGGTGACAATTCTACAGTTCCTGTTCGAGGCGTGGGGACTTTACCTATGTTTTCTGACAGGCGATCTTCCTCCGCCAAAGTTCTCTATGTCCCTGATTTGGGTTTTAACCTATTATCTGTGCATGGCCTTACTCAGTTAGGTACCCGAGTCATTTTTACACAGGATGCAATCACAGTGGAGGATGCTTCTACAGGTGATGCTCTTTGGACAGGTACACAGGAGGGTGGGCTTTATACGCTCACAGCCTTGGCTGCGCGGACTTCCCATGAGCTTGGGCTGCTTTGGCATGCTCGGTATGGTAATTTGAACCTCGATTCTCTTCGCCGGGCTTCTAGAAGGAAGATGGTGGAGGGACTTCCTGATTTCCCTCCTCTTCACACTTTGTGCCCTAGCTGCTTGCGGGGCAAGCAGTACCGGCAGTCTCACCTGCAGGTTGCTTCTAGGAGGGCTACCTCTCCGCTTGAGTTGGTTCACACCGACCTTTGCGGACCTATGGGCACAGCCTCCCTTGGGAAGGCCAAGTATTTGATGCTGATTGTGGACGACTTTAGTCGTTATGTGTGGCCTTATTTCTTGGAGTACAAGAGCGAGGCGTACTCCCGTTTCTGTGAGTGGCAGGTGTTTGTGGAGACCCAAACAACTTCCAAGGTTCGTGGCGTTCGAGCTGATCACGGTGGCGAGTTCACTTCCCACCTTTTCTCTCAGTTTTGCAGGGATCATGGTATTCGGGTGGAGTATTCCCATCCGAACACACCATCAGAGAATGGTATGGTGGAGCGTGCGAATCGAACCATGATTGAGATGGCCCGATCTATGCTGGAGCATAGGAGTCTTCCTCATTTCCTTTGGATAGAGGCGGTGGCTACAGCGGTACATATTCGCAACCGCTCTCCGACTTCGGCGTTACAGGACATGACTCCGTATGAGGCTTTCTTTAGGAAGAAGCCTTCCGTGTCCCATTTTCGCATCTTTGGGTGCGATGCTTTTGTCAATGTGGACAAGAAGAAGAGGCAGACGAAGTTCGACTCTAAGTCGAGAAAGCTTATCTTCGTTGGTTATAGTACGACCACGAAGGGATATCGGCTCTACGACCCGACGACGCGGAAGGTTGAGGTGAGCAGGGATGTGATCTTTGATGAGGCTTCGGCCTCTGAGGATCCGATTGATGGTTCCATTACCGATGTTTCTTCGTCATCGACGGACCCCCCCCCCCCCCCCCCACCTTCTCTCCCTTCACTTCCTTCCAGGATGCCCCTTAGCACTCCCCCTATTCCTCCTCCTTCGGCTTCCCTTTCCCCTTTGGTGGATGTGACTCCGTCTTCTTCGAGCTCTACTACCGCCACTTCGGGATCTTCACGAGATACACAGCCTTCTTCAGATGCGGAGGATCTACCTTCACTCGGTGAGGGGGAGTCCCTCTCCGATTTGGGTGCTTTGCAGGTTCCGGAGACCCCCCGGTCTCCCTCACAGCAGCAAGAGTCTCTCAGGATTCCTTTATGGTATCGCCGGCTCATGCAGGATTCAGGTGTTACTCACTTTCCTGCTTCTTCTACAGGTCCACGTCGATCCACACGTTTACAGGCCCAGCGGGACAGTTCACTATGTGTGAACTATGCTCTTATGTCACAGATTCTTCAGGATTCCGAGCCTTCCACTCTGGAGGAGACTCTTGCACAGGATATTTGGAGACAGGCTATGCAAGCCGAGCTCAATTCCATCGAGCGAAACCATACGTAGGAGCTTGTTCCGCGTCCCGCAAAACGGAAGGTGATTGGTGTGAAATGGGTCTTTAAGACCAAGTATCTTGCAGATGGCTCCTTGGACAAGCATAAGGCTAGGCTTGTTGCCCAGGGTTTTGCACAGCATACACGCTTGGACTACTTCGAGACTTTTGCTCCTACAGCCAAGATGTCCACCATACGAGTTCTTTTGGCTCTTGCTGCTCACCACCGTTGGCCTGTCTATCAGATGGACGTCAAGTCTGCTTTTCTGAATGGCGTTCTTGAGGAGGAGATTTATGTTTCACAGCCTCCTGGTTTTCTTGTGCAGGGGAAGGAGGATCATGTCTACAGGCTGCGGAAGGCTCTTTATGGCTTGAAGCAGGCTCCTCGTGCTTGGTACCAACAGATTGACCGCTTCTTTCTACAGAGTGGCTTTGCGCGCTCTGCTTATGATCCCAACCTCTACTTCCGGGTTGTGGATTCTCTTTCAATGTTCCTTATCTTGTATGTGGATGATCTTATCATTACAGGGAGCGACACTCAGCAGGTGGAGTATACACGGTCCATTCTTCAGCAGGAGTTTGACATGACGGATCTAGGGATCCTTCACTTCTTTCTAGACCTGGAGATCTATCAGATGGCACATGGCATTTTTATCTCGCAACACAGGTACATCTCTGCGCTTCTTTCGGAGTTTGATATGGCTGAGTGTCGGCCTATCTCATGCCCCATGGACCCCGAGTCCAAGCTTTTGACAGCTGGAATTCCCCTTACTGATCCCACCCGTTACAGGTGCCTTGTCGGCTCTCTTATCTGGCTGCTTCACACTCGGCCGGATATCTCCTTTGTGGTGGCTTTATTGTCTTCTTTTATGCAGACTCCTACCCAAGATCACTGGCAGGCAGCCTTACGGGTTCTTCGCTATTTACAGGGGACTCGATCCTTCGGGATCATGTATGGAGATGGGATTACCCTTTCTGGATGGAGTGATTTTGATTGGGCAGGTGATGTGGATTCGCGACGATCCACTACAGGTTATGCTTTCACCCTTGGATCCGGTGCTGTCTCTTGGAGCAGCAAGAAGCAGTCTACTGTGGCACTTTCTTCTACAGAGGCTGAGTATCGGGCCCTATGTTCGACCGCTATGGAGGCAGTTTGGCTCCGTCGCTTACTCGCGGAGATTGGCTTTTCCCAAACCGGACCTACGTAGCTGCGCATGGATAACCAGAGTGCTCTTGCTCTGGCCAAGAACCCGGTGTTTCATGCTCGCACGAAGCACATTGAGGTTCAGTATCACTATGTTCGAGAGCGGATCGTGGATTCGGAGCTGGTGGTGGTCTATTGTCCTACGGCGGCCAATGCAGCTGATCTCTTTACGAAGCCTTTGCCTCAGGCTTCTTTGCTTCATCACATGCGGTTCTTGGGTCTTCACACTCTCCCAGGAGTTGAGAGGGGGTGTTAGCCTACTCTTTATCATTCTCAGTCTATCATCTCCTAGCTGTGAGCTCCTGTCAGAGTCTGACAGGAGACAGAGGAGCTCTGTCAGTCATTTTAGTGGCTGTCCTGGTTAGCCGGCAGCCTGTGGGTGTCATACAGCCCAAAATGGGCTGTTTTTTTGCAGTCGGCCCATTTTCTGGGCAGGTCGGCCAGATCTGGCCAAAGTCGGCCAAATCTGGCCAGGTCGGCCAGATTTGGCAGGTTGGCCAGTTTTCTGGCCTGGGGGCTATATATAGCAACCCCCCCAGTCATTCCAGTATTGTGCTCTGCAAGTTCAGCACTGCCTCCGTCATCTCCGTCTACGGCATTGGTGTTGCCATTGCTTCCAGTCTGTCCTGGTCCCCTCACTAACGCTCCGGGCTGCGTGCAGGGACTGATCAGTCCACAGTTTTGTATTCAGCATTCATTACAGTCAGTGCAGACTTTCTTCCTTCATTCTCTGCTTTCTCTCTCCTCTCCTCTGTGTTCGTGTTCTTCTTCCGTTGCGCACTCTCACACACACAACCATGCAGATCATTGCTTGTACATGAAAAAGGATACAAATGGCAGCCCCATCATACTTGTTTTGTATGTGGATGATATGTTACTAGCTGGGAAAAGGAAGACTAGCTTGGATACTCTCAAAAATCAGCTGAAATCAGCCTTCTCCATGAAAGATTTAGGGAATGCAGAGCATATTTTGGGCATGAGGATTCGTAGAGATAGAATGCAGAAATTGTTGTTTTTACCTCAAGAAAAGTACATTGGAAAGATACTGGACAGATTTAACATGGTTGAAGCTAAGCCTTTTGGGATACCCTTACCTCCTTATCTCAAGCTTAGCAAAGCCAATAGCCCGAAAGATGATGTTGAAGCAAATGCTATGAAGGGAGTTCCTTATGCATCAGTTTGTGACTCTCTTATGTATGCTATGGTTGCTACTCGTCTAGACATTGCTCATGCAGTGGGAGTTGTTAACGAGTTTATGTCAAATCCTAGCAAAGCACATTGGGAGGCTGTCAAGTGTATTCTTCGATACCTTAAGGGTACACAAAGAAAAAGTATTTGCTATGGGCAAGGTGTACTTAGTTTGCAAGGTTATTGTGATGCAGACATGGTAGGTAACTTGGACACTCGTAGATCCACCAACGGATATGTCTTTACAGTTGCTAGTGGAACTGTTTCTTGGTGTTCCAAGTTGCAGAACATTGTTCCACTGAGTACCACTGAAGTTGAATACATATCAGCTACTCAAGCTTCTAAGAAAGCTATATGGTTGAGCAGACTTGCAGATGATCTCGCCATGTCTATGGGCACTGCAGTTTTGGGATGTGATAGCCAGAGTGATGTGTATCTAGCTAAGAATGCCATGTATCATTCACGCACAAAGCATATAGATGTGTGATATCACTTCATCAGACAAATTCAAGAAGATGATCAAATCACATTGACCAAAATTAAAACACAAGATAACCCTGCAGATATTCTCACTAAAAGTCTAAGCAAAGCTCAGCATGAGCATTGCATTCGACTAGTGGGAGTTGGTTAGTTAGAGGTTCACATCGGACCTTTAAGTGGGAGGTTGTTGGGATAAAGACCCGATCTTAACCCCCCGTGTATAGTACACGCACATTGTACTGGTTTTAAACCCCCGTGTATAGTACATGCACGTTGTACATGTGAATGCACCCTTTACATACTCGATGAGGAGGACGACGCTCCACTTTCACCTTCACCTTCTTCTACTCCTATTCCAGATTTCACTAACATGATAGAGGACGACTTTGAGAAGTACTATCGCAACAAATATGGTGATGTTTACACCCCTCCTACCAGTTTTGCTACCACATTCAGACCGGTTGGTGAGACAGGCCACCTTTCTGGATCATGGAGGACATACGACATTCGGAACGTCTGGCGATCCATCTTCATCATCTCAACCAAGTTCAATGTCAAGTTTGTACAATTCTTTTGTGTTGCATGAATCAAAACCCACCCCCGTTTCTTCTTTTGAGGTACAAGATCCAAATGGCTTTGCGTATATGAACTTCAATAGAGGGGGCTCACGAAGCAGATGAAATTCAAGTACATCTACAACTTCTTTTTCATTTGAGCATATCACACACACACTTGGTCTAATTTCATGCAACGAGTGCTTGAGTCTCAGGGTCTTTGGAACCTCTCATTGGTCTAGAGCCTGTGCTGGACCCTCGATTAGCTCACCCTAATTACATTCGTCAATGGAGAGCCCGCAATGCCACAACCAATGTTGAGTTGATGCAGGGATTGCTTCCTAAGTTTCACTCTCAGTTGCAGCACTTCCCGCTTGCGTCAAAGTGTTGGAGTTACCTTCTCGACCGCTATGAGGCTCGTGATCGTTCTCGACACATCAGTCTCGACTTTGAGCTTCAAGAGTTCTCTATTAAGGAAGGGGATGATCTGAAAGTTCAGCTGGCTGAATATAGACGATTACTTGTTGAGTTCGCCACTACTGGCTCTCCAAAGTCAAATGACGATCAGGTTACATTCTTCTTGAATAAGTTTCCCGAAAAATACTTCAATTCCATTCAACACATCATCTCCCAACCTCGATTGCCAACCTTCTACGAGTTTGAGTGCCAGTTCTTGCATTACGCAAGGCTGCGTGATCAAGTCCATAAGAAATCCTCATCACAGCCTTATTCAGAGCAAAGGGGATTGGTTGCCTCTTCTTCGAGAGGGAAAACCACCAATGGCAAAAACTTGCAAGATGTGAAAGCAAGCCAATCAAAGGGTGACTCCTCTTCCTCAGATGCAACCAAAGAATCTAGACCTATCTGGCAGTAACTCCCTAAGAAAAACCGGTTTTGCACACACTGCCACAGAGAGCAGGCCATGTGGACGAGGAGTGTTGCTCCAAGGCCCAAGGTCTTCCACCTAAAAAGTCTCAACAGACCACTGTACAGTCTAGTGGGGTTACGTCTTCCGCTCCTGCTTCATGTGCTCCTTCAACACCCGTTGTTGCTGCTGGACATGTGGCTCGAGTACAACCTCAGCAACTCATTTCTTTCACTACCCCTAAGGGATTGGCTGATTGGTCTATAGGTTCTAATCCCATTGCACTTCATGCATCTACTCATCTTCCTCACCACCTCATCAGGCGTTTCCTTGGCAGCGCCCTGCTACTGGATGTACGCGATGGTGGCCACCTTCTTAGACTAGCATGTCTCTAGGTCCTTTTGGATACCCTAGGTCAATCTAGCATTCATTTTTCGCACTCTTAGAGTCGGCGAGCCCCTAGGATTCATTGTCCTTAGCTTTTCCATTCTTTTGTCTTCTACTGCATTTACTCACACACATACACATTCATTGCATTTCTTTTGAGTTAGATTTTCTTTTTGTTATGTTTTGCCTTGGAGCATCTCACCACTAACCTCTGTGTTTGCAAATTCTCATTTCTTTTGTAGGGTTTTGTCTTTCAATGTAGTAGCTAACTTGCAAATTGCTTTGGTTCTACCCAGGCTAGAAACGTGGGGATGCGCACTGTTCCTTTCATGGTTTCATCATCCTAGGAGTTACATTTTCTTTCTGTTATGTTTTGCCTTGGAGCATCTCACCACTAACCTCTGTGTTTGCAAATTCTCATTTCTTTTGTAGGGTTTTGTCTTTCAGTGTAGAGCTTACTTACAAATTGCTTTGGTTCTACCCAAGCTAGAAACGTGGGGATGCGCACCGTTCCTTTCATGGTTTCTTCATCCTAGGAGTACTTGCTCTTCTTCCAGCATAGCGGTTTCCCCTCCCAAGGCGGATTGTGCAACATCTCTCTCGATCCTATCATGGCCGTGACTTCTACCTTGCTCTTCTAGCGGGGTGCTTCATCCACTTCATCTTCTTTCATTCCTTATGGTTCTGGGCACCATATGAAGACCGACATCAGGCTCCTTTTTCTTCTTTGGCATCTACATCCAGGTTGAGAGGGGTTTTCTACCCTTCTTGGTATTCTACAGGCTTCAGCACTTTGTCTTCGACATCGGCTTCTCCTCCCTATTGTACCTTACCCTTTGCATTGTATGATTTCATCATCTTTGTATCAGGGCGCTTGGGCAAGTGAATAATTTTCCTATGAGACATTGTCCAAGTGACACCTGCTACATGAGCATTCTTCAACATGTAGCATACTTGCATCTCATTGTGCAGAGCACCACTTGAGCGGATCCTAAGCTGTTTCCACTGGCGGCTGTTGTTATCCCACCACCATCCTCCTTCATCACATGGATACCTCATCACCTATTTTTCCTCATCATCAACACCCTAAGTGGATGGGTTAGCTTGTACTGTCTTGTGATGTGTTGAGTGTACCCTCTCTACTCCTGTCTTCTGGGTCACTATTACTCAATCGGCCCCATCCCATAGAATTTACCTCACTTATTCAAAAAAAAAAAAAGAGTTCCATGTGGTTCCATCTGCCTTTGTAGGGCTTGGTAGACCACTGCGCAGCCGACGTGCACCCTTTGTTTGATGCCCTGTTCTCTCTGGGATGACTACTTTGATTCCCTTGGTAAGATAGCCATCGCCTCTATAGTCTTGGTAGGCCACTGGGCAACCGACGTGCACCCTTTGTTCGATGCCTTGGCTACTTTGGGGTGGGACGCCTTGGGGTAAATAAACATCACAATGGCTGGCCTAACCTTTCGGCTCAGTTTTGGGCTTGAGAGGGGATGTTGAGCTAAAACATGCATTACTTGCTGATTAGCCTCTTAAACAGCCCCAAAACACACTAAAAATGCTCTTTTAGAGCGAAACCCTAAAATGGGGAGCGGTTCGAGAGAGTTTAGTGGAAACCCGAATTTTGGGGCGACCTTCCACATCTATAAATAGACAAGCTGTCCCATTCAGCCCTAATTCTGTCTGTGCAGGTTTCTCACTCCACGTGCAGATTTCAGCCATCAGCCTCCTCCCACGTGGCTGTCCAGCCCTTGAGACTGATGCCACTCCATCCATGTTTGCTCCTACTGCTGACGTCTTCATCCATGCTGATGTCAGTTGTTGGCGACATCATCATCTGCTGCGATCTGATCATCCATCGTCAGCCACATCAGACACTGTTTCAGCATGCTGTTTACAGCAGACTGTGCACAGTTTCCAGCCCCTTATCGGTGGTACATTGCTGCGTTCTTCTGTTTGTGTTTGAGTTTTGAGTTTTGCATTTAGGGTTTGAGTTTTTGAGTTTTGTGTTTAAGGTTTGAGTTTTGCCCTCTGTGTCTGTGTCTGTCTCTTTGTGTTTCTGTTGTGATCGTACGCTCTTTGTGTCTCAGTGCAAACCCTAGCAGTTTTCTTCACACCATGAGCTTATAAATCAGCCCCATCATGGCACCTTCTCTATCATCCAAACACAATATTTTTAAGATGGAACCACAAATTTTCACAATCAGCCTTGCATTCTCCCAAAACATGGGTCCCAAAAGTATGGTTGCAACTCCTGGCCTTTATCTATACAGGCAGCTTCAAGCCTTTGTTGTTCTGAACCCACAACCATTCTTTGCTCAAGCCATTATACACCCATGGATCCAACAAATTAGACAACACAATATACATGTATGCAAATTTGGTGTTAGCAAGCTTCAAATTTTCAAAAGCTCCTTTTGACTATACTTTCTAAACAAAGAAAGAATGGTTGGTCTTTTTGTGATGAAGCTCACAATTTTTGTGCCTTGCTCCAAGACAAGTATAGTCCACCAAAGATTGCCAATGTCTTCAAAAGCAGGTCTAGACAATGGCAAGTTCATCTATTAAAAAAGGTGGAAGACCATTCTTGCTCAATTACATTACCAACAACAATGCAATTCCATGTATTATCCATGCATACCTGAAACACGTTCTTTGGCCCCACATCCAAAATTTCATCTTTCAAAACACCAAAAATATATTATCCTGATTTGTAGTAGTCACTAGTATCAATAGACTTAAGAAAGACAGTGCCATGGAAGCCACAACATTAAAAAAAGCTCTACACCTATTATATGACCATTCCATCACATGCAATAGTACATCCATACCTTTTTCATTTCTCCCACATACCATACAAATCCTTATCGATGCATTTCACTTCTTTCAATAACTCTCTTCTCCGCAATGCATTATAACTTAGGGCTTATAACTAAGTAATATACGCCTAGAGTTTGTGCCGTCATCTGGCTTTGCTTCAGACATTTGATATTTTTTCTGCTCTTGTATTCTCATCTATACTATCAGGATGATATGATTGTAAAAGGATATTGGATAAGTGAACAATTCCCTTGCAAGGGCATTGTCCGATGGCAACATTACATAGCATTTTGCATGAGTATCCACCCTCTTGCATAACTCCAGTGCATTAGTATTCTATTCATGTAAACATGTACCTGTGCACATTTATCCATTTTTAGTCTCTTGGAGTAGTTGACTCTAGATCCACTATATTCGTAGCATTGTACATGGCAATCTCCCTTGCTTGTTTAGCTTGTCTAGCTTGCTTCCGCCCATCTTTTTCCCCTCCCCACATATCCACCATATTTGCTTCACCCACCTTTAGTTCATTCCTTCATCATCAACACCTAGTAATAGTAGGGTTAGCTTGCTTGCTTTGTAAAGGTCTTGGATCCAACTATTTTTTGTTGTTAGTCTCTTGTCTCTTACTTAATCAACCACAAACCATCTTTTCTAAATACATTCCCAAAAAAAAAAGTTTGTTGTGGTTTCATCCGCCTTTGCAAGACTTGGTAGGCCACTAGGCAACCGTTGTGTACCCTTTGTCCAATGCCTTTGCCTCTCTAGGGTAACCATTTGAACTCCCTTGGTAAAATAACCATGGCCTTTGCAATCTTGGTAGACCACTGGGTTGCTGACATGCACCCTTTGTCTAATTGCTTTGAGGTAGGACGTCTTGGAGTAAAACCAAAAACACACATTTCGGGTTGGCCTACCTTTCTAGCTCATTTTTGTGCTAAAGAGGAGAGGTTGAGCTAAAATATGCACTACATGCTGATTAGCCTCTTGAACACCCCAAAAATGCTTATTTAATGTAAAAACCCTAAGACAAGGAGTAGTTCGAGAGCTTTAGAACCGGAGAGATTCTAGACTATTGAGGACCTCAAACTTTCTATAAATAGACATGCTGCCATCCATTCAATCTCAATCTCGTTTTGGCAAGTTTCAAGTGATCTAGCTTCGCTACCCACACCCCATTCACAAAGGGCATCTCAACCAAAGTTGCCCAACATTGTCTCCATCCATCTGGCACCTATTTCCAACCCCCATCATGCAATCTACATCAATCTCTTCTACATTTGCTGATCTACCACATCATCTACAACTAGCAACCTACAAAACTACTGCATTTATGATCCGTTGCTGCAATATGGACTGTCACGTCATCACACCTGCGTTTTTGTTGCTGTCAACCTACCACATCATCATCAACAACTACATTCGTTGGTTCTCTCTCTCCTCTGCTTATCCGACACTATTCTGACATTGTCCATTGTTGCATTCGCTGTTGTCCAACATCTAAAAGGCTGCCTTGCTATGATTCGAGATCAGTCAAGAGTACGACACACTCTCTAGTTCATTACCTCTGCCTTGGTCTTCAAGACACGAGAATTCAAGGTTAAGTATTCATTCTCTATATTGTTTGTTTCCCGCATGAGCATTGTATATTTAGTATTTATTCACTTTTTCATTCAATGTGTTCATTGTCTCTAAGTTACCCTATTCTATGTTGGCTTAAAGCTTTGTCATATGCTTTTATTTGTGTTTCTATGTCAGGGTATTTCTTTACCTTGGGATGAGTCCAATGTCCATTCCTCTTATGTTCTTTGTTGTGGGTATAGCTTGTGTTAGGTCTCATGTGCAAGTCAAATCCTGAGAAGTGTTGCAGCCTCAACCTACCTTCCAATGCAAGATACAATGACATTCACAAAACCACCGTTCGTTCACAGGATTGTAGTGGTAACAAGTACACTTTATCTTGTATAGAGTGGTATGGGACACACTAAGCAAAAGGGATATGCATGTAGGAGACATGTTGCAAGTGGTGGATACAACAAGCTAGGTACGATAAGGTATATCTAGTACTCGTGTCCGAGTTAGTATTGGGGTGATGCCTTTTGCACATGCTTCTTCAGTAGTGCTTATAATTAGGGCCTCGAGAACTACCAATTGGTAGCCAAGATCTTATTGATATTGCTTTGATATAGTTAAGTTATATACATGTGAGGTGCATATGTGAAGTGTAAGTTATATTGGTCACTATGATAGTCCAAAACCCTAGTGACATAGTGGGAACATTGGCAATAGTTTTGAGAAGTTATGCTAGACAAGTATCAATGGATGCTTCGTGACAATCTTGGCTCTGGGCATTAAATGAGCCCTTGGAAATGACTTGTGGAGTTATTGGGCTAGAGAAAATACTAAACATTCAATGCTTAGAACTAAGGCCAAGGAAAGTTCAAAGACTTTCATGTTCAAAGACTAAGCTTAGCACATTAATTTGTAGATGGGCAATGACCACTTTCTAAGCATGCCCAAAGAATTACCGAATTTTCACAATTTAAAACTGCAAGAAATTCAATTTTTGAGGCTGCAATAGTGCAAGCGTGCCACTTGGCAAATGGAGAAAAAACATGCCATGCAAGGCTTAATGGCTACAACCATTAAGGGCTGATGGATGACCAATTGGGCTGTCCTATATTGGGCAATTGCTGTTGTATGCATTTTTTGGCTGTTAGATCAGTTTTCGGAGGCGATGACAGCAAATTTGACACATGATAAGACAAGGGCAGCCATTTCTTTCCCTGCCTCAATGACAGGCAGCAGTAGAAGAGAAGTGCTTAACAACATGTCAGAGTTTTACTCCCTTTTGCAGCTATCGGTGCCCTTAAATCACCATCACAGTTACAATTTGAAATGCTCTCTCCACCTAATCATTTTTTATTTTCTCCCTCTTCTAGTGATTTTCTCCCTCCTCCAAGCAATTCTAGAAATCCTCCACATTGTTTTGCTGTGAGAAAACTTGTTTACTATTGTAATTAGCATTTCTCAACCTCCTCGAGAAGTGTGCCCACAAATTGAAACCTTGTGATCATGAAGATTGATGTGAATTAGAGAGTTCGCATCAGATCTAAATAAATTTGTCCATCTACAGTTTGGAAGACCCGCATGCAAGTGTTTAAGACCCAATATGTGCCCAACTGAATTATGAGGTAATTCGGGGCTTTATGCTGCTGGTCACTTATGACAGCCCAATGTTTTTGACTTTGTAGAGAGGTTGGTCAACTTGTTGCTAGTCAATCTTTGGGTACTACAAGATTCGAGGAACACAAGTTAAAGAAATATCGCAATGGGCACCAGCTTTTGGGACCAATCAAGTATTGGCTGTCTCTTGCTGTAATTACTCATTAATCAAGTTTATTACCACCCTATCAAAGAAATAAGGATGGTTTCAATGGGAGAGTCATGAATCCTCACATGTCCTATTAAAAGGGGGTTTGGTATAGTTGTCCTACCATGTCAAATAAGTGCCAATGAATATAAATCAAGCCTTTTTGGGGTTCTTGAAAAGTCAAGAGCAAAATGATGTGTTAATACACCATCATTAATTATTAATGCATATGAGGATTATGGTTGCTTGAAACCATTCATTCTACCAAAAGCTCTCAAGCTTCATATTTGTATAAGTTTTATGTTAAAAATGTATTGGAGATCGAGGCTCTACAAAAGCTGGAAAAAATTAGCTCCTAATTCAAGGATTAACTTAATGAGATAGCTAATATTGACTCTCATTGAAACCCACCTTCCTTCCGTGGATGTGTGGAATTCCTAAATTACGACTTAATTACAGTAATAACAATTATTACAAAACTAAGAAATGTAAATTAACTTACAATCTTAGACAATGCGCACCTTGTTGGCCCCAAAACTAGCGCCTTTTTCGGTATTTATTTAACTTAATTGAAGAAGAAGTTGATGTACAATGGGATTCTCCCAATCCCTTTCAGTATTCCAATTACCCTTGCTATCCAGAATGACCAACAAGTCTTCAATCTAATTTGCCCCTTGATTCAATCAGTCAATTGGCCTTCACCCGCTTTGATGAAGATGGAAAATGCCCCAATTTCATTAATATATTGGTCCCTCCATTTAAATTTGACTAATCACTGTGGAATCAAAGTCTTGTAGCTTCCAATTTCCCGCACGCTTCTCGATGTTGTTGCTAAACCCTAATTTCTACTACTGCAAATTAGGGTTTACAGCAAAGAAATCTAAAATTTCTCAACCTCTAGTGATCTCAATGCTGTAATCTTCGAAGCAAGATTGTAGAAAGAATGCTGAGAAGAGAGAAAATTTAGACTTCCTTCGCAAAGAACAAGAAAACCTGTCATTTACTATTGCTGCCTTGTATCAACAACCTGTAGATGTTATCACCTGCTATTGATTGGTCTTCTCTTACCCCTACTTGCCTCAAAAAGTCCTCCAATGGCTGCAAATCATACCAACAACATCTCCTTCCTCTCTCTTGCAAGCTGAATACATTAAAATGCCTCGCTCCAACCTCTAAAGACGTTTTTCAATCTTGCATGGGCATTTTTGAGAAGTGATAGTCTTCCCAAATGGTTTTTCCAACATTATCCATCATTAAATATTAATGTTCAGTCTTTAAATACAAAAAATTAATCTAATAATTATTTTAGTATCCTGAAAAATAATCTAACTAGCCAATACATCAAATTAGTATTAAGTACCATTACATGCCAGTTCTCTAATGTCACCACTGATACTTTGGCTAAATAAATTACCTAGGCCAATAATTGGCACCAGATACCACCAAGTACCTATGCGGCATAACTTAATAGCAACTTTTGCCTTTGACATCCCGTGAATTTCTTGGGTCCCAAGCTCATAAATTTACTCTAATCCCAATTACACCTCATATGTGTAATACTTAACCATGTGATTAAAAATTAGTCCACGTGTTAAGTGAGTTTTCAAAAATACATGCCCTCATGATAGTCCTCCCCCTTAAAACCCTTGCAATCATCCTCGATTACACTGCCAGATGCATCAAAAGCAAAATAGTGGATTGGAATTTCCACAGGGCATCATAGTTAACACCACATTGCACAGTATTGCTCAATCATTCTATATGCCCAACACATACTGAAAATTAACAACTAATCATAGCACAACATAAGACTCGCAAAGAATCTTAAAAATATTGCCAAATTATCATGTGATATGTCTATTTCTCATGGGCTCAACTCATCTGGCAAAACCAAACCATAGCATAGTGTAACCAAGCATAAACCATGGCTAAAACATCAATGGCATCATAACATATGCTCTTGTCCATAGAACTAAATGTAAAACATAATCTGATCATAAATTGTTCACTTGCTGATCTAAGAGCTGATCACAAACTACTGCAAATGTGACCCCAAACTGATCACAAACTTATTGCAAAAACTAACAAGCAATCAATGCAAAAACTGATGCAAAACTCATCCCAAAAGTGACCATAAACGGTTCTCAAGCTGATCAAAAACTGAGCTGAAACTGATAAGATTTTTATCTCAAAATTGAGGCAAAATTCACTGCCAAATTGATCATAAGCTAATGCAAAAGTATAGTTTCATTGCCCAGGTGAGACTCATACTCATCTACATACATCTCACAATGACTAGTATACTAAGTAGTGACCTCAAGGCAAACATACTATCAGAGCAGTACCTTGGATGCATGTTGCATACATCCGAGATCCACTACATACGAGGGCTATCCATGACTGGAGGAGTGGAAGTGCTACCTCCCTCTTGAGCATCAGACAATACTCCGAATCCTTGCTCTGCTGAACCTGACAGAGCCCGTACTAATGTCGGCTCTGACTAAAAGGCATCTAGATAAAACTGCAAGAACTGAAGCTGGTCTGCCAAGTCATCCTCTTCCATCCATTTGACATCCATTTGTGAATAATTCTCAAATTTCACCAAAAGTATCTCCTGGAAACTTTACCTTTGACATTTCTTTCCTTGTATGCCAAAATCTGCTGGAGTATCAAAATCTCATCCAGCTCCTCAACCTCAGGCTAAATTTCAACAAAAATATCCTCTGGTATATCACAATGAAAAGGCCTCAACAAACAAACATGAAAGGCATTGTGTATCCACCAAGATGTAGGTAATTTCAGCCGATATGCCACATTGTTGATCTTCTCCAATACCTCGAAGGGCCCATAGTATCTCATACTCAACTTCGGATACAATCTTTCTTTTCCTTTCATCCTTTTTAGCCTTGCCTTTTCAAAACGCAGCAATAAATAATCACCCTCTGCAAATTGCAAAGCACGTATGTGGCGATCAATTGCCTTATTTTGCTTTTCTTGTGATCTTTGAAGTGCATATTTTATATTTGCATAAGCTACATCCAAGTTTTCCACATAACAATCAGCCTCAAAGATCTTATCCTTAGTTAAAAACCAAGTACACTAAAAAACGATTTTTCATTACTTTAGAGATGGCAACTGTGGATACAACAGGGACAAATTCACTTTTCAACTTTACATCAAGTGTGAGTGCCTTTTTCTTATGCCGAATAGTGATCTTTTTTGCACGAGAATCAATCATTGCATGCATATGATGACTCCAGGGCATACCAAGCAATACATCACAACCCTCAAGTGGAGCAATGAAAAACTCTTCACTGTCCATGTATCCTTATATATACAACCGAAGCATTCCAATGAGCAATGTGACGGGCTATGCATGGCCTTGACAAGCCATTTCAACTTCCCCTATGGCTCCCATCTCATCCTCTCTGATGTCTAGACGGGCAACCATGTCAATAGAGATAAAGTTGACTCGTGCACCATTATCAAGGAAAATCAATGCATACTAATCCCTACTTTTACCCCATGCCCTGCACAACTCAGTAGCATCATTGAGCTAATCACTAACAACATTGGGCACTAATCCCACTAATGTTTTGGGCTTCTTTTCTTTAGAATCTCCTTGATTTTTTTATTTTTCAGCTTGCTACCTATTGAAGCAGTCCCTTGCAATGTGACCCTCATGTTCACAAATAAAACATTTATTTACATCTATCAATTCCCTACATTATGTCAATGTTTTCGAGCCCTTTCTTTGCTGTTTTGGCCACTTTTCAAGCTGTTTTTCAAATCTACCCCTTTTCTCAATCTTAGACAACTTTGTATTCAACTTCTCCCCACTCTCTAGCAAGCTTGAAACCTTCCCATGCAGTAAAGCATCGGCTATAGCAGCAGTCTCTATGAGCTGAGACATGCTAGACATTGTGGATTTAATGCAAAAATCCTTGATTCCTTTTGGCAGTCCACAAACATATTTTTCCACTTGCTCATGAAGAGATAGAAGAGATAAGAAGTAATAGGCAACAATGCATCCTAAAACTTCTTATTATATTGCTCTAAATTCTTACATTCCTTAGTATCCAACTTATTCCAAGCTATCATGATATCCACCAACCAATTCGATGCAAACATTTGCTTGAATTGTAACCACATTGACGGTGCTCTACCTTGCATCAAAAGAGTAAACCACCACTGTAATGCATTCCCTTTCAAGAAAGTAGCTATCTATCAAATCTTTGAGGACTCCGTGAAGTTCCCCCTTGAATAGGTTGCATCAAACCGTTGAATGAAAGTCAAAGCTTTCGGCCTATCTTATACACCACTGAAGGACTCAAACTACACTGCTTTTCCACCCTCACCATAGTCTTTTGCTGACCCTTTGGGTGTCAAGTTGTCATACGCTGGCTGCTGCAAAAAGGGTGCATTTCCTGAATTTAATCAAAATCAACACCAAATGGAACATTTGCATGACTAGCATTGAATCCTTGAGCCCCATAAGCATTCGGAGATGCAAATGCAATACTAAACATACTACTTTGTACCCCAGGCATCAAGCCAATGCTATCATACATAGGGTTTTGGATATTTCTAGTCATATCCGAATACATTGGGCCTTGCACACCATGCATTGGTTGTTGCATACCATAGGAATTTGTACCATACATTCCTGTATGCAGTCCTTGTTCAACCATAGCATGAAAAATCATGCTTTCATCAAAATATCTTGGCTACCCCATCATAGCATGCATGCCCGACTGTCCAAAATCCACTGGATTAGCACTTTCGTAATGGCCTTGCATTTGCATTCCTTGCCCCATAAGTATCAACTATTTTATTTCATTAGCATCTTTGGGAGCTTCAAATAAAGAATTTTGCATTACCCTCGATGCATCTTGCTCCAAAGGTGTAAAAAATATCTTATTCTTCTTGCCTTTGTTGTCCTTCTTTGGGGCATTCAAAAAATCGGGTAAATTGAGAATCCTTTGCCAATTCAGCAAAGAGATTTGCTATTGTCCTCATCCGATTCTTAAATTCGTTATCAAATTCTTGTTCACTTTCCCGGTCATCAATCTCGTTATGCCCTGAAGGCCATGCATCTTGCCCAACAATAACATTTTTAGCTTATCATCCATGGTCTAAGCCTTGTCCAAGGTCAAGCATTGCATTTCCTTCATTCTCATGTGAATGTTCATACTGAGAGGCGTCATCACTGCTTGAGTCCATCTCACTATATAAAGACATATTGCTGTAATTTCTCAGCTAAGAGTAAAAATCAGCACTAGTACAAAGCTTTGGCTTGCAATCAAGTGCCTTGAGCCCACCAAATCAAGGAATTGAGTAGTAATCCCAATGATGGCACCATGAAACTAGCCTTCCTTCTGTAGATGGGTGGTAATTTTCTCATTACAACTTAGTTACAACAGTAACATTTATAACGAAACCGAGAAATGCAAATTAACTTACAATCTTAGACAATGGACATCCTGTTGGCCCCAAACCTAGTGCTCCTCTTTCGGTATTTATTTAACTTAATTAAAGAAAAAGTTTATGTACAATGGGATTCTCTCAATTTCTTTCCGTATTCCAACCGCCCTTGCTATCCAAAGTGACCAACAAGTCTTCAATCTGATTTGCCCCTTGATTCAAACAGTCAATAGGCCTTCAACCGTTTTGATGGAGATGGGAAATGCCCCAAATTGATTGATTTACTAGTCCCTCCGCTTGAGTTTGACTAAAACCAACTTCAACCCTGTTGAATCCAAGTCTTGGAACTTCCAATTTTTTGCACACTTCTCGAGATTATTGCTAAGCCCAAATTTTTACTCTTGCAAATTAGGATTTACATCAAAGAAATCTAAAATTTATCGGCCTCTAGTGATCTCAATGCTGTAATCTTCAAAGCAAGGCTATAGAAAGGTTGGGAGATGAGAGAGAATCCTGATGAGAGAGAATTCAGACTTTCTTCGCAAAGAACTGAAGAAAACCTGTCATTTACTATTACTGCCTTGTCTCAACAGCCTATAGATATTGTCACCTGCTGTTGATTGGTCTTCTCTTACCCTTGGTTACTTCAGAAGGTCCTCCAATGGCTACAAATCATATTAGCAACATCTCCTCCCTCTCTCTTGCAAGTTAAATATACTAAAATGCCTCGCTCTAACCTCTAAAGACGTTTTTCAATCTTGCATGGGCATTTTTTACAAGTGGCAATCTTCCCAAATGGTTTTTCTAGCATTATCCATAATGAAATATTAATTTTCAATCTTTAATACCAAAAATTAATCTAATAATTATTTCGGTGTCCTAAAAAATAATTTGACTAGCCAATAATTAAATTGGCTAGGCGACTTCCATTCCCAAGTGTCTTTGCGCTACCTTTGACTATCAGATTAGCGTTAGGTACCATTATACGCTACTTCTCTGGTGTCACCAACTGATACTTATGGCTAAATGAATGACCTAAGCCAACAATTGACATTAGATACCACTAAGTACCTATGCAACATAACTTATAGCAACTTTTGCTTTTGACATCCCGTGATTTCCTGGAGTCCCAAGCTCATAAATTTACTCTAATCCCAATTGCACCTTACATATGCAACATTTACTTAACCATGTGATTAAAAATTAATCCACATATTAAGTGAGGTTTCAAAAATGCATGTCTTCATGACACTCATCGTGAAAGTCAACTCCATCTTCCTAGGACAATCCATGATATTCTTAGAGTAATCTATGGCTATTTACTTGTATGAAAAAGACTTATTTTGTTGCCACAACTACAATGTCTCCTTATAAGACATCGCCTTCTGGAAGAGTCCACCCCTCTACTTGTGGACTTACCTTTCTCTTTGTCCCTAGGCTTTCAACAATAAACTAGTTATGCTAAATAGCCTTAACCGACATGTAGACAAGCCTCTCATCCCTTTGTCATTGAATTTATCATTGAACTACTAATAATAACTTTCTTGATAAGGGAGATTAAAAGACCCACTAAACATATAAGTAGCACCAAATGAAGAATAGTAACGCACATGTACACTCAAGTTGATTGTAGAATGAAATGCCAAGATACTCCACATCACCCAAGATGCTCCCTTCCATAATACAAAAGGGGGTGAAATATATGAAGACATGAACATTCCATTCATCATATAATACTCCAAGAGGGAGAAATTTGCGAGAGGGAGGGTAGGGGGATGTGGCTAGCACTCTAAAAATTTGTGCTTGGCACGTTCTCACTATTGGGTGCTCTCAAAATGATACCAAGCCGCTAAAAACTTCCATTTGTAGAATCTAAAGCCACTACCTACTCCAAACAGTCCAAACTTTGCTACATACACCTTCCAATGTTAGTAACCTCCTCTCAGAGTTGGGAAACTATGAAGTGTGAAGAGAGAATCCTTGATGGATGACCCCTAGTTCCACTTGTGTCACTTCCACTTACAACACAAGGTTCTCATGTAACTTACAACACAAGCTTTTCTATATGAAGCTCCCATTCTGAAAAACTGCTTTTATTTTGTTATTCTAGAGAATGAAAAACTTTGAAGTCCATCAGTTTCTCACCCTCCCCCAAACAAAGACATTAATAAAAGCTATCGAAGGAAAAAAGCACATTGATCCACCATGTGATGAACTTTGGGTGACTTGGGTCCATCATATGTCTACCATGGTAAATTATGGATGCAAGCTTGTAAGCACTCTGATTGTGCTCCGTAGCATTTCATTATAAAGCACCTTGCATTCATTAATATGTTCATGGTAGAGGCTATATTTATGTGAAGAATAAGCAAGGCCTTACATCCCTCTAAATGAGATCCTAAACTATGAATTATATGGGAGAAGTTAGGACCCTTTCCATTGATCAAGAGCCTACACAAGCGGCTACCCCCTGCCCTGAACTATACCTAGCTAAGTAGATGGTGCCTTCCGAGGACAAGCTCGTGATGTTGGACACCATGGAGGACCCAAAAGAAAAAAGAAAAAAAGAGCGAAAAGAGCCCCTTTCGAGAACTGGAACTTGCATCCTTGTAAATGAGATTCTAAACCCCACTGTGAACCATACAATAGGAATAAGCAGTCTTTCCAATCTCAAAAGCACGTAAAACCATTGAATATATTCAGAGATTGTGCATATATTGAAGGTTTTGAGCCTCGATTAAACTCGCTTCGCATTCAGCAGCAACATGAGAGAGAGAGAGAGAGAGAGAGAGAGAGAGACGTACATGTGAAAAGAGTGTTTACCATCTTCGCCACGGAGAGGAAGATGGAAGCTCGGTCCAAAGGCTGGAGAAGGGCCAGGGTGGAGGGGTTAAGCAGACTAGTGAGTGCTTCAAAGTGCTGCTCCAGCTGTGTCAGCTCCTCCGCCGTTTCCCTCAGACACTCGACTGTCTCCTCTGGAATCAAAGCCATTGGCGCACACACACGCGACCCCAGAGAGAGAGAGGAGGAGAAGGGGCGGGGGAAGGGAAGCTGAAAATTTTCCTAAACTGTCGATCAAAATGTGCTTTAATTCGAGTGGTATGGACGCGGGTCATTGCAGTGACATACATGTGCATGAAGTCACAAGTGTTTTGTTGGAACTTGGGAAGGAAAGTCTACTTGTGACCGGGAGTTGGAAACTTCGGAGGTAAGTTTATGTGTGAATTCTTTTAATAAAAGAAAACATTGATAATAGGTTTTTTTTAATAATACGATCAATATTTTAATATATAAGCAAAAAATAAGTGATATGTACAACATTAGACCCTATGCCTCATATCTTTAGCCTTGAGAAAGCAACTTATGAGCTACTTTAACCACTCGTATCTTTTTCGTGAAGAACCTAAAGATAGCTAGGCTATCTTGTCTAACTAGCTTAAACACCTCGTCCACAATACTTTTCCTCTCTTTCCTCATAAGTACCCCATTCCTAGTGTTCCAAATGTTCTTGATGGCTAATGCCCTAAACCACATTCCCACTGTTTCCATACCTCCTCATCTAGATGTCCTTGCTCACCAAAAGGGTTGTCCACATTTTGATCATGTCATTCAGACTAAGAAAGGTGCTAAGCAGTCTCTGAACTAGTCCCTAATCTTCCTCCATGCTACCATCACCCCTCTACACGACCAAGAAAGGTGCTTAGCAGTCTCTTTTTGAGTTGCACAAAACACGCAATTCGTGTTGATTGCAATCAATCTCCCAACCCTATCCTTTGTAGGAAGTTTCTTGGACATAACCTTCCAAAGTATGAGGTTAAGTTGTTTGCTTGGCATGGCCTTCCACACTCTAACTACTCTTATCTTCGAAGTCCTCACAGTGAGGAAATTTTTCCTTCCATTTGTTTTGCATCTTCAAGATATTATCTAGTTTATTCTCCTAGAAATCCCTTCTTGATTTTAGCTTGACTATTGGTTTCCCTTTTTGGTTCCTTAAAGAGGACTGCACCTTTGTAGGCCCAATCCTTGTGCATGGTGGCCACTCTTGGGCTTTGATCTAAGCACTTCCCTCCAATCCTTAAAGAGGACCGCACCTTTGTAGGCCCAATCCTTATGCATGTTGGCCACTCTTGGGCTTTGACCTGAGCACTTTCCTCCAACCATGACCTCTCTTTACTATCCAAATTGAACCTACTAGTAATCTTTTGGGCTGTATACAGCTCAACCTTCTCCTCAAACCAAAACCATCAATTAAGTGCACAATACCCTCGTTTGTCATTCTAAGAGAGAATCCATAGTTTCTCTTAATCGGGGGAACTTTGTCGCTATAAGCTTGTGGGAAAGTCCAAATACATTGCATAAGTGCCAAATCCCCCTTTCTCACATTCTCCTTTCTCCACTCAAAGCCTCTAAGAGACTCCTTCCATCCTTTGATTACCATCTTAATGGTTTCATAGCCCTTAAAAGGCCTCCTTGGTGCTTAATGCTAGCAGTTTGTCCTCCCAAGTTAGCATCTTCCACTTCCCCCAAGCCAAAGTTGATCCACATAGCACTACCTTAGTGATGATTATCCATGGCTCCTACTCCTCATATCTCAATATTAGTTTAAATGAGAATCTCCTCGTTTTGTCACAAAGCTTCTCGAGTCCCATTCCTCCATTGTACCAAGCATTAGTAACGATACTCCGAGCCACTAAATGCCACCTTTTCTCTATACTGGAGTTTCATAGAAATGAACTCATTAGTTTGTCCACCCTCCCACATTTTTTATTGCCAAAGGGGGTGATTGTAGCAACAAATGTGGCTGCTATTATCAAAATTTTGTCTACCACTACCATCTTTCCAATAAATGAAAGTGGGACCTTGATATACATTGCCACCTTTTGTTCTAGCTTTGATACCAACCAGCTTATTTTCTTCACCCGTGTGGTGGCAAGTCCTATGGGTACCCCCAAATATCTGAGTATCTCCCCAGCTTTAACCATCTTCATCTTCGTCCTATGCAACTAGTCTAGGGAGTCATCCAGACCTAGGTAGACCAACCCTGATTTTCATTTACTAATTACATCCCTAGAGACCTTGCAATATTCCTCGTATACTTGGAGAAGCCTTTTTACATTTTCTTCCTCCACCACCGCTATGTTTGAGCTATCATCAGCAGAGCTAAGTGTACATCTGCCATCCATCCAGGAGTGATAGGGCATTTAGTGTACCAAACTCCACCATGTGTTGAAGAAGAGCCTCGAGAAGCGAGTTTGGGGCTATAGTGAATAGCAGTGGGGCCAATGGACATCCTTGCCAAACACTTGTGTAACTACAATGGATGTGACATGAATCCATTAACTCCCACCCTAGTAGAGGCACTTGAAAAAAGTGCAACTGCCATTTTGCAGAAATTTATTCCAAAACCCGATTTCCAATTATTGCCAACAAAAAATCCCACCTAAGCCTATCGTAGGCCTTGTCTAGATCCATGGTTACTACTACAAAGTTTCCCGTAGTCTCCACAGCATGCGTGCTCCATGGCAATCATCAAATTCAAAATGGCATCTTGTATTTTGCACCCATGCACAAATCCATATTGGGCTTTGTGTAATCCTCTCCCCTCCTTAAAGCTAAAGCCTCGGCCATTGTTTTACATGTTTCATTCAATTTTGTCAAAGGCCTCCACTAAGAAGGCTTAATTCTCACAACTACTTTAGGTAGTAGTTTGATTCTACCTTGATTAACTGTCAATGGGATTGTTTCTCTCCTCACACGAGAATTAGAAAAGTTGGTAATGTCTTGACCACATGTAGGCCACAAAGCTTGGTAGACCTCAATAGGTATATCGTCCAGTCCCAGTACATTGCCCCTCTTCATTTTCCTAACCACAATTTGTAGCTCACAATAAAAAAGTGGTGGGCAACATTGTTGCCACCTCTTCATCCACCACCTTGGCAACAAGGGCAAGAAATTGGTGAATGTTGACCTCAGTTCGAGATGGTAGAGATATGAAGCAAAAAGCAAAACAAGAACACAAAAAGAGCAAAGGTGCAGAGGCGGGCCCCTAAAAGCTAAGCTAAGGCAAAAGTGCAATTTTAAATAGAAGGCACCTTAAAAAACTCTAAAACGTGCCTTAACGGCAACTACTGGAGACATAGACCCTAAACGAACCTAAACCGAGTAAGACGGCGCAGCAAGAAACCCTAAAACCTACCAAGAGGGCTAGAAATTGATCGAACAAGTCTATTAGGCCTAAGACAAGACGAGAGTGCGCAAGCCGCTTAGACACATGCTCTCTACACTCACCTTGACTTTCAGCACTTGAAGTACACCTAAGAACAGCCGAAAGCTCGATTGAGCGCATAAGTGCACGGAAAAGAACACGCTTGTTGAGTGGAGGTAACTTGAGGATTGTGTGCAATAATTAAGAAACTCACTCAGATAAAAGAACATGAAGGAACCCACCAATAAGAGAAGATCCCAAGACATAGACGGGCAATCGAAGCCCAACGTAGGACTAAGCGAATAGCAACAAAGACGTGGATCTACCCGACCTCCTTAACCTTATCGATAGCTTGGTGGAGCACAAGAATACAATCATGTAAAAAGAAAGCTCAAACCGTAGGCAGAACGAGGAATTTGGCTCAGGGGTTTTCCTAGAAGCGATCTAGCAATTGCTGAGTAGCTACGATTCTCACACTCGGTATGAGCACCGCGGTAGAATGATAGAAGCCATTATAGCTAACTTAGAGGAGAAAAGGAAGCTGGCGTACAAAGCAGTGTAAGGTATAGTGGAATACAATCGAGACCAACTGACTAGGAGCCTGAGGCAGAACATAGTGATGAGAGAGATACAGCGAGTGCTGAACCTAGCAAGCAGGGATTGAACTGACCATGAGAGAGCACTAAAAGAAGACTTGACACTAAGTGAGCTTCTCATGAAGTGATTGCTAGACAACATAGCAACATAGCAAAGCACTGCAGCATTGGCCACGTCACTACTAGCAAGGTTAGGAGTGAACCAAGGCTCTAAGAGCCAACCTAAGATACTAGTTATCACTACGCAGCTCGATAAGTACTAGCCCCAAGACGATCTGTACAACTTTATAAAGCAGTTCGAGCATGTCTACAAAGCCAACGGTCTCATCGAATTAACTCAACGCTCTCAAGCATTTGGGCTTTGCTTAGGTGACAAGGGTCAAACTTGGTACACAAGTCTAGATGCCGCAGAGCAAGCGAACTTCAATGGACTCAAAAACCTCTTCATTAAGAGATTTTTCGAGCTGGGATACTCGGACAACCTGCTAGTATGACTTATGAACATCAAGCAGAAGGGAAAAGAGGACATTTGCGACTATGTGACCCACGTAAGGAGTCTCTTCAAGAGAATCCCGATGGGCGAACGACCGACCAAAAGGGCAATGTTGACGATATTCATTAGTGGAATACCAAACTGAGGAGCTTTATAAAGCCTTGGCAAGCAACTCGAGCTTGCAGTGAGACGTGCTAGCAAGGGTGTTTGAAGAGGCCATTTGAGTAGATGACCAATTGAAGGAGAGGAGCTCTAGGAACTCGAACCAAGAAGATACCAACTCTAGAAGTTCGGAGAGAGCTTTAGCATCCAGTGAGCGCTCAGACACAAGTACCCAAGATAAGGGAAAGGCTGTGGACACCAACTAGGAATTGGTTGAAATGAAGATGGAAATAGTCAAGATGTATGAAATGCTAAGAGGACCAATGCGACCACATGTCCAATGTGTGTACTGTGGCGGGAACCACTTGCCAGTTGAGTGTCTCAAGACCCCAGGTCACGACCTTGTGCTAATTGCAGAAGGATTGGTCATGATAGTGCACATTGTAGGTTGCCTAGAAGACTTCCGTACTCACAATTGTACGGTCAACCTTACCTAGCGAATAGGCCACAACAATTCTTTGGAAGGGGAACGCCATTGGCCCTTCCCACACCAAACAATGTTAAGTCGATTGTTCCTAGAATGGATATAAATCCTATTGGAATACCCAGACCACGTGGTCCCTATGTGACACATCCACTGAGCGACACTCCAATCCACTACGTGGAAGAGCCAAATGAGGAAGAGCCTTAAGTATACCCTTACGTCTCGTACAATGATGAGGGCAACACAATCCTTATGGACTATCGACCAGTACCGGTGATGGTGTTAGGTAGGGGACGAGGTAGAAGGCTAGGAGGGCAGACCTAAGATCCAATCATGTGTTGAACTTGCGGTCACTTGGGACACATCTCATCACATTGTCCTGAAAGGGAGCAACAAAATAGAGACTATGGTAACCTAAGGTGGCCTGAGTGTGGAATCACTCATCTCTTTATTGATTGTCCAAAGTGAAAACCATCCTCGAGTTCAGCTAACGTGCCATCTGTCCCATTGGGGCTGTTCGGTGTCAAGAATCTTGACGAGAAGGCTACACCTATCCCATTGCATATCATGACTCGTGCACAAACAAAGCAGGTCAATATGTCACTGTCAGATCCTAGCAATCGATAGGGAAGAAGAGCCATAGGCAAAGGAAGAAGAGATTCGAAGCTACAATCGCGCTCAAAATTGAGAGTGCCACAACATTACCTGCTAGAAAGAAAGTCACTAACGTTGAGGCAGAGACATCAGCTTCAAAGACGGCTGAAAAGGGAAGTGCTAAGGTAGGGGAGTAGCCCAATCCAAAGTGCCAACTAGAGGCAGTGGGTAAAGGAGGCTCAGGAACACCTGAAAGATGTTTAGCCCATCTTAGAGGACAAGATCGAGGATCTCTCCAGCATCACCACACCACTCTCACCCCCTCCACCGAAACCAAGAGATGTGACTGTGCCACAAGTAATACCACTTAGGCAAAGCCTTAACTCTACGGGCCAACAACCCAGTTAGGGTCACTGGCTAGGACAATCTAGAACATGAGAAAGACAATTAGCCAATGACCTCCTTACCACTCTAGTAACCACCCCGGTGACATTAAGCCTAGGAGATCTGCTTAGGCAGCATCCGATCCTATGGCGAGACTTGAAGCAGTGGGTTGAAGGGTCACAAGAGCAAGTTGTTGCAGGCCTACAAGAATATGATGCAGAGATGCAGATACCGAGTTTGACATTGTACTCCATGCCCAAATCCTTGTGCGTTAATGTTTTTTGGGAAGGCACCGAGATGCACGCGGTCTTACTGGTCTTAGCCCTAGGTGACACAATAAGGAAAGGGATTGTAGACACAGGGGCGAGAGTTAGTGTACTGAGCCATGCAATGCTCTAGACTTGGGGTAACCCATGTGTTGAGACTGCTAGTTCAATGTCACATTAGCTAACGAAATGAAAGTGAAGCCATTTGGGGTGCTAAAAAACTGGATTGTGAAAATCGCCAGAGTCCAATTCTCAGATGACTTTATAGTCATGAAGGGAGTGGACTACGATATCCTATTGGGCCGACCCTGGATGCGCAATGCCAGAGTGATCGAAAATTGGGGGAATGGTCTTATCTTCCTAGGCAATAGAACAGAAGCCGTAAGGGTAGAAATGGACTCCTAGAAAACTGCACCAATCAACCTTGACGCCATCTCTGCTATGCTCAATGGTGATACCTAGATCAAGAATCCTATGGGTCCCTAACTAAGTATATTCCATGTCCTGAAGATGAGTGAGATTGGATGCATGTCCTTGCTACCATCAACATGCCATTCTCAGACAATGAGGACCATGAACATGCCATTAAAATGATCAGCGAGCCCAAGGGTACACCCTCAGTACCCATCTGCATGATGGCAGGAAACCTTTGCAGAAGACCCAACCTTGTTACTTTTCAAGTGCCGACCAATGGGAGGGAGCTCCGAGGGGTTTTAGAGTATTTGATTGGCAAGCTAGTAGGCAATCTAGCAGCAAACTTCAAGCCACTTCAAGATCTCTTAAATGAACCAAGGTGGCAATGGACCAGGGTGCATGATCTAAACCTCAGGTACAATTGGGCCTTAGTCCCCGATCAAACACACGAGACATACCAAGACCTAGGAGACGACAAGTGATCAAACGAAGATGCTTCCGATGACGAACACAAGGACTGCCGCTTCTTCAATGAGATGAGAGTGAGGATGAGATAGATACCATAGAATACAACAGTGAAGGACAAGTGATAGAACATATACGGGCAGACTCCAGGCCACAGAGAAAGAACACCTTCAAGATAGAGCAAAGGGTCATGCGTGTGGATTGTGACCGCACTTAGTTGGAATGTATAAGAGCCATAGATCTTGAGCAAGCAGGCCTAACCCAACCAGGTAGCACGTCAATGCTTAGAACAGAGTCACCCTCTGAGCCGCGACCATCGAGGGAGAGACTACCTAGTCTAGTGAAGACGGGGAGTTCAATTCCGAGTCGAAAGTGAGTTCAGAGAGCGACCCACAAATACCAAGGCATCCCAAGACTAGATGTACCAAGGGGAACCTGCATGTCCACCTGAGGCGCAGATGCTTGAGAGAAGAAAGGGCAGAACAATCTAAGAACGCAAGAGTGGATGAACAATGAAAAGCACATGACCTCCCTAAGAGATTTACAAAGTTTAAAAAGGGCGATAGGGTAGGGATCCTACTGGGCGCCAAACATCAAGGGCAAACAAGTGAACCCATCGAGGGACCTGCCTAGGTCAAGGAGGTGAACCTAGCCCAGGAAGGGGAGACACCTCTACTCGTCTTTATCGTCGATGACCTAACGAAGGAAGAGGAGACAAGTCCCGTTGTCCTCTTATGAGAGTATATAGATGTGTTCGCTTGGTCCTTAGAAGAACTCAAGGGGGTAGATCCAAGTGTAGTGACTCATAACATACCCATGACGCCAGATGCAACACCGGCCAAGCAGCAACTGTACCCTATGAATCCAAAACACGCTCATGTGGTCAAGGAAGATATCGACAAGCTAATGAGAGTGGGATTCATCTACGAAATTGAGCACACAGACTGGGTATCATAGTCATTGTAATAAAGAAAAACGAAAAGATTAGGGTGTGCCTCAATTACAAGAAGGTGAATGCTGCTACTAAGAGAGACAACTACCCATTGTTATACAACGAGCACATGCTCGAGAGAGTGGCGGGCAAAGAGGCCTATAGTTTTCTGGACGGCTTCTATAGATACAATCAGGTACAAGTGAATCCTGACAATAGGCATAAGACTGCATACGCCACTGAATGGGATGTCTTTGCCTACATAGTCATGCCCTTCGGGTTGACTAATGCTCCAACCACCTTTCAACACCTTATGTGCACTATATTTAAACATATGCTCAAGAAAGAGTTAGAAGTCTTTGTAGAAGGCTTGTGTGTTCACTCGACCTGAAGAGAACACTTAGACTTTGAGCGGTCTTTGAATGGTGTCGCATATATTGCCTCTCCTTGAATCCCTTAAAGTGCCAATTTTGGGTAAAGCACGGATGCATCCTAGGGCATGTGGTGTCGAGAAATGGCATTTCCACGGACTTTTCAAAAGTCAGGGTCATTGTTGATCTTCCACCCCTAACCAACTATAAGGGAGTACAATGCTTCTTAGGCCATACGGGGTATTATTGGCGGTTTGTGCTGAATTATGCATTGATTGCTAAACCTTTGTAGTATAAATTATTGATTATATTCGAATGGATTGAAGAATGCCAACATGCATATGAGGAACTAAAAAAAGCTCTGACTACAGTACTGATTCTATGAGCCCCAGATTGGAACATTACCTTCCACGTGCATATTGATGCTTCAAAATTCGTTGTGGGGGCAGTGTTGTGCCAACCTGACGAACACAATCTTGACTACCCAATGAGCTTTGCTAGCAGACAACTCACTGAGACCGAGATGAACTAATCGATGACAAAAAGAGAAGGTTTGGCCATGGTATTTGTTGTGAAGAAATTTCAACATTATTTGTTAGCCACTCCTTTCACCTTCTTTGTGGATCATCAAGCCTTACTATATTTAGTAAACAAACCTTGTGCTACAGGCCGCATAGCTCGATGACTCCTTTTGCTTTTAGAATTCGACTTCTTCGTGGTTGTATGAAAAGGAAAACAACACTACATGACTGACCACATGTCATGCATATCCACGGGAGAGGCCAATGGACAAGGCATTGTAGATGATTTTCCAGACGCGCACTTGTTTAGGTTGTCTAGCGAGAGAGATTTGTTTCAAGCCGAGTTGATGCCATATTGGACAGACGACATAGTCCAAGTGCTTGAGCATGGACTACTTGAACAACCAATAGAGAAAGCCCGACTTAGATGGCTCATCCTCAAGATCCAACCCTATAAGTTGATAGTAGCAGGTCAGTTGTATAGGCTAGGGCAAGATGGATTGTTGTGAAGATGCGTATGCGAGTATGAGATGCACGAGGTGCTCTTAGAAGCACACATCGAAATCATTGGAGGACACTTTAGCGAAGAAACAACAGCCCGCAAGGTGTTGCAGTCTCAACTGTGGTGGCCTACACTTTTTCATGATGCGGCACGGTTCGTTAAGCACTGTGACAAGTGTCAACGAACAAAGGTCCCAATTCGCAAGGATCAAATGGAGCTAACCCCGATAATTGCACAACAACCCTTTGAGAAGTGGGGAATTGACTTTGTAGGACCTATTAATCATGCGACACAATACTCTCAAGCCAAGTATATCATTGTAGCCACTGACTATCTGACGAAATGGGCAGAAGCAAGGGTTATGAGAAAGAATGACGCGAGAATGATTGCTAAGTTCCTATGAAAGTAGGTGATCTCACGATTCGGTTGCCCCATCGAACTGGTTAGCGACCAGGGCACACACTTCAAATCGCGCATCTTCTATCCACCTTTCTAATTATCCATCGAAAATCCTCGCCATACTACCCTCAGGAAAACGATCAGGCGAAATCCACCAATAACATTCTAGTAAACATCCTGTAGAGTTCTTTGTTCCTAGCCTGAGGATCACACTTCATGAATGATGGGAAGGGAAGGAAGCATGGATGAAACATCTAATTGAACTTGAAAGCCTGTCGAAAACTCGCCTTTTAGCTACCCATGCACTCATATGTGAGAAAGCACGACCCAAAAGATGGTTTGACAAGCATGTTAAGTAGCGTGACTTTGAACAAGGCAACTTAGTGCTCTTGTACTCCGTTAAGGGGCATAAACAGAAAATGAAGTTTAAAGGTCTAGGGCCCTTCAAGGTTCGTGCCATCAGCTGAATCGATAATGTCAAACTCAAGACTTTGGAAGGCGAGGGTGTAGGCTTCTTCAATGGCAGTCGCATCAATAAGTATTATCCTCCCACGCATCCTTTGTACGAATCACCAATGTTGGAACCATCGGTCAAAGTACGAGTAGCCACAATCACGGAGATTGACAATGAAGATGAGGAAACTATAGAGCCTTCCTACCTCTGCCTCACGGTCACTGCCAAGCAAACATGCATTGTCAACGGCTTGATCGATGAGGGAGCAAAATTCAATGTCTTAACCCACGATCATTGGACCCATATTCTCAAACCACAACTACAGCCCACTACCGCCAAACTGAGCCCATATGGGGGCCGATCATACGCACTCCTAGGGAAATGCAGGGCCGCAATTTCTATCGAGTCTGAGAGCATACCAATGACATTTTATGTGTTGCCAAACGCTGAAAATGCAAGCATCGAATTGCTACAAGGTTGAACCTTTAAAAAGCAAGCTCACTGCAATGTCGATTATGAGTTGAAGTGTATCCACTTAGCCATTAACAATGTCCGCATAATGGCGACTTTTAGCAAGGGCTGCGCGACTCCCACTAGACTCGCAATGCCACCGATAGACACGCATTCAACCAAGTCCAAGAAGGGGGGTTGTGATTTGTTACACCCCCCCAAGCCTCTATGCCAGCAACCTTCTAAAGCCAAGGTCAATGCCCATGAGCCCCAGTTAAGGTGGACACTTAAACGTCAGAGCCTGCTGCCGAAAAGCAATTGGCCATGCCTTCGCAAGGCTAACAATGCAACCTCAAAACCTAGGAGGCCAAAACAAAGCTACAGACAGTGACGTGTGGTTAAGTCACGATGGGTTCCTAAGACCCTATTGCAAGTGCAAGGCTATTATGAGGGTAATGCCTGGATATGGATCCCTAAGTCTAAAACAACCAAGAGCACTTATCAAATGCCACCCTCACGCGTAACCATACCCAACCATACAACGTGTCAAGGCCTAAAGCCGCAGAAGCCTCGAGACACCAAGCCCATCGACTCACAATTGATTATGCCCATGAAGACTGACGATTAGGTCTACTGGCCCAAATCTCAGCCTGCTACCCCCAAACCAATGCCACGTAACTCAACCAAGTCTCAGGAGGCCGCATCCTCAAGTAGTGGTGCCCCATTCGCAGTCCAGGTGTCCTAGCCCGCTCTATAAGGGACCCAGCTGCAATCTCAAGAACAATTGAGCCCGCAACTATCTATTACTTAACTCTCTAGTTCTGTCAAACATCAACCATCCGCAGGCCTTAGACCCTCCTATGAGCGGAAATCATTCTTGACATTGGCCGCAGATCCATAGCCAAAGACATAGGGGATGACGTGATTGCTTGCCTCAGATACTTAGATGCCACATTCATGTCGCTGGCTCTGAGATATGACCACTTGGACTTGGGCTTGTTGCAAGAGCCCTTTGCGACAGAAGTTTGTACAATGCCTTGTTCATGGGACACACTTGAATTTGCATTCGTCAAAGTATCCCACTCAGCAGAGTTGCTTCGCACTGAGATATCTACAGAGTAAGCCATCAAACAACGTCTCATTACATCATACGATAAGTGAGTCTCTTCTGCTATCATTGACCGAGAATTCGAGGAGTTGAAATAGCTTGCTGAAACCGAATCCCCATTCTTATAGAACTGGTATGCTCTTCGATTGCAATGGGAACTGAAAGGATGCCAAATGATGACAACGTTGAGCAGTGACGTGCCATCAAGATATCAGAATACGACCCAACTTATGTCGCTCCAACTTTGTATAGGTTGTTAACAACTATTCGTGACCGACCCCTAAAAGAGCACATCAAAGGACACCCTTACCTTGATCATCTCTTGATGAGAGGAAAAGTTACATATTGCTAGCCATATCGATTCTGGCGACGTCTTGACAGATGTACTCTTACATCACACACGTAGGTAGCTGACCCTTCGATCTGGACTGCGACGCTCAGTTGGAGTACAATCCAGGCTTTTATGCTTGGCTCATGTGAAAGTAAACACTCGACCCGTATGTTGAATGCCCTGGGCCCACTAGCCTTCAATCCTAGAAATGAGTCTCCCTAAATCCTAAAGTGGAGGGGATAAGGTGAGTGAGTCAAATCGAAACCAATCAAAATCAAGTAAACACATAAACACATTAAAAAAAGCACATTGATGTGAAAACCTCAATCGACATTTAAACGCATGAAGGAAAGAAACACGTTAATTTGCAATTGAAGAAAAATATCACAAAAATATTGAAATAAAGGGTGAAAAGTCTGAAAGGAAAGTTTATGTTGGAGTTTAAATATTCTCATTCAACAAACACGAAGCCTTTCTTTTCAGCAAATAACTCTTTCGGAAGCACTAATGGGAATGATGGTTCATGACAGGAACGAAAGATATCGCAGCAAGATCATACTCACCGAATCCCTTTCACGGAGGAGGAGAGGATGCACTATGACATCAATGTAGAAAACCATGCTTATAATCAACTGCAATTCTGCAGCATCCACAACCTTGAGAAGGTGGTAGCCAAGGAGGAGGTTACAAGGAGAGTAGTGGAACAATGTAACCTCTCAAAGTGCCTAGAGAAGTTTACGTAGGAGCCTGACCACATGAAGTGTGTGGAATTTCTAAGAATGTACAACCCTGATCAAGAATGCGGAATGGTGACTGTGGGAAGTGAAAGGTGAGAAGGATCGAAGCTTGCACTCGAGAGCTATGGCGGGAGAGCAAGAGCAAGAAAGAGAGAGACAAGAAATGGGAACTCCAACAGTCACAATGTGTGATCGGGCCTTCCTTTATTCAAACTGTCACTAAAAGAATAAAGAATAAAGTGACGATGACGGGCGCCCGCCACTTGCAGTGTGCAGTGGCGGTGACTGTCAGTGTAGTAATACACGGGCGGCTAGGCAGAGGTGCCTTTACCCCCAACAACCTCCCACTTAAAGGTGGATCTGCCCTAGTGAGGAGTGAAAAGAAAAAGAAAAAGATAGTACAACATGTACACATGTACAACAAGATGAGGAAAGACGTCATCTCATCCCACGGACATCAACCTCTTGAGGAAGGCAAAGCGCTTTGTAGAGAGGCTTTTCGTGAGCAGATCTACATGATTCAAGTCAGTTGAGATCTTAACAAGATCAATAGACTTGTCCTCAATGACCCCACGTATGAAGTGATACCTCACCTCAATGTGTTTTGTCTTTGCATGGAAGACCGGATTCTTGGCTAACTGAATAGCACTCATAGAATCCGAATGCAGTGTAGGGATAGCATCAATACCAAGGTCAACAACCAAACGACCCAACCAAATGGCCTCCTTGCAAGCCTCAGTGGTTGCAACATACTCGGCCTCTGTAGTAGAAAGGGCCGTGCATTTCTGCACCCTAGGCATCCAAGAAACAACACCTTCAGCATATGTGAATACATAGCCGAAAGTGGACTTCCTACTATTTGCATGTCCTGCATAATCAAAGACAGTGTACCCCACGACTCCTGTATCCTGGCTGCCATAGCATATGCACATATCCTCATGATACCCTTCACGGCATCCTAATGCTTCTTGCCAGGTGTAGCCATATAGCGCGCCACAACACCAACTGTAAAGGCAATATCTAGACGAGTGGCTATCATGGCATACATAAGACTACCCACTCCGGATGCATAGGGAATCTTGGCCATCTCAACCCTCTGCTCATCTGTCTGCAGACAATCAGCCTGTGATACCTTCACATAAGAAGGCAATGGATAGCCAATAGGCTTTACGTCCTGCATGCGGAAGCACTCAAGGACTTATGAATGTACTCCCTCTGTGACAAGTAGAGGAGTCTCTGATGCCTGTCACGTCTAATGCGCATACCAAGTATGTGAGCGGCCTGTCCCAAATCTTTCATCTCAAAGATCTTCTTGAGCTGAGCCTTAAGAGCATCTAGCTCATCATGAGCTTTCCCTGCTATCAGCAATTCATCCACATAGAGTACCAAAATCAATAAGGAACCATCACAGACTTTCTTCGTGTAAAGACACGGATCCATAGCACTCCTACTGTAGCCCTGTGACTGCATGAAGTCATCAAACTTATGATACCACTCCCTAGGTGCCTGCTTCAAGCCATAAAGACTTTTCTTCAATTTGCACACTAGGTGCTCCCTGCCAGGTTCTGCAAAGCCCTTAGGCTGCTCCATATAAATCTCATCATGCAAGTCCCCATGTAAGAAAGCTGTCTTGACATCCATCTGGTATAAATCCAAGTCAAGCTGAGCAACCAAAGCCAAGACTTAGCGCAGGGTGGTCATCTTAACCACAGGAGAAAAGACCTCATCAAATTCCACACCATGCTCCTGCTTAAAACCCTTTGCTACCAATCTAGCCTTGTATGCCGGCTTGGGGTGTCTAGGGGTAATTTTCAGCTTGTACACCCACTTGCATGGCAAAGCCTTCTTGCCCGTAGGCAAGGAAACCAAATCCCAAGTGTCATTCTTATGCAAGGAGTCTATCTCAGAATGCATAGCCCTCTTCCAGGAGTGACTGTCACCCCTGTGCATAGCCTCATCATAAGTGAAAGACTCTCCTGCATCTGTAACCAATACATAATTCATCGAGGGCTGAAATCTATCAGGTGGATGTCTGTGTCTAGTAGACCATCTCACGACAAGCTTTGCTACCTGCCCAGCTGCCTGTCCAACGCCCTGACCATGAGCATTTGCTGCAGCTGTAGGCTGCCCAAATGGCTGTGTGGGAGCTCTCGGCTCCTCATGAAATATGACCCTGTAGATCTCAACAACTCACTCAGGTTGCCTATGCATCTTGTCTTCCTGGAAGACTACATCATGACTGCGGATGACTTTTCGTAGCTGCGGATCCCAGAGACAATAACCCATCTCGCCTGCATCCCCATAACCAAGGAAAATACATCTGACACTCTTAAGATCCAGCTTACTTCTCTTGTCCCTGGGCACATGGCAAAATGCCTCATATCCAAAGACACGGAGATGTGCATAAGAGGGAGGTTTTCCAGTCCATACCTCCTCGGCAACCTGGAAATCCAAACCACTAGAAGGTGATCTATTTATGATATGCACAACTGTACTAACTGCCTCAACCCAAAAGCTCTGTGGTAGGCTTGCGTGGCTAAGCATACTTTGTACACGCTCCTAGATGGTTCTATTCATCCGCTCAGCCAAACCATTCTGGGGGGGGGGTGTAGGGGGCGGTCAACTGATGCTTAATACCCCTCTCATCACATAACTGCTCAAAAGCACGTGAGACATACTCACTCCCATTATCTGTCATTAGGCATTCCTATTCCCAGACTGGTTCTCAACCAATGCAAGCCATCTCTGAAACATAGCCAAGACATCGGATTTCAGCTTAATGGGATAAGCCCAAAATTTTCGTGAAAAATCATCTATGAAAGTAACAAAATACTTGGCACCACCCATAGAATGACAAGGCATGGGGCCATAGACATCCGAATGTACCAATGCCAAGGGCTCACTCATGCGTGGCCTACCAGAATTTTTATGCGTAGACCTAGTATGCCAGCCATAAAGACAATGCTCACATGAATCAAAACATGCATAATCAAGGGGCGGTAAGTACTGCAAACCAGAAAGCATTTTCATTCCCTTCAAAGACATATGACCCAAACGGACATGCCAAAGAGATACATGTGGGATAGAACCCACAGACAAAACATGATCAAGGGAAGAAGCTAATACAATCAAGGGATAGAGGCTCCAACCTTGGCACCTCTCACAATCACAAGTCTGCCAGGAGTGATCTTCCATGCAGAGTCTCCAAAAGATACATGATAACCTGCGTCATGAAGCTGTCCAGCTGACATGAGACTGCATGTCAAAGCAGGTACATGACGTACATCCTGCATAACAAAACTGCTGCCAGAAGGAAATTGCAGGCTAACATCACCAATGCCCACAATATCAAGAGAGCTGTCATCACCCAAGCGTACAGAACCCGAAACAGTATGGTATGAATGAAACCACTCTCGACAAGGTGTCACATGAAAGGACACACCTTCATCATCGACATCCTCAGGCTGCATAACATTGATCTCTTCAATTTTAACACTGGACTTTGCAGGCACTATGATACAATCAAAAGACTTATTCTGCACTTTGTCTTTCCCCTTATCTTTGCGCCTTTCATTGCGCAGTTCATGGCATTGTGGCCTAATATGGCCCTTTTTTCCACAATGGTGACAAGTAACATCTGCATTCCTACCATGGGATTTGCTACGTGACTTCCCACAAGACTTGGACCGAGATTTCTGAGAATCCCATCCACTGCCACTGCCACTGCCACACTTTCCATATCCATCATTCCTGCCTCTGACTGTCATAGCATGCGACATACGAGAGACATCCAAATTCTTACGGTTAACCTCTTCCTGCAAAAGAGCACTCTCAACATCAGATAATTTCAAGGTAGCAGTAGAGGCACATAATGTAGTGTGGAATACATCCCATGACTCATTACCAAGCAAGAAAAGAGGAGTGACATCCTCTACAAAAGTGATGTTCTGCGAAGTCAAGTTCTTGAGTATAGCATGGAACTGGCTCAAGTGAGCAGACATAATCACATTCTCCTTCATGCGTAGATCCATAAGCTACTTCAGTCAATACATCTGACTCGCTGGACTTTTCTTGTTATAGAGATTCTTGATTTTATCCCTTAACTGCCATGCACTCTGTTCTTCCTCAAAGACATTGTAATGAACTTGTTCTGTGAGAGATATAATACAATAGTGGACTTGTATAACTCATCAAGCTCAAGCCATTCCTCATCTGGCATAGTTGTAGACGGATACCCGCTCAACCTCAAAGGTTTGATCTGCGATTTCTGCACCAATACCTGCCAAATCTGGCTCTTCCAATAAGAGTAATTCGTACCATCAAGCTTAGTGATGTTGAAAATAGCATGTTTAGTGGACGAACTCGCCATAATGCAGGCTCGAAGACTGTAGACAGTTCAAAACTACTTGTTGTTTACTGCAGAAAATGACAAAAAAATCACCAAAATCGAGAGAGAATGGCGAGAAAAGTGTAACCAAAGCTATTGCCCACCAAGTACTAGTGAAAGTATATCAATTTAGAATATTTCAGCATGAAAAATCCATGTCAGTCCATACATAGATGCTTGCTGTAATAAATTACAGATTTCAATAAATGAGAGCTAACAGTGCCAAAATCGGATCCCAAGTCAATCAGATACTACCAAGACCAAAGCCGGTATCATGCGGGCATAACATAGGCATATGACAGTCGATAAGCATGAATCCAACACCCAAACATGTCATACAAACATCTGCCAGTGAGTAGGCACACCCCCCAATCAATGGGGCAAAGTGTTTCTGCCACTACCAAGACTTGACACAAGTAGGTGTCAGCTCACAAAGAGAGGGACCCAAAGCAAAGAGTCAACTCATAAGCATTAGAGGAACCAAGACATATGAACCATGCATCATCCTGAAGGGTAAAAGATCCCAAATAGTTCAAAAGCTCAAAGAGCATAGACCCCCTGCTCAATGGCTATCAAGCATCCAAAGACGCTCCCACTAGTACAAAAGCTGTAAATATCAAGCAACAAAGCTCGAACAAAGCATATACAAGCACCAGTTGACAAGTGTCCAAGATCAAGCATCAATGGTACATCCCGGACATGTAGGCGGTAGAGCATCCTTATGTAGCATCCATAAGCATGTAAGACGTCAAGTACATCCCAAGATACAACTCTGGCAAGCCAATAAATAGCTCAAGTAAGCTCCGGGAATCCAAGGTCAAGCCAAGTCCGAGCTCCAGTAGCAATAGGCTCCAAACAATGTAATTAGCATGTAGTAATGGCATAGGCTAAGCATGTCAAGACCGGTCAGACATAAGCAACATACATGCCATAAGTACATCCAAGACGGAGCATTCAAATGCTTTGCAAAATGAGCTCAAGCTCAACCAACGATCCCAAATCAAAACCAATCTCTATGTTGATCCCGAAGTGTTAATACATCACCATATATGCTCGAAACATAGCCCGAAAAGCATATGCATAAGCATACATGAATAAAATGACTTCAGCCAACTGTGTACAACAGTGATTTACTGTTCAAAATTGAGAATTTCAGCACCAAAATTAGCTCCAAATTGTTGCCAAACAATAGGCATACATTCCCCTAACATCCGGGCATCAAACGGGACCAACCGGGCATCAAATGACAATGCCAAACAAGCTGTAGCATCAAATGTCAGTGTAACACTGTCATAAACTACTTGTGGACTATTATGATAGTCCCAAAATAGTGTTACATTAGTCCAAATTCTTTTCCAACACATCAACCATCAAGACCAAGCATCGAAATATGTTCATATGCTCGAAATGGAGCCTTTTCAAGTGCCAATGGAGGGGAAGAGCTGCTGTTGTGACTGTCAATGCTGAAGACACATATGGGAGGGCTGTGTGATTGTGCCAACTGTAAATGCTAGTCCTAGGGCTGCAAAAAATGGTGGCCAAGCTTTGGAGGGGTCCGGTTAAAGCCAAGGAAGGCCTCAAACAAGCTCTAGCAAGGAAAGAGCAGCCCACATATGAAATGAGAGCTGGGAGTGTAATGGCTGCCCTATTTCAAGAGGGCTGAAAACTAAGGTAAACCCTATAAAGAGTGAAGCAATACCTCTGTGTGAATGCCTTGAGGGTGCCCAAAGGGGCCGGGAAGGTGCTCGGGAAGCCGAGGAGTGACGAGAGCTTGAAGGAGTCGGATATGGCTGCTGGGAAGGAGACCCAATGCGAGTGGGGAGTCGATGGGAAGCTGAGAATGCCATGAACCAAGCTCAAGAGTGGGGAAGCTGAGCTCTGATACCAGTTGAAAGGTGAAAATGATCGAAGCTTGCACTCGAGAGCTATGGCAAGAGAGCAAGAGCAAGAAAGAGAGAGACAAGAAATGGGAACTCCAATAGTCATAATGTGTGACCGGGCCTTCCTTTATTCAAACTGTCACTAAAAGAATAAAGAATAAAGTGACAGTGACAGGCGCCCGCCACCTGCAGTGTGTAGTGGTAGTGACTGTCAGTGTAGTAATACATGGGCGGCTAGGCGGAGGTGCCTTTACCCCCAACAAGAAGAGGGGAGAATGCTCGATAAGTGCATGTGTCATTGAACCAGGCCTTGGTGGAGAAGGCATTGGGGCTGGAGCCTAAGGTGGAGAAGAAACATAAGAGAGATGTGTATGCTATGCTAAAGATGAAGAGGCAGGATGTTTTGACAAGCGACGGCGTCAATATACAAGATATCCCCAATACTGAGATCCATATGCAGGCAAAATTGGTACACTCATTTTTCTCTAGCTAGCACTATAACTCCCTCATGCACCGAATCAGTGTGCCTGTGCTGGGGAATGTGGCAGCCCACACCTTGGATGAGGTGGACTGGAATGGCTACGTGCCCAAGACTATAGACCAAGCAGCCAAAGCACTAGCCTGGGCAGTAGACAAGCAGGTGGAGAATACCCAGCCTCTAAAAATACGAAGAGGAAGAAACAAAAGCCTCCTTCATCGAGTATGGAAGTGTGTTGATGGCCATCATCCAAGAGGCTGTAAAAGAAGCTCAACAAGGAAACTAAGGAGCGGATGAGACTCCAGATAGGTCACCGACCCTTCAAGGGAAAGAGCCATCGAGCGACATGACAAAAACTGAGACAGAGAAGGAGGATCAGGAGGCTCAATCTAGAAGGAAAAAAAAAACAAAGAAACCCACTAAAAAGACAGCTCAGAAGAAGAAACAGAATGAGGGTAGGAAGAAGGAAAAAGAAGATCTAGAGAGAGCCAAAAGGGAATCCCTAAGAGAGGCTGTAGAGAGGAAGAAGAAGGAGAAGGAAGAAGCTAAAAAGCTGACAGAAGAATCAAGGAAAACAGAGGAAGAGAGAGAAAGAAGAGCTGTGGAAAAGGAGGCAGAGTTGAGGAGAAAGGAGGAGGAAGACATGGCCGAAGCAACTTGCCGGTCCATAGAATAACAAAGCTGACTTGATGGCCTAGGGGCTTTAAGTCCCGCCCAGGGATGACAGACTCGGCTCAAGCGCTCACGTACCCAAAGTCATGCCATGCCGCATGTGGTCATCGAAGGCAAGGGTAAGGCTTCCATCCATCCCATCCCGTCCCTCTTGGTGCTTGCCAGCAAAGCAACCTATTTCACTCCAAGCATCTCGGTCATCGCCGATGTAAATAGTTTTGTGGCGTGGATTCAGTACTTCATCAATACAGAACTAGTACAAGGAAAGAGTGTGGAGACTATGGCCATTGAGCAGAAAAGGCTGGCCACAGATGCTGAGTCTAGGCAAGATCTGAAATGCCAAAAGATGATAGCTTTGACCACCCCGATCCCACCAGCAAACTATTATGAATATGTTGCTGAATTGCTCTCTCAGTTAGAGAAGGCAAAGGAGGAAAGAAAGATAGCGGTGGCCAAGTTGAAAGTGAAAAAGGAGTCAGTGGCAGCCTTCTAGCTTGAAAAGACGAGGCAAATGGCTATGCAACAAAAGGAAATCCTTGATCTGAAACGGGAACTAAAGGCCAAAGATGAAAAGGAGCAAAGCTAGCAACAACATCTCGTAGATGAAAATCAAGAGCTAGTGAAAATGCAGAGAGAGTATAAGCTTCTAATCATGCAACATGAGGATCTGGTAGCAAAAATAGGTCAGATCAAACAGGGCATGAAAGAGTTTGCCGCAAGGGAAGAAGAAAGGAAGCAAGAAGAGGAACAACACCACAGAGAAATGGAAACCATGACCGAAAAGCTGAGTCTTGAAAGAGAGGAGCAGGAGAGAATGAGCAAGGAATTGGAAGACCAGGAGCAAAGACTCATGGCCCTGGTACAAAGACAAGGAGAAGGTATGGAGGAATTGAAAAAGAGAGTCGAAGAGTGGGCATGCCAAAATGAACGAAGAGTGAAGACCTTCGTGCATCGCCTGGCTTTTGTGGAAAAAGAGAAAGTCCTAGCAGAAAGCAGAGCAGAGCCAGCCCAAGTGGATTTCAATACTCAACAATGAGTCTTTTTGAATACTCTGATGGATGCCACTCACGAGGAGGAAGGGGAGTCCCTAGAGGTGGTAAAGAAGAAGCTGAGCATAGCACGTAGAGCTTTGTGAGCAGCGCTACACATGCCCCAACAACTCGTTGCAATTGGGCCAAGCCTTGATGAACAATGTAGGTACCTGTTGTTGGCCGGCCTAACCCCCTAAGAGATTGATGCTCTGGGGTTTGTAGAGGAGGTACAATAGGAAGATTGCCCATGAAATGAAGCTGAACTGCAATTTGACATGGGCCGATTTGAAGAAGAAGTGATCCCACAACCCCCTTCACCCCATTCTAAAGAGCAATGGCAGCCAACAAACACATCCGTGGAAAGAAAAACCACCCTGAGGGAGAAGAGAAGGAAAATGGTGGAAGAATCCAGACAAAGAACCCTATGGCACAACCATCTGTACCCCTTCCACCATGCCCAAGTGACCTACCGGCTAATTTCCATGCGGAGCTCATAGTCTGGGAGAGATAAGAAAAAGAGAAATAGCCTTTCAACTTCAGCTTCCTCATCCCCAATGGCCTGCGTAGAGTCCTTTCCCCTAAAATAGTGGATAAGGTGATTGGTGTCGGAAGCTGGCTAAGCCAATAGTGGTGGAAGAAAGAGAGAAGAATCCCACCCTCTAGGGCACCGAGGATGCGGAGTACTGGCAAAATAAGGTTTTTGAAGTGCCTCGGTCCGTGCCTGGATACAAGCACTGTGGCGGAGATGCATCTGTGACGACAATGTATTCTCATGGATGGCTTTTTGTAATACCCTCCCTTCTGAGAAAAATAACCCCACCTTCATGGCATATCCTCGTAGGGTAGGAGTAAACTTTGATGCAAACACCCATGGCCATTACGACTTCCCCGTCATATATAACCCCTGTACTACCACCTTAGCACAAGCCCTCACTTTCACCTCTGACAACCTAAATGCCACCATGACCCGCTTTATTGCTGACTTCTCCTCCTATCCCGATCTCACCTTCATTACCACATGCAACTATCTTAGGCTATTAAAAATCTTACTTAGGCATGACCCCACCCCGGCAAAACGTGGTCTCCCTCCACTCTTTTTTGACCCTAATGCCATTGATAGCTATGCGATGACCTACCTAATGATGCGAGCCAGCCTTCTACCTTCCTTCTATCTCGCTATTCTTGAGGATATGAGTGATAGCCAATTCACCCACTGTAATCACCCATTCCTCTCCACCACCACCTCTCTCCAGGTCCAATTGAACCTTAAGGGTTTCATGCAGAGCTGAAAATTTTTGAGTCACTCCATTAAATCCCCCTCATCACCACCTTTTGATGACAAGAACTAGCAATTAGCTACTGCCCGAATCCTGTACCTTAACAAGGCTTTTAATATATATATACATCTATATATAAAGCAAACAACTAACAATGAAAGGAGCCCGCGACATTTCCAAATGCAAGTCGCAGCACATAGCTCACAATCATTGCACCTAGGGGTCCTCAAGTTAGGCACGTTCGGTGGCCTCAGTCAACCAGCTCTGTTCCTAACCCCCTAACCCTTTTTGCCTGTCCATTTCACACTTAGGGCACCCTAAGGCCATGACATACCTAGGGAGATAACACTCGCCTATGGTTAGACCTGTCAACCTAAGCTACACACACCACATCTCCCTTTGCACGAATAGGGTCCTCAAGTGTGGGACATCACCCAGGCTTCCCTAGGGCTAGACCCAACTCCCCATTCCACCAGCACGAGCACAAAGTACCGCATGGTGAGGTAGACACTCCCCTTAGGTCGAGCACTTTCTCCTTCTAGGTACAACAGGATGCTGCAAACCACCAACTTGGGAGGCCCCCATCATCCACTCGACACACCTTGGGTTCTCCATCTAAATCCTTACCAAAGCTTCCCAATCAAATGAGTCCACATGTGGCCCTATCACCCCCCACTAGCCTCTAGCCACTGGCCCAGACCCCACCCTTCCATAACAAAGACCTTGAAGTGTCATGGGACTGGCACCCATCTCAGAGGGGGGTAATGTTAACCTCAATTCGAGATGGCAGAGATATGAAGCAAAAAGCGAAAAAAGAACAAAAAAAGAGCAAAGGTGCAAAGGCGGCCCCTAAAAGCTAAGCTGAGACAAAAGCGCAATTTTAAATAGAAGGCATCTCAAAAAACTCTAAAAACTCTTGTAAAAGAGCGCCAAGCTCCCTCCTATGCCATTTGTAAAAGAATAGACGGGTGTAGGCTTAAGGCATGAGGCAAAAAGAGGGAAATAGGAAAAAGGACCTTGCCACAATGGCCGGTCATGTAAAAAGGGATGGGTGCCCATGGGATTTCGGGGCTTATATATAAAGTTCAAAAAGTGAGTGGAACCTCATTCTTGTGTGTGGCCAAAAGTGGCTCTCCTCCTCCTCCTCCTCCTCCTCCTCTTCTTCTTCTTCTTCTTCTTCTTGCTTGCTTGAGCTTGTGCTTGAGAGAGGGAGTGTGAGAGTGTGAGGGAGTGAGTGTGTGAGAGTGAGGGACCGGGGAGGAGAAGCTCTCTGTCTTCTCTTCTCTTCTTCTCTTGTCTTGCTCGTGTCAATGGAGCTTGGAGTGTGGAGCTTGAGGATGGAGCTCGCTTAAAGCTTGCACTTAGATCGTGGAGCTACCAGAGTGCTCAGGAGAGGAGGTAACTCCATCGGGCATGGAGGTAAGCTCACTACACCTGTAGAGATGGATGGTGCGTCCGCTATGTGAGAGGTAGCCATTAGTGCTTGGCTTGGAACGCTTGAAGCAATAAGTGGTCAGTGGGTCTCAGCGGTTGAGCGTCACTATAATGAAGTTTCTAGTTCCCCTCTTGGACTAGGGTCACCCCAATTATATTAGATAGGTAGTTGACAAAGGCACATGCTATGTATACCTCATCAGTATGTCTTGCTCCCCCTTCATCTTCTATCATTGAGATAAATTCTATGTTTTTCTTAAGTTGGAGGGCTTTGTAGAATGTGGTAATTGAGGCATCTCTTTCCATGTAAAATGGCTCTCTCACTTGTGTTTGTAGAGCCAAATTTCTCTTCCCCTCTTCCATTTTAATAAAATATTCAATTCTCTTTAGGAGCCACACAAGATATTGATCATTAGGGTAGATCCCAAGACAAGCCATCACATTAGCTCAACTTCTAATGACTATATCAAACCTCCTTCTCATCCACCTAGTCTTAGTAGGGCCATAGCTCTTGTTGCTGGCTTTGGTTATTGAAACTATATATACCTTAATAGCCATACATCAAATATATTTTGTAGGTAATTTGCACAACCAATGGTCTGAATACATGACATTAGCCAAAACCTTTAAGGATAGCTACATTATAAGCCACCCCTCCCCCCTTGATTAGCATATTCTTTATCTAATCTTGTTGCATGCCAAGAGTCATCCTTGGGTCTATTATGCTAAGTAAAGGAGCCCTCACCCAGTTGAATCATAGTATCACTTTTGTGTGATATGTTGATTTGTGAAGTGGTCATATTCTAGTCACCAACCGAAATGGTGTTTTCCTACTTAATTATATTCCTTAAGCTCTACTAGAGCTTTGCTCTCTAGGCCGACACATGTGGCGCATAGACAAAAAGGACATCTATTACAACTCCAACCAATTTATTCTAAATGTTGAGTGTGGCTCCATCTTGCTCTTTCCATATAACTATCTACTCAAGTTCTTCACAAATAAGCATCATGGTACCTCCCCTTCCTCTTTGTTGGTATATCTCAAGACCTCCACATATGTGGTATCTTATTGTCTAAGCTTCACCTTCTATAGTGCCACTATGTCGAGCTTCCTACACTTTATTAATCTATTGCATGTTGCTCTCCTATCATTAGAACAATATCCTCTAAATAGTCAATGATATTACATTTATCTCTTTGTGATTATTAACCACAGTGCACATAGATGTTTTTGTCAACCAAAAGTGTCTTGCCAACTTCTTGAGAGAGAGAGACTATTCTTTTTGCCCCTTTTCATGGTCTTTATTTGGTGGTTGATTCTCCTTGCCATCTGCATGCTAACCCTTAACTCTATCCTTGCCATGGACTTTACCTTGGATTGTCTTAGCTTTGTTGCTCTATGAGTCTTGCCACATAGCCTCCAACTTAGAAGCCACCACCTCTTTTCCCTTCAATTCATCCCTCTTGGACTTTTTGGCTTGCTGCTAATTCTTAAGTGGTCCTCCACTCTCTTGCTTCTCCTATTCATTTTGCTTGCAATCCCTAGCAAAGTGACCAGTTTGATGGCATAGATAGCAAGCATCACAGAAATGGTTGAATTTGGCTTTGATGCATATTTTGAGTCCATCTGTATCATACACTTCTAGGAACTCAAGGATTTCATCTTGCCTACTCCACAAAATACAAGCCTTCTTATTAGCTCTAATAACTCCATTTGTAGCCTTTGAGATATACAATACCTTGCATAGTGCTTCAATAATAGTTCCAATCTCTTCATCCATCCAATCAATCATAGTTCCAATTTCTTCATGCAATGTTCTGATCTCTTTCCTACTATGTATTGACTAGGACAAAATAAAACCCTCAACCAACAAACTTAAATTGATTAAACATAGCCCTACCATGGTAGGTTTGCATGAACCACTTTGCAAACTCATCTTCACTTGGGATCTTAATCCATCTGTAGTAAATTTAGCATACCTCTTCTTGATATTTTGTAGTGAGAATGAGACGGATACCTTGAGTGCCTTTGCCCCTTGTCAACGATAGCTTGGCACTTGTGTTCTAAGAAGTCCTTGATGTTTTATCAAAGTTATTTCTCCACCTCCCACATATCCAACTCATGTTGTTTAATAGCAACTATCTACAATAAAAGTCATCTTTAGTAGTTCTACATCAGCACCATCCTCATCATGTCACTTCACTAATGGAGGATGCAACACGAGCCACCATGTGTTGCAGTGGTAGTGTGGACTCTCAAATGGCAGTTAGTGCCATGTATTATTCATGTATTTATTCTTCACAACTTGTTTCCCTCAATAATAAGCAAATTTCCTCGAACCATTCGAGATAGTACATCCTTGATCAACAAGTTTTAATAAAGAAACTAGTGCCTATCTACTAAAAGGAAATAGTGCATTGTTGCATCTAAAATCTATTTTGAAGGTATTGAGGGCTTTGTGGTCCATGAGAAACACATTTGTTGCTGCTTAGTCCAATAGGTTATTTACTCAAGTTATCTTTGGTAAGATAGAGAATTATGGAGGCTTCTTAGGAGACTCAGAAAGAAAGAACCTTTTTTCAAGGTTATTAGCATTGCCTTTTAGGGCATATGCTTATACAATGGTGCATTGACAATGTGGTGTAGGCCAAAGAATTTACCCACTATTAACTTTAGTTAAGTGGTCCACTTAGCCTTGAAATGTGTAAATATCTTACTATTTGAGAAAAAATAGATTATTTTTAAAAATTAAAGAAAAAGGAATCTCTCTCACTCACTCACTCTCACTCTCACTCTCTCTCTCTCTCTCTCTCTCTCTCAAAAAAAAAAGGGAAATGCTCTTGCGTGTGATAGTTGCACCCTTATTTCAAGCTCTTAAAGTAAGCTCCAGCGTAAAAGGTTTGGGGTTTTAAATTTGTCTATCCTCATGGTATCTTTTAAGATGAAGATGTAAATGTTTATCAAAATAGTAATATTATTATTTATTTGCATTTAAAAAGTAAATACATATTGAAGAAGTATAATACGTATAACATCCCTACAAGGGTCATAACTTATTAAAGCCCTTATTGGCTACTTTATAGACCTAATCAGATCCTCCTAAAGTCTTAACAAAACCTTGACTTCAGTGAGCACTTTTCAATGGCATTTTATTGTCATCACCAACAAATCTATGCCCACCATGAACTCTTTCATTCCCCAACCACCAAACCCTTTCGATGACCACTACTCTTATAATAGCTGTCAAGAATCGCGTGGTAGGGGGACTTGCTCAAGATGCTGCGCCAAACACACACAGAATGCACAAGGAGAAGCTCATTCAAGAGACAAGAAGAGAGATGGAGGCCAAAACGTTTTCTTGCTGGTTTCTTCTTCTTCTTCCACACACTTTACAATGTACACAAAGTATAGATAAGATACAACATAAAGGAAAGTGGTCCACTAAGTCAAACAATGCATAACCGACTACACTAGTCGACTGGCGCTATAACTATGCCAGTTATAAATAGGTGTAACAACCTGAATATAATAAGTAATGAGTCAGTGGCCATGTGAGAGTCACAATGACCACCGATGTGCTAAGTGTAGACGTGTGGACCCATCTAACTAGGCGGTCCATCATCAATGCCCGCATGTGTTGAGCTTGCCATCTCAACAATAGCTTATATATTCTTCCATGTATCTTCAAACATTACTCCCTAGTTCCCTAAGAGGGCACATCCAAATCAGCCATTAACTTTTGTAGCCATACCACCTCACATGCTGCAACAACAGCACCTCTATACTCAGCCTCTGTACTCGACAAAGCAACTGTAGATTGCTTTTTGCTGCTCTAAGCAACCGCTGCACTACCAAGAGAGAACATGTATCCGCTGGTAGATCTTCTATCAGACATACTACCAGCCCAATCTGCATCTGTGTATCCAAACACCTATACATCTGTACCTGCCTCATAGAAAAGTCCATAATGTAATGTGGACTTCACAAATCTCAATATGCTTCTGACTGCATCCAAATGTGGCTTTCTAGGTACTTGCATAAACTAACTCACAAGACTAACATCATAGCTCAAGTCTGGCCTTGTAATGGTCATGTAGATCAAACTCCCCACTATCCTCCTGAACATAGTAGGGTCTTCTATCTCATCCCCAACATTAGCACTCAACTTTACATTCTGCTAATGGGACTGAAAGTGGTTTGCATGCTGTCATACCATATTTGGACAACATATCCAAGCCATACTATCTTTGGGACAGCCATATACCATCATCACATCTAATCACCTCAATGACAAGGAAGTACCTTAGCTCACCTAAATCCTTCATCTCAAACTTCTTCTTCAAAAAGTCCTTGACTTCAGCAATCCCACTATCACTATCACCTGTAATAATCAAGTCATCCACATAGATGACTATGATGACCAAACTTGCATCTCCCTTTCTCACATAAAGTGAGTGATCAACATCAGAAACATAAAAGCCAATATTGACAAGATACTCTCTGATCTTGTCAGACCATGCTCTAGGTGCTTGCTTGAGCCCATAGAGTGCCTTCTTCAACCTGCACACATACGTGGGATGCTCTAAATCTTCATAACCTGCTGACTGATCCATATACACTTTTTCCTGCAAATCACCATGCAAGAAGGCATTCTTCACATCCATTTCTGCAATCTCCAACCTTTGGTTGCTGCCAAAGCAATCACACATCTGACAGTTGCCATCCTAGCAAACTGGACTGAAGGTTTCATCATAATCTATGCCATATGTCTCGGCATAGCCTTTTGCAACTAGCCTAGCTTTGTACCTACTAATAGAACCATCTGCATTGTACTTAATCTTATAAACCCACTTACATCCAATAGCTTTCTTGCCCTTCGGCAATGATACTAGATCCCAAGTCTTATTGGCCTCTAATGCAACCATCTCCTCATCCATTGCTGCATCCCAATGAGCATGACCAACAGCCTCCTCAAAACATGTGGGCTCAACATCCTCAACTAGTTACACCATATAAGCATAATGGTGAGTTGCATAACCTTCAAAACCAAATCTTTTAACAAGATATCTGACCCTGCTAGATCTGCGTACCACCGGATCACTCAATGGAGCCTTTACATTACTATGAGCTCTCTGTACACCTGGTGTCCTAACAGAAGGAATGCCAAGCTCATCATCCAAGCTCTCTGAGCCACTGGAGTCTCGATCAAGAACTATATCAATGCAATCTGATACTTTGTTCTTTCCTTTGTCTTTACCTGTAGTGCTACTAGATGCACCTAAAGATGTAGAGGTACTCCTTAGTCTCCCAGACCACCAAGGACTACCAGATGATGTCTCTGGTCCACTAAGAGTCAGCGATTCTTGCTTTTCAGCCTGCACATGAGTGTCATGATAATCATCATCATCTAATGCATCACCACTAGATGCATACCAACTGCTCATTTAATCAAAGATGACATCCCTGCTCACTCTGAACTTACATGTGACAGGGTTATAACAACGATACCCTTTTTGCTCTAAAGAGTATCTAATAAAGACACACATTTTAACCTTTGGATCCAATTTCTTCCGCAACTCATCTGGCACATGAACATATGCAATGCAGCCAAACACTTTCAAGTGTGAGACATCAGGCTTCTTACCTGTAAAACATTCTTCGGGGGTCATACCATGAACTGCAGCTGTGGGAGTTCTGTTCATAATATAAATAGCAGTATGAACAACCTCAGATAAAAAATGCTTAGGCATATTCTTTTCAGCCACCATCAAGGCACGTGCAACTTCTGCAATATGCCTGTTTTTCCTTTCTGCAACCCCATTTTGCTGTGGGGTATACCTGCATGTGAACTATCTCTTTATCCCATGAGACCTTAGAAAATCACTGAACTCATTCGAGAGGTACTCTCCCCCTCCATTTGACCTTAAGCACATTACTTTCAAGCCTGTTTCTCTTTCAACTGCAGCCTTGAAAGTTCTAAAGTGCTCAAATGCTTCACTCTTTTCCTTCATAAAATATACCCACAGCTTTCTAGAACAATCATCAATGAATGTGACAAAGTATGAACTGCCTCCAAGAGATAAATTTTGTGTAGGCCCCCAAATGTTTGTATGCACAACATCAAGGATATTTCTACTTACATCTTTGTCATGTGAAAAGGGTTGTCTTGCTTGCTTACCAAACTGACATGCTTCGCATACCTTATGAAATTCTGCAACTCTAAATGTAGGCAAATCTATAACCAACCCTTCGGACTGCATTAATTTCAACCTTTGTACATTTGCATGTCCAATGCATTTGTGCCAAATTTGAATATCTGCAACAACACCTTTTCCTTTAGCATACATAGCAACATTCATAGTAGGAATTCTAGCATCTAGAGTAAACATACGTCCAACTCTACTTCCCTTTGCTACCAACCTGCACTTGTCATTGAAGTCTTCTACAAAGCAGCCCTTTGCATTAAATCTGACTTACAGCCCTTGCTCTACCATTTGACCGACTGACACCAAGTTCTTTGTAATAGATGACACATGTGATACATATGAAAGACTCTTTGTCTTACCATCATGCAAGGACAAGGAAACTTTTCCAATGTGTGAAATTGGGTGGCATGAATCATCACCTGTCTCCACATAACCTGCATTTTGCAAATCCTGCATCTCTCCAAACCATTCTGCATGGCTGGTCATATGATTGGATGCACCTGAATCAACATACCAAACATCATCATGTGTTCCCTTTCCTGTAACAACATTCAACATATGCTGCAAAACAAATAGACGTTTATTTTTGCCTTCATTCTGTCGTGAAGATGATGCATAGTTTCCTTGCTGCAACTTACCACTGCGGATATCATCTTTCTTAGCATAACATTGGGCTGCGATATGACCTGTTTTGCCACAGTAGTGACACACAATACCAGAGTTGTTAGAGCCTCTGTTCTGCCTTCCACCTCTTCCTCTAAAGCTCCCCCTGTCTCTAAAGTTACCATGACCTCCTGAAACCTGCATATCGCCAAATTGCTAATTCAATCTGTTTTGCTGGTTGTCACTACCACGTCCTGTACCACGGCCTCTTGAAGAGAACCTGCCATGTCCCCTTCCTGAACTGGAGTAGAAAGCTTGGACCTTTTCACCACTTCTTTCAGATGTCTCACTCTGCATGTTGATCTCTTCAGTGATCATAAGGGAGACCAACTCATCAAAATCTAGAAATGGCTTTCTGACATATACAAAAGTTACAAAAGACTTCCAAGCCTTTTCATTGTTAAGTCCACCCAAGGTGGACGACACCAAATCATCATCATCGGGCATTGCATCAATTGCTGCCAATGCATCTGCAATGCTCCTTACCTTCAGTGTATACTCATTGATAGACATCGTCCCTTTCTTCAATGTATTCAGCTTTTGCTTGAGTTGAATCTTTCGTGCCCTTGTATTTACAGAAAACATACTTTTAAGTATGGTCCAAGCTGCGTATGAATTCTTTGCATTTCTAATATGTCCCAGCATATTATTGTCAATTACTGTAGACAGCCAATACATGACCTTTTTATCTTTTGCATTCCATTCCTTTTGTGCCTTTGTCTCTTCTGTAGTTGGAGGATCACTCACCTTTGGCTCCTTGTCTTCACCTGATACAAACTCGTAGAGGCCTTTTCCAATAAGGAAGTTCGTGACACGGAACTTCCATGAAGGGTAGTTGTTCTTGTCGAGCTTCTCAATGATGGGGCTTCCACTGTTCTCTGCCATTATCACAAGACTAATACCAAACAGCAAGCAAATCTTCTGGAACCCTCGACCTGTAGTGCACAGCAATACATCAGACAGCCTTTTTCACTGTCTGCCCAACAATACATGCAATCTACAACTTGTTTGCAGATAAACCTTATGTTTGCTTCTTGCAAATACCTCAAGAATTACATATTCGCAATCTGTAACCTGCATACCCAGTTTCGATCAAAACAACCGAAATCACAGTGTACCCTGAAATTGCTGTCCACAACCTTGCGGCTCTAAAACGGGGCCTGAAACGGCCTCAGATGCCCAAAATAACTGCGGGCAAACCCTAACGGCCCTATTTGTAGAATACACAGTGTTCTTCGCACACACTAAATCTCACTGCAATCTGAGATTTTTGCTTTGCCCTGCTTTCGGTGCCTCCACAGAGGCGCTATCCAAGAGAAAGAGTGGAAGGATGGGAGAGCTTCTTACCCGTGGCTTGCTTGCTCGAACCTTGCTTCTTCTCCTTCACTTCGGCCTTCAAAATCGGCCTCTCTCAGTGGCGAGGCTCTGATACCATCTCAAGAATCGCGTGGTAGGGGGACTTGCTCAAGATGCTGCGCCAAACACACACAGAATGCACAAGGAGAAGCTCACTCAAGAGACAAGAAGAGAGATGGAGGCCAAAACGTTTTCTTGCTGGTTTCTTCTTCTTCTTCCACACACTTTACAATGTACACAAAGTATAGATAAGATACAACATAAAGGAAAGTGGCCTACTAAGTCAAACAATGCATAACCGACTACACTAGTCGACTGGCGCTATAACTATGCCAGCTGTAAATAGGTGTAATAACCTGAATATAATAAGTAATGAGTCAGTGGCCATGTGAGAGTCATAATGACCACCGATGTGCTAAGTGTAGACGTGTGGACCCATCTAACCAGGCGGTCCATCATCAATGTCCGCATGTGTTGAGCTTGTCATCTCAACAATAGCTTATATATTCTTCTATGTATCTTCAAACATAACTCCCTAGTTCCCTAAGAGGGCTTGCCTACATTTCATTGCAAAGTGAAATCTCTTTTTTCAAAATTCCTCCATACACATTTGAATACAAGTAGCTCCAGAAAAAATGGAGGACGTCTTCCTCCTTTTACCAATAGAGTGAGTGGTAGGGACTATAGCAACCACTTTGGGCATGATCTTTTTGAAATTGTTCAATATACTTTTGATATACAAGAAGTTACAAAAGGAGGATGCCTTCCTCCCTTACCCATTAAAGGGGATTTTATTTTTGCGGGCTTTCATTTTCGTTCTTTTCTAATCAATCTCTTTTTTTCGAGCTTTTTCGTGCAACATATCCATTCTACATATAAATAGTCTTACTTAAGGAGTACGACACATTGCATTTACATGAATACACATCAAGAAAACAAAACCAACAGAAAACTAGTAAAATATATTCGTGTCAAATAGTTGCAAGGTACACTCTTCCTAAAAACAAATCAAAGATCCCAATGCATGTAATCTCTTAGACAAAATCGGGCATAGTCACATGACGAAGTGTATAATAAACATATATATAAAAGTAGTAACAAAATGAAATGTCTAGAGTCTCTCGAAAAAAAAAACACACACTCTCTCAGCATGGTACCGGTCCACACACTATGGTGGACAAACACTCCCCATAGAGCACATCATCTATTTCTAGACACATGCAATGTCTCATCTCCTCTGCACTGGCCTGCGCCAAACCACCACACCCCGCAAACACATCCAAAACATAGTCGTAGCATTTCGTAAATGTAGCTAGTAACCACCTAACCATATCACCAATCACATATCACCAATCAAGATATAGAATCTTTGCGGCCATGCAAGTAGAAACAATGAAAATACCATACAAGGTAACCTGAGAGCAAAAACATGCAAGACTACTCACCGAACGAAAAGATGAGACCTCTCTGCTCCGCCTCTGACAATGACACCATCAACGTCCATGGGAAAGACACAATCATCCATCATGTAGCTACGATACGTTGGAAACAATCTCTCTGAAATCTTCTCCCCAGTCTCTCTGTCGTAGCAAGGCACAACATGACCAGCACGATGCCAAAGACACACAGTAAGATCAAGTACCTATTCACGAGTGGAAATAGAATAAGTGATCCATGTTTTTATTTAAAGCATGTAACATAAACTTTATTTAGAACATACAACCATACGTTCAACGTATCCAACTTTGTTATCTTACCGCCTCTCTAGTAACGGGATGTCGATAAGCCTTGGAGTCACACATGAGTGTCCAAGTGCGGTGAAGCACAAACCCCACCCTTGCCGCATCCGTAATAAACTCACCTATATGCTCTGCTAAGCACATAGTGACTAAGAATCCCTGGTCGGCCAAATACTCGCGAGCAAGGTCCATACAACCCATAACTAGACCCTTTGAGAACGTGTTCCACTTGGGAATAGTCATGCCCTCTACAAACAACATTGGCATTATGATATATGAGAAGTGAGTTTGATGTAAACCTTGTGTGATAGAAAGCATAACTTACCCAATGGGATGGGACCTAGAGCATCCACAAGCAAGCTCGTAGGAAAATCCGCAAATATCAATCGAGCCACCTCTTGACATGGAACTCTATCTTTGCTATAAAGATGCATCTTTTGTGTTGCAAAAAACTTGTTGATGCTATACACAAAACAACATAGTCATTAATGCAAAGTAACCGATGATGCATTGCAAGAACAACATGTAAATTGATGTTCTTGCAATATGTAGTTGTCATGTCTACCTATCAAGGGCAAATCTATCAATTTGGGTCACATCCACTAATAGAGCATCGACATATGTTTGATACTGGAACCCTGCAACAATTATCTCAAAGTAATTTATTTTTAATAATCATACACGAATTTCAAGTTAATATAAGACTTCTCACCTACTAAACGGGTCATAGGTCGCCTCTCCCAATTCTCTCGACCAAGAGATGAATCTGCAACAAAGGAGGTGGTGGGCGCCATAGAGGACTCTGGCATATTTTTTCTCCCTGGATTACCTTGAGTACCCTGGGTGGCACCTTTGGTAGCCTTGGTTGCTTGCTCCTCTATAGTGGTGGGTGCGGTAAGCGGTTCATGAGTATCAACTCCCTCCTTGAATCCTACATAGTATCATTCACCCTTAGACTCCCATGCATGAGCACAAAAACTATTGCTACAAAAGCGACAAGATGTTTACATAGATTGAAGTACTTACTGTCATGCAGATCTTTCTCTTGCTTAGGGATAACCCCCACAGGGTAATCCAGCCACCAAGGGCAAACACTTTCCTCCCATGCCATCAATTTTCTATCACGTAATGATGGAGAATACATAGTGTTCTCGTCACGAACATCAATCCACTCTCTTGTGAATTGCAGAGCTGCATCCAGCCTCTTCTCTTCTACACATTGTAGTATCCACCTGCAACATTCTTGCCAATTACGCAAGCAAATGCATGCAATCTAATATGAAAATCAGACACACAATCTAATATGAAAATGCATGCTAACCTATAAATCACACGTTTGGCTGAAAACGTAAGCTCTGGCATCTTCTTTGCAACATCTGAAGATTTCACTCCATCCAAGAGGTGTACAAAAGCCTACACAAGTTTCACAAGCGCTTAACATTAGCACATATACATTTTAAGAAAGAACTTAAGAAAGCAATATGAATGCACTGCATTGAGTCAACCTGCATGACATGATTCTTCATGTTAAGCTTAAAGAACTCCTCAAATGAATCTGGTAGCTGTGGACCTTCTACTTGTATCCTATCAATCTGAAGTAGTGCCTCCGAATGCAAGTGAGCCCAATATGTCTCTTTCTTCATGTAAACCCGAAAGAGCTTATAATCACCAAAATGCAGGTATTGGGGGTCTTTGGCCTTTGTGAGACTCATAAGATGCAACAATATTTTTTTCCTGTGATGCACAACAATATACGCAAATAGAAAGCATTGAATAAAAATGCATCACATACACAGACCTTGCGTTATATATACAAATTACCTTTCCGCAGGGATTTTTGAGCTTGTGAGACAATACAGCTTGTCTCTTGTGATCTTGAGCATGCTTGCATCATCCCACTTTAGCCCAAATAACAACTTAAAGAACTCATCACCATTTTGGGGATTAGCAATGGATAGGTATTTGTAACCCCTATCCTTAAGGCGCTCCTCTTCCACCCTTGTAGCCTTCTCCAAACGTTTCTTCCTCTCTACCTCATCTAGACCAAGAGCCTCAAGCTTAGCAGTTTCTTTTGAGATGAAGACATGAAATTCATCCTATCATTCCAAAAAAAAACTAAATTAGAGATAGAAAAGCACATCTCATACAAGTGAGCCATAGAAAGAAAATCACCTTCCATACAAGCTGAGATATTAAACCGCAAGGAGAGTTATACCATGGAGCAACACCATGATAATACCTTGCCTCTATACTCATCTCAACCTCAGCCCACTTCCTCATGGCCGGACTCAATCTATCTAGAATGGAGTCTTTGTTTGCAATACCAAACTTTTGAAACATATACACCTCATGTGCAATATTTGGAGTAACATGAGCTCTGGCAATACTATTGAAAACAAACAAAAGCATAATATGAGAATGTAAGTGTAACATATTACAAAGAGGAGCATAGTTAAAGGAAGAAGACTTACGCATTGGTAGTGTCTAGTGCGAGTAGTAGCTCTGCTTCCTTTGCCTTGGGCACCTCAATGAATTGGCACCGTACACTAACATGGTAGTGAGCACAGTCGGAGTACTCTGTAATTGAAAACCAATAAACATAAGAATGGGATACGAACATTCAATACTTGCATGTATAATGGACAACTTACTTTCCTTGATGCGTTTCCACCATGTTTTAAGCCTGTGGTTTCCATCCCAAACCAAGAACTTTTTACCCTTAAGGTCTTGCCACTCTCTTCCAAGAGCCCTCTCAAAATCCTCATTTCTTTGACGCCATATTGGACCCCATTCATCTAGATTGCTGGCTGTCACAGACATGGTCTCCCCTCTCGGACCTTCAACTGACACAAGGAAGTGTCCCATAGTCTCAAGATAACCAGTGGAATCAAAGGAAGGAATCAACCACTGGGCATCATCCGTAGCAAATTTGACTGCCTCATGAGCCACTAATCTGCAAAGAGGCACAAGAGGAGGTAGCGTCCTCTTTTTTATATAAAATTGACTCAGCACATCCTTCATCAGTCCTAGAGAGACTTGCTTGCCTAAGTTCCTTGAGTGCTTCTTTTCTTTTTCATCATCATTCTCCCTTTGATCACTATCACCACTCACCTCTTCTTTGTCATCTAGACTATCATGCTGCACATTAGTCTCTGTAGGAGCAGATATTAATAAGTAAAAATAAAAAAAAGTAGCATTAAACCAATCATATTTAATACATAACACTGAACAAAGCGTCATATGTAAATGAAATGGACACATAAGTGACTACCTGTGTGCTCCGCAACCCCGTTAATTGTATTGGAGTCCCCATCCACTTGTGCTTCGTCATCAATGTAGACACATCTTTTTGGACCACGTCCTTTCTTTGTTGAAGGAGTGTCCACTGATCTCAAACGCGATGATGATTCTTGCTCTAAGATCCGCCCAGGAACACATCCTGAACGTAGCTTCATACAGACTTCACGGCTACTATGAGGTGACACACATTTCTTTCTCTTTCTAAGCACTCTTTTAGGTGCCATAACTTTCTCTACACACTTACAAATAGATACACAATCAACCTCTTTAAGATTAACAACACAATCAATCTCTTTAAGATTAGCAACACAATCAATCTCTTTAAGATTAGCAACACAATCAATCTCTTTAAGGTCACGAGACAAAGCCACGGACGAAGCCACACGCTTGTGCATAAGCCCACGGATCGTCCGCGCGGACGCGGACGATTGGGGGGTTCAATCTCTTACCTTATTCTCACGAAGCATATGGGACAAAGCCACACGCTTGTATCCATGGGGGGTTCAATCTCTTACCTTGGAGGCCCGTCGGACGGCATACGGGATGGCATACGAGATAGTTGCCATGGGGCATAAGCCCACCCATTGTCCGCGTGGACGCAGACGATTGGGGGGCTTCAAGGTGTTACCTTGGAGGCCCACACGACGGCGCATATCAAATGACGAGACGGCATACAAGACGGTTGCCACGGGGCATAAGCCCACCCATCGTCCGCGTGGACGCGGACGATTGGGGGGCTTCAAGGTGTTACCTTGGAGGCCCACACGACGGGACGGCATAACCAAATGATGGGACGGCATATGGGACAGTTGCCATGGGGCATAAGCCCACCCATCGTCCGCGTGGACGCGGATGATTGGGGGGCTTCAAGGTGTTACCTTGGAGGCCCACACGACGGCTTAGCCCACACGAAGCATGACCAAATTAACAAGCTAAAGCGTGACAAAGCTTAAGCATGACCAAAAGGCAAAAGACGAAGCGTGACCAAAAGACAAAGCGTGACCAAAAGACGAAGCGTGACAAAGCTTAAGCAAATGACCAAGCTTAAGCCCACCCATCGTCCGCGTGGACGCGGACGATTGGGGGGCTCAAGGTGTTACCTGGGACGGATGAAGCCGTTGATCGTCGCGGATTGGGAGGCCACGGACGAAGCTGTTGATTGGGAGGCCACGGACGAAGCCGTTGATCGTCGTGGATGCTGCAGGAGTTACGAACGAAGCGAGAGCTGCACGAGTTACGGACAGTCGCACAGGATACGAAGCCGTTGTGGGGCACCGTCGTGAGCTACAGGAGCGAGAGCTACAGGAGCTACAGGAGTTACAGGAACGAAGCGAGAGCTACAGGAGCTACAGGAACGAAGCGAGAGCTACAGGAGCTATAGGAACGAAGCGAGAGCTACAGGAGCTGCAGGAGTTGCACAGTTGCGCAGGATATGAAGCCGTTGTGGGGCACCGTCGTGAGAGAGAGACGGAGAGAGGGAGAGAAGGGAGAAGGGAGAAAGAGAAGGGAGAAAGAGAAGAGAAAGAGAAGGGAGAAAGAACGGAGAAAGAGAAAGAGAAAGAGAAGGGAGAAGGGAGAAAGAGAGAAGGGAGAGAGAGAGAAAGAGAAGGGAGAAAGAGAAGGGAGAAGGGAGAGAGGGAGAAAGAGAAGGGAGAGAGGGAGAAAGAGAGAAGGGAGAGAGAGAGAAAGAGAAGGGAGAAAGAGAGAAGGGAGAGAGAGAGAGGGAGAGGAGAGAGAGTGAGAGCAAAGAGAGGAGAGAGTTGAGAAAGAGAGGAGAGAGTTGAGGAGAGACTTAATAACCCTAATAAAGAAGTTAGCCATTGATTGCATAATTAGGTAACTAGTTGGCTGTTAACTAATTAAATAATTAATACAACATAAATAAATTATGAGTGCATAAAGGTGAAGGATGGTGGGTGGTTGAGTCGTAAATTTTTCTATTGATTTCTCTCCACTTGTAGTGACGGTGAACTGTTGTCTTCTCTTCATCAAATACACACTGTGAGCTATATTCAGAGTTTTCTTCTCTTCATCAAATACTAACCCACCAGAGGGCACAACATGTCGAGTTTTGCTATTTTGACATGGAGACTAGCCAGTGATTGCTTAGAGCACAAGGTTTCATTAAGAAATGGGGAGATTCTTTTGAGTGAGTACTACCTACAGAATCTATTGCCTCCAACACAAAAATTCTAGGGGTTGCAAGCCGTCATAGAGAATGATGGTGGAGCAAACAATGTCACTGTGTCTCCAAGATGGGATCATGAAGGGCATGCGCACTATCTGATTGATAGTACATTATCAGCCACGTACTCTATTAGGCACTCAAGTAACTATGTGTGCATCTCTAACAGTATTGAGTCAATAGAAGATGAGATTGACAACTACATTGATTGTACTCCAGGTTGTAGCAAATCAACTCCAGTGTGTCTTGACGTACACTCAGATAACAAGAAGGATGTTGATGACACAAATGTCGGGGAGGACCTATGTGTGGGCAGCCAAAGCGAGGACTTATCTTCCTATGATAACTCGATTGCAGCCTTCATTGAGGAGAAAGCTAGAACGGGTAGATTGAAAAAATTACTAGCGCTCTGTGGACCTCCACGAAGGGTGGATGAGCTCCCAATCGAGTATAATGGCACAATTGCTTTTGAGCTTCCAGCCACAGATAGCAAGAAACGAATGATGGGTATGGAACAAAAATATGATGGTCACCTGTGGTCGCGGCCCTCACAGACAAATATGGCAATTGAGTGCACTGTGCGCTTGAGCTATTGTCTTGGAAGTCTTCAATGTCTTAGGATCACTTGTCCTTACTACATAACAGAGGGAAAATACAATGATGTTTTTTTCCATGGTCACTTGGATAGAACCGTGAGCATGGGTTATCCTACAAGTGAGGGAAACTCCAAGATAACATGTCACTATTGTCTTAATGTTGCTACTTGTGTAGCCATTTGCAAATGCATGATCTATTATGTGTTGCCACTGGATCCTACAATGACACGTTTGGTGATCCATGTTGGGGAGCATGCTCACAGTGTTCAACATGGCACTAAGAGGGCAACCCTTGACAAGGTGCGGAGGCTTGTGAGCACGGTCCTAAAGATCGAAAAGGGAGGCCCACGAAAAATACAGATGCTAGTCGCTCGGCAGATGTTGTTTGAATCTTTAACAAAAGAAGACGAGTCGGAGGCGACAGAGGTGGATCTTAATCATTTTCTAGAAGAAATGATGCCACTTGTGCAGAATAAAGGGTAGGCTTGTGCATTATTATTTTCTGCTTACAATGTATGTCCTGCATTTGACATAACCCTCTAATAAACACATAGATTCAAAGGCATTGTTTCACAAGAAAGAGCCAAACAAGGTCAGGTGGTTGGTGATGGGTATGACAACATACTTCTTTTGCAAAAACGTTGTGTCTTCCCATTTTTCCATGAAAGTAGATTTCCAGGACAAGGTGATGCCAAGGAGAAGTGCTACTTGTTTAAAATGTCCACCAAGGGACCAGCATCAGGGGTGGACTTAGTGAATCGTATGAGGCGAATTGGGACTGGAGATTTATGACGTGCATGGGTGCACTTTGATCATACCCATAGGATTGATGGGTGGGCAACTATGTCTTGTTCAGTTTATGATCACGGGTATGTGGCAACATAATGAAAGCTTTTATTGAAATTAAATTGTTGTTGATGAACACTATACTAATGTATCAATCATGAACTAGCATGAGAGCATTGCAGGTAATTGCAATATGTGAATTTAAAGAGGAGGATGAAGAGTCTCAAATCCTGTTTTGGAGAAATTTGAATTCTGTCATGGTTCAATGTGGCCATGATCCACATGACTTTGCTGGATTTATGTCCGATGAGGCAAGTGCGAATTGGATGGCAATAAGGGCTGTGTACAATGGAGGGCCTCATAACATAATGGAAGGGAGGGAGCGTTCTTGTCTTTTTCATTGGGAGCAAAGTTTGCAAAAGCATACCAAGAAATTAGTCACTGTGGATAAACAAATGCACCACATTGAATTGTGTGAAGCATGGAGGCTAGCAATGACAACTCAACTAGCCTCACTTCAGGCCTCTGCTATCCGAGATTGGTGGGCACGAAATGTCAACAAGGAACACATCAAGGCTTTGGATAGGTGGTTGAAATGGTGGGAGCAAAGAATTGCCCACTGGGGAGGAATTGAATCTCATGTAAGTGTGACATTTTTTCCAGCTCATTAAGATTTGTTGCACAATGTAGCAATGGGGAGAGCTACTGATTCTATTTTTGGATTTGACTCCGCAAGCTAACAAAAGTCCTTGGGAACATGCTCAAATTCCAAGCATAAACTTATCAGAAAGTGTCCATGCTAGTTGGTTAGCAGGTGAGGGTGGAAACGAAAGATATCACTTTATGATGCATGTGTTAGTGATGTTTTGAATGCATATATTCAATGTGCAAAGAGGTTGGGCTATACCACAGGGAGGTTTATTGGATCTGGGCCTTCTATGGAGTCTTTGTTGGCTAGTGCCAGCAAAAGGGAATCCCCAAATCCCTCCTCTGTTGCACGGGCGTTGCAAGGTGTTGTAGCTGGAAGTCCTTTGTACGAGGAGCCTATAATGCAAGGTGATAGGGAGACTGTGCAAAGAAAAAAGAAGGGAGGTGGAGCAACTGTAAGTTCTCATAGACCGGGATACGTGATGGAGTCAAGGCAAAGGAAAATCAGGGGCAGGCCGCGGAGTATACAGTTTGACGATGGAAAGATGGAAGAGATATGTATCCAAGAGGATGAGGAGATACCAATCAAGCCCTTTGCAGGTGGAGTAAGTGCACCAAATGCGGAAACGTCAACTCACGTAGAAGAGGTAGAAGTGGCACAGGAGGAGTTGGCTTTACAAAGGACACCACCTAAGTGTGTGAGAAAGTGTTTTGGTATGGAGGGTAGAAAGAATTGCAACAGCAAATTACAGAGTCGGCAAGTGGGGTTAGTCGCACCATGCTTTTGGTCTGAGAGAGCCTATAAGAACAAGGCCATTGCACAATGGATATGGTTCTGTAATCATGATGTCATGCATACAAACGCTGTGCAGAAACAAGTGATAGCATCACCAATTGTTCCATCTTTGTGGCCAGTTGATATAGGAACAAATATATCGAAGGAAGAGTGTAGCAGCCTAAGACAGGCTGGTTCCAAGTTTGTCTGCTTTAGCTTTACAGCACCACCAAGGAACGAGAAGAGCAAACCTCCTATTTCTATAGAATGTGGTTCAAGCGGGAGAAGACGCAAGTGGAGACATGGAATTTCCAAAGATGCACAAAAGAGAATAGAGGTAGCTGGTTGCATGGTTGTGACATTCTTGGAGGAGGTAGTGCAACTTGAGAGACAACATTCAGTATTTCGAGTCTTGACAGAGAGTTGTTATGATGTGCACATCAAAGAAGAGCCTAGGTGCACTTGTCCTGATTTTCAAAAAAGAGAATCTACCCAAAAGGCATTTCTTGCTTGCAAACATATGTATTATGTGTACATGCACATACTTGGCCTTCAACCCAAGGAGCACATGGTCATACATCAGCCTGCACTAACCCCCACAGACCTTGCCTTTGTGTTAGGGCAAACACGTAAGATATGCCTTGTTATGTAGGAAGCCCAACATAAGCATGGCTCATTCATTGTTCTGGAGGACTCATCATCATGCACTTCATTAGGGTGTGACATGTCCTTTTTGTTACATGAAGATCTTGGAACCTTTCTAGATATTGTACTCCTTTTGGGTAATGCAAAACTTTGGAATGTTATTATTTGTTGTGATTATTCAACACCATTGCTTCCTTTATTGTGAATGGGTTAGTAATGCATGATGCGCAATATATTTTTGACATGTCATTTGTAGAAAGCATCCAAGGTTGTTTCAAAAAGCTCTAAAAATCAATTTCAATTGCAAAAGCACGAAATCAAAAGCTTGCAAAAATAACACACCCCCCATTAAATGAGTGGTAGAGACTACAAAACTTAACAATACCATTCTTCACAAGGAGATCTTGGTAGAGGACTCCACAAGAATGTGTTGAGTTGGTACAAACATATGGCCTTTCAAACTCTCTTTTTGTGGCATTTCCATGTCTACATCGAGTCATTAGAGAGGAGCTTGCCCCATTTATTTTTTATTTTAGCAACAAACTTTAGGTTTGGGCAATGGAAACACAACATTTTCTTCATTGTAGAAACCTTGTATTATTCATGGTGTTTTAAAGGGCAACAAGTTATCTTGTTTCATAACAATAATGATTTAGGGTTGCATGAATTCAAGTACAAGGCTTAGAGAAGAAGAAGCTTGAGAGAGCACAACTCAAAATGTATTGAGAGGTATCAACAATCTAGATTTACAAGACTAAGTATATCCTAAAATTGAACAGGCATATATACAAGATCAGAGGAAAATACATCCTAAAGTGGGAAAAAAGATGCCATGGTAGTTCTAAGTGTGTTCACGCACATCATTACCAAAATATGGTAACAAATCCCCCTTGGGAGTGATGTAGTGAACACTGAGTTGGCACTCATGTACAAGAAAGATACATGGACTTTGAGAGTATCAACATGATAGTAGAGCATTTCAACTCATCTAAGTCCTCCCATATATCTAAATCCATGTCCTTATTGTTGGTTGTTGGCATTACATGTTTTTTTTGGATCAATACATTATAGATTTGATATTTCTAGTATGAAAACTTTATTTCATCTTTTCATCAAGCTTTTCAATAGTAAACAATGCATTCTTTAAAGTTGATCGAGAAGTTGCAATGATAACAATATGTCTTGCATAACAAAGAAAGCAAGGTATGCCCAACTATAAGCTCAAAAGAGACTATGTGACTACAAACTAAGTGTTCCAAAAAGCTTTCAATGCCAAGGTGTGCCCAATTGCAAGCTCAAAATAGACCATATGACTACAAGATGATGCTCCAAAAAGCCAAACAATGGCTAAAATAGCATCAATATCCAAAAATTGATATAAATGCATACCAAACAACCAAGATACACTCAATTGCAAGATCAAAAAATTGCAAAGCCAAGTGCTCATCTTAACAACAAAGGGAACACCATAACATCCTAAGAATCTTTAGCACATACCAATATTTTTGCAATTCTTTTTGGAATTTCTCAACTATTAATTTGAGGTCAAACAACCTCCAAAACACACGTATCTTGTTTTTCTAGTGTGAAACCAATTCTAGCTCAATTGAACTTAATTTGAAGTTTACAAAAAAAAAGTGATAAAATATATGCCATGTAGCTTTTGAAACATGGAAAAGCATGGAAAAGTAATATGACTAGCCCAATCACCAAAATGCATTAATATAGGTTGTTTTCATCTCTTCGTGCATTTGAATGAGGAGTGTAGTCCATATGCATCGTGATCTCATCAAATCACCAACTCTCTCTCTCTCTCTCTCTCTCTCTCTCTCTCTCTCTCTCTCTCTCTCTCTCTCTCTCTCTCTCTCTCTCTCTCTCTCTCTCTCTCTCTCTCTCTCTCTCTCTCTGATTCTCTATTACAAATTTTAGCAGGCCCCTTACTAAAGGCCCTATTTAAACCCCTTGCTTAAGCCCTATGATTTTGGCAAGCAACCCTGTGCTTCCAAATGATAAGCTACCCCCTTACTTGAGCAGGCCATGTGCTACATCAAAGATATGTACCAAAACCTCTTATTAAGTATTCAAAACCAAGTTGTTTTGATTAAATTCCATCCACCAATGGTTTCCCAAATGCAACCAAATCAAGCAATGAAAGCCCTCAAATCAAGCCTCAATTGGAATCTCAAGCCAAAACATGTATTTGAATTAGATGTAGAACTTAGTAATGAGAGTAGTACCTCTTTCAAGATGTCAATAATAAGTATGAATGTTACAAAAGAATCTCAAATTTGCAATCTTCACAGTGAAGCTTCACTCTTCGCATTCATGCTCCAAGCACGAGCTTCCTCAAATGTTGCTTTGATATCAATTGAGAGGGAAGCAATTGTGGGATGTGATGTAGAAGCTATGGAATGCAAGAGGAAGTTTAGTGGAGACAAGGAATGGTGTCACCCTTATTCTTTGTAATCTTCACTTAAATATATGACTATATAAGTTGTACTTATTATACTAGGTATGGCCACCTAGCTATTGAACATTGGCCTTTACCCTAACAATGTGTACTTATACAAGAGATGCCCACCTAGCTAATAAACACAATGGGTACGAATTTATTTTATTAAGGCAAACTATTATTTAGAGTTGAGTTGATCTAGATACTAGGAAAGGGAAGACCATTCAAATAAAGAATCATAAAGTGGATGCAATATTCTATTTTGGGCACACAAGTTCTTGGAATACACTAAATATATGCATGAGGGGGGTGCTCACTCATGCATAGAGAGAAGATTGTACCCAATGGTTGAGCCATCTCTCTTTCTTTATTAATTTCTATTGTGTTCATCTCAATTGCTTTGTGTGCTATTAAATTTTGGTTAAATTACTGTTAGTTTATGGTGTAAGATTCAAAATCTTTGTAGTCTCATTGTTAGCATGCAAGGTCTATGCCTTGGTTTATTCCTTAGTCATAAGCCACATATCATTGCAGATGGTAAGGCCTAGGTATTTGCTAGTCATGAAATTGGATCCTTCTACTACAGCCTGCTTTGATACCAGTGTCATGCATGCATGCATAACTTGCCTTCATACATAGCCCCCCATAGTCTCCCTTGAATACAAAAAGCTAGAAAAGCTCTATCAACCTCCTAGGGACTCAAGCGAATAGCCTATTTTAGAATCATGTTGATATCTTTAGGTAGACCTATGGATTCTATATTTAGGTTGACCTTAGTGAGAACATTCACATTAATTGTTTAACCCTTTGGTTAGTACGCCCTTGTGCTCATCTCTTGGCATTCCATCCCTAATGTAAATTATCCCTTAACCCCATCAATGCCTTAGCATGATGGAGGCATGATGACATGTTGCATGTTATAAGCTTTACAGTCGAGCTATCATATGAACCATGTCCAGTCAAGATAGTTTTCTCGATACCTCCATGAAGTTCTAGAATTATTGGACACCAATGGCCTTGAGAGTGTCATACAAGTCAAGGTTTCCCCATTTCCTTATGCTTGCTATATTTGGAAGTCTTATGGCCACTTTACCAACATTTGTCCTATTAAAAACACAAACATTGTTGAAAACACTCATGTTGGATGTTGAAAACGCCCTTCAGGGATGATGCTGAAGCTAATATAAATAAAGAGTCAATGTAACAGTCATAGTGTAATGGCCCCATACAATAAAATTGGAAGTTATAATGTATTGAGCATAGTGGTTTAGGTGGCATTGCATATTTCACATTGATTGCAAGCCTTAGTAAGGGCTTGGGCAAGGATTCATCAAAGTCTATTCAAAATGCAAAAAAACACCCTCCTAAAGGGCAATGAGAATATCAATCGTGATGCTCCTCATAAGGTTTAAACACAAAGGAGTAGCAAGAAAAAGGGATCCATCACTCAAGAAGCTAGCCAAGAAGCCCCTACTAGAGGGACACATCCATGCATGTTTGGATGGAGATGAAGATCATGATTTGGAGCTCCATGGCTAATAAGCTTACACAAAAAGCAAAGATTTTAATGTGGAATGTTCAAGGCCTCTAGAGTGGAGAAGCCGAAAGTAGTATGTTATGGATTGGTGAAGATACACATGCTAGAGATCATTGCCTTATAGGAGTATAAAATGGGACCTAGCTCATTATGATTATTTTTCTAGAAGCCAAGATTTGGAGAAAGGGGTACCATCATTTTCACTAAATTGAAGCTCAAATATAAAAGCCCATGAAACCTAGTCTAATGACAAAGGATTCACAATCACAATTAAGCTCAAATGGGATGGCAATGATATGATAGTAATATTTATGTACACCTCCAACTCCTTTAGCAAAAGGGTGGTATTGTGGTTAGTTAGAATAAAAAGTTGGTTTAGGTCAAATGTTTATGATTTGGCATTGGAACATGACTAATCATAAAGTTGGTTTAGGTCACACTTTTGTGGATTAGTATTGGAATGTGATTGATTAAGAAAGTGATAAATCTCATCGATGTGATCACATGATTAAGTAGTAGAGAAAATCGTGGGATTCGATCATCTTGAGACATCATCCTGGGATGTTGCCTTGCTAGGAGATGATGATTCCCAACTTGTACTTTTAGCATAATAGGCATAATAAGCCTACCTAGAGAGCAATGAGACTGGACAAGATGTATGCATATGGATGGAGGTGCTTGGTGGCTTATATCTGAGAAGGTTTATAGGGCACTTTTAGATGTGCTAAACTCGAATCATTGCCTATTTTTTCTCTATTTTGCAATCTCATTGGTGTGGCACCAAATAGAGAGTCCCTTTCCTCGCAAACTCAATACATCTTTTTTCATGAAAGGCCTACTAAGAGGAGGATATTGACTTTGCAAGAGGCAAAGGTAATATGCTTACTTCATTGGTATTAATACTAATGAAGGTCTTGCTTCAGCCACTCAAAATCTTGACAATTTCTTACCCATTCAAAAATAAAGCAAAGTTGATGTTGCTAGGGTGCAAATACGTGCAAACAGGTAGGTTAAGCAAGAAGCTCCCAATCAAATCTTTCTCAATGCTTTTGAATTCAAACCTAATAAGGATAACATTGTGTGTATCATTGATGGAGAAGATGTGTACTTTGAAGATTGTGCCATAGTGGGGGTTTTTGATTATTACATGTTAGGCATGGTGGGCATTACATTGGCCAAGAATGACCAAATGGATACCAAAGTTGATAATCTTGTTGCATACATTTCTTTCCATATGCCTCTAGAAAATATATTTCTATTATGTAGGCCTTTTTTTGAATATGAATTAGAGCTCATTGCTAAAAAAAGGAAGAGAAGAAAGCATTTGGATTAGGGTATACTTACTCTTGTAAATCTTCATTATTGATATCTCTCAATATACTTTGAGTTGTGATCTCTTGAGCTTCTTCTTCTCCAAGCTATGCACTTGCATTTGTGTAATTCGACAATTGATATCAAAGTGGGCTTCACCTCTTAGGTAAAGTTGTCAACACCCTCCACTCAATTTCCTCATGTTGGGATGATATTTTTTGAGTACTCATAGTTGAAAAATACTATGGTAAGCCTATAAGGGCTTGGCATTGTCAAATCTTTTATTTGGGTTTGTCTCAACCTCCATTTCCACTAGTGCTAATATTGTGCATGCTATTTCATATTTTTTTGCAAATTTTTTGACAATAATCAATTGTGCAATTAAGAGCCCTTAAAGTCTCTTTATAATATGCTACACAACACATGTTGTTTTGTGTATATTTTCCTCTATATAAGTACCTTTTGCATCAAGTACAATCAATGGCCATGTTTGGAAATAAATATGTATTTTCTATGTTGGTTTATTGAATAACAACTATTCATGCATTGGTTGCAAAGGGATTTTGGAACATTGTACATGGAATTGAAAGATGTCCTAGTAGTGTTTTAGAAGTTATAAATTCAGATGGTTTCAATTTCAACTTCTACAAGCAATGGGATAGTCATTTTTCATGCGTACAACATCTATGTCATACCCACTAGCATTAATTCCAACTAAGAAGAAAGCTTGGTTATGATGTATCAAAAGATTTTTGTTAGCTAGCCCCCCCTTGGAAATCCATGTTCTTATGTAGAAGGATTATTGAAGGGAGGGCTATGAATGAGAAAATCCATACAAATTTATAATAAAGCCCAACTAAAATGAACAAGCTTCATGAACATTTGTTGGAGTAGCCATTCATTTGCAATGCGAACTTTCTTTGGCTCAACTTGATTCCCTCGATTGAAATCATATGACCAAGGTATTCTATTTGAGTATGAAAGAAAGAACCCTTAGTAGGATTAGCATACATGCAATCATGATGCAATAAATCAAAAAACAATATCAAGATGTTCTTTATGCTCAGTTTTTGATTTACTAAAAACTAGAATGCCATTACAAAAATACAATCATAAAATGCTAGTAGTTAAGAAAAATATTACTAATGAGCTTTGTAAAAGTAGTAGGTGCATTCATAAGACCAAAGGACATCACAAAAAATTCATAATATCCAACTTGTATTCCAAATGCAATCTTAATAATGTCAATAGAATCCATTCTTATTTAATAATAATCAGACTTAAGGTCAATCTTAGTGAAAATTTTGGCTCCTTTAAGTTCATCCAATGGATCGTCTACTCATGGAATTTAGTATCTACTTTTAATAGTTGCTTTATTCAATGTGCAATAGTCAATACATATGTGATATCAATTGTTTTTCTTTTCCATTTAAAGCACAATCATGCTTGTGTGATAATCAATGTTATCTACCCTATCAGATGATTCTAGTAGTGCTTCATGCCATGAATGACAGAAATCTGTTTCCTTTGATGATGATTTGACTTCAGATGATGAACATGAAACTACTCCAACAAGACCTAGTCATTCGGATGAATCTATCTCATAGATGCAAACAATTAATGCTCATCATATGTCATCCTTTTCCTCCAAAGGAAAAGAAAAATTATTTTCTGCTCCTTCCACATCTAAAGCCCAAAAATCTAAAAGACATGAGCACCCCAAAGATTCTTCGTTGTCTGATGAAGATAATACGCACAATGCTTCTTCCTCTTTAGAAACAGAAACTTCTTCTTCGAAAAACAAGAAGAAACAAAATGAAAAGTTAAAAGCTGAACTATTCTCCAATCCACATGACTTCCCAAGACATGGGACTCTCAATAGAGATACTCTCAAGAAGACTAATCTATTCATTCCTCACAAATTGGAAAAGATACATAACCCCAGGACTATGCAACAATTTGTTGATGAACTTACAAAGACCACTACTTCTACTTTTGGTGAAATCACTAAAATGGTGAACTGTTTCAAACAATGCAAGTACAACTCCAATCTTTGTGTAAAAGTTTGAAAAAGTCAGTCAGAGCACAGAAACATATCGCTCAAGCCACAACTGAGGTATTGAGAGAACTCACGTCTTCAGAAGGAAATCCCATCAACCCTATCCAGGTGACTTCTTCTAAACGTTATGTGCATGCTCATATTCTGAACCAACTTGAAGGTGGTGGACCTATCCCTACTGTAAGTGTTTGACTCCTCTCATCTAGTAAATTCCAATTTTACCTTGATGCCCTCATTGATATTGGTTCGATCTTAACTCTCGCTCCCTATGAATTTTTTGATCCATCTGTCGTCCAAGAGAGTAGCCCTATTACTGTGGAACTATCAAACAACAAGCAGCTGACTCGGACTAAAATAGTCAAAGCATTTCTCTATTTGGGTGAAATTAAGCTCCCTATTGAGATTCAACTCATGTGCCATATGCCCTATGATCTTTTAATTGGGACTGAGACTATTCAACACCTTACTCCCTATACCTTCTAGAAAGATCATCTTATGTTTTCCTATAAGGATCAAACCTCTCAAGGTCCTCTTTTGGCAAAATTTGGCCGCAATATTTATTCTCTTACTCCCTCTATTCTAGAACAAAAAATACAACAGATTGAAGCTTGGCTCCAATAAGAGATGGTGAAATATCAAAAAGAGATTCAAGAGATAACTGCGCTAAGCTACACAAATTTATGCTTGATGACCCTTTAATGTTTCATGAGAAATGACGAAGCTATGCTATTGAACTCCCACTCAAAGAGAATGTTGTTCCCTCTAAAGCTATTCATAAGGTGTGAAGGAGGAAGATTTGGCTCTTTGCAAAACTGAGATTGAAGACCTCCTCCAAAAGAAATTGATTGAACCAACCACTTCAGAATGGGCATGCCAAGTATTTTATGTAAACAAACATTCTTAACAAAAAAGAGGTAAAAAAAGGCTAGTAATTAACTACAAGCCTTTGAACAAATATCTCATTGGACACAGACATTTGATTCCTCTCAAGGACTTCTTAATCAAGAGGATTAAAAAAGCCAAATTATTTAGTAAGTTTGATCTAAAATTTGGCTTTTGGCAACTATTTATCAAGCCTGTTGATCGGTATGAAACTGCCTTCTATGTACCACATAGTCATTACCAATGGGCTGTTCTTCCCTTTGGTATTAAGACCACTCCAACCTATTTCTAGGGTTGGACAAATACGGTGTTTTCAAACTTTCCATTTTTCTTAGTGTATATAGATGATATTTTAGTGTTTTCTAAAACAATAAAGGAATGCTTAGATCATCTCACTCAGTTCATGCTTGCTGTTGAACAAGCTAGCATGGTGCTCTCCCCTACAAAATCTATTTTTTTTGTAACAAAGGTTGAGTTTTTAGGTCTGAATATCCATCATGGAATGGTAGAACTCCAACAACATGTATTAAAAAATATATTAAGTTTTCTCGACCAACTCCTGAATGTAAAAATGCTTCAACAACTCTTAGGATGCTTGAATTGGATAAATTCCTCTACACCTAACCTAGCTTTATATACTCAAGATCTTTACCCATTGTTGCGAAAGCCACTTTATTTGGAAAGATCTACATACTACTGCTGTGTAGTAGATCAAGGCTATTATCTAGAAATTGCCACCTCTCCATTTACCCTCTAGACATCGCTTGGCAATTTACACTGACGCCTCTAATCTTGTTTGGGGTGCTATCCTATGTGAACATACTTCTCCATCAACTCCACCAACCCAAATTCAACACCTACAAATTTGCCGCTATGCATCATGGTCTTCTCGGCTACCCAAAAGAATTATTCGTCATATCAAAGAGAAATCTTAGCCATCATGAAAGCTATCAAAGCCTTCCGTCTCTTTGTGGAGTTCGAATCTTTCACTATCTACACAGATCTACAACATGTGCGGGGAAACTTGACAAAAAAGGCACCTACAAAAATAGGGAATAAAAGACTTCTTCAATGGTCACTCTTTTTTGATGAGTTGGACATCTACTTTGAACATATACCTAGAAAAGATAATGTCCTTGCAGACTTATTGTCCTATGCTCATCCACCTTGACACCTGGCACTTTACTCTGTATTCTATTGTAATGTATACTATAGACTGTACAATGTAGCCACTATCCTATGTTGGCCATTGGCCTTTTTTGGTGCGCATGCATCGGTCCTGTACAATCTTGTACAAAAGAAAAATTGATACCCACTCAATGCAAGTGGAAGCCAGCTCATACCGCACTTTGCAATCCCTATAAATATGGGTTTGGGGAAAGTCCTCAACATGTTGTTCTACACATTGTGAGTCTGTGAGTATTCAACAATCTACAATATAGAAAACATCCTTTCTCCACTCTCAAGCATTTCTTTGTGTTCCGCAGTCTTCTTCCTGTTTGTATGTGTTCCTTCCGTTGTTTCTATAAAGCTACGTTGCATGACTATATGTATGTATGTATGTATGTATGTATGTATGTATGTCATATGCTCATTGAATCAAAATGGATTACAGAAATATAAGAGAGTAGGATTGAGAGGATGAGGTAGATTTACCTAATCCTAAGGCATTAAGTCTTTGTCCATTTTTGGTTCATGTTCAATATTTTCTTGCACAATTTTTCTATGCCCTCCTCCTTGACATTGAGTACCTCATCTTTCTATCATATCTTAGAATCCTTCTCTTGTAATTCTTAGTTTTATTCCTTGATCTTCTGACACAACTAGAAGATTCCTATAAGTTGTTTGAGTTTCATCTAGTCTTTTCTACATGTTTTATCTTATTGCTATGGCTTCAATCTTATCTCTTTTGAGCTATCACATAATCATTCCAAAGCTTATACCCTACTTGTTGCATTTTTTCCTCTTATAGGTGATTCATGGTTGCTTTTGGACGATTCTTTTGGGTGTGCTCTATTATCCTAACTTGTCATTGCGGTTTTCTTTTCCTTAATGAGCTCATCAATTTGTTCTTTCATGCTCCCCAATTGAGTCATTTACTCATGAATAGTTGATGAATTTGACAATGGTGACTTTTCTGAGACCCCCTCTTTCCCTTTATTTGACTCTCCTTTCTCTGCCCAAATCTGTACTACTTGTTGAGAGATTGATTGGTCCTTTTTGTATAAGATCTCTCAAGGGAAGCGTTAATGGGCCTCTCATGTTCCTTTCAGCTTTGTTTCATTTTGGCTTCTAGTTTTTTCCACTCCTTCCTTGATATTCTTTTTGTAGCTCTTATGATCATTCATTGTTCTTCCATTTCTCTTTCATATGATTCTCCTAAAGATGACAAGCTAAGCTCAATCTCTCCTCTTTGTTTCTTCTTTCTTTTCTTTGGCTGATTTGATAGGATTTGGGTTCTTTGCTTCCTTTCTCTATCTCTTCTCCTTTTCTTGGGTGCTATGCTCTCCTATAGTCTCCTATGGTGATTGCTATTGTTTGGATACAAATATGGATGGTATAATATCATGTAATGGCATACCCATGCTAATTGTGATGATCATGTTAGTGCACCGCTATAGTTGATAATGATTTTGCACACCTCTACTACATGATAGAGTTTCTAATTGGGATCTTTTAAGAGGATTTTATTTGCCTTGGTTAAGGACTCAATTACACATTTTAGCAAGAGGGGATTTAAATCCTTATTAACAATATTCTTGATTATGATATCTTTCAACAACCACTTAGGGACTCTGGTTGGGATTCTAGGTGAAAAGCTGATGGAACGCCTATGCCATGGCTTGAGGGTCCTCATCTATGATGGCTTTTAACAACAGTCCTTCATTGTTTAGGATATTGTCATCACACCTTTTGCAATTGATGGTGTTTTTTGTGACCTAGGATACTTGACTAATTTAGCATTTATACCTAAAGTTTCTTCTATCAATTATGGGATGAGCTCAAAGTTCATTGGCCTCTCTACATATTGACACCTTGTTTTATAGCATAGGAGAACCTCTTGGATTTGGTGTCTGGATGATAGTTTCTAATGAGAGTTGACCATGTGCCATGAAGTGAACATTGGTGTCCATGGCCTAGACATAGTGGGCTATCAATTTCCTTGTAGTTTAATATGTGTTGATAAACCCTGTCAAATTTGTTAGGAGTTAAAACCATATTAGTCCCATTCCTCAGATGCTTACTTGTAGGTCAAAATCCACCCTGTGTTGGTGAACACCGGTTTGTCTTTATTGAGGGGGTCTTAATAGGTGCTTATGTTCTTTCCATATGGAATGCTATTGGGCTGCAAGCATGGCCATATCAACATTAGTTAGACCTAGATCTGTCATAGTGAAAAGTTTGGCGAAAGTACCAAAGGTAGAGTCTAGTTGTAGGAAACATTTGGTTGAACTACTTGGATTTATTAGATCAACTCTTTTGCCATTTTGTAGATAAATTGGCAACACTTGCTTTTCTTTAGATAGCTAGGAGGAAGTGGCTTGCGAGTGTTAACTCTAAAAGGGGGTGCACTAAGTTTATGTGTGCGGGGTGGTGGAGCAGGGTGCAGCTTAGCTAGAAGTTTTGCATGTGGTGGTTGGTTTTTGGCTAAGCTCATAGTTTCTTGTGCCATGGATGTTTTTGGATAGAATGGGAGGGGGTTTCTATGGTTTGCTTAGGTTGATAAACAATGGTGGACCTAGCATTCTTTTGGGCATCAACTATGGTAGTTGGTCTAAATAGGGTCTAGTGGTGTGATGAGTTTTGTAGCTTTGAGAAAGGTGGTGTTAGTGGGTTTAGCTTGCAACTCTTAAGTTATAGGAGTGGCACAAAATTGATGTTGTTGTGGTTCTCATGAGTGAGTGTGGGTGTGGGTCTACTTAGGTTAAGGAAATGGATTTTGAGCATGCAATTGCATTGGTGTGGTTTGGTTGGGAAGCTAGAGGTATGTGCAATCTTGATAATATCCTTACACATGTAAAAGTGCCATGGGAACCCATTAAGGTTGTTCAAGGTCTGCAATGGTCAAGACAATGCTTACTACATGTTTGTTAGAATGATTAGTGGCCATAAAAGTCAAACTTTTTCATGTGAAGTGGGTTGAGGTTCTTGGTAAAGGCAATTGAGCATATGTGCTCATGGGTTGTTGGTTTTCAGCCTACATGATTGGCAGCTTTGGCCTTTTCAATTGTGAGGATGTCGTGTTTGGGTTATGTTTTAGAAGTCTTTTTGGGATGAGCTATACAATTAGTTCCCTAGGGCTATAGGATGAGATGACCCTTGCACCTAGAAATTTCATATGCATACACTTGTCAATGTAGTTGACATGTAGTCTATGATAAATTTAAATGAGCATTGGGATATGATTTCAATTCCAATTCCTTCTCTACTCATTAGAACTAGGAATAGTCTTTGATTCCACTATCAATTGTACTTTACACTTACCCAATTTTGAATAAGGTTGGCCTTTGTAGGGTTGTAACTTTGGATCAATAGGCTACAACATTGATTGGCCTAATTCTAGCCAATAATAGGATGGAGGGTATTGTTGTTAGCACCTTCATCAATGAGCACATCAAGTATGAGATCTTTGGTGGTAGTAAATTTGGAGGTAAGTAAATGGAAGTATAACATCATTCTCCATTTTCTAGGTTATTGATAGTGGTAGCTCAGATTTGAACATTTTGCCCCTTCCTAGAAGGTGTTAACCCCCAAGGCTCCTAGGGCAAATGCGATTGGGAAGCTGGGTTGTGAATTGGGGGATAATAGTGTAGAGTTTGTGCTATCCATTCAACTTTTGAATGCTTTTCATTTGGTGAGGCTTCCTTTCATCAAGATTCCAAGTGGAATGGAGACATTGGTGGATGCAAGGGTTGAGATTACATTGGGTTCTATCTCCTAATAAATGAAATTTGTATGTTAGTATCACTATAATGCATTGCAAGTTTTCAAACAAGTAAAAAATGGACAAAAATATTCTCACCACAAATATTCAAAATATGACATTGAAAAGAAAAAATTGGGTATATTACATTCCTACTCCTTGTAGCAAGTAGTAGATTGCCAAGTGGATATGGTGGAGAGTGGCAAAGGAGTAGGGAGATGTGAAGATCATGTACATAATGAAGGTAGATTACAAAGATTGACATTACACTTAGTTGACAAGTGTATCATAGAGGAAATTGCAGGCCAAGCAAATAAAAAATTGAGTGTGACAAAAGGAAACTCAAGGTGAAGCTAATTGTGTGCGAGAAGCGAGCTTTTTGCGCAAGCATTTGAGTGAGCTTTTCTGGGCAACCTCCATTTCTTGTTCCACATATTCCACTTATTCCTCCTCTTCTCTTGTGCACATATGATGCACCACTACTACCTCCCACTACCACCACCATCTCCACCAACCTCCTCCCCCCTCACACACACACACACACACACACACACACACACACACACACATCTCTCTCTCTCTCTCTCTCTCTCTCTCTCTCTCTCTCTCTCTCTCTCTCTCTCTCTCTCTCTCTCTCTCTCTCTCTGTCTAATTTTCAAGGGTTATCCATCCATTTTTCACAACGCTCTTACTCTTGCAAGGGTCAAGGGTTTGGTCGCATGAGGTTCATTGTCTCTCAGACACTTTTAGTTGTTAATATCAAGATGAAAAGAATATCACATTGTTACTCCCACATGCATATATACATTCATGTACCTCTTACTTTTGTGTGCATGATTTGGTATTACATCATGATATATCACTTTCATTGTGCACACATAAGCAACACTACATCGCGCATGTTTTCGCTACTTTCAATTGAGCATTATTGTGTTAACTTACTACAAGAGGATAGGATATCAAACAATTTATTACACTTACTATAATAATGTGCGATATCTATTGTTTTCCACATTGTTCGAATAGCTAGTATTGGGACAACAATATTACCTCATTCTTACTAATCCATTGTGCACATATATATTCACATGCATGCATGTATCTACACTCCACCCTTCCCTAGATATTTTGCAAGTGCTTTATTTACACATCTTGTAGTATTGCAATTGAGTGAATACTTATACACAATCTTCTTCACTTTCACATTTCTCTCTCTTTCTCCTCTTCTCTCTCATCCTCATTTCATTGCACTTGTAAATAAACACAATCAAATAATTCTAAAAGTACATATTCATCATGCACATCAAATATCAATCAAGTCCTTGGTTATTGCCTCATTACTTTTCATTGTTGTCGTGTATCTCTCTATAGCAGTGTGTAAGGTAACACTCTCCACATCAAGATATGGAAAAACTTGTTGTATCCTTCTATCCATGCCAATGACATGGACCTCATCGATGGTGCCTTCCATTGCGATCTACTCTTTAGTGGTATCATTCAAGGGGCCTACATGGTTTGGTAGTTACAATTCATATTTAACGAAATATTATCATTACAAGGACACAAGAGATGTCTTGGCTATAGTACTTCAAAACATCAAACCTTTTAGGTATGGAGAAACCAAATTAATTGGTGATGATGAGGGCTGATCTTCACTTGGGCTCTCTTCAATGATATTAGATATGCACTTGCTTTTCTATTTTCTTTTTTGGGCAACCACACTACTAGTATCAGTTTCCTATGAACCCGTCATAGTCTCTTTATTAGGAGATAGCAAAGTGCAATATATTCCTAAGAATGCAACTCATTTTACTTAGCATGCCTCTGGATCCTTGTGTCTCTTATGTTTGTTTTTTCCTTGAGTATTTTTGGTACAAACCCTTCTCATTGGAGGGGTATTCACCTTCTAGATAGTCAAGGAAAATAGGTATCTTTGATATACCTCCTTACCCCACTCTTGCTCTATCTGGTAATCCTCATATATGCACTAGTCATCCTGCAGATTTGCCTAGTCCTTGCATTCTCCTGTCAAAGTATATATAGCCCCCTCTCCATTTTCCCGTACTAAATGAACTTGACTTGCAAAGTCACCATTACATTTTTGGAATGGATTAGCAAGATAGCACCACAAACATGCTATTAAAGAAGGATATTGTGAACTCCCTATACAAAAGCCTCCATGTTGCCAACTTGATTGACTTCTGTGATTCTATATCTTCATCTAGCTTGAAATCATGGAAGATGGTATGAAACATTCACTCTTTGTATTTTCACTTTATCTCCTATGTGTATATTGGAAGAAAAAATAGCATTCCACTTGAATGTTATAGTAGTCCTCCCAACTCAAAACCAATCTCTTTTCTCCATCTTACAACATGGCCTAGAAGGTCCCTTGTCTTACCCAACTTTGAAACCGTGCATTTCCATCTACTCCAATCAAAGTTATGTCATTTAATACCAATTTTTTAGACTTATGATACACATAATATAGACAAACAAGTATAACCTATGTTCAAGCATGCCCATCAATGTTGGAATTTTCTTGTAAGAACTCTTCATGGCCTTCAATATCCTTACACTATCTGCCTTGTTTAGCTTTGAGGATGCCAATGTGTATACTCTCTCCTCGTTCAATACACCCCCTGTGTCTTGGATCCCTACTCCAAGCATGAGATAGTTTTGCATTGATAAAAACATTGTTACTCTGGACTAATGTAGTTTGAGTACATATCAATGGGTGGTACAAAGAGGTAGCAACTAAGTGATACCATGTCTCTTTGAGGCTAGGGTCTACAACTCTTAGCAACAAACACTAATTTTTATTGATGAGGTTTTTATTAACACTATAGTATGTCTCGCCCCACTTGGTTCTAAACTCAGAGTCATAGATCTGTGTCCGTTTTAGTTCAATTGGTCGTAGCGCCATATCATACTCGCCCTACACTTAGCAATTTAGGAGAACGTCATTGTATTGGAAAAAAATACATCAAGAAAAACATTGTTAAGTTAGCTTGAAGAACAACCTACCTTCCACATGACGCGGGCAAGTGCAATCAATGGTGGCTTGTACCGTGTGGGAATGGGTGCTAGATTTTTGCGCGCTTGCACCTATGCCTTTTTCCTCATCATTTAACTTGTCAAAATAGTTGCATGGTCAGCCTGCCCTAGTATCCTTGCTTCGGAAACAAGGTCTCGATACAAGGTATGGACAACCCCCTTTTGTGCCATCCTGTATACATTTTATATTAGGGTCTCATTCATATTTCATCATCCATGTGACCTTTAGTGCACAAAGGCAATTTGATCATATGAGAATATATAGTTGACAAAATCTCCCCCTTTGTCACACTTGTCACACTTGTCACTTTCACAAGGCGACAATCAACCCACACACGTTACCTCTCGTTATCTAGAAAGGCTAATGCAAACAATCAATTATGTTAACAATGATGTAAGAAAAAAACACATTGCAAAATGTTAAGGTCCTACAGTTTAGGGCCATTCACATGTGTGTATCTAATTTGTCCATGCTATGAGCCGATGGTTACCATCCCAAACATAAAACATGCAATTTGACAAAAAGGCCCAATTGGGGTGGTTACTATCCCAACTAATTTCTACCTCAAAGTCCTCATGCTTCTTTAGCCAATTGGGGTCCCACTCATTTCTAATCGTATCATCAACCTCCTTGCACTGGTGCCTTGGAGTTTTTAATTATACTATGAATATACCCATCCCTCTAACGTACCCATTGCTGAAAAAGGTTTTTGAGAGTTGCTTGTACCTTGATGTGACTTGTCTAATTGTAGGCTTGGAAACCAAACAACATAATGGGATGGGTGGCAAAGGGGTGAATGTTCGCATCTGAGTGAGACGACGATGTCCACCTCAACATAAAGAAATAAAAACCATAATCTAAATCATGCTACCATCTCTTACAAGCACTCACCATCAATGTTTCCAACAAGTCTTCGATGCATGCTTATACAATACGTTTATCACAAGTGATTATGAGAGTGGTCTTGCCAGTCGTTTTTATGGCCTTTGTCATGCTCTCCTTTTCAGTTCTTTGTGTTCACTTCTTCTTGCTTTGCATGTGGCCATGCCCCAACTGCACACTAAAGGACTCGATGCTTTGATGGTTGTCACTTTCCTCGTCAATTAGTACCACTTTTCGATGCTACAAGTTTTCTCTTGCCCTTCCTTGTCTGCATCATCGAAGCGTGCCCACCTTCTCTTGATGTCACTCCTTCCCCACATGCAATTGCAATTGCTACCTGTAGCTTGACATAAGTCAATGATTGCATTTGTGTTGCTCTCTCCCTTGCTCTTGGAGGGTGACTCCCCCCTTGTGATTACATATTGTTGGTGACAACAACCAGCCTTGCTCTAGGTCATGGAGGCAAGTCAGAGTCCTCGGGAGACTAGTCCAATCATTGCTCTTTTTCCTGTAAACAATGATCCAAAATAGGGTGAGAGGGGGAGATAAAGTGACGATAACAAGAGAGGGGATGCTTACGGTCTATTCCATTTGCCATTGCACAATTGCATTTTCCTCAACATCAATCTCAATATTGCCTTTGCCACGGGTCTTCATACCTCTCTAATGCACAACAATGAAAAGAACTCCCACTCATTCAGGGAGCAAGCTCAATGAGGGGAACAATCGTCAGATTAAACCTTCTGCTATTCTTTCATTACCCTCGAAAAGGGTGACACGATCTTGTCTTTTGAAATTTGATCTGGCCATGATGGAAGGGCTTAGGGTTACTTCTTGCAAATATATTGCTTCCTTGATTTTGTGCCATCAAAAACCAATTGTGTGTGAGAGAGGGGGGAGATGGGGATGGATGAGAGAGAGAGAGAGAGAGAGAGAGAGAGAGAGAGAGAGAGAGAGAGAGAGAGAGAGAGAGAGAGAGAGAGAGAGAGAGAGAGAGAGAGAGAGAGAGAGAGAGAGAGAGAGAGAGAGAGAGAGAGAGAGAGAGAGAGAGAGAGAGAGAGAGAGAGAGAGAGAGAGAGAGAGGTGGGGATAGATTGAGAGAGAGAGAGTAAGTGAGTGAGAGGTGGAGAGAGAGGGGAAAAGCCTAGGATAGAAAGGTGAGGGAGAGTGTGTGTGACTATGTGAGAGAGAGAGATGCTGAGAGAGAGAGGGAGAGGGAGAAATAATATTATAGCAAGATTCCAAGTGCAAAAAATTTTAGCTTACGTTTTTCGCTTCAAGTCTAGCTCATTTGATTAGCTAGCTTTCATTGGCTCCTTTGATGTTGATTTTGCTTCCCTTTGACCAATTGCTCTAGCTTTGTTTTTGTAGCCTTTACCATTTGGGGTTAACAAGTAGAACTTTGCATACCACTTGCAATTATTGCAAATCCTTCCCCTATGCTCTTGGCATTTTGATGGCAAGTCATTGCCACCACAATGGATGCAATGGAAAATGGGTTTACAACACTCCTAGGTTTGAGGCATTCATTAATAAGCCTCCTAACTTTTTAATCAAAACAGACTTTCTTTCCTTGCCTAGGTAATAAGATATTGTATCTATGTACTAGAACATTGATAAAACTCTTATTGCTTTAAGATCTTATGCTTCTATGGTTCAAGCTCCTCTCATATAATTCATTGTCCACTAGCTTTGAATCAATAATGCCCTTTACACTCAATTTCATGAATTCAATGTATAGTCTAATCCACAATTCCCTCTCATATAATTCATTGTTCTCTAGCTTTGAATCAGCAATAGACTCACTAAATCCTTACTTTGTCATTATAATCTAATCCACAAAAAGAGTTCTGATGGATTCAAGCAGTGTTCTCTTGAAGCTCTCAAGATGCCTCTTTGATTTGATCACTTGCATTGCCACCAAGGAGAGGAGAAAAGGAAGAGGAAGAAGAAATGGATGCAAGAATATATAAGAAGCTTCTTCTTGCTAGACCCCCCAACCACTATCTCTCTCTCTCTCTCTACTTGAATTTCTCACTCTCTTTATTTCAAGATGTAGCTTTGGCTATATGGTAGAAGAGAAGAAGAAAAAGAAGAATGGAGTACAAGCTTCTCCTTTCCAACCCCAAACTCTCTCCCTTGCACATATACACACTCTCTCAAGATTTGGCTTTGGTGGAAACAAGAAGAGAGAATATGAAATAAAGAGCTCAAGCTTTTACATACAAGAGTAGAGGTTTTATTCATTTTACACATTATATACATTAGGTTTTTAGGGCAGGTGGCCACAACCCTTGTCCACTCTCAAGTTTAGTCATCTACTATATTACTTACCCTTTGGCCTTCCCAATTTCCCATAGTAGATTAGTGTGGTGGTATGGAATTCACTTGAAATTCTAGGTAATCATTGAAGATGAATACCACCTAGGATATAGAATGGAGAAGCAATAAGGAAAAGATGGAGCTTTTGAAGAGACAAAGTGGTGTGGGATGTTGTAGTTGATGGTTCCTTTGGGTCCTCGAAAGTGTACATGTAATACAAATTTTGTGCTCTCTCCTTGGGTTGTGCCTAACTAGTCCTACAAGGTGGAGGATGATATGTGCATTTGGGAGATGGGTATGAAGCTCTTAGAGATATATCCCATACTTGAGGACCCAATCAATGGAAGGGATGGTTGCAACATGGTGAGATTCAAGGTGACAAGTCTGCAAAGCAAGCTTAGGTGTCTGTCCCTCAATGTGCAATGAATTTTGTTTCTAACATCATCTCTATTTGGAAGAATGTAAAACATAAATGGGATACTTTTAGTCTTGATAGTCATTAGAATCTTGCACTTTCCAAGAAAGGATTATGGTGATTTTGCATATGGACCGATTGTTGCAATGGTTGGCACAAGTTCAGATTTTGCAACTTGTAACCATGCATTATAGGCGAGTAAATTAAAATTGAACCCCTCATCTATGATAGCATTTGAACTTTGTTCTCTTTTTGTGATTAGGTTGACCCTAGTTCTCACCTTTGGTATTGGCTCTGTCTTTCATGGCATGTTTATGACTTTCTAGAAATATTAGCATTATAGACTCAACTAGAGGATGTCTTATGTTTAGGGAAATATAGGTGTATAATTCCACATTGAAGGAACCTTGGTTCTATATTTTATTTCTCATTCTATTCCTACTTCTCAAGACATCCAAATGAGATGTGTGTGGGTCAATAGCAATGCCAATAGAATGCTAATAGATGATTTCTTCCCTAGTTTGTATTATTCCTTGGTCTTTTCCATGTTGAAGGATCATCACTAGAACTACTTGTGGTAGTCCATAAGGAATGCATTACCATCTTTGTCATATGAGACAAAGGATTTTTATAAGCCTATTCATTGAGTGTTTCCTCCACATAGTGGACTAGAACATTGCTTGGTGGGTGTGTGAGAATAGGGTGAAGTCATTGTGGACTCCTTTATGGATTAATATCACCCTTAGGAACCATGGATCATTGATCATAAAAGGGCTAGTGGTGCACCTCTTGTGTACGTAAGCCTCCTTTGGCTTAATAAAAGTTAACTGGATAAGGGTTGGGATAAGGAAACCTTCATGGGGCTTGGTATATGGTTGCATCATGCCTATACCTAGGTTGAGTAGACTCTTAGTTAGGCTTATGTTTGTGCCTTTCAATGATCCTTATTGTTTCTTGTCAGAGGTGTACTACTTCTTGAGTTAGAATAGACTCATTTACTTTCGCTTCTCATTCTATAGAGCGATGATGCATGCATTTTGTATTTTCACTTATTTCTCTCTCTCAAGAATTCATCAACTTAGATTGCCTCTTGAAACACTCAATGTACATGTCAATAAGGATGGGTTTGGAGTTGCAAAGGAGCACAAAATGTTAGTCATCGTGCTCGGGATGTTGGTTATGGTGGTCAACTAGACCAAACATGGTGATCATTTCAATATCTCTAGCAATTCTTGTGTAATTTGCCTTGGGGATATGATGATTCAAGGATATTCAAGGTGTTTTGCAAGATATTCTATGTTTGATTGCACTCAAAATGGGCACTAAAGGTCAACCTAGGAGATGGGCAAGTGATGCAAGTTGTTTAACAAGAATGGTGGTATGTTTATTGCAAGCAAAAGGTCTGACTCAGTACAAGTGGTGATACTAATTGATGGAGTTGATATATGGATCATTCAAGGTGGTATGCATCATTTTCTAGATCAATCATGGTCATACAAACCACCTACTGATTCAATCATGGTAATACAAGTTGATGTCAAATGAGGTCTCTAACGACTCAATCTTGGTGTATTCAATCATGAGAGGGTTTCTAACTATCTAAAATGCTAGTGGATAGAATGAATGATGTATTGTACACACAAGGAGGTAAAGAAGTATCAGACATGGTGGTCAACTATTGTCCAAGGTTCTCAACCCTAATGATCCTAATGGAGTATATGTAGGGTGTTAAGTGTCCTAGATGCCATGTAGGCACTTTTCAAGCAATTGTGGTGCTATTGGCTTTAATTTATTGGGATGGTGATGTATTATGCATAGATGAACATAGAAAGTGATTTCTCACCACTCACGCAATGAAAGAAAGACAAATCCTAGTAGTTAGAGCACTCATGGTGATGTGTAAGAGAAGAGAGAGATAGAAAACAACAGAGTCACAACCCTATCATTTCAAGCAACACGTAGACAAATGATCTACACTATTTCTTCCACATATCAAATCCACAATGCCATGACCTATGCTTCCAATTCCAATCTTTAGTCAAGGTGTCTATTAAGAGGTCTACCTCAAAAGCACGTAAAACACAATATTAATTGATAGTTGATTGTAGTCTCCCTTAGCCTTGGACACCAAGACTTTCCTTAAATGTACAAGGTCTTATGTGACAAGAGAGTGAAATATAATATTTCAAGGAGGACTTAGACTTGAGGCTATCAAACTCTCTAATTTTTGTGGACTTTCTAAATCATGAGAATGTCATTTGAGGTTTCAAGATATTAGGGTGGGTCAAGATCTCAACCCAAGGTGACATCTAGATCGATTAGGGTGGCCCTAGGACTACAGTAGAGGTCATTTGTGCTAGTCAAGGTAATCTAAGTTATATTCATAATGATCAGCACAAGAAGCCATGGTGGTATCCATGTCAATTTTGGTGATGCTATATGGCACTTGAGGTGATGCTATGCACTTTGTAATCGAGATGGGGTCAAGATGATTCACTTATATGGTTTGTAGAGATGATTAGATCAAGTTACTTTGACAATTAACACTCAAGCTAGACACAAGATGCAATAAAGTGATTCAAGGTGATGGTTTTAGGGTTTGGATGTCTAGGAGAGCCAAGTGATTGGGAAATATACTCATGGTGGAGGTGGAGATGGACAAGGTGTTGGTATTTTGACCCAATGGAGGTGGTGTTTGGGCCAATTGTGCTAGTATGAACTACCTTATATGTCAACCATGGGGGTTTTGTGCATCACCTTCTAATAAGGTAAAGGATCACATAATTGAGGTTATTATTCTTAGGGTAATGGCTATGTGTCTCAAAAAGGTCTATGTATGGCTAAGGTGGTGTATCAAACACTTGTGGTGGTGCTATCCTCTAGTCACAATGATGGAAAAACTCTTAATTAGGATCTAGGTTAATTGCGGTAGTCCAAAAGATGATGTCATTAGAGTATGAAGTCAAAAAAATACTCAAGTCAAAGTCCAGTCTATGCAATGGAGGTGGATGAGATGAAGCAAGACATAGCAACATGAGAGAGGCATCCAATTGTGATGATCGAAGTACACAATCACACAATTGTGATAGACATATTGTGAGTACACAAAGGGTCTGTGGTGGTTTGAAAACACACAATTGTGCTAGTAATGATATGAGTTATACCTGTGCTCCCAAATCAATCAGTTTTGGTCATGTAGTCATGATGAAGAAGGAAGTCTTATTTGTACAATTGTGGCATTCATGATGGTAAGAAAGAACAATGTCAACCCTAACATGCATGCAATTGATCCAAGCATACATTATCCAATCCCTTCCTCAGTTCCATCATGTAGAAATCTTCCTAAAAATCAAGAGATGTACTTGTATATATTGTTAACCTTGAAGCTGTGGATGTGGGATAGCCTTGATGTCTCATTGTAGTTGCAAGTTTTTGTGAGTTTATTGCTCCAAGAGAATAACATGATGTTCTTATGATAAAATAACAATGTGTGTAACCTATGGTATACATTAGTTTAAAAATAAATGTGCTTTTTTGAGTTTGCCATAGTCATGGTAATGTCTTGATGCAATCATGGGGGAGCCTTAAAATTTAGTCACTATGGTGCTTTTTTATGCCAATTCTAGTTATGCTTTTTGCACCATTTGTGATGATGATGTTTTTCTCTACATAAGATTGTGGATCGGTTCTTTTTATCTGAGTTTTTAAAGAAGTGAAAGAATATCTAATCTCCTCTAATATCCACTCATTCTCTTCTATCAAACTATTTCCCTTCCAAATTGACCCTTTTAAACTAGTCATATGTGTTTTGGTTAGCTATGACTTCTCAATGGGGAGAGGGATGGCTCCATCCTTCTAAAGCAATGACCGCCTAGTATTCCTACTCAATAATAAGAATACAAATACCCAAAAGAGATTAGATTTTATCTTGATCCTAGTAATGGAAACAAAATTTTGGTGCCTTATGAGCTCAACAATGGGACATTAGTAAATCTCTTATTCTTGAAGGAGCCTTAACCCTCTCAATGGCCCAAGCTACCTCTTAGATAACTAGTTCATATACTCTCTGAACTAACCATGCTCTCTTACTCAATCACATAAGTGTGAAAGGACAATAGAAAGTTCAAATGTATAGTAGAGTTGCTAAAAGTTACCTCTCTCAATGTAGTCCAATCTACTAAGAGGAGCTTTAATGGCCTCACAATCCAATGATGCTCTCTTTGTAGCCCTCATGATCCAAGAGATGACTCACTCTCTCCCTTTATCCACACACACACACACACACACACACACACACACACACACACACACACACACACACACACTCTCTCTCTCTCTCTCTCTCTCTCTCTCTCTCTCTCTCTCTCTCTCTCTCTCTCTCTCTCTCTCTCTCTCTCTCTCTCTCTCTCTCTCTCTCTCTCTCTCTCTCTCTCTCTCTCTCTCTCTCTCTCTCTCTCTCTCTCTCTCTCTCTAGCTATGGTAGAAACAAGAAGGGAAGAAGAAGTAAGAGTTCTCAAGCTTCACACACAAGGATGAGCTCTCTATTCATGTTTATACATTATATAAATAGTTTCTCTTTTGTGGCGGGCATCTTCAACCTTTCTATCCTTTTCTTATCTAATTCCAATGGGGTTGGTTTTTAGACTAGGCCTCTTTGGCTTGCATGTCGATTTTACAATCCATACATGGGATTGTTCTATCTAGCCTGTATTATTTATTCACACAAATTTTTGCACATTTTGCACAAGTTCCTAAAGTTTTCACAAGAGTGATCCCAATTCTTGAATTTTATAAGCAATCTTTGCATACTATGCATATTTTACAAACTCAAAAATATTAGCAAAACAATCTCAATATTGAAAACCGAATAGAAATACAATTCAAAGACATGGCAAGGCCTTAAGTATACTAAAGATTAACCTATTATTTTTATGGGTCTCTCTTGTTCATATTAGTTTCAAAAATTACTATTCATGATAAAGCTATTTATGATAGCTTGTGAAAATGATGCTTTCAATAACTCATATAGTACCCTTGGCCACTTTGTTCACACTTTTGGACTCTAGTAGTTGTTATTTTTTATAAATACTTTTCTTAACAATTACTATTTTTAACAATTCCTAAAATCAATTTAACAATTGAGTTCAGTTGAGTTGTGTCATAGTTCAAGCTTTAAGAATGTGAATAACCATTTGATATATGTTTTTAATGTAGCATAGATACTAAAATCTTTGTAAGGTGGTAAGGGGACTTGTTTATCAATGTATACTAGTTGCCATATTCCTTATCACCCCAAAGAAGCTCTCTGTGTGTGTGTGTGTGTGTGCGTGTGTGTGTGTGCGTGTGTGCGTGCACGCGTGCATGCCATGAAATCTTATAGCATGTCCATAGTGCCTTTAGTCCAACTTATTAGCCCAAACATAGGAGTAGAAATAGAAATCCCTTACAAGTAAAGAACCTGTGCGTGCCATGAAAACTTATAGCATGTCCATAGTGCCTTTAGTCCAACTTATTAGCCCAAACATAGGAGTAGGAATAGAAATCCCTTACAAGTAAAGAACCTTCAAGTTATGTACTTCAATTTGACAAACTCAAAAGATTGTTGGTCTAGAAATGATTTCTTAACTCACCTTCTACTTTCTCCCAAACATGATATAATACCACACAATAATCAATTGTGGGAAGACATAGAAAGTTACAAGCATGGATTGATCGACTTGCCATTTCACAATAGCCTTGTTGTTTTGAGATGGAGTGCCAATTAGTTCATAGTCTAGAGAGGGCTTCTAATCCTTCATCATTCAACAAGGGTTTGGAAGTTAACAATGTATGTGACGGTGACTTCTTGGTGGGCCAGTAGGACATCAAGTTTATTCCCTCTATTTGTTTTTGTTTTTTTTTTGTTATTAATAAAGGTGTTCCTTTGCTCAACGAGCTCAAATGCTTCTATTGTTTTTAGTGATAAACGTAACACATTCAATGTCAACAATTGTTATGAAAATGGCCTTCGAAAACCTTATGTGGACTCTTGATATAGCTAAAAGTCATTGATGTAACTTGGCCTTGCCAGATTGGGACCAAATCATTTCTATTATGACATTTTCTTTTAAAGTTTTTCCCCTAAGTCAAGAAAAGGATATAAATACATACACAACAAAACAAAGAGAAGCACATGATGGAGACCAAACTTCCCCATGATCAAAGGCATGGTCCCATCCTCCATTGTATGTTCTATAATTACAAAGGTGGATTCTTTGCCTTAATTTAACCCCATATTTTCATGTCATGAATGCACATTTCAAACCCTTACAAAAAAGAAAAAACCATCTTCAAAGTTGGTGTTCATAACCTTCACAATAACTTTGTGATTACCTCAATCCCTCTCTTCCAAGGTTGTGAAGTTTTGGCTTTTTCCAAGGGAATATATGTATATATTCAAATCTTTAATACAGTTTCATAAAGTGATTGATATTTTGAAATACAACTTCACAACCACATATCTAGCATGTGTTATAGCTTCCTCTTCATGTGTGAGAATGGATTGTTCAAGTCTTCAAGTCAACTAAAGCATCTTATGTCTAGATATCAACAAGTATGAGTAATTGCAAAATGTCCTTGTGAAGATAAAAGCACACTATCTTTAAAGTAATTGCTTTTTGGGCTTTCTTCTCGGTGTATGCATGTCTTATCATGTCTAAGATACTAATATATATGCACAAAAAGAACTTTTGTATACCTCTATGCATAATACCTAGTTGATATAAACCAATTGATATGCACGATACACAATTCCTATAGACCTTAGGTCACATTGCTTATGAAGTTGAAATTGTTGCCCCATTTAATAATATATTTAACATTCCATTTTCTCCTACATATACACACTACATGTGTGTTGTGTGATCCAAATATCTTTTAGTTTTCTATAGCCACTTCTATACCTCCAATTTCAATCAGTAATTGGTCATATTTGTTGGGGAAGAGAGATCTAAAAAAATTTGTATATATTCATAGAATTTCAATCACACAAGGGTTGAATGTCATTCAAATCATGGAGAGTAAATTATCCTACTCATCATCTCCATAGTGCTTAGGAACCTTCCAATCATCATAATAGTGTAATGAGCTAACTAAAAAACTTGACCAAATTTCCAATCACATAAAGGGTCACATGCCATTCAAATCATGGATAGTCAATTTTTGACCTCGTGAAGTTCCATAGTCCTTTGGAACCTTCCAATCATCATAATAATAGTGTTAAACAACCAATTGAGAAACTTAACCAAAAAGGTAATACCATACACCAAACTAAACCGATTCAATTTTAAAAGCACTTATAATGCAAGCCTTTGAAATCCAACTAAAGCAAAAGCTAATCAAATCCCAATGTCAATTTAATAAAGTGAGTTGTGAACATGATAATTTAAAGTCCACAAAATTACCCACTATTGAATCACCCACTATAGCACACACATGTGCATACCATGTACGCATCATCAAATCTAGTGATCTTATTGAGATATTTCTATCAAAGAGTGAGCCTCTAAGTAATCAAAGAGTGATCTTATTGGATTCTAATATAGTGATCTTATTGAGATTTTTCTATCAAAGAGTGAGTCTCCAAGTAATAAATTATCAAGAAATCAATTATTAAGGCACATAATCTATCAAATGGAACATGCAAGCCTCATTAAAATTTGACAATAATCTATAAGGGTGTATTTCTAATTACTTACTTTAGCACAACGATATATTTAGCCTAGACCTCTAAACTACATTCTGAATTTAAAGAAGAGTATACTTTTCTTAATGGATACTAGAAATTTAATTTTGACTCCATTGATATATTGCTTGATTTAATTACAATTTAAAAATGCCAAAAGGAGTCCATGCAAAACTTTCAATCAGATGGGTTCTTGTTCAAATACTTTCTCATGAACATTCCCATTATAGTTTTGGGTATCTTTCTAGTCAATTATGGTTTTAGGTTGTAAAATCGCAGAATCATCATCTAATAAAGGTAGATTATCAAGACTAGCGAAAGTTTGGACAGATCCTTTGCATAATCTTTACTTGAATAGCATTTGCCAAGAAAAAGCATAATCAATATAGATTACTAGCATGCCTTCCAATAAGTATCATGAGTAAGGACATAATCAACAACATGTATATCTAAAGTCATAGTGATGTCCTAAAGTCCATTACAATAATAAACTCTATTAGGTCAACACAATGCTAAATTCTTAAATCTAGAGAACATACTTTAGCTCTGACTAAAATAAAACCCTTTAAAAATCAAAGTAAAAGTTGATGAATAAAGCTAAACCAAATCACAAATTGTTTGATTTTCACATATAGAAAAGAAATCATTTGAAAGATTGACATTCTAAGTAAATTGTGGCTTCTCAAATGTAATGAGTCAATGCATATGAGTACTTTTTTGCTTTGAGAAAGTGAACCAATGTAGAATTGAGTATTCCTTCTTGAGAAAGTGAACCAATGTAGCTCTAAATATCATAACTATGATAATACTTCAAAAAAAAAAACTTAACAGCATTGACTTATTATAAACTATAGATCCACATTGAATTATACATATTTTAGTTAGATTTAAAAAAACTAAGTCTCGTTTCCATATGAACTATGTAAGTGAAAAAGAGTAAGTCAATATACTTAAATGTAGCTTAATACTCTCAGCTACAAAGGTTAGTAGTCCATAAGTTTGCATATAAGAATCACAATAGTTTGCGCAAGTATGTAATAAGATATCAGTTAACCCTCAGATGAACAAGGTGGAAAATTTGGAAAATCTAAAGCAGAAGACAAGGCCAAGGAAAAAGTGAAACGGAAGACGAAGGCGCACCAAGAAAAATCCGGAAACACAAGAAGTGCAAAAAAGTCCTAAATCAAGGAGAGAGACACACAAGAAAAAGTGCAAGTCAATACTTTTGTAAAAGAGCGCAAGGTCCACCATGATTTATTTTGTAAAAGAGCACCGAGCTCTCACCTGTGCAAGTTGTAAATGGTTAGAGGCACGGGTTGAGCCATGCCAATAGGGAAAGAGGAGGAGAAGGGTTGGAGGAATGGGCCAAGCCACTCGGACCAAAAAGGGGATGATCGCCTAAAGGGCATTAGGATTAGAGTTTTGTATAAAAGGCAAAAAGTGAATGAAGAAGCTCATTCTTGTGTGTGGCCAAAAGTAGCTCTCCTATTATTATTATTATTATTATTATTATTATTCTTGCTTGCTTGCTTGAGCTTGTGCTTGAGAGAGTGTGAGGGAGTGAGTGTGTGAGGGTGAGGGACTGTGGTGGAGAAGCTCTCCATCTTCTCCTCTCTTCTTCTCTTCTCTTCTCTTCTCTTGCTTGTAGCAATGGAGCTTGGAGCATGGAGCATGGAGCTTGAGGATTGAGCTCACTTGAAGCTTGCACTTGGATTGTGGAGCTATTGGAGTGCTCGGAAAAGAGGCAACTTAATCGGGCATGGAGGTAAGCTCACTACACTCATAGAGAGAGATAGCACGTCAGCTATGTGAGAGGTAGCCATTAGTGCTCAACTTGAAACGCTTGAACAATAAGCAGTCAATGGGTCTTGGCAGTTCGCCTCTACATTTTGGTTCCATTGCTGGGACAAACGGATTCAAGCCTTGAGTGCTTGCGTGCTCCGAATAATTGAGCATTGAAGTAGGGTTTTCCTCGAATTGGTGGTTGAGGTAGATAGGTAGGAAGCAAGGGAGTTTGAAGAGGTATTTGATCTCCTTAGCAAGTAAGCTTTTGGTTTTTTGGATTTGGAAAAGTAAGTTGGAGTAGTATAGGTGTTTTCTTTGTGATTTGGATGCATTAGGGTAGGAAAAAACAAAGAAAAAAAAGGAAAACAAGCATTGGGGTTTCTACTATCATAACATGGTAAGAGGGTTTGATTTGTTGCTGATTTGTATTTTGGAGTTTATTTGCTATTCCAAGTATATACAATCCTTCATTAGGGTCTATTCTTACATTCTGGAAGTTTGTGTGACCCCATATATCCAAAATCATTAGAATCAAGTTAATTTTTGTCATCCCTAAAACTCATCAATAGGAGTCAGACACTGTTATCAGAGTCGTGACTCCCAGAATCGGACTCGGACCGATCCGCCGACTCCTAGAATCGGACACCCACAGTCGAACCCCAACCTTAGTCGACCGTCGGCCATCTAGTCGGACCAATCAGACTAGGACCAGTAGTCGGGGACCAGTCAACGGACCAAGACTAGTTGGGCAGTTGGCAAACCCGGACCCATGACCAATCAATCGGACTAGTCGACCAGGCCTAGTTAGTCAAAATCGGACCACCTTGGGTCTAGTCCGACAACCCCAAGACCACCTTGGTTTGCCCGATCAGATTCCCATCCAATCGGACATACCCAATAGAACTCGAACCACAACCAAAATCGGACTATCCGATTCTGATAATCGGACCTCTAAGAATCAGTCAAAAAACTGTCAAAACTGAACAAGTGAATAGAATACAAATTTGACACATTTAACCTCCCTAGAAACCAATTCAAAGACCAAATAGAGTCGAAAGTACACTAGGCTAAAATCTAGAGCAAGTAGTTCAAAACTTGGCCACAAACGGTCCTTCAAATTGCATATGGTATTTAGCGTAATGGCCCAGCGGGCCGAGGGGGACTACCCCCCTCCCTTGGGACCCTGCAACAAAGGGGGCTTTGCCCTCTACACCTCCCTTGAGTAGGCTGGAGAGAAAATGCGCACCATGACAGGTCCTCCAAATTAGATCTTAGTGTACTAATGGCTTTGCACAAGCATAGATTCTCACTTGCAAAACATCAACCAAAAGCCCATACCTGAACAAAGACAACCACAGATCCTAGAACCTCAATGGGCCAATCTAGCCAACAAGGGCAAAAAGGCCATACCACAAAAACATGTATATGTTGCATTCGAACTCCATCTAGTCAAAGCGGAATGCAACAACATCAAGCTATAACTACAAGGATGACTAGGCATGATAACCCTAATGATAGATGCACCTTGAATGACACCATGTAGACGACCCAAGACATTTGTAGAGAATCCACATCTGGTTGTGCAGTTGTGGACTCAAAGGCATGTATCAGAAGGCTTGAACTTATAAGCCAAGATGTGGAAGATGAAAACATAGTACTGCCTGTTATCTTAGCGTCAAACTCGCCGCAAAAAGAGAGCACAATGTCGATGCTCTCATTGATGAAGGAGATAATTTTAATATCTTGACCTATGAAGCATGGACTCGACTAGGCCAACCAAAGCTCACATCGACTAATGCAACTCTTAATCCTTACGGGGGACACCTACAAGCACTTATAGGGAAGTGCATAATCCTTGTGACTATTGAAACGGAAAGCTTGCCTATCCTATTCCATGTTCCTCCAAATAGTGAAAATTGTGAAAAGAAAACCCTCCTAGAAGACCCTTCAAAAGGGCGATAAAGTGCGAGGCCGATTATGTAGCACAGAGGATATACTTGACACTACCGAGTTGTGAGGATAATCACAACCTTTAGCAAGGGTGACCTCATCAAACCTCAAGGGAAAGACAATGAATATTCATACCATGCAAGGCCAGTTAATGAGAGCAAGGATTTGTTGAAAGAGTTTATACAAGCACATGTTGAACACTGAGAACTCGTGAGCAAGGCCATGCTTGAAATAAGAAGGTTACGAGACAATGCCAATGATAGGCTTTGGACTTACAAATATCATAGAAGACCACAAAAGAAGCCCAAGGCTTATAGACGAAGGTATTAATGGAGAGCCAGCATAACGCTGTGATGGATATCCAAAGTGTTGCTACGTGCTCAGGGGTATTATGTAGGTAACCGATGGAGTTGGGTACCAAAACCCCCTACTAAACCACCTCTGTCAGCTGAAGGCCATATTGTATTAAAAGCAAAGAAGCGCAGGAGGAAATCTAAACGAAAATCCAAGTTTGGAGTCAACAAAATTGGAGTGACTGAGCCCCTCACGATTGAAATCAAGAAACCAAACATGACTATTTGAAAGGTAGATCCTCAGCCTAGCATGCTTAACAAGCAGATGTCATATGTAACTGTTGAGTGTGCACAAAGACCATTAGTGCCCAAGGAGCCTTTGACTTCCCAAGAGGATAATGAACACCACAGGCACAACGCTGCTCATGATAAGGCTGATTGCTCAACAAAGCAAATGGCATAATCGTCTAATAGCCCATGAGAAAATCTTCTAGCCAGTGCCAAGTCCACCTAGAAGTCCCAAATCTCCTACACCCTCTTTCCCTAAACGGACACAGGAAGCACAACAGTAGTCGTCAAGTGCAGCTGCTCAATCCCAATCTCTATCTCCATCTGAGCTTCCAAATGACCAAGGTGCGGGACATGACATCACCCCCAATTCTTAGCCTAAGGATATGCTTGTGCAATCCACCGTGACTAGCTCAACTGATGCTCGTCGATCTATAGAAGTGAATGCACAAAGGGCAACAAAAGACATGATCACCTTTGATTTGCTTTAGGACTTGACACCGCAGTCTACCAACAGTAGCCAGTGCACTAAACTAGCCGCTACTATTACTTCCAATCAGGAATCAAAGTAGTCACAACCTTTGGTCGTTGACGACGCCCCTTGCAAAACGTGTCCTTAGTAATTCACATGCAAAACAGATGCTGCAACTAACATCTTTGACACCTCTAGCACTTTCGAAGTACCTAAAGCTTAGGCTTGAGGAGAAATCTCTCAAAGATTTGGCTAAAGAGATAGCGCCCCTTGCAAAACGTGTCCTTAGTAATTCACCTGCAAAACAGATGTCGCAACCATCTTTGACACCTCTAGCACTTTCGAAGTACCTAAAGCTTAGGCTTGAGGAGAAATCTCTCAAAGATTTGACCAAAGAGATAGTGCATCTGACCAATGAACCAGAGATGAAGTGCATGATGAAGCTTGGTCACAAGCTGTCAACCATCACATGTGCATACATCCATGTGGACATTGGATAGCCAACACCAGAGCACAAAAAGCTCATAGTTGAACCCCTGACTTGGGACAAGCAACTACATGTTTGCTCCCACTATGTAGCTATCAATGAATAAGTCATAAAGGACATTCCAAAAGCCACAGCTAAAGAATTGTGCTTGATACTCTCACTCTATACTGCTCAATGTGAGACAAACAAGGAAAAGCTCGAAGCAATCAAACAAAAAGGGAAAGGATAAGATAACTTTGTACAGAAATGGTACTCCAACCAAAGTTTGACAACCAAAATTGGCCACCAACTAATGACAATCTCTAAGCAAAGGAAAGCCCTTTTTGGACATCAATACATGATCCCACATACGTTGCCTCGACCTCATTAAGAGTGTTGGCAACAGCCCATGAGGTCCAGCTCTCTGTCACTATCCAAAAGCATCCCTTGTACAATAAAGTGCTTCTAGAAGAATATCTACATGTGACTAGTAGGCTAGGAGTAGGGAGCATGGTACTTGATGTTAGCATATATGTCTTCTGCCTCACTCAAGACCATGCAACCCTAGATCTCTATGCTTCCCATCAATACAACCCTGACTTTTTCAATAGGTTTTGTCCAAGCCTACAAGATAGGGACCCTAAATCGTCTCTTGGTTCTACATTAGAGTCACCCGAACCTCCAGAGCAAGAGAAAAATGACTCTAAACACAACATTTGCTTTGATAAGAAGCAATGGAGGCATGTTCCAATGGGTAAGGACAAGAGTCTAGAGCAAATGCAGTGCAACTGCTAATGCAATTGGATGAGGGACTAAATGAAGGGGAATTAGTTGAAGAGCTAGACTCTCCAAAAAGAAAGGCAGTTGTACCCCCACAACCTAGCAAGGCTATTTAGCAAGCCGTGGCTATGTCCCATGAGGACACACTAGAAAAAGAGAATGATGAGGCCCAAGCAAGCACATCAATGGTTGACCTAGTTCAAGGTCCTAAGTCTTTAAAGAATTCACCTCGATTGCCCAAGAAAAAGAGGAGAAAACAACAACAGTTGTAAGTGGTTGTAGATGCCAAGAAGATTGAGACCATGAAGAGTTGAGGAATAAGGCATCGAGTCCACCCATGAATAAACCCATTGCCATCTCTCCTAATGGCGGTGAAACCTTAGACACATCCATGTGTTATGATAAATCAAAGCAACCATTACCATCAATGGTTGCTTGCATGCTCAATCCACCGACAACAAAACTTACATTGACCAATCAAGAGTGGATACAACACTGTCACAATAGGTTGACAAAACTATACCAGTCACATGCGAGGAGAACCACGACACAATAGCATCAAAGCCTCAAGAGAAACATGAAAACCTTGAGGACATGAGCAATCCTAGCATTGACCAATCTTGCTCATCTAGGCCTGAGCCACTAGCTATGCTAAAGCCTAGGGAAACTCCCAGAACCTTACATGAGATAGTAACCGAGCAAGCCCGCATCGAACATAGAAGTGTCACAAAGTGCTTGGGGGAGTTGGATACTAAGCTCAAATTATTCGCACATGCTTACATCCTTGCGGACATGGGCACATTCCCTAGGGAGCAGCTTGAGGAATATTTGTCATATTCGCTATCCCCTGGGAAGAGCAAGAATATCTTAACAAGCACTATGAAAAACTCCTATATGAATGCATGCAACTCATCTTTGACGAGGAAGCCGATGAACTACACTTAACTGTGACATTCAACGAAGCACTTTGCCAACCAAATATCTTAGAGATAGAGCAACTAAAGTGGCAATCAGAGGGTCGAAGTCAATTTGAAAAATGTTTGTTTGAAAATTGTGCTACCATGGCCAAACTCAAAGCCCAAATTATGACAGTCTCAGAGGAGTAACTGGCCATGTCTCAAAGAGACCTGACCTATGTGGCACCAACTTTCTTTTGAGTACAACACCTAGGGGTCCTCAAATTAGGTACGTCCATTGACCTTGGTCGGTTGGCTTTGTTCCTAGTCCCCTAGCCCTTTACACATCCCCCACAATTGTTTAGGGCTCATCAAGGGCAGGACATACTTAGGGAGCTTGTCTCAGCTATGGTTAGATCTGTCACCCTGAACCATTTGCATAATTCTTTTTTGCACTCCATCTCAGTAACATCACAATCAATGGTGGTGAGCAGGACACGAAAGACCATGAAAAGTACACCGTACTCTTCAAACACTACAAGTAGCCACCAGCTTCTACCAAAAGCTAAAGTGTCAATGAGCTCAATTATGCTACCTCATGTTGTCAAAATCACAAATGATGTCTCAAGAAGCCTTCAAGTGTACTTCTCCTCACCATCGACAATTTTTTCCATCCCATTGACCCTCGCTTCATCCACACATTGCTACGAGAAACCAGACTAGCAGTCTTCTAACTATGTAATATCTAAGTACATAGCACGAACCTTCTATAAGTCGTGGCTTTGATGGCTCTGGCTTTTGTTGACAAGGGGCATCATCATCATCTTTTCTCCAGAATGAATGGTCAGGGCGACAAGAGCCACTAGTGAACTTAATTGTTATGCCTTTGATCCATTGCTTATGCAGATTCTGCATACTTTGTGGTCCATTGGTCAACCCAAATGAAATCGTGGTCATTCCATCCAACACCTCGAGATCTTCGGCCTCTGAAGTCTCTGTAGGGACATCAACAAGATCATCCGCTATCAGAGGATCTTCTTCAATTGCACTTTTATAACCTGCTTCGTTTTCTTCCGCATCATTTTCATCCTCTTCCTCTGGAGGCTCTATCTCTACTTCTGTAGAGGTTCTGTAGGAGAAGAACAGATCTTCCACCTCTATGTTTTGTTTCTGCTTCTGCTTCTGTCTCTGGCTATGTCTCTGCTACTGTCTGTGCGAATACCATGTAACAGGGAGAACATTACATCCATGTTTCTATCTCGCTGTTAGGGGTGATTTTAGAAGTCACTTCGAGTTGAGGCAGGAGGTATTCTCCCATAGACAAAGACTTGGCTTCAATTGTAGGTATTGAAGACTCCAACGAAAGTACCATAAGCTCTTCATCAACACTCAACTCCGAACTCTTATCCTTTATCATCATGCAAGCCAACCAAAGAATCGTCACGGGCAGAAACCCCAGAACACCAACACCTGTGCTAGCCATGAGTGCAACGCCCAATAACCCTATCACCTGCCAATTAGACCAACAATATGCCACCAACAACCTTCATCCGCACCACCACCAAAACTCCTCCAAGGCAAACCACAGCAGTCCTTTCCATCCATGTCATAGATGCATACCAAAGCCTGCTATATACAATCGTGAGTGCTATGGGACTGGCACTCGTCTAGGAGGGGGATAATGTTAACCCTCAGACAATCAAGGTGGAAAATTCAAAAAATCTAAAGAAGACAAGGCAAGGCAAGAAAAATCTGGAAACAAAAGAAGTGTAAAAAATTCCTAAATCAAGGAGAGGTGCACAAGAAAAAACACAAGTCAATACTTTTGTAAAAGAGTGCAAGGTGCACCATGATTTATTTTGTAAAAGAGCACTTGACTCCCACCCGTGCAAGTTGTAAATGGTTAGAGGTGCGGGTTGAGGCCATGCCGATAGGGAAAGAGGAGGAGAAGGGTTGGAGAAATGGGCCAGGCCGCCCGGACCATAAAGGGAATGACTGCCTAAAGGGAAATAGGGTTAGGGTTTTGTATAAAAGGCAAAAAGTGAATGAAGAAGCTCATTCTTGTGTGTTGCCAAAAGTAACTCTCCTCTTCTTCTTCTTCTTGCTTGCTTAAGCTTGTGCTTGAGAGAGGGAGTGTGAGGGAGTGAGTGTGTGAAGGTGAGGGATCGTGGTGGAGAAGCTCTCCATCTTCTCCTCTCTTCTTGTCTTGTCTTGTCTTGTCTTGTCTTGCTCGCGGCAATGGAGCTTGGAGCGTGGAGCTTGAAGATCAAGCTTGCTTGAAGCTTGCACTTGGATCGTGGAGCTACTAGAGTGCTCGAGAGAGGAGACAGCTCGATCAGGCATGGATGTAAGCTCACTACACTCGTAGAGAGAGAGAGAGCACGTCGGCTATGTGAGAGGTAGCCATTAGTTCTCGACTTGAAACACTTGAACAATAAGCGATTCGTGGGTCTACAATATCTACTAGAAAAATGCTATCTTTCATACAACCTAAATTAAATAGGTAACAATGCATTGATTAAAATATACATGTATAAAAATTGTATGTTTTGCTATATATGTTTGTGTATATATGTATGAAAAATGAAATGATTTATTAACATCTACAAAAGACTAAAATGACATGAGATCATAAGTTATAAATGTTTGCAAACCGATAGAGATGCCTAGGAAATAAATAATGTTAAAAATAGGAAACCTAGTATGTAGTATCATTAGTGATGACATGGATCAAATAGTTCCATTAGATACATATCATTGCAAGAAACACATAGCCTCAATCTCATTCCTCATAGATAAAAATCCCCTTTTTTTGTGTGTGTAACATCTGCCAAATGCTAAAATGACCCATGAAACCATAAGTTACACTTGTTTGTAAAACAATAGAGATGTCTAGGAAATAAATAATAAAGAAAAAAATCTAAATCTAGATGTTGATGATAGAAAACCTAGCCGATAGTATCAATAGTGATGAATTGGATCAAAGAGCACCACTAGATACACATCATTGCAAGAAATATATAGCCTCAATCTCATTCCCCATAGATAAGAACACCCCTCTTTTGGCACGTGTGTGATTTCTTTTTAGAGGGAGGGTTTGGGTTTGACCTAGCTTTGTCATTAACAATGTTATGATATATCCTCATGTGCATGTGTCATTGGCTTATCTATCATGATCTAGGGACATCTGTATCAACCAAGCTAAACCACTCGACCAATCAATGTTCCTTGGGTAGATATATGCTAAGGATGTGTAGGAGACTCCTTGATACTCCTCAAATAGTGAGTTATTTCTAAATGGACCCTCAATGAACTAGCGACCTACATCTTACGATGATCTTTCTTAGTTCTTGTATTGATAGATAGACCGTGGCATCTCTAATTTATCTTGTCCATGACTCAACTACAAATATTAGCACTCCAAAAGTCTATATAAGGATCACAACAATTGGTAATGAATGAAAGTACATAACTAGATATCAACTTAAAATTCTCTCTCTCTTTCATACAACCTAACTTAACAATACATCTGTTTAATTATACATATATAAAATTTATATGTTTTCATATACATGTTTGTGTGTATGTATGTGTGAGAAATAAAATGATTTGTTAACATATGCAAAAAGCCAAAATGACTTAGAACATAAGTTACAATTGTTTTTAAAATGGTAGATTTATCTCTAAAATAAATAGTGAAGAAAAAATCTAAATCTAAATATTCATATTAGAAAACCTAGTTGGTAAGATCATCAGAGATGAAGCAAATTGTGCCATTCACTTCTATGGTTTGCATAATACATCTCTTATATTGTGCTATGGATAACATTGCATGGAGATTCATTTTTTAACATATTTATTCTTTGTGTTCTTGCAATCTATTACAACAATGCCTCTTTACTTTCATTATTACCCACTATTTTGACAAAGGATGAAGCAAAATAAACAAAGTGCAATGTAAATATTTCATTAAATTGAACATTTAAACCTTAAAATTGAGTTATATTGAAAGTTTCACCTAGTAAATAGCTCACTTGAGATATAAATTAGACCCTATGCTTAATTATGATCCTATAAGCAACTCACTTATGTCTAGCCCTTAATAAAAAATGAGATTTGATTGAGAAATTGTTGAAAAACTATTATTTTCTTATATTTAATCATCTAGAAAATCATAAATACCAATGGCCTCTCCATTATTCTCCATCCATTGTCTGCTACCAAATCCATTACAATGGTGAAGACTACATCCCCATATTTGTACTCTATACATATATGGAGTACAAATATGCACAACTAATCTATTATGGTGGTCAAGACTAGGTCCCCATATCTACACTCATACATTAATGTGAATGTGAACAAAGTATCAAATAGCCATGGTAGAGTGCACAAGCTTTAGTACATACATGTGAACACATCCTCTATGACTCTATTAATGTTGTATACCAACGTATCAACCTAGTCTCCGTTGCTCCTTATAGATAGAGCACCTATAAATAAGACACTTAGATATGTATAAGAATCTACATACTCCACCTCTTGCTACTTGTAAGTAGAGCTTGCTGATTGTGTTGTAGCCCACTATGGTGTGGTATTATACACCATAATAAGAATTTGGGCGCCGGGGGGGGGGGGGGGGGGGGGGGGGGGGGGGGGATTTTACATGTAACTAGTTCCACAAGTACTATCTTTTTAGGCTTCAAACAATTCATTTGAAAAATAAATTAATTAATGTGTATAAATAACCTCTAAATAAAATGTAGTAACCTTTGAACAAAATTTAATACCATGCTAGTAACTTCGCTTATCCTAGAAACAATGTTGGTAAATTACTTCTAACAAGGAGTAGAGGAAAAAACATTTTGAAAGTTTTTTTTACACTCTAGCTACTATATTTGATTAGGCTCCAATAAGCCATTAAACCAATATTTGATTTTTCTCAAAAGTACACCAAAGATAAAAAGAAAACATAAAAGATTCTAACAAATGTCCCTCGCAATTTTCAATCAAATCAAAGAAGATGGGCTCAAGAACACCCCATATATGTAATATAAACTATATACCAATCTCTAATCACAATTCTTGTACCATTGTTTTGAAAAATTACAAATCCCAAATGTTAAGCCCCAAAATCTTAAACAAATGTGATCATTAAAATTCAAAGAGGATAGAGACCAAGGCTCCAACCTTCCCATTACTTAAGCTATGGATTATTGTCATTGCTTATGGTGTCATTCAATTGATAGATACATATTGCATTGTTCGCCCACACCATTCATAATTACATATTTAGAAGCATATGAGTCAATCCCAACCAAACTAGGAGAGAAGTTCAAAAATTAATAACATCCTCCTTTATAAAGTTATGTATGAAGGTCTAGATTAAAGGCTGAAACTTGGCAGGTTCTTGTGTGAGAAAGAGGCACATCCAAACACAAAGGGGAATGCCTCTCATAGTTGTGAGAGAGAGAGAGAGAGAGAGAGAGAGAGAGAGAGAGAGTTGTGCTAGTATTGTGCTCAAGTGCCCAAAGGAGAGAATGACCACCTTGCTCCTTGACCTACGCCGCCCCCCCTTGCCGGGCCCTTTTTATCTTCCTTTAAAGAAGGATTTAGGTGTAGAAGTAGAAGCTTTAGGTGTAGTGATCTACTCCCATGACAGAGCAAGTCCACCTCTCTTATCCCCAAACATCCATAAGAACTCAATGAATAAAGAATTGCCTCTGAGAGCGACAGGGCAAGATGGAACCTCAATTTCTTTCTCCCTGCAAACCCACAAGCACCTGCTACAAGCCTTTCCCCACAAACCCGAAGTAAACCAGGCTACTTGGAAGGTGCTAAGAAACCATTTATAGAACTCTTCTTATGTAGGTACTCTCCCATAGAGTACAGAAAGAGACCAGCAGTTGCAAAATCATAATACCTCTGACAAAGGCATCAAGAGGTAGCTCAGCCACGATTTTGTGCATCCCATTGTGGGGGGAAACCATTGCTTCACGCTTGGTGCCATTGATTTTCTACATGTCTGCTGCCAGTATGCAGGTCACAGCCTGCACATCTGTCATCGACCTCTTTTGTCTTGAGTTGTGCTGCATAGGTTTGTATGTCCACGTCTCCATCAACTTACATCAGGACTTTGGGTCTGCCAGAGACCTCCTGTACATCCGCTGTCCAACCCTCCTGATCTGCATCCATGAATCCTGACAAGCAGGTGTGCCAAGGTATTCCAACTTCCTTCTGCTCACAGGCACAGCTTCCCACCAGCCGACTATGTGAGAATATCTAAAACATTTTTTGTGCCAGATAATAGCCGGCAACAATCTGAAAACCTCTGCAAATTGTTATAAGAAGAAAAGGCTTCTGAGCCTTGCACTAGGGGTTTATACTCAGTCAAAAGGTTTGGTCAATTTGATTGATCATTCTCCCCTCCATTGTCAGAGTGGTGATTGCTGCATCCACTTGATTTTCCAACTGACAGGATATTGTCCAGTGATAATGTTAAAGCATCCCCAATTGTGAAATCCTCGGGTGCAGAAGGATCTTGTGCCTTTGCTGGTATCTCTTTCTCTTTGTCATCACCCCCCAACAATGAAGGTAGCACAGTGCGAGCCTTTTGAATTGCCGTGGCTCCATTTGCAGCCTCTTTATTGCCCCCCTTGAATCCATCTAAAAACACATCCCCAATAACTCGGAATGGGTTGCTGATTGTATTTTTGAAACCCATAAACATGGACAGCATCTTGAAACGCCAGATGGCTGTTGCTACCACCATGAATCCAAGAACCCAATGTGTGATAGTGTTCTGCCTTTCTACTCTTTTCACCAGCTCCTTTGCCTGCTCGTCTAATGCATGCCCTGTGGAATGATCTTTCTCAGATGTGTCAGCACTGCTGACATCACCAGATCCATGGGTATTATCTGACTTGTCAGGACCACCTTCAAGCATCTTTCCTGAGGTGGTAAGGAGGGCTTCCACCACTTCCAGGTTTTTACCAGCTGTTGCTGCTGCAGCTCTAGCAGCTTCAGCTGCAGCCCCAGCAACCTCAACCATTGTCTCCATCACTTTCTCAGAAGGCAGTGGTCTTGCTGAATGATCTGCAAGCTTGATGGCATCCTCTGAATTATCAGAAAGGGCATCATCACCATGTCCTTCTGTCATGAGATGATGCACCTGGAAAGATGCTAGTTTTCATCAATCATCCATGCTCCAAAGGGATATAAAATTGTTACTCCACCATCCTTCTACTGACACTCAGAAGTTCTACTTACATTCAGGGCTCTAGCAAAATGTACATACAACATCCACAGCTTCACAACTTTTATAAATCAGGTGCAATACATTTGATATGTACGAACACAAATACACAAATATGTGCATAGTTTGTATGCATAGTATGCAGATGTAACTCTACAACAGAACATCAGCTCCAGAGTCCACAGCCACTAAACAATAAAACCCAGGCGTCATATGGAAGCCTCTTTGAAGTAGCTAATTGAGTATGCAATCGTTATTCAAAGAATGGCGCACAGTTCCACTTGGACACATTCACAGGTCATAGCAGTTTCTGAAGTCCACTCTAGTAAGTGTTTTTCTATTGAACGTGTGTCTGGGCTCCCAGTGTTCTAATTGGTTGCCTGTGAAAGAATCATCAAAGTTCCAAAAGTCAAAGTATAGAGGAATTAATGAACAACAAGGGATTTAGAGCACAACTCTAATTGGTTGGTTGCTTGTGAAACAATTACAGAAGTTTCAAAAGTCAGTTCTAACAAGCACAAAGATCAGGGTTTCACACTCAATAGTCAGGACAACTCCCACGAATCACATGCAAAATACAAAACACGAACAAACCTGGTTTTGACCCCATATGGTGGCTGAGTGTGGCTAGACCACTAGATACAAACCCTAAAGGGGGCTGGCACATTGCCAACTTGGCTATATGCATGTATAGAGTCATTACTACACTAGGTCCTTATTTGGAGGGTCTATTGTGGCACGGGTTTTCCCACAACTACCTTGGGAGGGGGACAGAGAGAGGCGGTGCGAGAGTGCACAATGGAAAGAGGAAAGTGAACATAGAGAGGAGGAGACCAAGAGAGAATGCAGGAGAGAAAAGCAACAATGTCACTGCAATGACTGAATGTATAAGGTTGCAACAGTCAACCCCAACACGTAGCTTTAAACATCAGTGTGGGCGCTAAACCGTAGTAGGGGGATGATAGAATGAGGAGGGCTAACTGATCACAAAGAATCAATGATGGATAATGAGAGTGGGAGGGCAGGCCAAAAAGTGGTAAAACCCTAAATAGGGCGAAAAGTGCCCAAAAAGAAATGCACTAATGTGCCCTCCATCTAAGGTGTCTAAAACACACAAAATGATAGACAAATACAATGTTAGAGCTCTTAATATCCTTGTCTAACTCAGACTAAGGTTCACAAGCACGAGATGACCACACAAGACACATGACTGCTAACAACCCCCTCTCAGATCTTGGATGTGGTGGAAGGCTGAAGGAGATGCAGATCCAAGGGTAGCAAGAAGAGTGCCAATGTTGATGAAGTCTGTTGATGAAGAAAGCCAGCCAAGAAGCAAGACCCCTCTCCGTATAAAAATCCAATCAAACGGAAGGCCACCAAAGGGGAAGGAAATAGAGAGGCCTTGAACTGATTACTCCTGAAAACTCTAGTCGTCAAGCCTCGAACCCAACTATGAGACAATAGACTATCGAAGGCACTATAAGCTGCATAGAAACAACACAGACCAAGAACCAAGCGACAAGGAATGGTGGCTCAATGACAAAGAAAAGAGGTTGCCACATACACGAAAGCCCCAAAGTAGACTAGAAACCTTGAAGAAACTCCTTACAATCCTGGGAAGCCCCCTTTGAAATACAAAGGGCCAGGAAACCCACAGCCGCAGCCCGCATCACCAATATCATCCCCCTCTAAAAGGCATGGGAGGTACAAGGAAACCACTAGAGGAGATGGGGGGGAATGGGATGAAACCTATGGAATAAAGGGTACACAATCGAGAATAGGTGTGGCAATAGAAAGCTGCCGCAAAGGGTCTTGCACAAGGGAAGGGGAATGGAGCATAGATGGCCCCCTCTCTTGCCAACCTATCACAAAAGTGGCTCCTATAGAAGAATCCTTAACAAAGACAACTGGCTCACTGAAGACAATGTGGACCCAGAGTCGAGAGAGGCCATAATTTGAGAGAAAAGAGAAGCCCAAGTCCAAAAATCTGAAATGGATCTCAATGGACAATCACACGATAAGAGGCAAGGTGCCAACACTACTAATAGACACCAAAGAGATGTCACCAGTAGGTGACGATACCCTCTAACGAACAAAGATCCTACAACAAATCACCTTGGGAAATCATAGGACTCAATGTACCACTCTCAATGACCCAAGGCTGCTCAAAGGACGAGACAATCGAAGAACGCTCCTCCACCTAATAAATGTGTAGGAGCACGGACTCAGTGGGAATAGTGGGTGATGACGTAGAGGTAGACAAAGTCTTTGAAGATCTACCCTTCACTCCCAATCAAAGGTGAGGGTATTTTCTCTAGCACTTTTTGGGGTGCGAGGTCTTCTCACAATGACGACACATGGGACATCCTCCACACTTCCCCACAAAATTTGTATCAAAGTCGGAAGATGACTCCAACTTCTTCCTCTTCCCTTTCTTCTACTCAGCTTGTCCTATACCTAGAGATAAGGCTCCATAAGTAGGGCCATGTGCATGGGCTCCGCAAGAATCTACCTCATTGTGCTACGTATCCTACTCGAGCACCAATGGGACTAGCTCCTCCCAAGTGAGTCACCCGCCTATGAGAAGTGAGAGGATTAGTGTAGAACACATCATATGTTGATTACTGAAGATGTGAGAAAGTATCACAGCTAGGTCCTAACATGCAAAATTGCATCCAATTGATTAGCCCATCATGTGTACCTGACAAGCTAGAAGCACCAAATGCATTAGGAAACATTCTTCTTTGCATACTTTGGAATATTGCAATGTGATTGTGTATGGGAATTAGCACACTACTTGCCATACCAAGATACATTTTTCTATACATTGCATGCATTACTAGTTGCAATTTTCCTCATGACCAAGACTATTTGAAGCATTGGCATGACCAACATTAATACCATGAGTCCCAAACACAATGGGCTGAATATATGCATTGCCAAACTTGCCACTTTGTGCCCCAGCATCATGCCATCATTGTTATACATGGGGTTATGCATATTACCAGCCATAGTAGGATACATTGGGCCTTGCACACCACGCATTGGTTACTACATATGATAAGGAGTTGTATCATATATCCCCATATGCAGTCACTCACCCGCCATAGACTGAAAACTAGTACCCTAGCTGCCCCATCATTGCACGAATGCCTTGCTGTTCAAAAAGCATTGGATTAGCACTTCCAAGTTGGCCTTACTATGCATCAATTGCCCCGCTAGTATCATTTGCTTATGCTCACTGCCCACATTTGGAACATCGTGCTATAATGCTCAACTGAATACAATTTCAGCACTAGAGCAAAGCTTCTGACCTTCAATCAAGCGCCTTGGGTCCACCAACTCAAGGAAATTGATAGTATCCCAACAATGGAACCTTGAAACCAGCCTTCCTTCCTTGAGAGGGTGGTAGTTTCTTGATTCAACACTTAATTACAGCAATCAGCAAATAAATATAAATTGAAATGCACAATTTACCTTAATAATCTTGGGCATTGGACACTCTATTGGCCCCAAAACTCATGCCCCTTTTGGTGTTTTTTTAAACTTTATTTGCTAATGGACTGAGTACAAGCTGAGATTCCACAATCTCCTTTGCCGATCCAAAAGCCCCTTGCTATATAAATAATAAGCAAGCAATCCGAGCCAATTACCCCTTGATTTTTAGCTACGACTTGCACAATTGGAACCACCACCTAGCCAAATGCTGCCCCAATTTACATTGGACGACTTGGCATCTGAAATCCTTGTCAATTCTACGAATTTCAAGCGCTGATTTTAGTGTACAATACCTATTGCTGTTGGCGTGGGCCCCAAGGTGTCAAACCCTAATTTCTGCAAAAACTTAGGGTTTAGAGCAAAAATCCTCCTACTATCCACCAAATTTGACTGAGATCTGCTGAGAATGGCTAAGAAATGCTGAGATCTTTTGAGAAGTTAGTGGAGGAGGTGGGAGAAAGTCAAGATGAGAGAGAAATCTGTTTTCTTTGTAAGAAAACCCTAAAATATGTCTGTTGCTTGTCTGCATTTAATGCAGCTATCTACTACCAAGTACCTCCAAAATGCTATCACCTGATCAGCAATGCTGTTAACAGCCCCTAGAAGGTGTCTCCATGTTGTCCCCTGCCTGCTAAGGCCCCTAGATGGCGGTCTTCTCCAGTAAATTGCTGTTCTCAGATCAGAAAATGGACCTACAACTCCCTCTTTCTCTCTCCCAGGCTGTAAATCTAACTGTATGGCTGAGACCCAGCCCCCAAAAACGTTTTCTCAATTTGCATGGGCATTTTTGCCAAGTGGCAACCTTCTAAACCCACTTTTCAGCATTAGCCAACCATTTCATTAATTTTCACAATTAAGTAATTCAGAAAATTAACTTCAATCTTTTTGACCCTACCCAAAATTAAATATGCCCATCCATAATTAAAATGGCTAGGCCATTTGCAACCTAGAGTGGTTCCCAACCTTTGTTGGCCCTTAGACTGGCATTAGTACTAGCATTAATTAATTGATTAATGCCGGTCCCTAGTGTTACCACTGACATTTATTGGCCAAACAACTATCCTAGGGTCAAAACTTATACTTATACCAACTAACCACCAAAACCCAATTGGCATAACTCATTAACTTTTTGCCTTTGACACCAACTGCATCCTCGGGGTCCTTGACCTTGAGCGGAATGGCACTTGGTTCCTTGTGCCTTATCCCTCTCATAAGAAGGTGATTGGTGTCAAATGGGTCTTCAAGACCAAGTACCATAGTGATGGCTCTTTGGACAAGCACAAGACTCGCCTTGTTGCTAAAGGTTTTGCACAGCGCCCAAGTGTTGACTTTCATGATACTTTTGCCCCTATAGCTCGCATGGCAACTATTCGTGGTATTCTTGCCTTGGCTGGTCATAGGAGATGGCATGTTTTTCAATTGAATGTGAAGTCGGCCTTCTTAAATGGTAATTTGAAGGAGGAGATCTATGTAGAGCAGCCTCCTGGCTTTGGTTTCCCAAATGGAAAGATTTACAGGTTGAAGAAGGCCTTATATGGCCTAAAGTAGGCTTTGCGTGCTTGGAATGAGAAGATTAATTCGTTTCTCTAGGCCAAGTTGGGATATCGGCGCTCTAGGGCTGATTTGCAGCTTTATGTGCACACTTCTAAGGGTGGTTGTGTGTTGTTGGTTTTGTATGTTGATGACTTGATTGTTGCAGGTGATCATACCCAAAAGGTTGAAGAGACAAGCCCCTTTAGACATGCTTTGTGGGGGGGGGGGGGGGGGGTTTGGGGGGGGGAAGAGAGGGGGTTTGGTTCGAAACCTCACATAGAGCAACATGATAGTTTTTGCTCTCTCATTGAGCTTTTGACCATGGGCATGTGCTCAAGCTTGTATCAAGAATGTCTTTTTGATATGAGTTTCCTTTCTCTTTTAGATGTATTTGAGAAAGAGCTTGAGAATGTGATCAAGCTGATAGCAATATTTTTTTGTTTAATATGACTTTAAGGTGTCTTTGGGACATAGGGGATGGCAACCTTGCAAGGTAGTGGGACAAAGCATGAGCGCATGCTCAAGCTATATATACCCTCTCCATTTTTGTATGACTTTGAGGTCTCTTTGGGAAGGGGCTTGAGCACATGCTCAAGCTTGTATCAATCCTCTCTTCATAGGGAAGAAAGTTGGTAAAATTATTTCCCCTCTGCTTGTGAGTCCAACAGGGTATTTTCTCCTCTCTTATTGAGATTTCTACAAGATAGAGCTTGAGCAAGCGAGAAACTTTAAGCTCAACTCAAGCTGATTTTCACAGCGACTCGCGATGTTGGAACTTTGATGTAGGTGAGGGGCTTAAAGCACATCCTTAAACTTTCTCTCCAAAATTCGATGGCAAGATCGAAGAAGGTGAGGGATAAAATCTCAACCTCAAGCTTTACACACACTTGTGATTTTGTGATTTTTTAATGGCCCTTCTCCCCTCCTTGTCCTTCCTTTTATAGTTTTTCTCCACTCTCTCTTACGTGTTTTTTTTTTTTTGCTTTTTCATAAAAGCTTAAGGCGTTTAGCTTTAAAGCTTATGCTTTTTTCACTAGATGCTACCCGCTACCGTCAACTGATTGGATCATTGATTTGGCTCCTCAACACACAGGCTGATCTATGTTTTGTTGTAGGTCTCTTGGCTAGGTTCATGAGTGCCCCTCAGCAGGTGCATTGGCAGGTAGCTCAACGGATACTTCAAGTTTTGAGGGGGACCTCCGACCTCAGGATTTTCTATCCAACAGGTACAGGTGCTTCTGATCTTGTTCTTACAGGTTGGAGTGATTCAGATTGGGCTGGTGATGTGGATCAAAGGCGGTCTACTACAGGTTATTGTTTCAATTTGGGTGTTGGTGCTATCTTTTGGAGTCGCAAGAAGCAGCCCATGGTAGCCCTATCTTCAACTGAGGCAGAGTATCAAGTTGCGTCTTCTACCACATGTGAGACTGTGTGGCTTCGGCGGTTGTTGGAGCTTGGTTGCCCCTAGACTCGTCCTACTATTTTGCGATGCAAATGAGAGTTGCATTGCCTTGGCACGAAATCCCGTATTCCATGCCCGAACAAAGCACATAGAAATCCAATATCACTTCATCAAGGATAAGCTTCTGGATGTGACCATTGATGTGGAGTACTATAAGACTAAAGACAATCTTCCAGATTTGTTCATGAAGGCACTTCCCCACGCTTTACTTCATCAAAGTTCCAAATCCTTCCGTCTACTGCCTTGTCAAGGATCTGAGAGGGTGTATTGAGAGCCATCTCCTGCCACGTCAATAGTGCCACATGGCAGCAATTGGATTGTCCGGCTGCATTAAATGCATTAAACCAGGTTGGCTGCATTAAATGCAGCCGACCTGGTTATTTCGGGGCATTTTCAAGGCATTCTTTTCAGCCTTTATAAGCCTGAGTTTTAGGCAGACTTCCACATTTGTATCTGAGAGATTTCAGCGTGCTGGTGACAGAGACTACACTTAGGACTGACGAAGATCGAGGTCCTCGAGGTGGAGATATACGCAGATATTTTCTCTGCATCCGTGTATAATTCTGCACCCTTAGACAGCATTCTTCATTGCAGATTTTCTATGTTTCACTATTTCTTTCTCTCTCTCTTCTCTCTCTGTTCACTCTTTGTCACGGTCATTCCCTTCTACATTGCTTCACTCTAACAGGTACTGCTTCCAACACTTCTCAAGATGTGTCCCCTTCTCACAATGTGGGTGTTGAGGCTTCTCTAAATATGTGTCAAAGCCCAAAGAATGCTCATGTGTCTCCTTCATGGGCTTGGCCTTTGTTTTCTCCTCCTCCTCCTTTCCTCCTTCCATTTCTGTAGTAAAATCTTTTGCAAAGCTAGGTCCACTAGCACCTCTTTTAGAGGCTCATTATGCTCCAAGACAAGCAAGGCAAGGTCCTTGTATAGAAAAATCTCACAGGTCCTCGATGTAAGAAGGTTGGTGTATAAGACATCGTATTTTGAAAAGGGCAACTAAGTCAAAAGAATCATCGCCATATCCTCCAAAGAGATAATCCTACCAAGGGAAAAAAGCTCATCCCTTGTATCCTCCAGCCTGTTGATGTGATCCTTCAACCAAGAAAATATTTCCATTTTGTGCACAAGTGATTTCACAACCTCAAATGCCCACATTTTATGAGCTTGAGTGTCAGCTGTTGTATTATGCATGGTCGTTCAATCAATTTCATAACACGTCCTCAATAGAGGGAACTCTTGTTGCATCTTCTCAAAGGGGGCAATAGTGCAAGGGCACACAAAAGTGGTTGTAAAGTGACTTAGCACAAAGGCACCAAGGGCACTCTAGGATTAGGGCAGCAAAGCCCTATTTAGAGGACTCAAGGACCTTTTGTGCACATCATTGTGCAACAACCTATTGTTCATCAAACCTCTTTCCAAGCACCCCCATGGAGCCTTCTTTACCTATAGGATCAGGTCTGTCAAGAAGGCTGAAACCATTTCTTTCAAAACCTGTGAAACCTGTGCTAGCATGCGCATTTTATGATGTACTTACAGCTTCCAAGCCTATTACCTTGGGAGATTCAAACAAAGCACTTGAAGCTCCATCATTCACAGATCATACCGACTCACTTGAGTGCTCAAACCAATCAAATGGTTCCTCATGCGCTGATCTTGAATGCTCCACAAATTCCCCCAATCATCATCAAATCTGCATTCTTGTGGTTGGCCCATAGGCTGATACGTTAGTACACTAGGACAGTATGGGCTGATGGTATGAGAGGCCAACTCCTGGAATGTGGTCATTGCCCAAAGTAGTACTAGCTCCTAGACTCAAGGGTGAACCTATTTGGCTCTATGGCTAGGAGGTGAGTATAATGTCCGATCCCCATATGTTCATAGATATGGCTTGTATTGTTCATGCTCATAATCAGGAGTTGTGCTTTTGAAGATATCAAAAAGAGGGATCATTGAAGAACACTTCTATCTTTACAATTGCTAATTGAACAATCTACCAAAGGACATTGCGACTTAAATTGAGATGCTTATTTCCAAAAAGCATTGAGACAAACAATGTATTCATTCACATTGCTAGTTCTATATGTGAAACTTAACCATTCTTTTTGCTCCATGTATTCATCTTGACTCGAAGACTTGACATTATCTTCTATTCCCATCTTGCTAATCGTCCCTGCGGCGAGCGACATTCACGAAAGATCCTAGGTGTACGTTTTAGGTAGCCTCCCTAGGTCATGCGAGGTCATTTCGATATGGTCACCTCTATTATGTTGACTTGGAGATAGTATCATGGGTCACAAATAAAGGCCCAACTTGCAACCATAATGGTCGAGCATGATTTCAAAATTATATTTTTAGAAATAGGGTGGACTAAGGGACATTGTCACAAGTGGTAGTTAGTTGCTAGTACTATCACTTGGTATATCTAGGCAATGATCAGACATGACATGTCCATAGCGCAAACACTCTCTAGGATCCAAACAAAATTGTTAAACCATATAACTAAACTTTTTTTAAAAACCCAATAGAGAGGTAGGCCATTGTTCACATGTTATATTTGTGAGAGTGAGCAACGGAAGAAGAAAACACGAACACGGAGGAGAGACAGAGAGAAAGCAGAGAATGAAGGAAGAAGATCTGCACTGACTGAAATGGATGCTGAATACTCTGAAATGGACTGATCAGTCCCTGCACGCAGCCCGGAGCATCAGTGAGGGCACCGGATCAGGCTGGGAACAAGGGCAGAACCGATGCCGGAGTGGGAGAGGAGAGAGAGTGCGCTGAATCTGAAAGACAGAATGGACCGATGGGTGGGGCTGCTATAAATAGTCCCCCAGCCCTAAAACTGGCCAACAGCCCTAAAACTCGCCAACTGGCCCAAAAGCTGGCCGACTGGCCCTAAACTGGCCGACTGGCCCTAATCTGGCCGACTGGCACAAAAAGCAGCCAATAAAGGCTGACTGCCACCCGAGAAGGGAATGCACACAAAAATCAGCAACACATAAATTAACAGAGCTCCTCTGTCTCCTGCCAGACTCTAACAGGAGCTCACAACTAGGAGATGACAGATTGAGAGTGAAATAGAATAGGCTAACACCCCCTCTCAGATCCTGGGAGGGTCTGAAGACCTAACAACCGCATGTGATCAAGCAAAGAAGCCTGAGGCAAAGGCTTCGTGAAGAGATCAACCGCATTGTCCGCTGTGGGACAATAAGCCACCGCCAGCTCCGAATCCACGATCCGCTCTCGAATATAGTGGTACTGAACCTCAATGTGCTTCGTGCGAGCATGAAACACCGGGTTCTTCGCCAGAGCAAGGGCACTCTGGTTGTCCACGCGCAGCACCGTAGGTCCTGTCTGGGAAAAGCCAATCTCCGCCATCAAGCGACGGAGCCAAACTGCCTCCATAGCGGTCGAACATAAGGCCTGATACTCAACCTCTGTAGAAGAAAGTGCCACAGTAGGCTTCTTCTTGCTGCTCCAAGAGATAGCACCGGATCCAAGGGTGAAAGCATAACCTGTAGTGGATCGTCGCGAACCCACATTACCTGCCCAATCAGAATCACTCCATCCAAAAAGAGTAATCCCATCTCCATACATGATCCCGTAGGAGCGAGTCCCATGTAAATACCGAAGAACACGCAAGGCTGCCCTCCAATGATCCTGTGTAGGAGTCTTCATAAAAGAAGACAACAAAGACACCACAAAAGAGATATCCGGCCGAGTGTGAATAAGCCAGATAAGAGAGCCAACAAGGCACATGTAACAAGTGGCATCCGTAAGGGGAACTCCATCTGCCAAAAGCTTGGACTCACTGTCCATGGGGCATGAAATAGGCCGACTCTCGGCCACACCAAACTCCGAAAGAAGCTCGGAGATGTACTTGTGCTGCGAGATAAAAATGCCCTGTGCCATCTGATAGATCTCCAGACCAAGAAAGAAGTGAAGGATCCCTAGATCCGTCATGTCAAACTCCTGCCGTAGAATAGCCTGAGTATGCTCCACCTGTTGAGTGTCACTCCCTGTAATAATAAGATCATCTACATACAAGATAAGCAAAACACAGAGAGAACCCACAATCCTAAAGTAGAGGTTGGGGTCATGAGCGGAGCGCTGAAAACCACTCTATAGAAAGAAGCAATCAATCCGCTGGTACCAAGCACGAGGAGTCTCCTCAGGCCATGAAGGGCCTTCCGCAGCCTGTAGACATGATCCTCCTTCCCCTGCACAAGAAAACCAGGAGGCTGTGAAACATAGATCTCCTCCTCAAGGACGCCATTTAGAAAGGCTGACTTGACGTCCATCTGATAAACAGGCCAATGGTGGTGAGCTGCGAGAGCCAAAATAACTCGAATGGTAGACATCTGAGCTGTAGGAGCAAAAGTCTCAAAGTAGTCCAAACCTGCTCTCTGTGCAAAACCCTTGGCAACAAGCCGAGCTTTATGCTTGTCCAAGGAGCCATCTGCAAAATACTTGGTCTTAAAGACCCATTTCACACCTATCACCTTCCGTTTCTTGGGACGCGGTACAAGCTCCCAAGTATGGTTTTGCTCGATGGAATCGAGCTCTGCCTGCATAACCTGTCTCCAAATATCTTCTGCAAGAGCCTCCTCCACTGTGGAAGGCTCTGAATCCTAAAGAATCTGAGACATAAGAGCATAGTTCACACAGAGTGAACTATCCCGCTGGGCCTATAGGCGGGCGGATTTGCGTGGACTTGTAGAAGAAGTAGGAAAGTGAGTAACACCTGAATCCTGCATAAGCCGGTGATACCACAAAGGAATCCTAAGAGACTCCTGCTGCGAGGGAGACCGAGTAGTCTCCGGAACTTGTAAAGCACCTGTCTCTGAGAGGGACTCCCCCTCGCCAAGGGAAGATAGATCCTCCTCATCTGAAGAAGGCTCCCCATCGGATGGCGGTGGATCCCTAGAAGACTCCGAAGGGGAGACTGAAGGGGTGGAAGAACTCGAAGAAGAAGGAGTCACATCCGCCAAAGGGGGAGGGGAAGCCGAAGTAGGAGGAGGAATGGGAGGGGGCGGAGTCGATGAAGAGGGAGGGGTGCTAAGAGGTATCCTGGAAGGAAGAGAAGGGAGAGAAGGTTGTTTTGGTTTTAGGTATGGGGGGGGGGGGGGGGGGGGGGGGGGGGGGGGGGGTGGTTTGTCAATGTTGAAGAAGCACCTGTAATAGAACCATCAACCGGATCGTCGGAGGCCAAAACCTCATCAAAGATCACATCCCTGCTCACCTCAATCTTCCGTGTCGTCGAGTCCTAGAGCCGATATCCCTTCATGGTCGTGCTATAGCCCACAAAGATAAGCTGGCGCGACTTAGAGTCGAGCTTCGTCGTCCTCTTCTTCTTGTCCACATGGATAAAAGCAACACATCCAAAGATGCGAAAGTGGGACACGGAAGGCTTCCTCCCAAAGAAAGCCTCATAGGGAGTCATGTCCTGTAATGCCGAAGTCGGAGAGTAGTTGCGAATATGCACCGTTGTAGCCACCGCCTCACCCCAAAGGAAATGAGGAAGACTTCTATGCTCCAGCATAGATCGGGCCATCTCCACCATGGTCCGATTCGCACGCTCCACCACACCATTCTCAAATGGTGTGTTCGGATGGGAATACTCCACCCGAATGCCGTGATCCCTGCAAAATTGAGAGAAAAGGTGAGAAGTAAACTCGCCACCGTGATCAGCTCGTACACCACGAATGTTGGAAGTTGTTTGTGTCTCCACAAACACCTTCCACTCGCAGAAACGGGAGTACGCCTCACTTTTGTACTCAAAGAAATAAGGCCACACATAACAACTGAAGTCGTCCATAAGCAGCATCAAATATTGGGCCTTCCCAAGGGAGGCCGTGCCCATAGGTCTGCAAAGGTTGGTGTGAACCAACTCAAGCGGAGAAGTAGCCTGTCTAGAAGCAACCGGTGGGTGAGACTGCCGATGCTCCTTGCCCCTTAAGCAACTAGGGCACAAAGTGTGTAGAGGAGGGAAATCTGGAAGGCCCTCCAACATCTTCCGCCGAGAAGCCCGCCGAATAGAATCAAGGTTTAAATGACCATAACGAGCATGCCAAAGCAGCCTAAGCTCGTGAGAAGCCCTCGCAGCCAAGGCTGTGAGCTTTAAAGCCCACCCTTCTGTGTACCTGTCCAAAGAGCATCACCTGTAGAAGCATCCTCCACTGTGACTGCATCCTGTGTAAAAATGACTCGGGTACCTAGGTGAGTAAGACCATGCACAAAAAATAGGTTAAAGCCCAAATCAGGTACATAAAGAACTTTGGCGGAAGAAGACCGCCTGTCAGGAAACATAGGTAGCATCCCCACGCCTCGAATAGGAACTATAGAATTGTCACCAATGGTGACAGTGCCCCCTCTGGAACGAAGATCCTGAAGCCAATCCTGTCTAAAGGTCATATGAGAAGATGCTCCACTGTCCACGAGCCAAGGCTTCTCCTGAGTGGTAGAAGCTAGGGCTGTATCCTCCTCAACAAAGACATGCACAAACACAGACTCTGTCGTGGTTGGGGCCGCCTTCGAGTCCTTCTCCTTGGGCTTCAAATGGGGGTACTTCTGCCAACACTTCTCCTCGAGATGAGTGCCCTTCCCACGGTGTGGGCACTTGGGCTTCTTCTCCTTCGCATCCTTCTTGGCCTCCTCCTCCTTGTCCTTGGCCTTCTCCTTATGCTGCTTCTTCTTCTTGCCGCCACCTGTACCTGCAGTAAAAGCCTTGGTGGAGCCACTAGCTCCCACCTCTCTGAGTCGCTTGTCATGCTCCAAGACAAGCGGGGAAAGTTCCTCCCATAGGAGTTTCTCGCGGGTCCTCGAGGTGATGAGGCTGGTGTAGAAGACATCATATCGGGGTGATGGCAGCTGAGTCAAGAGAATCATCGCCATATCCTCGGACAATATCACACGACCAAGAGAGGCTAGCTCGCCTCGCATGTCCTCCATCTTCATGATGTGCTCCTTCATAGAAGAAGAATCATCAAGACTGAGCATCCGCAACTTCTTCTCCAAAGAAATCTTGTGGGCAAACGTCTTATGCTGATACAAAGACGCAAGCTTCTTCCACACTTCCGCCGCGGTCTTTAACCTGTGAACATGTACAAGAATCGAGTCATGAAGACTCATGAAAAGAAAGGAACGGGCTCGAGAGTTGAGCTTATCCCACAAGGCAGCACGGTCCATAGAGGCGCCATCTGATGAATCCACGGGGGGACAGTCGATGGGTGAAGAAACAAGCTTCCATAGGTCGAATGTATCAAGGATGCACTCCACCTTGCACGACCAGAGGGAGTAGTTGGAATCATCCAACTTATCTTCCTTCGGAAAGGAAGGGAGAATAGGCACCTGTATAGAGGGAATCAAGGAAGGCATCCGGACATCGGAAGCAGTCTTCACGGATGGAACCTTCACAGTAGATGGAACCCTCTAAGATGCATGGACTGAAGAGGGACGAGTACGAGGAGTCTCCTCCTGTCATCGAAACGGCTGATAATCCCGTCTCCGCTCAGAGGAATGATGAGAGAGGAGCTCATCCTCTGAGTCGTCAAAGCTTGAAAACTGGTAAGACATCTTCCAATTTGCAAAACACCAAACACCAAAGAAAAAACTTTGCCGGTGCCGAAGAAAGACCAGCAGTATGGTCACCAATCACCAAAACGCAGGCTGGGGAGGCCTAGTGACACCTAGAGCTGGAAAACGCAAGGTTGTCTGATGAATATCACCAAGACAGAAGCCGGCAGCACCAAAACGCAGCCTGGGAATAGGTCGCCAGCAGGAGAAGAGCCGCCTGGGAATGGAACAACAGCCAGATCAGCAAGGCGCAGGCTAGAAGAGTGTCGCCCAGCTGTAGGAGTGGCCGCCCTGATGAAAACGATCCCAGAAAGAGGTTGTTGATGACGTGGCAGCCACTGGAGAGGGCGCCTGCAGCAAACGCAAGGATTGTGACCTCCTGGAAGGGGCGCCTTGGCTGTTGGGGATGAGGCAGCAGCAGCAGAAGAGTGGTGTGGTGTCTCTCCAATCGATGAGGTCCTCCGTGCTCTCAGTTAGATGATGATACCATGTCAGAGTGCACAACGGAAGAAGAAAACACGAACACAGAGGAGAGACAAAGAGAAAGTAGAGAATGAAGGAAGAAGATCTGCACTGACTGAAATGGATGCTGAATACTCTGGAATGGACTGATCAGTCCCTGCACGCAGCCCCGAGCGTCAGTGAGGGCACCAGATCAGGCTGGGAACAAGGGCAGAACCGATGCCGGAGTGGGAGAGGAGAGAGAGTGCACTAAATCTGAAAGACAGAATGAAGGACTGATGGGGGGGGCTGCTATAAATAGTCCCCCAGCCCTAAAACTGGCCGACTGGCCCAAAAGCTGGCCGACTGGACCTAATCTGGCCGACTGGCACAAAAAGCAGCCAATAAAGGCTGACTGCCACCCGAGAAGGGAATTCACACAAAAATCAGCAACACATAAACTGACAGAGCTCCTCTGACTCCTGCCAGACTCTGACAGGAGCTCACAACCAGGAGATGACAGACTGAGAGTGAAATAGAATAGGCTAACAATATTGGGCACACAAACAAGTGGCATGCTATCATGCTCTCAGGCAAGATGGTGGACATATTCATGGATTGCTATGGAAGAACATTCTTTCTAGCAATTATGTGATGCTTGTAAGTGTGGGAGTTTGCAAGGGTCCCTTACCTACAAGCTTCATGGCACTTGACTTCCCCCTTTTGGTTTTCCTTCTTTCATTCCTTGATGGTGGTTCTTCTTCAGTGGTTCACAGGGACACTTCACTTCTTATTGTGGGAGTATGATGAAGCCTAACTATGTGCATACACTTCATGGGAAATTGGAGAGTACTATGTGACTAAGCATGGGAGGAGAAAAAGCGATGTGTTTCTTGATACATGGGACTTCCGCACCTTCTTTTACCTAGAGTCATATTGTATGCAATTATAGACCTCCTAATTAACACATCAAACATGCCTTATAGTAAACTCTCTCTTGTCATTTCATACTTTATCATTGTTGTCCTATGGAGGTTGTATTATATTTAACTTTGGTTTTTTTTATTAAAGGTGTTTTCTAACAAAATCTTCTCTCCTTGGAAAAAAAAATTGACCAGCAAATTTGTGTTTTGGTTGTTGACACCTAAAAGTGCCACAAAGGCCCGATGTGAAATGTAATGATCACATTTCTTTCATGGACAAGGGGATTCCATTGATGTGGTGGTTCTATAGGCAACATGCATGAAGGATTTTCTGGTTACTATGAAGAAGGAGATGGGATAGTAATTGGTAGCAAAACTTGTCCTTACAAGTAGGTGGTTGCTGGTCTTACTCTCTCAGGCTGTGCAAAGACTAGAGACGATCTACTCATAGGATTTACCAATGACCTCAATAGTGTTAGCAGTCATGTTTGTCATGCCTTGTCATCTCGTGCCTGTGAGCCTCAGTCTGAATCAGACGAGGACATTAGGAGCTCTGACATGTCTGTCATGTGTTATGATGGGGGAGACTAGTCACTCTTGACTGGCTATCTTAGGATGTGTATTTCTTTTTGGCCTCTTTTAGTGGGCAGCCACTGGCTGCCGGCCCACCTTTTTGGTCACTGTTGTGGGGCGCCCATTTTAGGGCACTTTTAGGGTTTGCGCCCATTTTAGGGTTAGGGTTAGGGTTTGTCCGTTGCCTATTTATTGGCAGCCCCCCTCCCCACTTGGTCAGTTGTCTTCTTGCAGATTCCGACACTCCTCCCCCGTGGTGGTGCTGCCATCGTCATCAGTCTGATCTGGTGCCCTCACTGACGCTGTGGGCTGCGTGCAGGGACTGATCAGTCCATTTCAGTGTATTCAGCATTCATTTCAGTCAGTGCAGATTTCTCTTCCTTATTTTCTGCTTTCTCTCTCTCTCCCCCTCCGTGTTCGTATTTCCTCTTCCGTTGCGCACTCTCACATGGTATCATCGCCGAAGGAGAGTACACGGAGCTGAGTTTTACGCGGGAGAACACCCACAACTTTGCGTTTGCTGGTCCCGACGTCTCCAACAGCTGAGGCGTCACCTTCTGCACCATCTCCTTGATCCAGGCGGCCTGTTTTGGTGTCAACAAATTTGCGTTTGCTGCTGGCGCCTTCTCCAGTGGCTGCCACGTCATCACCACCCTCTTCCTGCCTGCGTTTTCAGTCTGGGCGGCCCTCCTCCAGCTGGGCGACACCCTTCCAGCCTGCGCCTTGCTGTTCTGGCTGTTGTTCCCTCGTCCGGCGGCTCTTTTCCTGCTGGCGACTTATTCCCAGGCTGCGTTTTTAGGCAGGCGGCTGTTTTTCTGTGGTGATTGCATCGTCAGCATTTGCGTTTGACAGCATCCTTGCGTTCTGTGCAAGGCGGCCAGCTCAGGAGCTTCTGGTGTTTGTGTTTCGGCACCGGCAACCTTCCCTTGTTGTGTTTTGGTGTTTGCAGATTGGAAGATGTCTTCTCATCAGTCTACAGGTTTTGATGACTCAGATGACGAGCTTTTGTCTCGACATTCATCTGAACGGAGGCGTGATTTCTATCACGAGGACCGTCGTCCGGAGTCTTTTCCTCTTTCCCGTCCCCCTTCTATTCATGTATCTCGGCGATCCCCTTCCAGTGGGCCGAAGATGCAGCCTTTGGTACCCCCTGTACAGGTACCCATACTTCCTCAGCTGCCCAAAGATGACCGGTTGGATGGCTCCAACTTTTCTCTATGGTCCTGCAAGGTGGAGTGTATCTTGGACTCCTTCGATCTTTGGGAGCTTGTTTCTGTTCCTATTCCCTGGCCTAAGGTGGATCCCGCAGATGGGACATCTATGGATCGTGCAGCCTTATGGGATCGGCTCAATTCTAGAGCCCGATCTTTCCTCTTTCTGAGTTTGCAGGATTCTGTCCTTGTTCATGTTCACAGGTTGAAGACTGCAGCGGACGTGTGGCAGAAGCTAGCGTCTCTCTATCAGCAGAAGACGTTTGCCCACCGGATATCTCTCGAAAAGAAGTTGCGGATGCTCGCTATTGATGATAGTCCTTCCATGAAGGACCACATCAACAGATTACAGGATATGAGGGATGAGCTTGCATCCCTCGGTCGGACGATATCTTCTGAAGACATGGCTATGATTCTTTTGACTCAGCTGCCATCGCCTCGGTTTGATGTATTCTACACCAGCCTTCTTACATCGAGGACCCGTGCGAAGCTTCTATGGGAGGAGCTATCCCCGCTTGTCTTGGAGCATGACGAGCGACTCAGAGAGGTCAATGCTAGTGGATCCGACTCCACTAGAGCCTTTGTTGCAGGTTCGGGAGGACAGAAGAAGAAGACGAAGTCAAAGGCTAAGAAGAAGGACTGTTCTTCAAGCTCTGACTCAGATTCAGAGAGACTGAAGTGCCCACACTGTGGGAAAGGGACACATCCCGAGGAGAAATGCTGGAAGAAGTACCCTCACCTTCGTCCGGGAGCGAAGGGTGGATCTACATCGGAGCCTTCTTCTACCTCTACACCCGCTGTTACCCATGAGTCAGTGTTCCTTCATATCCATGCTTTGGAGGAGGATCCTTCTTCCGTGGCTGCAGTGTCTTCTGCGCAGCCTTGGTTAGTGGACAGTGATGCTTCGAGTCATATGACTCCCCGAGGTGATTTGTTACAGGATCTCCGTCCATCAAAGGGTTCAGTCACTGTTGGTGACCTTTTATCGGTGCCTATTAGTGGTGTTGGCACATTGCCTTTATTTACAGACCGACCTACGAGCTTCCTTTCACAGGCCCTACATGTTCCGGACTTGGGCCTTCCCCTCCTCTCAGTTTATGGCCTTACGAGGCTTGGCACACGAGTGATCTTCACCGAGCATGCCGTTGTTATTGAGGATTCTTTTACAGGAGCTGTCTTATCTACAGGTTGGCAGGAGAGCGGGCTTTACAGGCTCCATGGGAACTTCTTTGATGCAGGGTCCTCCGAGGTAGTCTATTGCTACACCCGTTCCGGCTTGTGCAATTTCTATTCCACAGGTTCCTTCCCATCCCCCACCCTCTCCTCCGGTGGTTCCCTCGTACCTCCCATCCCTTTCAGAGGGGGACGATCTCGGTGATGCGGCTGTGGATTCCCTGGCCCCTAGTGTTTTAGAGGGGGTTTTCCAGGATCGTGAGGAGCTCCTTCCGCAGCAGTCTACATCGACAGACTTCATCGACATTGGCATTCCTCTTGCCGCCCCAGGATCCGTTTCTCCCTTGGCCTTCAGCCACATCCAGGATCTGAGAGGGGGTGTTAGCAGTCATGTTTGTCATGCCTTGTCATCTCCTGCCTGTGAGCCTCAGTCTGAGTCAGACGAGGACATTAGGAGCTCTGACATGTCTGTCATGTGTTATGATGGGGGAGGCTAGTCACTCTTGACTGGCTATCTTAGGATGTGTATTTCTTTTTGGCCTCTTTTAGTGGGCAGCCACTGGCTGCCCGGCCACCTTTTTGGTCACTGTTGTGGGGCGCCCATTTTAGGGCACTTTTAGGGTTTACGCCCATTTTAGGGTTTGCGCCCATTTTAGGGTTAGGGTTAGGGTTTGTCCGTTGCCTATTTATTGGCAGCCCCCCTCCCCACTTGGTCAGTTGTCTTCTTGCAGATTCCGACACTCCTCCCCCGTGGTGGTGCTGCCATCGTCATCAGTCTGATCTGGTGCCCTCACTGACGCTGTGGGCTGCGTGCAGGGACTGATCAGTCCATTTCAGTGTATTCAGCATTCATTTCAGTCAGTGCAGATTTCTCTTCCTTATTTTCTGCTTTCTCTCTCTCTCCCCCTCCGTGTTCGTATTTCCTCTTCCGTTGCGCACTCTCACAAATAGAGCAAATGAGCATTGCTCCTAATGGAGTGAGATGGGATAGAGTTGGAGGACCAAAACCACATACTTAGTGAAAGATTAGGTACAAAAGAGACACCACTATAGTTGTGGTGCACCACCATGAACCATCTAGTAATCAGTCATTGGTTTATTGTAAACCACTTGGAGTGGCGGGATTAAGCCTTATTACAGTCTACTTATAATGATGCTTAAAGCAATGTGTCGATGGTCTTGATATAAGAGTACTATAGTAATGTGCACAAAATTCTAGATAGGTGACTTGTACACCACTTTTATGCACAATTCTGGATTCATGGAATTAGTTAAGGAAATACGAAACATCAACGTATCTTTTAGCAAGAAAAATCGCATATAAATACATTCATTAATTAATTACATACATGATACATACATTATCTACCAAGTGCAACAAGGACCTTCACTTTTCTTTGCATAAAAAAGCCAAGAGCGAGGAATAGCATCATCAACAATGGCCTTGATAAACCAACTCCAAAAATATAGCCCATAATATAAAACAGTCATAAATCAACAGAGTAAGCCAAGTCTGTGTGCAATCCGGAAACGTTCTAAGAGCTATTGCAACCCTGCCGACTACTCTGGCTGGAAGGATCACAGGCCACGAAGGAGACGACAAGATGAGAGTGAAGGTTCTTATATGTTACCTGATTCAACAATCTAGACAGAATGCTCAAGTCTTTACTGTCCAGGGGAGTACCGGTCTGCTGTCCTGACAGCCTCCGAGAGAGCTCCTGTGCTCTGGAAGACTGGTCCTGGACGGGATTCTCCTCCTGCAGGATGCACAGCAGCGCGTGCTTCACGAGCTCAAGCTCCTCCCTTCTCGTTCTTGTCTGCTGCGAAGAAGAGCTGCTCTTCTCGTCTGCGCCAAATTCTTCCTGCGTAGAATCCATGGCCTTAGGGGCCGGATGCGTGTCTATGGCCAAAGCAACAACACAGGCACAGGCAGAGAGGATAGGAAGGAACCACGGCCAAGATTATAACGGGATTGCATGGTGTGCCATTCTCTTCTAGGGAACCGCCAGCTGTCTATCCAAACACATTGGACGCTTGCCACGTGTCTCTGGATTACACGTTGCTAAATTAATTTTTTGGAATTTTGTTTGATATTTTTTGTCTTGTACAAATTATTATTATTATTATTAAGAGGCTTGGGAAGTGCCATCTCGGAAGCCTTTCCGATGCTCACGAAAAACTGAGGTTTAATGTAAAGTGAATTGTAAACTTTTTAAAATAACCTTCAAAATTGAAGGAAGAAGGTTTAAAACCTTGAACTTTTGAAAATTTTTAGTTATAAAACTGGCATATACATGTAATTTGATTCAAAAATCTCTGCAAAAATTTGAGTTAGAGGTTTTTGTATCTGCTACGAAAAATATTTTTCGTGAACACTGAGCTGCCCTTCCCTCCCCCCCCCCCCCCCAAAAAAAGAAAAGCTCTCAAATCGATCACATGGACACGATACGATTCTCTCTCTCTCTCTCTCTCTCTCTCTCTCTCTCTCTCTCTCTCTCTCTCTCTCTCTCTCTCTCTCTCTCTCTCTCTCTCTCTCTCTCTTTGTGCAATAAAATTGTTATCATTAATTCATTAATATATGTTATAATAATGTTATATATTCCTAGGGATAGATGACCTATCTTGATTTGCATCACCCATATGAAGGGTCTTGGTACATTAAAATCTATCACACTAATAAAATCATAATAATATTACATATAACATTAATAATGATAATAATTTGCATTAATTAGTACCACATGTTATATATATCATTTGAACATGCTGTGATAAAAAATGCATTACTAATGGTACTATTATATGTAGCAATCAGTATTAGTTATTATATAAAATATTAATGTCAATGTTATATGGTATATTTATGATATTAATATATTGAGATTGGTTTTGTTAATATATTACGTTAACAATAATATGTTATGTTAACTATATAATACTAATGCCAATGCTATATTGTATATTTATGATATCAATATATCAAGATTGGTTTTATTAATATATTAATTAAGTTAACAATAATACATTATGTTAACTATATCAGCATTGCATTAAATTAATGTGTTATATTATTAAAAATATGTGTATATAGTTATCAGGTAATTGTCACACAAAGTGTGGCATAAGGCGCAAAGTGCATTCCATTTTCATGATGTCACGCTTTACGCAACCTAGGTATAGAACACCTCATTTCTTTTAAAGGGAGATGTCGGAAAAATGTCCTTATGGATGATATCTTTAGTTTATATTAGGGAGCTATTCTCATGGGGGATCTTTTAGGGGGTTTGAAATTTGAAAAGTTTTTTTCAAAAAAGCGAAAAGTTCCCAAGGTCACATTGGTGGGGGGGTTACAATTTTCTAAAAGAAACCCCCTTCCCATTGAGAAACCCCCTATAAGAGTTTCTCCAACCCTTTCCCATTTCTGGGAGAAGGCTTCAAGGCCCACCTCCACCTTCTTAATTTTGGGAAAAAGTAATGTATTTTAACATTTTCTCTAGGGTGGGGTTTTCAAAAACTCCCTATGCGTCCTCTATATACTTTTGGAAATGGAAAACTCTCTAGAAAACGGTTTTCTGTTGAAACCCACGTGTGAACAGCTTGTAGTAGGATACCTTGCGATTTTCGGGACAAGGCTTCAAGGCCCACCTCCACCTTCTCAATTTTGGGAAATTGTGATATATTTTAATATTTTTGATGGAGTGGGGATTTTCAAAAGCTCCCTGTATGTCCTCAATTTACTTTTGGAAATGAAAAACTCTCTAGAAAATTGTTTATTGTTGAAACCCATGCGTGAATAGCTCCTAGTGAGATACCCTAGCAGTTAGTTAAGAGGCTAAGCTCTAATGTGTGGATTTACAAAGCTTTTGTCTTAAGTGTTAGCTAAGGCATGTTAATCGGCAATTGCCTTGATGTATTGTTGTGCACAACGTCATATATTTCTATGCTTTACTAATAGTATACTACTTATCACATCTCTTTTATATATTAAAGAAAGCTTTTCCGAATGGGGGACGGTGCATGCCAATTGAAATTTGTGTCTCTCTTCCTCTCCCTTTATCATTAGGCTCCTCTTGGCATCAATCTCTAGCTATGTCTCTCCATCTTCCTCTCCCTCAATTAGGCAATCTCTTTAGGCCTCGATATGGTCCCCCTCTCTCGATTGATGTGTGTGCTCACACACATCACCACACACACACACACACACACACACACACACTCTCTCTCTCTCTCTCTCTCTCTCTCTCTCTCTCTCTCTCTCTCTCTCTCTCTCTCTCGCACTAAAGGGCAAAGAGCTGTATATGTATATGTGTATATTACAAATATTATTACTTGTATACTATAATATTATATATATATATATATATATATATATATATATATATATATATATATATATATATATATATTGTTAATCATCATGATTTAATAACAGTTCTTTAGTATACTAATTATTAATATTTTGTATCATTACTTTATATATTAATAATTATTGATAATACTATTAGTTAATAATTATCATATATGAATTAGTATTAGTAAGAACACACACATAGGCACATTAATATGTGAGACATAATATACATTATTTATAAATACAATAAATTATATATAGTTAACATATACTATACATAATAATGGTACAATAAGGTATGTTAATAATAATAAATATAAATTATTAATAATTAACATTAATTATGTATAATATTATATACATAATTATGTATGTTTTTGTGTGTGTGTAATGTGTGTGTGTGTGTGTGTACATATTATATATATGCACACATATTAACTATTAGTAACGAATTATTCCTCTAATATATATGTCAATTAATAATAATAGTAATAGTAATTTACTATACACAAAATATCATTTATATGATTATAATGTTAATTGGATAATTACACACACACATACGTGTGTGTGTGTGAGTGTGTGTGCATGCGTGTGTGCGTGCGTGTGCGTGTGCATGTGCGTGTGCGTGTGCGTGTGCGTGTGCGTGTGTGTGTGTGTGTGTGTGAGTGAGTGAAACCCAAAGCGATAAAAACTAGAAATATGATAATCAATGTACATTGTAAATCAAAAACCACCTACATGGCCTTCATGTTTTAGGGCATTACCTTGCATTGATCCAAACATTAGATGCAAACAAAAGAGGGCCCTTGAAGCATGGTACATGAGATACCATAGTTAAATCACCATATTCTCATTAAAAAAGTAATATTATCCTAACTTACATGCATGCATATATACATACATATTTTATAAATATGGATGTTGATATAATATTTTGCGGTTATATTATATACATTAGCACATATATATCAATATTATTACATAAATTTATTATACATTTCCATAGTATGTTTTTTAATATGTATTTACATGTATAGTTTGTATTATGTATACGAACTATATGTGATTTTTATATGTCTAGGTTTTATATGCATTTTGTGTGTGTGTGTGTGTGTGTGTGTGTGTGTGTGTGTGTGTGTGTGTGTGTGTGTGTGTGTGTGTGTGTGTGTGTGTGTGTGTGTGTGTGTGTGTGTGTGTGTGTGTGTGTGTGTGTGTGTGTGTGTGTGTGTGTGTGTGTGTGTGTGTGTGTGTGTGTGTGTGTGTGTGTGTGTGTGTGTGTGTGTGTGTGTGTGTGTGTGTGTGTGTGTGTGTGTGTGTGTGTGTGTGTGATTTATGAATGATTATTTTTTTAAAACTTTACAATGAGAGAGAAAGAGAAGATGGGAGAGTGAAAAAAGAAGAGAGACAGAACCCAAGTATGGTACATTTGTGTGGACCTTCTTGATGCATAAAATGTACCTTAGGATTGAAGTTCTTTAAAAGAACTTCTACTAACACTGATGTGAAGCACCATCCATTCTCCCGAAGCATCTACGTGTGTAGAGCCTAATTTTTCTTTTTTTTTAGTGTACCCTTAGAATTTTTGAAAATATCACTCTTCTTTTAAAGACAAGAACACTAGCTTTTCTTTTAAAGGGGAGAACACCTTTCTCTAAAGGATTAAGTCCCTTGGTAATGTTTCTAAATCTTCAAAACCAAGGCTTGGTTGTAGCCAATATTATCCTACTAAATTTAACCAAGAGAGCAATGGGGATAGTAAGAACACTTAGTTTATTGCATAAGAGAAAAATTTTTCCTTTACCACATGTTTGTTTGGTTCTAGTGATTGTAGTGGGCCTTCAACCTCATGATATCATTGGTGGGTGTGATGGGAAAATGCTTATTTTTCTCAAGAGTAGAGGACTTTAACAAGTCAAGATATTGAGTTATTATGAGATCATGTGAGAAGAAGATAGTGATATCAAAGATGCCAAAAGCATGTTGAGCATTATATTTGAGGTTGCCAAGGAGGTCATCAACACCAAATTGTTGAGCATGTAAAGGGAATAGATAGCTTTTCCTCACTTACAAGTGTCTCACAAGGATGGAAAATTAGGAGGACCATCCTTCCCCCTAAGCATAAAAGTGATAGCCACACACATATATCACTTCATATGATGTTAAAAGCTTCAGAAGCCGCTATAAAACATTTAACTTAAAACTTTGTAGTTTTCTCCAAAACCTTGAATGGCAATTCACTAAAACCACATCAAAATGGTATCCATTCTAGTAATTTTAGAACCTATTTTAAACATTTAGAGACTATATTCTCATTTTTGCAATTTGCTTTAACAATACGCTCCTACTCGTGGTAGATGTTTCAAGGGCCCTCTTGATAGGCGGATTCTTGGAAATTGTGTGTTCTCCCAATTGTACACGATGAACCCATAACTTGATGAATAGTGGGGACAAGCTTATTCTTGCTCCAAATGGCCTCTCTCAACGTATTGGATACTCGCCACACAATACTTATATTTAAACAAAACAACATAGAGAAGTTAACCGTTGTAGAGGATATCTACAAACATAATGAATAAACTATTAAGCAATGTACTTATGAAATCAGGCTTAAATGATAAACATCCACCACTGCTACCAAGGTACGATGACTATCTTACTACAATCTATGCTCATGTTGCCTACCCTTAGTATGATTCTCCTTGAATTCTTACTTTACCTCTTTCCATGCCTACTACCTACCCAACCATCCTCATTTCTCCCTCCCCTCATATGCATCTTGAGTCTTTTATTGGCATTGTGATGACAAAAGACTTGTATTGTCTTATTTGCATAATCTAAAGCAACATGAATCACCCTCATCAATACTTTATAATCTCCCAGTGGAGATGTAGATGACATGACCTTTTGACCTAGAGTCTAGGTCTTTCCACTCAAGAAGCACGACATGCCTAAAAATTTAGCCACATAGCTTGTGCATTCCATTAATCAAAGATCTCCCTTCCTCATTCACAATTGTATGCCTCATATTCTTATTTTCTAAGTAGGAATTGTGAGGAGGGGTCATAGCAAATGGGCCCTACAATGGTGATGGGTAGTATTGAAATGAGACTCCGTGAAGGTGCCACCACCTAAGGAACTTTCCATGAGGTCAATGTTAAGAATGGCAAGACTAGCCAAGGGTGACATGATCAATGTTGGTATGCATGTGAAGTCTAGTGGGGAAGAATCTTGCACTAGGGTGTAGTTGCTTAAGGTTGACATTTATGAGTCAAGTCCATGATACAAGCTAGGTCTTGGAATAAAATTGGGTGCATGTTACATGTTGGTCTTCCTAGAGAGGTCTCCACTATGAATCTTGCAAATCTAGGTACCATGAACTCAACAAGACTAAGAGCTCATGATGATGATGCTATGTCGATCTCCACCACAGGTGAATAACCATTAAGGGAGAGAAAAACAAAGATTGTTAATTGTGGAGGACATGATGGTGGTAAAGGGGAAAATGACATGATCTCCCAAATATAAACTATTACATCCATGACCTCATTGACATGCGGACCCTACGGTCTCTAATATACATGTTAATTTTAAATAATAATAATAATAATATACATTTTACATAATATTATTTATACATATATGCTAATTATTGTATGATGTATTTGTTATTAAGGTGTTACTATGTATGCATATTCTTGACCTAATTCTATTGCTAATTGAGTCATTGTAAATAGGTTGTATTTAACTATAAGTAGAGTTTACACACACACACATGTATATAATATGTATGTATGTATGTTCAAATAAGATTACATAGATATATTTATACATTAATATGTATAAATTGTGTGTGCAATTGCTCGAGTGGATAGGGTGCGTGTGTGTGTAATGTATATGTATGTATACATATATGTATTCAAAATATAAATGTCAATATAATACTACACAATTATGTTATGTACGTTAGCACATTTATATATTAATGTTAATACATAAATTAATTATGCATTTGTATAGTTTGTTTTTTTATATGTCTTTATATGTATAGTTTGTATTACTATATGTAGATTTTATATGTATAGTTTGTATTTTGTACGTGTATATAAATAAATTTATTATTATTTGCTTAAAGTTAAAATGAGAGAGAGAGAGAGAGAGAGAGAGAGAGAGAGAGAGAGAGAGAGAGAGAGAGAGAGAGAGAGAGAGAGAGAGAGAGAGAGAGAGAGAGAGAGAGAGAGAGAGAGAGAGAGAGAGAGAGAGAGAGAGAGAGAGAGAGGGAGGGAGGGAGGGAGGGAGGGAGGGAGGGAGGGAGGGAGGGAGGGAGGGAGGGAGGGAGGGAGGGAGGGAGGGAGGGAGGGAGGGAGGGAGGGAGGGAGGGAGGGAAGGAGGAAGAAAGAGAGGAGAGTAAAAAGAGAAGAGAGAGAACCCAAGTATGATACATTTGTGTGGACCCTCTCAATGTATGAAGTGTACCTTAGGATGTGAAGTTATCCAACTATTACTAATGCTTGTGCAAGGCATTTCTCTAAAGGATCAAATTTGTTGAGAAGCTTTCTACAAATTTCAAAACCAAAGCCTTGTTGTAGGTAATAAATTTAACCAAGAGAGGAATGGGCACAATAACAACACTTCATCGATTGCATAAGAGGAAGAGTTTTCCTCTATTGTGTGTATATTTGGTGCTAGTGGTTGTCAAAGCTTCAACCTCATGAATCATGATATCATTGGGTGTGATGGGAAAATACTTACTTCTCTCAAGAGTAGAGGACTTTAACAAGTCGAGATATTGAATTATCATGAGATAATGTGAGAAGAAGATATAGATATCAAGGATGCCAAGAGCATGTTGAGTTTACATTTGAGGGTGCCAACTAGGTCAATATCCTGAATTACTTTCCTAAATTTATCAAGAGGAGTCTACAAATCCAAGTTAGGTAGTATAGGGAAAACATTTGCTCTTGATGCACTTGTGGATGGTATGTCATTTGATGCTAAATCTTCTTCTAGCACCCTCCCTTTACCTTACACTTCAACATCTACACTTTGCAAGAGACATTGAGTCTCACTCCTTAAGTAATCTCTCCATTCTCATGTATGAGCCCTTGTGACAATCCAACCCCCCCTCATGAGGGTATGCCCAACAAAGATGCTTCAAACTTCATAAGTTCCAATACCATCCTGCCCTTTCACAAGCTACACTTGAAGTTTTCTTTCTTCCAAGCTTGATCCTAAATCATGAGCATATTGCACCATGAACCAAGTAGGATCACAAAAGTGTATTGGCGAGTCCTACCATACAACACAAACAAGAATAATAGGCAATACAGAATGTTGCATGAATACTTATAAAGATCCATAATTCAACCCACTCATTTCTTGAATTAGAAAGCAATAGTAAATAACAAAGATGCATAAATAAAATTGTACCAAAATTCAAGAAATGAAAGAAGGTGGTGGCACTATCTTTATCATCTTTCATTATTGACATAATCAAGAAACCATACATCAAGATGATTACTTAAGAACAACTACCTATGTGTTGATATATATTGATTGATGCATATGCATAAAAACTAATATTATATAATGGTAATCTAAGCCTTAACATGGACCATGGATCAACAACCTTAGGTCCCTCCTAGGTCTCCAACCATTACATGTGGTGTCAGAGCATAAATTAGGGAAACCAAATCATTTTCTTCTTATTCTAATGCAAAGTCTTTTTAAAGTGTAATTTTTAAACTTAGGATGTGCATGAGACACTAATGTAAAAATTGCTCTTAGAACCATGCTCATGACATTGTGACAGCCAATTGATACCCCGTTAAGATAAAGCATTGTGTATATATATTAGATCAATTGGTCATGCCATGAGCAATTCATTGCATAAGAAGATGGAATGATAACATTGATAAGAGGTAGATCAAATAATATTATATCGTCTTTGAGCAAACAATTTAAGATGCTTCTCAAGGGATTTGAAATGAACTAACATAGTTGATATGCTCATATATTTTGTTTTATGTAACTTCAAATCATGATGTCCAAATCACAGTGCATGGACAAACTTTATCTCAATCTTAGCATGCAATCAACAAATTGATTGAAATAATATTCCCATGTAGGATTATAACTTGAAAACCTAGTGAAGTTATGCGTAAATGTATTGAATCCATCCCTAGATTACCCAGAGATACAACAGTTTTAGAAGTTTCGAAATCTCCTCTTAAAAACAAAATCATTATTGCCTGTCAATTTGCATGAGGTTCTTTAATGGCTTTATGCCACACTAACATAAAACAAAGTTTTGAGAAATATAAGGTTTGAAACTTGTATCTTTGTGTTCACAAGTTCCAATCAAATTGTACCATTATGTGTAAGGTTTCCACTATATATTGACTTGCATGTCAAACTTAGAATTGCCATCTTTACTAATGGAATTTAGGAGCATCTACACAATCTTTATTTCCCATCATATTCTATAACCTCAAATTGGATGGTCTTCATATGGATATTGGTCTAGATCAAGTTCCTATTACTATGTTGATCCAGCATCATCTTTGACCTATTGTATGAGCTGTAAAATATCCAATGGGTTAAGAAGCTCAAGATAGTTTGCTTGTTAATCTAATGGTCCATTAGGGATACAAGAGGCAACCCTAAACCAGTGGGTTTACTATATAGTGACTCAAGTAGTCCCCTCAAGCAAGTGGTCATAGAGCTAATAGAGTGCCATGTCAAGATAACAAGTTAAAAGAGTTCCTTAAACTGCCCAAAAATGCCTTGTTTTAGAAAACCTTAGCAATACCTCCCACCTACTTTGATGTAAATCTTGCTCAATTCACGATGAAAAGCCTAACTCAAGTAAAGATAGAACCTAACTAGGAATTGCCTGAGAAAATAATTATTTACAATCTCAAACCCAAGCTTTAATGCCTTCATACTTGCTCTTCAAAGCCTTGGGCTTGAGATTCTAAACAATTCATATGAATTCAAAGAACTATCATTTACTCAATCGATTTTATTTGAAAAAATAATAATAAGCCATTTAGAATTTATTAATGGATTAATTATAGTCTCATAGTCAAAGCAAGAGTTGAAAAATTTAGCATGATAATAATGAACCCTAACAATAGTTCATCATCATTCAATTAATGTATATGACTACATGTCCTTTTTGCAATTTTGATAATTAGGACTCCTTCATAAAATCCTCAATACTCTATACCATCCACCATCCCTCTTTGTTGAAAGGAATTGGAAGCATTTTAGAGCATATTTTTCCATTCAAGTTAGTTAACTAACTTGCTTGGACAATAATCTTAAAAGACATTCATTAGATGGAGTTATCAAAATCAATCCATTTGTTTAATTTTCAAGAAGGGAAAATAAATCCAAACCAACTATAGACGATCAATAAGTTTTTCCCGTATTGCTATAGTATACTAGGGTAACAATATGATTCATTTTTAAGAAGTTGAATACCAAGCTACTATAGCCTTAAAGATTCACTACTCTCACGATAAGGAGAGCCAAAGACCTATGGAAAAGAATAAGTGATGGTGCACAACTTGAGGAATCAATATGTAGCTAGTGTATTGCAATATTACAAACAATTAAATTAAGGAACCATTAGCTTAGTTTGTCACAACCCCTTCATACAACAAGAACTTAAAAGCATGAGGCATGTATGAAGGTGTGCCCACTTAAAAAAGCTTCTAGGCAAAAAAATTACTTCAATTTCTTCTCCACCTTCTCTTACACTTTGGCTCCTTGTTCTTCTCCACCTTCTGAATATTGTTCCATACATCTCTTCTTCTTCACAAGCTCCTACTTTCACAAATCTTCTCCTCTTCTTTTGGTTCTTTGACACCATCAACCATACTCAAATACTTTTTCATTAATATATGTTTTTAAGTTGGCTATGCAAATACCTAATATTCAAGTTAATAGATGTAAGCCAAAGGGAAAATGAAGTTATAAGAGACAATGTGATAGCGTTCAAAGTTTCTACAAGAGAATTCCCGCCGCAAAATGATTGAATCCCAAAGCTATAACTATAGTGTTGATCAATGGGATTAAGGACAAAGAGCTTTATAGGGCTCTTGTTGGAAACTCTAGCCTAGATCAAAATGACTTGTATGGAGTGTTCAAAGACCTATCAAGTTAGATTAGGAATAATTACAATCTTAAGAGACAACAAAGGAAAGGAGTCAATTTCTAGTGTAACACATGACATTGTAGGCTTAACACAAGAGCTTATGAGAATAATTGATAGCTTCAAAACTAGGCCCAATGATAACATTATTTATTGCATTCACTGCAAAGGAAACCATTTTTCTGCTAAATATCTTGATCCAAAAGGTAGAGTCTACTCAAATTGTGAGAGATTCAACCATGATGGAAGAGTGTGATATGGTCCTAGATGATTCCTATACCCTAACCCATATGCCAACAATCCTTATCAAGCCAATTGATGTTACCATATGCCATAAGAGCACTAATAGTTCTGCCTACTCTAAATGAGCAAAGATGTGGGGTGTCTAAGGGAGATATCAATTCTATGGGAAATCCTTAGATCACTTGGCTAAATAATTAGAAACCCACCTAATATTATTTCATTCCACTTCATGGAGGAACGAGTAGAAGATGAGCCATGCTCAAGCCCTTACATTGCATACAACAAAGAGGGTAATGTAGTCACAATGGACTATAAACATAGTCCAATGATAATCTTAGGAAAAGAAAGAGACCATGGAATGATGCAACACATAAAAGACATCCCTTGTTGATATTGTGGTCAACTTGAGCAGCACATCTTGTCATGATGCCCCAAGAAGTAGGAATAAAACATGAATAACAAGCCAAAGCCAAGATGTCATGAATGTGGCATCACATATCTATTCCCTAATTGCTCAAAAAGACAAGATCCAAATAGTAAGGAGATCATGCCATATGTGCTATTAAGCCTCTTTGGTATTGAATCTTTGAATGAGGACTACAAATCCATACCTTTGAATGTCATGACCACGGCTTAGTCCCAAAAGATTAGGATTAGCCTTACAAGACCATCTCAATGCTAGATGGGTCATTTGTAGGGAGTAAAAACCATAAGAAGTGGTCAAAATGACAAAGTACTAAAGTGGCTCTCAAAAGCAATGAAGAAATAATACTTACACCTAGCATAGCAGAAGTAGATCCTATCATCATTACACCTACAATATAGAAAATGTAAAGTTTAAAAGCGGTAGCATGCCTAATGCAAAATATCAGTTCAAAAATGATTGACAAAGTGAAAGACTAATTCAAGATAGCTTAAGAGCAATTTTAGCATAGAAGAACTGAGTTGGACCTCTGTGCTTAGATTCTTGTACATTGGTTGATTGAAAGAGATAGTTGCATTGGCAAGGGCTAGACTTCGATAGTCTTTTGCAGTGTGACCTTCTCCTTTGCATTTACTACACAATGGATTATAGCCCATTAACCTTTTTGGATTAGGGAAATTTGATAAAACACAATCTCTTTCCACATTTGTCACATTCCACTTATGATTTCTATCCACCACCACATTGATGTCCTCAATAACCGTCAGACATAAACTTCTTGGGCCCAAATTTTTATTCAAACTCCCTAGGATTTGACCCAATGTCTTGTGGTCTCACCTTAGATTGGAGTAAGTTAGACATGGTTTCTTCTTCTTTCTTTCTTCTCTCATACAAAGGAATGATGGGTATGACATGACCATGGATCCTAGTAAACCCAGGAAGCTTTTGGAGATTTAAGCCCAACCCAATGAACGAGGAAGTGTTTCCCATAATGTGCTCACAAGGATAGAGCCAATCAACTTGAAAACCAAACCCTAACATGTTTGAATAAATGGATGTAGGTATGATTGTATCACTAGCCTCCACAACATATCACTACCAATAGGAATTAGTGTTTAAAAATCCATTCATATGGAGAGCTTTCAAGTCTCGGATAGAAGAGACCACAAAACCTATTCCCACAAATATTGCTTTGCAAGATCTCAACCCTAGTGTTTACATTCTAGAGCACTACACCTAGCAAGACAACCCTTCAAGAAGGAGTTGAGAGGCACATTGCACTTCTAGTGCTACCTTAGGTAACATGACCAAAAAGGGATTAATAAACACATGTGCTAGTCTGAGCATCATAAACTCATCAGTACACACGTGGGATAGTCCATCAATAAAGAATTCATGCTTCAACTTGATGATTGCATATAGATCTAAAGTGAAACCTATTGGAGTCCTTAGGAATTGGTCTATCAAGATTGGAGAAGTGCAACTCTCAGTAAACTTTATTGTGATAAAGATAGTGTTGCGGTAAAGGCCAATGGTCTATGGTTAGGAGGTATCATGTGTATATGTATATACTATGCCATTTACATATAATTTAAGACAATAGAAAATAGGGGTATCTTCCCAACCACATGCAAGTAGGCAACGTGCAACATGCAAGAAAGCACAAAGAGGGAGCCTAATTTTTTGGATTATTAGCCACAACATACGTTGCATAAAGCACTTGCATATTGGAGATGCCAAAAGATTGCAATAATTGTATTCATTTATTATTTAAATCTGCAAGCTAGGCTTGATCCCGTGCAATTTGTAACATTAGAGTAGGCTCCCAAGGAAAAATCACAAAGGTTCTATTCCATTCTCACTATAGAAAAAGCATGCACTAAGAGGTGACCAATCTTGAGGCCTAAAAGTGTGCTAGATGCCCAAAAGGGATGGAAAAATCCTAAACCTAAAAAAGTGTATAAAAAGGAAGAGAATGAATAGAACAGGCTATTCATGTGTGTGCAAACATTGTGCACTTGCCTCCTTGCTTTCCTCATGTAAGAGAGAGTGAGGGTGAGAGTGAGCGATTAAGAGCAAGAGAGTGAGAGTGAGGGACCAAGAGGGCAAAGCTCTACTATTCTTCTCTCCAAGCACTCTCTCTTGCCATACCCATGCTCATTCTTTCACATGTGGAGGCTGTAGAGGGTTGAGGGATGAAGGAGCACTCACTTGAGTTGTGGAGCTTGCGCGTATGTCCATCATTGTTGGTGGTAAGCTATGCAATGCTCACTACAATTGGGTTTTGATCCATGTGCGAGTGGTTAGGTGAGAGCTAGCCCAAGGATTTCATGCATTGAAGCTTTTGAAATAATAGGAGTGTGTTTAATGGTCTCAAGATGTAGAAGAAGAAGAAATGAAAAAATAAAAAGTAAAAAATTTAGAAAAAGAAAGAGCGGAGGAGAAGAAGAGGAAGAAAAGAAAGAAGTGGAAAGAAGAAGAAAGAAATAATCGAGGGAAAAAAAAAAGGGTTTCCCCCATTTCCATGCGTATCTTCTCCATCCCCTCTCCCATGCCACCCCTCCACCTCCATCTCCTTCCTCCCCTCCTCCCCTTGTCTACCCCCACCTCCCGTTCTTCACATGTGTTGCCAAAGAGTGATTGCCTATGCTGGCCTTTTGAGCTGCTACCACATGCATTGTTCACCTCCCCTCCTCTCACAAAAGCAAGCCTTTGAACTCATCCGGCTACACACTTTCCCCCCGTCGCAAGACTCTGCCGTGCTAATGCCACATAGAAACACTTGTATATTGGAATTACCAAAAGATTGCAATAATTTTATTAATTTCATCATGTAAATTCACAAGCTAGGCTTGATCCTGTGTAATTTGTAACATTAGAGTAGGATCCTAAGGAAAAATTGCAAAGGTTCTATTCCATTCTCACTATAGGAAAAACATACAATAAGAGATGATTGGTCTTGAGGCCCGAAAGTGGGCTAGATACCCAAGAGGGATGGGGAAACCTTAATCCTAAAAACTTATATAAAAAGGATGAGAATGAATAGAACAAGGTATTCATATGTGCACAAACTTTATGCACTTGCCTTCTTGCTTTCTATGAGAGAGAGAGAGAGAGAGAGAGAGAGAGAGAGAGAGAGAGAGAGAGAGAGAGAGAGAGAGAGAGAGAGAGAGAGAGAGAGAGAGAGAGAGAGAGAGAGAGAGAGAGAGTGTGTGTGTGTGTGTGTGTGTGTGTGTGTGTGTGTGAGTGAGTGAGTGAGAGCAAGAGTGAGAATGGGGGACCAAGAGGGTGAAGCTCTACTATTCTTCTCTCCAAGCACTCTTTCTTGCCATGCCCATGCTCATTCTTTTGCATGTGCAGGCTGTTGAGGATTAAGGGACAAAGGAGCACTCGAGTTGTGGAGCTTGCACATGTGTCCATCATGGGTGGTGGTATGCCATGTAATGCTCACTTCAATTGGGTTTCAATCGACATGCGAGTGGCTAGGTGAGAGCTACCCAAGGATTTTATATGTTAAAGCTCTTGAAATAATAGGAGTGTGTCCAATGGTCCCAAGATGTTGAGCGCATGTTGCCCAATATTTTGTTCTTGTTGCTAGGACCAAGGTGTTGAGATCTCAAGCTCTACATGAGCTCACATCCACTACATACCTTAGTAATGTGACAAGATATTACATACTAGTATATTAGGTGACCGACATGAGGATACGCCAGTGATTCTGCAGCTGGACTACACCCACATAGTCTACCCTTAGTTATGGCACATTTATCGTGCCACCTCTTTTTTCCTTAGTGGATTCACACTTAGTGACCATTTATATATATATTATGGTGCTTTCATATTAGTCTTTTACCATGTTTTAGACTTAGTTCTTTTGTGTGGAAGAAGTAAGAAGAAAACGATTTCATCCATATCCCTCTGTGTTCTCAGGTCCATTGCTTGTGTATGTGCTCTTGGATTCTTTACCTTTCTCCCCTATTGTCTATTTTCATGGTATAATATCCATTCCATGGCTACATGGATCTTGATTGAAGGCTAAGATGAAGGTATTGGAGCACAAAAGTAAGCAATAGGTAAGAAGCTTTTCCACATTGCTCAATATGCCTTGGGTTATATCCACAAGAGGCTCCTAAGGCTGGCAGGGCTACAATCTTCGATTGTAGTGAAACTTGGTAAGTAGGAATCAAGGTTTTTCTACTATGATTTTTGACATCTGAGGTCATTTCGCTCTCCATTCCAAACTTGCAAGTGGTCTCAACAACAGTTTTTGGATATATTGTAATTTTGACTATGTCGACCATTTATAGGTACATAGGTTACAAATCTGTAAGGTTTTAGGCGTCTGCTAGATTGCAAACACAAAAGACATTTGCATATAGATTTCAGATTGTAGTTATTGCTGTATTATCAGTGAAAAAGGCTACGTGTTTAGTTGTGATGCATGTGGTATAAGCTAGCTTGTAGATTGCAATTTTGTGCAAGGTTGTCTATTTTATCAAAATGTCCGACAACTTCAACCACGTTATCAACGAGAAGTTTGATAAGAACAATCATATTGCATGGAAATATAGAATGAAAATTTCCTTAAAGGACAAAGGTGTTTGGAATTACATTGAAGGAGACATAGCAGTAGCACCCAAAGTTCCTATGTAAAATGGTACTATAGAATAGGTAAATGCTAGGAAAAATTGGGAGAAAACATAGAGTAAAGTCATGTATTGGTTGCCTATTACTATCATAGATAGCATGATGGGCTATTTGTAGGAATATGATATTCCCGCAATTGCATGGAAGAATCTGGCAAGGCTGTTTGAAGTAAACACAATGACGATAAAGCTACAACTCAAGACCAAGTAAAAAGAGGGAACATGTCCATTAATTATTATACCTTGAAGATCAAGAGTATTGTGGAAGCTCTTGGATCTATTAGTGTGGTAGTTGATGATAACGATGTTGTGCGCGCATGCTTAGATGGACTTAGTGAGATGAATACAAGAGCTTTAGGTCATCTATGAATAGAAGGGATGATATCCCTGATTTTACACACTTGACTTCTATGTAAATACTTGAGGAGAAGAACCTTGGCTTGGATTTCTCTTTTTCTCAAAGTAAGAATAAGGTTGAACATGTGTTTTAGTCTACTAATAGAGGTAGAGGTCGTGGCAAAAACCAAAGTGGTGGTCATGGTCAAAGTTATGATACACAACAAAATAAGGGAGGACATTCATGAGGAAGGGAGAGTGAAAGAGACTAAGTTGCAAATTCTAATAGAGAACATAATTCTGGTGATAGTAAGGAGAGCTGACATTGTGTTCAGAAAGGCCACATTTTAGAAAACTGCTTAAAAAAGAAGGTTGAAATTAAAAATAGAAAAAAACAATAATGTCATTATGCATCTGATAGTAGAAACAATGATGACAGAAGTAAACAATTGTTTATTCTTATGCAGTATGTTATAAATACTATGACTATTGATGGTTCATCAAAGAATGATGTATGGTCCGTAGACTCAAGTCCTCCTAATCACATGACTTCTCCCAAATACTAGTTTAGAGATATGTGCAGTCAAGAGTTTTTGGGCTATGTGGAGACAAGGGATGATACAATTCACCCCATTAATCATGTTGGAAGTTCATTTGAGTATGTAGGATGGTAAAACTAAGTACTCGGTTGATGTGCTATACGTACCAAATATTACAAAAATTTAATTTTTGTTGGTCAAATGGTAGAGCATGGATTGCAAGTTCGGTTCACATCTAATGGTTGTTATATAGAATATCTTTAAAATGATTATAGGTTGATTACAAAAGGGAAACATGTTGGTAGATTATTTACTCTTGATGTAAGTCTACCTAAAATGGATGTTACTATATTTGCACAATATTTAAGTATTGTGATTGATATTGAAATTTGGCATAAGAGAATTGGTCATATGAATGTGCAGTGTGGCTGAAAGACATGTAGTCAAAGTAGATTGTAGATAGTTTTTCCAAGTTTAGAATTGATGGGATGTATAAAGTATGTGAAGCATGTCAATTTGGAAAGCAAGCAAGGCATGCGTTACCACATGAAAAGCATGTATGCAAGAAGCCACTTGAATTGATACATTATGATGTGTAGGGTTCTATAGAGACTACAACTTTGAGTGGTTGCAAGTAGTATATTTCTTTCATTGATGATCATACTCACAAAGTATGGATTTACTTTATGTGTGAGAAAAGAGAGGTGTTCACTCACTTTAAAAGCTTCAAGGCTTTGGATGATAAGGAGATAGGATTGCATATTAATTGTCTGAGGTCAAATGGAGAGGGAGAATATCTCTCTAATGAGTTTTTGATTTTTTGCAAAAAAATAGTATATAGAGGTAATATACATGTAGATATGCTCCGCAGCAAAATGGAGTTGTTGCGCAAAAAACATGCATATTGCAAAGATGGCTCAAGTATTGATATTAGAAAGAAACTTGCCTCATTACTATTGGGCTGAAGTAGTTACTACTATTTATATACATTATAAATATGACATTCATTGCTACATTGCTACTGTACATGGTATGACATCCAAAGAGAAGTTTACATGTAGAAAGCCAAATTTTCCCCATTTGAACATATTTAGATGTATTGCTTATGTATATATTCTTAATAAGTTGCATAGTGAATTGAATCCCAAAGCAACAAAAAAAAGTATATTTGTGGGATATTCTCTTGAGCAGAAGGGATATAGATATTATAGCCCTATTACATGTGAGATGAGAGTTAGTACAGATGTCATTTTTGATGAAATAAGTAGCTAGTATAGTAATGTGCAAAATGCGATTGGGGCTGATGAGCATGAGAGTGTGGTTGTGCAGAAAATAGATTGGAAGTCACAAACATTGAGTGGACCACAAGAGTCTCTAGGTCATGGATCTATTGATAGACCTTAGAGTGATAGATTGAGGTCACAAGTTACTCCACCAAGTATATCATAGATGCCACGAAAAGATAAATATAAAGTTGGAGACTCACCTATTATGACACATGTATCGTCAAGTTTCTTTCATGTTGATGTGATTCAGATGGCTTTGAGCAAAGCTTGGACAAGGAGTTTGGGATTCCGTCTATTAAAACACCTAGTGTGTGGAAGCCACAAGAGGATACTAAAGCACTTGGTCATGATCTAGGTGTACGCATGCCAAATTGAGTAAGAAAGCCAATGTATTGATTGACATATAATAGCTACATAGCTCATCACTATGCATACATGGCTAAGATTGTGAAAGATGTGGAACCCACTTGTTTTGAGGATGCAGTGGGTAATGACTATTAGGATTGTGCTATGAATGAAAAAATGATTGTACTTAAGGATAATAACATATGAGAGTTGGTGCCTTTACCTAAACGCAAGAAAGTTATTTGTTGCAAATGGGTTTACAACAGATGGATCTATTAAGCGCTATAAGGCACAACTAGTTGCCAAAGGATATACACAAGCTCCAGTTGCTAAAATGGCCATTGTAAAGGTTGTGATAGCAATGGCAATATCAAAGGGTTGGATCATGCATCAAATAGATGTAAAGAATGCCTTCTTGTAAGGGAAGTTGTAAAAGGAAGTTTGTGTGGAGCGCCATGTAGTTATGTAGATGAGAGTCATCCAGATTATGTATGCAGGCTTCATAAAGCCTTGTATAGGCTACAGCAAGCACCCAGGGCATGGTATAATAGGATTATAGAATACCTTGTTAGTATTAAATTTCACAGAACACAAGTTGATCACTCACTCTATGTATGTGAGAGTGATGCAAGCATTGTGGGAGAGCTATGCTATTTTCTTTGAAAGGTGAGAAGGATCGAAAGCATTGGAAGTGAGCTATGGCGGAGAGCAAGAGCAAGAAGAGAGAGAGACAAAAATGGGAACTCCAACAGTTACAATGTGTGATCGTTCCTTCCTTTATTCAAACCATCACTAAAAGAATAAAGAATAAAGTGACGGTGACGGGCGCTCGCCACCTGGCAGTATGTAGTGGCGGGTACTGTCAGTGTAGTAATACACAGGCAGCTAGGCAAAGGTGCCTTTACCCCCAACAACCTCCCACTTAAAGGTGAATCTGCCCTAGTGAGGAGTGAAAAGAAAAAGAAAAGACAGTACAATGTACACATGTACAACAGGATGAGGAAAAATGTTATCTCATCCAACGCCCATCAATCTCCTGAGAAAGGCAAAGTGCTCAGTAGTGAGGCTTTTCTTGAGCAGATCTGCAAGATTTTCATCAGTGGAGATCTTGACAAGGTCAACAAACTTGTCCTCCACGACCCCATGTATGAAGTGATTCCTCATCTCAATGTGTTTCGTCTTCGCATGGAAGACCGGATTCTTGGCTAGCTGAATAGCTCTCATAGAATCCGAATGCAACATAGATATAGTATCAATCCCAAGGTCATGAACCAAACGGCCCAACCATATGGCCTCCTTGCAAGCCTTAGTGGTGGCCGTAACATACTTGGCCTCAGTGGTAGAGAGAGCCATATACTTTTGAACCCTGGACATCCAAGAAACATCATCTCCAACATAGGTAAAGGCATAGCCAGAAGTGGACTTTCTACTATCTGCATGTCCTGCATAATCGGAGTCTGTGTAGCCCACAACTCCTATATCCTGGCTGCCATAGCAAATGCACATATCTGATGTGCCCTTTAGGTATCTCATGATACCCTTTACGGCATCCCAATGCTTTTTGCCAGGTGTAGTCATATAGCATGCCACAACACCAACTACAAAGGCAATATCTGGGCGAGTGGCTATCATGGCATACATCAAACTACCCACAACTAATGCACAAGGGAACTTAACCATCTCGGCCCTCTGCTCATCCATCTGCAGACAATCGGCCTGTGAAACCTTCACATAAGAAGGTAATGGACATCCAATAGGCTTTACGTCCTACATGCGAAAACGCTCAAGGACTTTATGAATGTACTCCCTCTGTGAGAGGTAGAGTAGTCCCTGATGCTTGCCGCACTTAATGCGCATACCAAGAATGTGAGAGGCCTGTCCCAAATCCTTCATCTCAAAGCTCTTCTTTAGCTGAGATTTGAGAGCATCCAGCTCATCATGAGCTTTTCCTGCTATTAACATATCATTGACATAAAGTACCAAAATAAGCAATGAGCCATCACGGGCTTTCTTTGTGTAAAGACATGGATCCATAGCACTTTTGTTATAGCCTTGTGACTGATAAAGGCATCAAAATTATGATACCACTCCCTAGGTGCCTGCTTCAAGCTGTAAAGTCTTTTCTTCAACTTGGACACTAGGTGCTCCCTGCCAGGTTCTGCAAAGCCCTTAGGCTGCTCCATGTATATCTCATCATGCAAATCCCCATGCAAAAATGTAGTCTTGACATCCATCTGGTACAAGTCCAAGTCAAGCTGCACGACTAAGGCCAAAACCAAGCATAGGGTGGTCATCTTGACCATAGGAGAAAAGACTTCATCAAAGTTAACTCCATGCTCCTGTTTAAAACCCTTAGTGACAAGTCTTGCCTTATAAGCCGGCTTGGGTTTCCAGGGGTACTTTTCAGCTTGTACACCCATTTGCATGGCAAAGCCTTCTTGCCCTGAGGCAGTGCAACCAAATCCCAAGTCATATTCTTGTGCATGGAGTCTATCTTAGACTGCATAGCCCTCTCCCAGGAGTGATTGCCACCCCTACACATAGCCTTATCATAGGTGAGAGGCTCTCCTGTATCTATAACCAAGACATAATGCATCGAGGGCTCAAATCTATTAGGTGGATGTCTATCTCTAGTAGACCATCTCATGGCAGGCTTTGTGTGGCCGATCCAACACCCTAGCCATGTGTACCAACTACTACTGCAGCCTGTCCAACTGGCTGTGCAGGAGCACGTGGCTCCTCCTGGAATATAACCCTGCGTATCTCTACCACCTTCTTAGGCTCCTTATGCATCTTGTCTTCATGGAAGACTACATCATGGCTGCGGATGACTTTCCGCGCTTGCGGATCCCAAAGGTGGTAACCCATCTCACTTGCATCCCCATAGCCAAGGAAAATGCATCTGACACTCTTAGGATCCAACTTAGTACGCTTGTCTTTGGGCACATGGCAGAATGCCTCACATCCAAAGACACATAGATGCGTATAAGATGGAGGTTTCCTAGTCCATACCTCCTCTACAACTTGAAAATCCAAACCACTAGAAGGTGATCTATTTATGACATGCACAGCTGTACTGACTACCTCAGCCCAAAAGCTATGTGGTAAGCCTGCATGGCTAAGCATGCTGCGTACATGCTCCTGGATGGTTCTATTCATCCGCTCAGCCAAACCATTCTGGGGTGGGGTATAGGAGACGCTTAATACCCCTCTCGTCACATAGTTGCTCAAAAGTACGTGACGCATATTCTTCCCCATTGTCAGTCCTAAGGTATTTCAGCCTATGCCCAGTCTGGTTTTCAACAAGTGCAAGCCATCTCTGAAATACAGCCAAGACATCAGACTTAAGCTTAATGGGGTAAGCCCAGACTTAATGCAAAAAATCATCAATGAACATTAAAAAATACTTTGCACCACCCATAGGCTGACAGGGCATGGGCCCACAGACATCCGAATGTATCAATGCCAAGGGCTCACTCATGTGTGTCCTACTAGACTTCTTATGTGTATTTGTATTCTGTCTCATAAAGACAATGCTCACATGAATCAAAACATGCATAGTCAAGGGGCGGTAAGTACTGCAAACCAGAAAGCATTTTCATTCCTTTCAAGGACATATGACTCAAACGAGCATGCCAAAGAGATACATGTGGGATGGAACCCACTGACAAAACATGGTCAACAGAGGACCCGTCAACTACAAGAGGATAGAGGCTGCCAACTTTGGCACCTCTAGCAAGCACAAGTCTGCCATGGGTGATCTTCCAGGCAGAATCCCTAAATGAAACATGAAACCTAGCATCATCAAGTTGCCCTATAGACATAAGACTGCGTGTAAGCATAGGTACATGATGTACATCCTGTAATAGAAAGGTACTACCAGTAGAGAACTGCAGTCGTACATCCCTAATGCCAATAATAGCAAGTGACCTATCTTACCCAAGCGAACTAAACCAGAGACCATGTGGTAGGAGTGGAACCACTCATGACATGATGTAACATGAAATGAAGCACCAGAATCCAAAAGCTAGCACTGCGCATACATAGAGTGAACATCGGTCAATGACGTAGCATCACAAGAACTAGCTACAAGTATGTACTCCTCATCAAAGTCATCAGCCTGCATGACATTTATCTCCTCGATTTTCACACTGGATTTCGCGGGCATAATGCTGTGATCAGAGGACTTTTCATGTACTTTGTCTTTCCCCTTCTCTTTGCACTTCTCATTGTGCATCTCATGACATTGTGGGTGTATATGACCCTTTTTACTGCAATGATGACATGTCACATTGGCATTTCTCCCACGAGACTTGCTGCGCGACTTACCATGTGACTTAGACCTAGACTTCTGTGAATCTCTACCACGGCATGGATAGAACAAGCTATTCATGTGTGTGCGCAAACTTTGTGCACTTGCCTTATTGCTTTCTTTGTGAGAGTGAGAGTAAGGGTGAGGGTGAGGGTGAGAGATTGAGAGCAAGAGAGTGAGTGTGAGGGACCAAGAGAGTGAAGCTCTACTATTCTTCTCTCCAAGCACTCTCTCTTGCCATGCCCATGCTCATTCTTTCACATGTGGAGGCTATAGAGAGAGTTGAGGGATGAAGGAGCACTCACTTGAGTCATAGAGCTTGCATGTGCATTCATCATGGTTGGTGGTATGCTATGCAATACTCACTATAATCGGGTTTTGATCCACATGCAAGTGGCTAGGTGAGAGCTTGCCCAACAATTTTGTGTGTTGAAGCTCCTAAAATAATAAAAGTATGTCTCAAGACATTGAGTGTATGTTTCCCAACATTTAGGGTATCTTCCCAACCATATACAATGATCCTTTCTATTGTCTTCAATTATATATGAATGGATACATGTTGTATACCATGTTACATATATGGTGATCCTTTCAATTGTCTTTAGTGAACCCATGATGCCAAAAAGATATAACTATATAATTTTTATGTTGCCAATTAGGTCACATGTCTATACTAGGAATGAATATCCTTTCTTGTTTGCAAGATATCCATTGCTTCAATTTTCAAATTTTGCTATATGTAAGCATTGCAAGTATGGCAAATAGACTAGCTTGTCACATAAAAAGTATCTCGCTAAGAATAGGTTCTAACCATTCGATTTAGTCCACAATCATACATGTGGTGCCTATCATGTTATTAGGAGGAGCATTGTACTTCGTTGTGCTCGTTGATAATGTTACACAAAAAGTATTGTCTATGCTAATTAAAATAAGGCTGATAATTTTCATGCATTTCAAATGTTATTAGCATATGTGGAGAATCACTCAAGCAAGAAGCTCACATGCTTACATATTGATAATGGTGAAGAGTACATTCTTTTTCCCTTCAAAACTTTTGTGAAATGTAGGGCATCAAGAGGGAGTTGATTACTCTAAAGAACCGAGTTGACAATGGAGTTGTACATAAGATGAACACGACCATATAGGAAGGGAGTGGGAGCATGCTATCTAATGCATGTGTTCCATGGATTTTAGGCTAAGGATGTTAAAATAAAGGTTCCTTTGATCAATAGGTCACCTAATAAGCTAGTGAACGAAAAAATCCATGAAGAGATGTGGTTGAAAAAAAAGCCTATTGTGAGCATTTATGTGTACTTCATTATGAGGCCTACATGTATGTTTCCAAGGAAAAAAGGAGCAAGCTCAATTTTTTTAAGTCACATGAATGCATCATTTGTAGGTATGGAGTCTAACAAGAGATGGGATACCACTTATGGGATATAGAGGATAATGCATAGCTATGATGTGGTATTCAATGAAGAAAAGATACATAAGCATCTTATGAAGACCCTGTCAAGGTATATAGGGTGGTGTTTCAAGAGGACAGAAACCACAATATGAACCACATGCATGACTTTGCCTACATAATGTAGGGCTATGACATCCAAGAAATGTCAAGGGGAACTAGCTAGATCTAGGTGTGCAACCTCACATTTAGCATTAAAGATAGCTGGGGCAACAAAATGTGCAAGTCGAGCAAGTATTGAGACATTCTATGAGGGTCTCACATCCTCCAAAGAGATTTACTCCATCTCTTGACTATGTCATGCTAAAAGATTCTAAAGATCCTTTGTGGTATGAGGATGTGATGCCAAGGGATGACAATCATAAGTGGCAAAATGCTATGTAACCGAAAGGTAGTTGTAAAGAATGCAACCTTGAAGTTGATTCCATTGCCTAAAGGCAAACATTTGATGAGAGTTTCTCACTATTAGTCAAGATGACCACTCTTTGTAGCTTGCATTGGTTGTTAAAGAGGACACGGAGCCGATCCAAATGGATGTCAATATAGCATTCTTGCATGGGGACTTTCATGAGGACATCTAATACAACAACTAGAGGGGTTTGTTGTGTAAAGAAAGGAATGGATAGTATGTGAGCTTCACAAAATTCTTGTGGATTGGAGCATGATCCAAGGGTGTGGTACCATAAGCTTGATGTATTTATGTGGTCTCACGAGTATACATGGAGGGAGATAGATTATTGTCTCTGCACGAAGAAGCCTTTGGATGGTGACCTTATCATTTTGGTTCTTTACATGGATGATATGCTTGTTGCTTGGAAATCTATCTTGAATGTGAATGCATTAAATAAAAGGTTACATGAAACCTTTGACATGAAGGATTTGGGAGATGTAGGTCGGGCATTTCAATATGGAAAGGGAAGGTTATAAGTGTATTATTGCTCCAAATGTGAAACTTATCCAACAAGATCTCTAGGTCAAATGAGCAAAGGGTTGAAACGGCAAAGATACTTATGCATATGTGGTTAGTAGTTTGATGTATGCTATACATGCTACACATCTAGGCATTGTCTATGTAGTAGAAGTGGTAGCAGGTTTATGGCAAACCCTTGCACATAGCATTGGAAGGTGTTGAAGAGTATCATGAGATACTTGAATGGTAAAAGGAATATGTGAGAAGTTTCTTTGGAAGGATATATTTGTTATTAGTTATGCAAATGAAAATTTTGCAAAGAATGTAGACTCCAAGAAGTGTCCAACTAGATTTCTTTTCACCTTCATAGGAGGTGCAATTTCATGAGTCTCTTGATTGCAAGCATGTACAGCCTTGTCTACCATTAAGATAGAATATGTTGTAGCCATTAAGGTATGCAATGAAGCTATATTGCTTACACATCTTGTGGGAGTTTTGGGCATTACAACAAAGGTCCCAATTTCACACAGTAGTAGTCAGAGTGCCATCCAATTGGCACATAATCCTACCTTTCATATGAAGATAAAGCATATTAATGTGAATTATCACTTTATTAGGGAAGTGCTTGAGGATAAGTGTATTCAAAATTTCAAGACTAGTGGAACATATTGGAAAAAAGTATTCAGTATGTAAAGGAACAATTTAGCTCCACATTTGAGATGATTGACTTCAATTGACTTTCCTATATCTTGTGTTAAAGCAAAAATCAATCCTTCAATTTAGTGAACCAATTGTTACCTAATGTGATTGGCTAGAGACTACCCCATTGGACACAATTATAACACTAATAAAGGATTTACATGTTTCCATGAGCATGACTACCATTGGATAGCTGGGAAATCAATCAAGTTGACTCAAACTTATCCTAACCTCTCTTATCTTGTCTCTATTCTTAGCCAATATGCACCAAAGGCATTTCATTGGAATAATTGTTTGTGTTCTTAGTATTATGCACCAAATACTTAACTTTGCAAGGGTACACGGACTCAAATTGGGCCAAAGAGCATTCACATATCAAGGTACTTGAATTATGACATGCTTATCTACAATTCATTTAATTGAAACAAATGCAAGTAATGAGTGTCATCGAATGCACATAGTTGAAATAAAAAATGAGTATATGTAGTGGATCAAATTTTCATATTTACATTAGGATAGTGGTACCCATATTATAATAAACATGCTATATGTCCAAAATCTAGAGCAAATAAGATTCTTTTTAAGTTTATCAAACATTGTATTCGTTGGCAATACATACATTTCTAACATAAATATTTTGACTATTGATAATAAAAACATGAAAGAATCATAGAGAGCTAAAATTCTTTTTGAGTTTCTCGAATACTATATATTTATAGGAAAATAATTGTGTTGGCTAGTGCAAATGATATGCAATCATTGATAATAAAAAATACAAGAGTAGTTGAATGAAGAGAATTTTAGGATCTGCGACTTACTTTGTTTTGCATAGAGCATATGTAAGAAAGTGTTGTATTCTAAAACTATAAATTTATTTTAAAAATCGTATGAGATTAAAGTTTATTTAACATGATATTAAAAGAAAGATAGATTGCATTATATATATATATATATATATATAATACTAGCATTCTCAAGCAAACAAAAGTAAGTCCTAAAACTAGAAAATCAAGAAAAGAACTCGACAAACAGAACCACACAAGAATGCATAACAATGGCATTTCCATGTCATGATGCTAAAGGTTAGCTTCTTCAATGTCTAGATTAAAACCTTTTCAAAAGAACACTTGTTGTAGCATCAAGGCGCACCATGCATCAAAGATTTTATCCATTAGCATAATTTATATCCTCAAAATGGATGGTCTCAATATTATTGCTAGTAATCAAGTGTGATGAACCATCCCTTGACTCCCATTTTGGGGTGGCTCAGAGGGCACTAGTCTGCCTTCGCGGGTTAGGCCCCAAGGGCACTAGTTCATCACGGGTTAGTCCCACTACTCCTCATGACACAATCCATGGGGGCCTCAGAGTCACATAGCGGAATCCCCTTTGGAGGGGTCTTGACGTAGGATGCATCATGGAATGCCCTACACATAAGCTAACACAAAGGTACCACAGAAGCTAAGATGGCATGAAAGCAAGTAAGTATGCACATGATTGCAATAGTAGGGAAAGAGAGTAGAATGGCCCTCTTGGGGGCTATCACATTATGAAAGAGAGGTACAAGCTGAAGACACTCACATAGAGGGACAACTTGGAATCAAGGTCCTCAGCATCATGGGTGAGAGACTGGGTCAAGAGAGATCACCATATCCCTCATACACACCTCCCCTTGGAGAGCTCTTAATCCAGGAAGAGTAAAACACAACATCTCCAGGATATATGAGGTAACTTCCAAGAACTCAAGCAAACTATCCATCATAACACAACTACAAAAATCAAAATGGTGGGCGTCTTAACAATGACTCACTATCAATTCGGTCAGTGTCTGCCCAATCTAGGTGCCTTGCTCTTTGACTCAATTACAAATGAGGAACAAAGGTCTTTCAAAAATTTAACTACAAATATCTCCACCCACGACTCAATTACAAGTGTGGAATGGAGTCTTCTACGTACAAGTTAGTTATTTGGCACTTCGCCCTTTCCTTCATGTGTGAGGAAGAGGGTAACCTAGAAGATCGTGTGTGTGCATCTTGAATCCCCATTAGCCTGACAGCTTGAGTGCACCGAGCTACCAATTGGTGAGATGACACAAGAGTTCAGACTAGTTATTCAAAGCTTGAAAAGCAAGAGTCCATGTAGAGATGCCTTGCCAAGAGAGAGAAGCACAAAGTCTTTTGGTGGGGAACTTGTACTTCTTGCGATGAGAGATACGAAGCCAAGTGCTTACACCTCCCCTTGGAGTGTTGGCCGTTAATGGCATCATTTTCCATTTGGTCCACCTTGGTAACTTGAAGATACATCATCGCCATGACTAGCAGCATATCTTTTGGCATGGAAGGTGAAATCCCATGTAGTTGCACCTCCCATGGTCTTCCATGAATGTGCCCTTGGAGGCACGAATCTTCATTGCAACACTTTGGTGATTTGACCACACAACAACATAGGTAGCATGCTGTTTGACCCTTCTCATGCAAGATCTTGCATTTTGTGTCAAGTATCCTTCCTCAAGCATCCACTTGCATGACAAGTGAGAGTTGAGGTACTGGGATGGTGTGACAACTTGATGTTGTAGGCCATCATGTTGTCATACATGCATTGTGAGGACCATCTCCCACATGGTGAGAACCATTGGGTATGTGTTGCCGAAATTCCTACTTGTGATGCACAAGAAGATGAGGTAGCTATGAGAATCATCTATCCACACTATGCTTGCTTGTATAATGGGGCCCTCGTTGACTAGTAGAACAAACTTGAGATAGCACATAGGAGGTAGACTCATTTGACTTTTTGCATCAAATTGTCTAGCTTGCTTTGCAAGGATCATCTCCCTTACTAACACAACTTTGAAATGGTTTGCAATGGCCTCATTGAACAAGTATGAGCACAAGTCTCTAAGTGGGTTGAAACAATGCGTTGGGATGGTCCCAACATAGCACTCCATGCTTAGACCTTGTCATGTCTAGATCAAACGCATGAGCATTAGAAAGAGCAAAGTTGTCACACTACACTCTTTTCTCATTATCTTGCTCCATTACGAGTTAAATCTACTAGGAGTACTTGGGAGGATCAAGCCTCATAGCAATCAACTTTGAATCATCATGTAGCCATCCAACCACAATGATTTCACCAAGTAGGTTGCATCCCTCTAAGCTAGAAGTTTGAATGGGTTTCACCACATAAGTGGTATTGACTTTAGGTTTTTATGAGAATGCTAGGTTCCATTCACAAATATCCAATATCCTTGGTCAGGACCATACTTGAAGTGTCCTAGCACACTCCTTCATCTCGGCACATGAGAGGCACTCTCCTTTCGTATTAGCCATTTGAGCGCAAGAAGTTATCACCTCCTCCAAGGTCATAGAAGTGGGTTTCGACCTCATCATAGAAGAATACTCATTTTATTCCATTCATCAACTTGGTTTTGGATCACAATTTGAGTTCTCAAGTTGAGCTTGCCTTTCTTTTGTTTCTTCCTTCTCTTCTTGGAGATTTCCTTTGCTATTTTCCTTTCTCCATCACATGATTCAGAGCACACCTTGACTCCATCCAATGTATCCATCAACATGTCCATAGAGGAGGGGATCTCCTTATCACCCTCATGATTGGTTCCTTCACAAGAATACTCAATGCTCTATACCATTCATCACCCCTCTTGGTTGAAAGAAATTGGAACACTATCAAAGTATATTGTCTTATTCATGCTAGCATATTGGCTTACCTGAACTTAATTTAAATCACATTTGTTGGATAAAGGAGTTGAAATTGGTGCTATTATTTGTTTTCTAAGTAGCCAAAGTAAATTCAACTCTAACTATAGATTATCAAAAAATTTCCTAGGACCATTATATATATAACAAGGCAACAAAAGTTATCACCGAAATAGAGTAGTACTTGAAAGATAAATGAACAACTACATCAAGAGGGGATTTCTACTATTACCAAGACTATACAAAAACTTGAAAACTTATCAAGAGATTCTTACTTATAAAGTGGTTAGTTTTAGGGAATTTCATGGATAATTAGATCTTTTGAAGGGCCTTATAATAGATGAAGCTCAACTAAGATGCAATTACAAACATGACTATGAAGTGAAAGGGGAGTTAAAATTACAAGTCTTGATTTGGCTCATGTTTTTCCCAAAATTGAGCATGATATGACTTGCAATTATTATTTCTGAATTATGTTGTAAGTTTAAATTGAATATAAGCCATGGTTTCCCAATGCTATATAACCATAATTGCAATTTGGATATGATTTGTCTAGATTATCTAATTATGCAAGGCAATACAATGGGCTATGCACATTGTAAGATTAGATTGAACAAAAATTGGACACTCTACATGAAATTGGAGATGGTTTTGTAAGATATGTTCATCCACTCAAAGTGGTCACTAGATCAAGTCAAGGCAATCACTTTCTTGTGGCTAGGTTTAGTTTTATTTGTGGAGTTTAATATCAAAAGGTCTATACTACCTATAGTCTTCAACTCAAGATCATATAGTGCTCAAGTTGTATCGTTGTTATGAAAACTAGATATAGTTTTGTGAAAAAGGTTTATCTATGTCTCATAGTCCCAATTTCAAAGTGGTCATGGAACTCATCATGGAGCCACCCCAAGTGATGCCAAATCTATCTCTTGCACCCTAAACATGGTCCATCTAGGTGGTTTGACTACCAAAGATAGTACTAGGTAGAGTGTTGATCCAAGCAATCCATTAATTGAACACTTCGATAGGATTTTAGAGATAATTCTATAAAAATGATAACTTGTCTTGCGAATCTAGTGTTTTAGCCTTGTTTAATGGACTTAAGCTATTGTGGATGAGTCTGTTGAGCATGTAATGCCTCACAAGCCTTCATGGGTTAGTGCAAATGCTATGACCCTCAAGTGATCTATATCCCACTTAGGGTATTTAGGGTTACTTCATGACTCAACTCAAGGGGATGTGAAAATTTGATTTGTTGTAATCAATGGGATCAAGATCTCTAGAGCTTGAAATAGATTATAGATAGTCCTAACTACATCAAATGGGTATGTACGAGTCAAGTCAAGGTGTCTCCTTGCTTTTGGGTATTAGTCGAGGTGATGATTGGTCCTAACTACATCCAATGGGTATGTACGAGTCAAGTCAAGGTGTCTATTTGCTTTTGGGGATTAGTAGAGGTGATGATTGGTTTCCCAATATGCCGTTGAAGTGACTAGAAGACTACATATTTGAATGTTAGGCACTATGGATTGTTTCTAATCCTTATTGGAAAAGTGTGGATTGATCTATATCAAGCTATGTATGCAATAGATAAATTCCAATAATTTGTACTCAAATATCATCCTTTTGGTTAAAATTTTGCAACTTATCTCCATCCATAGGTATGTAGCATGTAGCTAGTTGAGGTGATATTTTTGCTTCCAAATGGTTCTAAATTGATGTTGGTAATGGATTGAAGATGTGCAATATACCACAGATAAATCTCTTAGCAACAAGTAGGCATACTTTGTATGCAATCAAGGTGAGATATTAACAAATTCAAGTAGTTTTAAAAGCAATCAAGGTGATGCATGACCAATAAGAGATGTGGATTTTGAGAATATAACACATATAATTCAATTCACAACACAACAAATCTCACGTAGGAAATTCAAACAATCTAATCACATTCTATTTTCTAATTCAAGTTTTTCAATGGAAATATATGATTGAAAGTAAAGTGTGACAATAGATTTTGTGGTGTAGACTTGAGTGTTCAAATGTGGTATTCAATTGATTTATAGCTCCCTCACTTGTTGAATCTTGCTCTTTTGCCACCCAAGTTGTAGCCAACCTAATCTTAATGGCTTTCACTTATGATATTCTATAGCTCTTAGTGTTTGAAACCAAGAACGTAGCTATTGTGGTATGTGGGAAAGAGCTTCTATGAAAGAAACTTATGAATTTTTGACATTTGTTCTTAGATTTTTCTATTTTCCCCTAGAAAAGTGACGATGTAGTACTTGATGTGATGACTAGGCACTTATTTGGCGCTTTTCCAACATTTCTTACTAATGGACACCTCTCCAAATTGTGGTGTAAAGGTTGGATCCTATCTTATGTAAAGGGATCTTCCCGTTTGGATGCACTAGAGATTATGTTTTGGTTCTACACATGATAAATTCAATTTCTTTGTAGGCAAGTCAAGGTAATTTTCCACCTTCTAAACACCTTTTGGGTGCTTCAAAATACATTTTAGATGGTGTTGTTCAACTTCCAAAATGGAGATGGAATGCAATCTATGTAGCATTTGTGGAGTTGCAAATGTCTATGGAAAGTTTGAGCAAGGTAAGGGTAGCTCATCAAGTAGTCTTACAACTAGTTGCATATAAATAGGAGATTGTTAAAGGAAAGGGTGAGAGAAGTATGTGGATTGATTTTGAGCCGTGTCCTTGAGCAATTCTAGATAGTATGTTGGTAAGAATGTGTTAACCCCAAGTTGAGATGGCAGAAAAAGGAAGGAAAAAGTAGAAAAAAACATGGAAAAAGAGCAAAGACACGCAGGCGACCTCCAAAGCTAAGCCGGGGCAAAAAGCGCAATTTTAAATGAAAGGCACCTTAAAAAACTTGGAAAACTCTTGTAAAAGAGTGCCAAGCTCCCTCCTATGCCAACTGTAAAATATTAGATGGGTGTAGGCTAGAGGCATAAGGCTAGAAGAGGGAAATGGAAAAAGGACCTTGCCACAATGGTCGGTCATGTAAAAAAGGGATGGGTGCCCATGGGATTTTAGGGCTTGTATATAAAGTTCAAAAAATGAATGAAAGCTCATTCTTTGGTGTGTGGCTAACAAGAGCTCTCTTCTTCTTCTCTTCTCCTCATCTTCTTGCTTGTGTCTGCTCTTAAGAGAGGGAGTGTGAGTGTGAGGGAGTGAGTGTGTGAGAGTGAGGGATCAAGAGGGTGAAGCTCTTCACCATCTCCTCTTCTCTTCTTCTCTTCTCTTATTTTTTCTCGCGCATGCGGCTATGGAGGATGGAGCTTGGAGATGGAGGAGGCTTGAGGATGCTTGAGCTCGCATCTAGGATCGTGGGGCTACCGGGGTGTGCGAGAGAGGAGGCAACTCGTATCGGCATCAAGGTAAGCTCAGTACACTCATAGGATCGACGACGCGTCGGCTAGGTGAGAGATAGCCATTAGAGCTCGCTTGAAACGCTTGAAGTAATAAGCGGTCCATGGGTCTTGGCGGTTGAGCATGAGCTCCCACTACATTTTGGTTCCATTGTTGCCAGGACCAACGGATTCAAGCTTGAGCACTTGCGCGCCTCATATCGAGCATCGAAGTAAGGGATTCATCCCCGAAACGGAGCTTGAGATAGGTAGGAAGTTTGGGTGTTTTTGATATTCAAAACAAGTAAGTATTTTGGGATATTTTGTTTGTTTGATGATTGGGAAACATGGAGAAATTATTTCATTTTTCTGCTTTCGATTCTTGTTGCATTTAGCATAGGTTAGGATTAGGAAATCGCACCTGAGAAGGGTAGGGTTTACTATTGCAAAACAAGGCAAAACATGGCAAAAATCGTGCAAAAAATGGTAAAAATCTTGCTTGTGATGCCTAAGATCGGCAAGTGAGTGATTGGGGCATTAACACCATACCCAGGAAGGGGTATAAGAGCCAAGAGGCCAAGGGAGAGCTCATTTGTGACCATTTCAGTGAGAGAGAGAGAGAGAGAGAGAGAGAGAGAGAGAGAGAGAGAGAGAGAGAGAGAGAGAGAGAGAGAGAGCCATCGCACGATTCGATCTGATCGCACCATCGACAAGCCTACTGCTCTATTCAGGTATATGAATCCCTTCCCCTATCCCCCTAGATAGGATTTGGAGGTTTATGCTTGCTATGATTGATTAAATCGCAAGAATCGAGCAAAATCGACCTCTCATTGTTGTCGTCGCGCCGCATTCGGCCCATCCGAGCGGTCGCTTCTGGGTTGAGTCCCAAAATCGGCCCTCGGCCCTCTTTCGTTCGACCCACTTGGCTCGAAACCCTAATCGGCCCTCGGCCCAGACCTACTTGGCCCGTTCGAGTCGACCATTCGGACCATCGACTAATTGGGCCCTCGGCTGTCCGAGCCAAACCGTCCGAGCCATAGGATTCGGCTCTCGGCCACGTGTCATATTCGGCCCTTGGCCCGTTCGAGTGACCTCGTCCAAATTGACCATTCGGCCCGGCTGTCCGAGCCAACCTTTCCGAGTGACTTTGTCCGAGTCTGCGCCTCGGCCCGTCTGAGTCTACCCTGTCCGAGTCACGAATTCGGCCCTCGGCCTAGAGTGGCCCACTCGAACCTTGCAATTTGGACCAGCTGGGTTGAGTGTAAATTTTTATCAAATTCTCAAAAACTTGACCTGACCTGGCTAGAGCTCAGTAGCACAAACTATCGAAAGTCCTTTTGACGCTCAGAACTTGATTCTGGCACACGAAATAGACGAAATCGTAGGGAGCAGCCGCTTAGCAGCTTGAAGTAGGCAGCAATGAGACCCAGAGACCTAGACGCAAAGCGCTGAGCAGTTAAAATCTGATTGGCCAAAAACAAACGAGGCAACATATTAGAAAAACCTTGAACCTTGTCAAGGCCGCCAGAAATTTGACCAACAAGCCTATCAGGCCCGAAACAAAGCGAGAGTGCGTAAGACGCATCGAGATTGTTTGTTGCACTCACCTTGAATTTCTGCACTTGAATGCACTTAAGGAAATTGAAAGCCTGATTGAGCACAAGTGCACAAGAAGCGACACGCACACTGAGTGACCATAAATTGAGGATTGTATTCAATAACTTAAGGAACTCACTTGGATAAACCACTCAAGGAATAGGAGAGGACCCAAGATGTAGACAAACCATCAACGCGTGAAAGTAGGACCAAGCAGGTGGCGTCAACAATGTGGATTTTACAAATCTACTCAACCTGATCGATAGCTTAGTGGAGCACGACAACAAGACTATGGTAGAAGGAGGCTCAGACCATAGGTCTAATGAGGAACTTGACTTGAACGTCTTCCCGGAGGCTATTCAGCTGGTCAGGAGCTACGATGCATATGCCCGTTATGAGCATCGCGGCAGGATGGTAGACACTATCATCACAGATCTAGAGGAAGAGAGAAAACTAGCCCACAAGGCTTTGCAAAGCATAGTCGAATACAATAGGGACCAGCAGGCTAGGAGCCAAAGGCAAAGCACGGAGTTGCGTGAGGTACAGTGAGTGCTGAGCTTAGCAGGTAGAAACTGAACAGATCATGAGAGAGCCCTAGAAGGAGACTTGACATTGAGCGAGCTTCTCATGAAGCGACTGCTAGATAACACGGCAGTAGAGCAAAGTGCCGTGGCACTAGCGACATCGCTGCTCGCAGGATTAGGAGCGAACCAAGGCTCAAATATCCAGTCTAAAATCCCTATTGTTGCCAAGCAACTCGACAAATACCAATCCCACGACGATCCATACAGCTTTGTAGAGCAGTTCGAGCAAGTCTGTGAAGCCAACGGCCTCAATGACCTGACTCAACGCTCTCAAGCGTTTGGGCTCTGCTTAGGTGACAAGGGAAGGACTTGGTATACAAGCCTAGATGCCGCAGAATGAGCCGACTTCAGTGGCCTCAAGGATCTCTTCATTAAGAGATTTTCTGAGCCTGGATACTCCGATAATCTGCTCTAGTACACTTGATGAACGTCAAGCAGAAAGAGAAGGAGGACATTCGTGACTACGTAACCCATGTGAGGAGTCTCTTCAAGAGAATCCCTATGGGCGAGTGACCGACTGAAAGAGCAGTTTCGACTATATTCATCAGCGGAATTCGAGACGAGGAGTTATATAAGGCTTTGGCAGGCAATTCGAGCTTGCAGCGAGACGCACTAGCTAGAGTGTTTGAGGAAGCCATTAGAGTCGATGATCAGTTGAAAGAGTGGAGCTCCAGGAGCTCGAACCTAGAAGAGACCAACTCGCGAAGCTCAGAGAGAGCGTCAGCCTCTAGTGAGCGATCAGTCCCATCATCCCAAGATAAGGGGAAGGCCACCGAGACAATGGCTGATGTAAAGATGGAGTTAGCCAAGTTGCAAGACATGTTGAGATGACCAATGCGCCCACACGTCCAATGCGTGTACTGTGGCAAAAACCACTTGCCAACTGAGTGTCAAGACCCTAGGTCAAGACCTTGTGCTAACTGCAGTAGGTTCAGTCATGATGTCGTGCATTGTAGATTACCAAGAATACTTCCGTACTCACAACCCTACGGCCAGCCTTACCTAGCGAACAGGCCGCAGCCATTCTTTGGAAGGGGAGCCCCATTGGCCCTTCCTACGCCTAACGACATTAAGCCAGTTGTTCCTAGGATGGACATAAACCCTACTGGCATACCCAGACCACCTGATCCTTACGTGACCCATCCACCGAGTGATGCTCCAGTTCACTACATGGAAGAACCAAATGAGGAAGAAACTTACATATGCCCTTACGTTTCGCATGACGATGAGGGCAACGCTGTCCTCATGGATTATTGCCCCATGCCGGTGATGGTGTTAGGAAGAGGATGAGGTAGAGGCCTAGGAGGGCAGACGCAGGATCCAATCACCTGTTGAACTTGTGGTCACCCAGGTCATGTCTCATCACGCTACCGTGAAAGGGAGCAGCAAAACAGAGACAAGGCTAACCAAAGGTGTGCTGAGTGCGGAATCACTCATCTCTTCATCGATTGCCCAAAGCGAAAGCCGTCCTCTAGCTTAGCCAACGTACCATCTATCCCATTGGGATTGTTTGGTGTCAAGAACCTCGATGGGGAGGCTACACCTATCCCATTGCGGGTCATGACCCATCCCCAGACAAGGCAGGCCGGCATATCACTACCAGGACCTAGCAACGTTGACGCAGCTTCGATAGGAAAGAAAAGTCGTAGGCGGAAGAAGAAGAGGTCGGAAGCTAAAATCGCACTAAAAACGGAGAGTGCTACAACTCTGCCTACTAGAAAGAAGGTCTCTGACGACGTAGAGGTAGAGACTTCAGCCCCTAAGATGGTCGAAAAGGGAAGTGCTAAGGTAGGGGAATACCCGCATCCGAAGCGACAGTTAGAGGCCATAGAAAAAGTAAAGGAATGGGTGAAGGAGGCTTAAGAGCATCTAAAAGACGCTGAGCCCATCATAGAGGACGAGATCGATGATCTCTCCAGCGTAAGCACACCAATCTCACCTCCTCAACCAAAGTCGGGAGAAGCAATTGCACCACAAGCAGTGCCGCTAAGGCAAAACCTCGATGCTACAGGGCCGCAAATCAGTCACGGCCATTGGCCAGGACAATCCAGGTTAGGAGAAAGACGAGCATCCTACCCCTGTAAAACTTAGCTTGGGAGATCTGCTTAGGCAGCATCCCACCCTATAGCAAGATCTTAAGCAGTGGGTTGAAGGGTCACGAGAGCAGGTCACGGCAGACCTTCATGACCATGATGCAGAGATGCAAATACCGAGTTTGACGCTGCACTCTATGCCTAAATCCTTACATGTCAATGCCTTCTGGCAAGGTTCCGAGATGCATGCGGTCTTACCAGTTCTAGCCCTAGGCGATACAACGAGAAAGGGAATCGTGGACACAGGAGCTGGGGTTAGTGTGCTTAGCCACGCGGTGCTTCAGACTTGGGGAAACCTGCCTGTCGAAATTGCTAGGTTTAATGTCACATTAGCAAACGGTATGAGAGTCAAGCCATTTGGGGTACTTAAGAATTGGCCAGTAAAGATCGTAGGTGTCCAATTCTCTGTGAACTTTATAGTCATGAAGGGAGTGGACTACAATATCCTATTAGGCCGACCCTGGATGCGCAATGCTAGAGTCATCGAAGATTGGGATAATGGCTTGATCTTCCTTGGCAATAGAACGGATGCCGTGAGAATAGAGATGGACACTTGGAAGACGTCACCAGTCGACTTAGATGCCATCTCTGCTATGCTCAAGGGTAACACCTAGGTCAAGAAGTCCTATGGGCCCTTGACCAAGTATATCCTATGCCCAGAGGATGAGCGGGATTGGATGCACGTCCTTGCTACAATCGACCTGCCCTTCTTAGATCATGAGGTGTATGAGCAAGCCATCAAAACAATCGGCAAGTCTAACGACATACCCTCCATACCAGTCTAGATGATGGCAGGAACCCTTCGTGGGAACCCTAAGCCTGTCAACTTCCAAGTCCCAACCAACAAAAGGGAACTCCAGGAGATACTGGAATACTTAACGGATAAGCTAGCTGGCAATCCAACTGCAAACTTCAAACCACTCCAAGATCTCTTAGATGAATCCAAGTGGCAATGGACCAGAGTGCATGACTTAAACCTCATGTATAACTGGGCCCTAGTTCCTGACCAACGACAAGAGATATACCAAGCCCTAGGAGACAATGAGCAGTCTGACGAAGAGGATTCTAACGACGAATACGAAGACTGTCAATCCTTTAGTGACGAAAGTGAGGGTGAGGTAGATACCATGGAATACGACACTGAAGGACAAGAAATAGAGCAAATACGAGCCGACTCCAAGCCACAGAAAAAGAGTATCTTCAAGATAGAGCGAGGAGTCATGCGCATGGAATGTGATCGTGCCAGATTGGAACACGTAGGAGCCATAGACCTTGAGCAAGCAAGCCTAGCCCAGCCAGGAACGACATCAGTGCTTAGGACAGAGTCGCTGTCCGAACTGCGTCCATCAGGGGAGACCACCTCTTCTAGCGAGGACGGGGAGTTCGACTTTGAGTTGGAGATTAGTTCAGATAGTGATCCAGAAATCCCTAGGCCGCCCATGGCCAGAAGCACCAAGGGGGACCTACCCGTCCACCTGAGGCGCAGACGATTACGGCAGAAAAAGGCAAAACAACCCAGGGATACACGAATGGAAGAACAGTGAAAACCGTAGGACCTCCCTAAATGATTTACGAAATTCAAAAAAGGGGATAGGGTAGTAGTTCTGTTAGGTGCCAAGCGTCAAGGGCAAATGAGCGAACCGATCGAGGGACCAGCCAAGGTTAAGGAGGTGAACCTAGCCCAGGAAGGGGAAACACCCCGACCAGTCTTCATTCTTGATGACTTGACTGAGGAAGAAGAAACGAGTCTTGTCGCTCTCTTGCCAGAGTACATAGACGTGCTCGCTTGGTCCTTAGAAGAGCTTAAGGGGGTAGATCCAAGTGTCGTGACTCAGAATATACCCATGATGCCAGATGCAACGCCGGTCAAGCAGCGACCGTACCCTATGAATCCAAAACATGCTCATGCTGTCAAAGAGGAGATTGATAAGCTGATGAGAGTGGGATTCATTTACGAAATTGAACACACAGACTGGGTATCGCCCATAGTCATTGTGATGAAGAAGAATGGAAAAATCCGAGTGTGAGTCAATTACAAGAAGGTGAATGCTGCTACTAAGAGGGACAACTATCCATTGCCATATTTCGAGCACATGCTTGAGAGAGTGGCAAGCAAGGAAGCCTACAGTTTTTTGGACGGCTTCTCAGGGTACAACCAGGTGCAAGTGCATCCTGCGGACAAGACTGCCTTCACCATTGAGTGGGGCATCTTTGCTTACATAGTCATGCCCTTCGGGTTGACTAATGCCTCTGCCACCTTCCAATGCCTCATGTGCACAATCTTTAAAGACATGCTTCACAAGGAGTTGGAAGTCTTTGTCGACGACCTCTGTGTCCGCTCGACCTGGATAGAACACTTAGACAAACTCCGCGCAGTCTTTGAGCGGTGTCGCTTATATCGTCTCTCCTTGAACCCCTTAAAGTGCTAGTTTTGGGTGAAGCATGGACGCATCTTAGGGCACATGGTGTCGAAGAATGGCGTTGCCACTAACTTCTCGAAAGTCAGGGTTATTGTTGACCTTCCACCCCCAATCAACTACAAGGGAGTTCAATGCTTCCTAGGCCATACGGGGTACTATCGACGGTTTGTACTAAACTATGCATTGATCGCCAGACCTTTGTACAAGCCGCTGATCGTCTTTGAATGGAATGAGGCATGCCAATGAGCATATGAAGAGTTGAAAAAAGCTCTAACCATAGCACCAATTCTACGAGCCCCAGATTGGACCATTACTTTCCACGTGCATATCGATGCTTCTAAGTTTGCCGTGGGGGTAGTGTTGTGCCAACCTAGTGAACACAACTTAGACTATCCAGTGAGCTTTGCTAGCAGACAACTCACTGAGAGAAAATGAACTACTCGACGATAGAAAGACAAGGATTAGCCATGGTGTTTGCTGTGAAGAAATTCTAGCACTATCTATTGGCCACACCTTTTACCTTTTTTGTGGACCATCAAGCCGTGCTCTATCTAGTAAACAAACCTTGCACTACAAGACGCATAGCTCGGTGGCTCCTTCTGCTCTTGGAATTTGACTTCTCCGTGGTTGTACGAAAAGGAAAACATCACTACATGGCTGACCATATGTCACGCATTCCCATGGAAGAAGCCGCTGGACAAGGCATTGTTGACGAATTACCCGACGCCCCATCTATTTAACCTGTCCAGCGAGAGAGATTTATTCAGGGTTGATCTAACGCCATATTGGGCGGATGACATAGTCCAAGTGCTTGAACATGGACTGCCTGATCGACTGATAGAAAAAATCCCGACTTAGGCGACTAATCCTTAAGATCCAGCCCTATTAGTTGATCGCAGGCCAACTCTATAGGCTGGGGCAAGACGGATTGTTGTGCAGGCGTATGCGAACATGAGATGCACGATGTGCTCTCAGAGGCACACAACGGCATTGCTGGAGGGGACTTTAGCAGAGATACGACAACATGAAAGGTGTTGCAATCTCAACTGTGGTGGCCCATGCTTTTCTGTGATGTAGCGCGATTCGTCAAGCATTGTGACGAGTGCCAACGGACAAAAGTCCCGATTCGCAAGGATCAGATGGAGTTGACCCCAGTTATTGCATGACAACCCTTCGAAAAATGGGGAATTGACTTCATAGGACCCATTAGTCCTGTGGCACAGTATTCATAGGCCAAGTACATCATTGTAGCCATGGACTACCTCACGAAATGGGCAGAGGCAAGAGCGACACGAAAAAACGACGCTAGGACGATTGCCAAGTTCTTATGGAGCAAGTGATCTTGCGATTCAACTGCCCTATCGAACTGGTCAGTGACTAAGGCATGCACTTCATCAACAAAGTGATAGCACATCTCCTGTCCACCTTTCTCATCATCCATCGCAAATCCTCGCCATACTACCCTCAGGAAAATGGTCAGGTAGAATCCACGAATAAGATTATTGTCAATGTCCTGACCAAGGTGGTCTCAGCCTCACACAGTGAGACTGGGACAACAAGCTAATGGCAGCTTTGTGGGCTTACCGCACAGCTTATAAAACGGCTGTCGGTCAAACCCCCTTCAGGCTGACCTATGGAACTGAAGCGGTTCTACCATTAGAATTCTTTGTTCCTAGCCTGAGAATAGCACTTCAAGAACGATGGGAAGGGAAGGAGGCATGGACGCAATGCTTGGTCGAACTCGAATGCCTCTCAGAGACTCGCCTTCTAGCCACCCATGCGCTTATATGTGAGAAGGCCCGACGCAAGAGTTGGTTTGACAAGCATGTCAAGCAGCATGACTTTGAACAGGGCGACTTAGTGCTCCTCTACTCAGTTAAGGGGCATAAGCAAAAAATGAAATTTAGAGGTCTTGAACCTTTCAAAGTTTGTGCGATTAGCCGCACCGGCAATGTCAAGCTCGAGACCTTAGACGGTGAGGGCATAGGCTTCTTCAATGGCAGTCGTGTTAAGAAGTACTACCCTCCCACCCATCCTTTGCACGAGCCCCCGATGTTAGAACCGCCTGTCAAGATACGAGTGGCCACAATCACTGAGATTGATGATGACGATGAGGAAGCCATAGAGCCCGCATACCTCCATATCATGGTCACTGCAAAACAAACATGTGCTTTCAACGCTTTGATCGACAAGGGAGCAGACTTCAATGTCTTAACTCACGATCATTGGACTCAACTTGGCAGACCACCACTTCAACCCACTAATGCGAAATTAAGCCCATATGGGGCCCATTCCTACGCACTTCTTGGCAAGTGCAGAGCCGTCATTTCTATCAAGTCTGAGACTGTCCCAATGATTTTTAACGTGTTGCCAAATGCTAAAAACACAGGCACGAAGTCACTGCTGGGGTGAACTTTCAAAAAGCAGACTCACTGCAATGTTGATTATGAGTCGTAGCGCATCCACTTGGCAATAGGCAACGTTCGCATTGTCACAGCTTTCAGCAAGGGCTACGCGACCTCATCACTGCCCTTAATGCCACCGGTAGAAATATCCATAACCAAGTCCAAGGAGGGGGGTAGTGCACGGCTGCCACCTCCCAGATTTCATGAATCACAGCCCACAACAGCAAAATCTAAGGCCCAACAGCCTAGATTTCAATGGCAGCCTAAGCAGCCACAACCGCCACCTAGGAGTCGATGCTCCTATCCTCATAAAACCAAAAACTCTAAACCTAAGAGGCCAAGACACAGTCACAGAAAGCGCCGCAAGATCAAGCAAAGATGGGTCCCTAAAGCCCTCTTGCATACGCAAGGCTACTACGTGAGCAACACCTGGCTGTGGATCCCTAAGGCCTACATGGCCAAAGGCACTACTGATACGCCGCCCTCAAGCTTGATCAACCCAAGTCCCATAAACCCTCCAAACCATAAGCCGTAATGCTCTCCAAAACCACAGCCATCTGACTCATCCACGCCTAAACCCAAGAGAGTCCACAAGCCTATCGGCCCAAATAATAGACTCCGTCACAAGAGTCATCACCCGACCAAGTCAATCTGACTCCCCAAATCCAACCTGAATGCAACAGTCCGTCCGTCGTGACTGCTCCTAATCCACCCATAATCCAAGCAGCCCAACCGCAGACTCAAGAACACTCCCAACCGTAACTCTTCGTTGTCACAGGCTCTAGTTCTAGCAAACCTTGATTACCAGTCGGCCTTACGCCCTCCTATGAATGCAAATCCTTTTTAGCGCTGGTTGCCGACCTCGCTGAGGACACCGGAGATGACATGGTGGAATGCATTAAATGACTAGACACCACCTTCATGTCGCTAGCACTAAGCTATGACCTCTTGGACTTAGGACTATTGGAGGAACCCTTTGCAACTGAAGTTAAAATGATGCCATGCTCCTGGGAGACCTTTGAATTCGCATTTGCAAAAGCTTCTTGCTCCGCTGCTGCTGAATTGCTCAACAGCGAGATCTCCAAGGACCAAGCCATCAAACAACGCCTCATCACATCATACGATTAGCAAACCACTTCTGCTCTGATCAAGAAATCACAGCATTATCAAAGCTCGCTGATACTGACTCCCTGTTCTTGAGGCATTGGTACACTCTTAGGCTACAATGGAAAGTTGAAGGGTGCCGCATAATGACCAATGTTGAGCAGCGCCGCGCTATCAAAACAACAGAATATGACCCCACATATGTCACGCCAACCTTGTATAGAGTGTTAACCACTCTTCGGGGCCAACCCATGGAAGAACACATCAAAGGACACCCCTACCTTGATCGCTTGTTGACTGAGGAAGAGTTACACATTGCTAGCCGTGTCAACTCTGGTGACTTTCTAACAAATGTTCTCACATACATCACGCAAGTGGAGATTTGACCCTTTGATCTGGACCGTGAAGCTCACTTAGAATATAACCCCTAGTTCTATGATTGGCTCCTTCACAAGTAACTTCTACACCACCATGCCGAACGCCCTTGCCCTTCTGACCCTAAATCCTAGGAAGCATTCTTCTCAAGCTAGAAGGGGAAGGGGTAAGGTGAATCAAATCAGGCCAATCAAATCAAAATTAGTGAAACACATAAACATATATTATAAAAAACGGATGGGGTAGGAAAAAGGGCATGGAAACTTTGAAGTAAAGGGCAAAAAGTCAAAGTCTGAAAAGGAAAATCTACATTGGTTCTTAATGAATTCATTCAAAAAGCATAGAGTTTTTCTTTTTCAGCAATCAACAAATTACTATGTGGAAAGCACTAATGAAAATTACGGGTTATGACAGGAACATAAAATGTCGCAACAAGATTGTGCCCACCGACTCCAGTTCACGGAGGAGAAAAGAGCACAGTATGGCATATCCCTAGAAAACCACGCCTACAATCAACTGAAGTTTCGGACCATTCAGAACATCGAAGAAGTAGTGTCGAAGGAGGAAGCAGCCAAGAGAGTCGTCGAGCATTGCAACCTCACCAAGTACCTGGAGAAATTTGCGCAAGAGCCTGACCACACGAAGTGTGTGGAGTTTCTTAGGACATACGACCCCGACCAGGAGTGCGGCACTGTGACGGTGGGAAGGGGAGAAAATGCTAAACAGGTACATGTGCACTTGAACCCAGCCTTGGTGGAGAAGGCGTTGGGATTGGAACCGAAGATAGAGAAAAAACAGAAAAGGGATGTCTACACCATGCTGAAAATGAAAAGAGAGGAGGTGCTAACCAATGACGGTATCAGCATCCACGATATCCCTGATGCTGAAGCCAGGCTACAGGCAAAGCTAGTGCACACGCTCTTCTCCAGGCAGCACTACAAACACCTTAATGCATCGAATCAGCGTGCCTATGCTGGAGAATGTAGCAGCCCACACCTTAGATGAAGTCGACTGGAATGGGTATGTCCGCAAAACCATCGACCAGGCGGCTAAAGGACTGGCTTTGGGAAGTACGTCAGTAGGTGGAGTCTCCAGCTTCCAAGGCCACAGAAAGGAAGAAGGTCTCGTCAAGGCCTCATTTATCGGCTACAGAAGCATTTTGACTGCGCTCGTCTAGGAGGAAGTAAAGGAGACACAGAATGCAAAAGAAAGAGAAGGAGAAACGCCGGATAGGTCGCCCCTTCACCAGGACAAAGAAGGGTCCACCGACAAAATCGAGACCAAGGAAGAAGGGAAAGAATAAAAAAGCAAGAAGACGACCAAGAAACCCAAGAAGAAAACAGCCCAAAGGAAGAAAAAGGATGACGAAGGCCTCAAGAAGGAGAAAGAGGACTTGGAAAGGGCCAAAAAAGAATCCCTTAAGGAGGCCAATGAGAGGGAGAAGAAGAAGAAACAGGAAGAAAAAAAGGAAAAGGAGGAATTATAGAAGGCAAAGAAGGCGTCAAAACAGGAGGTTGAGGAGAGAAAAAAGAAGGAAAAGGAAGAAAAAGACAAAAAGGAGGAAGAACGCCGAAAAACAGAAGTGGAAAGGCAAAGAAAAGCCGCTAAGGAAGAAGAAAAACTAAGAAGAAAGGAGGAAGAAGACGTGGCTGAGGCTACACACCGGTCTATTGAACAACAAAGCAAGGCAGATGAATTGGGGAATCTGAGCCCGCAAAGAGAAGAAGGGCCTGGTTCTAGCACACAGGGGCCGGAAATCGTGCCGCCCGCCACTGTCATTGAGGGCAAGGGCAAAGCCCCAATTCACCCGATTCCTCCCCTCATGGTGCCTCCCATCACCATCACCCCCAACATCTCGACTAGTGTCGATGTTTCAAATTTCGTGGCATGGATGCAATACTTCATCAATAAAGAAATGGCCCAGGGACAAAGCACCGAAACTAAGGCCATAGGGCAAAAGAGGCCAGCCACTAATGCAGAATCAAGACAAGACCCTAAACGGCAGAAGGTGAAAGCCTCGACATCACCAATCCACACAACGATGATGCCATCAACTAACTACGACGAGTACGTCACCGAGCTACTCTCCCAATTGGAGAAAGCTAAGGAGGAACGAAAGATAGCTGTGGCTGAGTTGGCGGCTGAAAAGGAGTCAGTAGCTGCCTTCCAACTCGATAAAACTAGAATGATGGCCATGCAGCAAAGGGAGATCTCAGATCTCAAGCAAGAAGTGAAGGCTAAGGACGATAGGGAAGAGCACTGGAGGCAGCTACTAGACAATGAAACACAGGGACTTGTGAAAATGCAGAGAGAACACAAGCTCCCGATCATGCAGTATGAGGAGCTCATTGCAAAAATTGCCAAAGTCGAAGCGCTTATGGCTGAGCTCAATGCCAGGGACGAGGAAAGAAAACAGAACATGGAGCAGCAGCAGAACGAGATCGAGTCCCTGACCAATTAGCTGAACTCCAAAAAAGAAGAACAGGAGAAACTGGTCAGAGAATGGGAAGACCAAGAACAAAGGCTCACGACCCTGGCTCTAAGGCAAGGAGAGAGCCTAGAAGAGATGAACAAGAGAGCAGAGGAGTGGGCCATGCAGAATGAAAGAAGGGTGAAGACACTGGCACGGTGCCTTGCTCTGGTGGAAAAAGAGAAGATCATTGCAGAGAACAAGGCAGAAGCCGCCTAGGTGGCCTTCGGTGCCCAACAAAAGGCCTTCCTCAACACAATCATGGACACCACCCGCCCAGAGGAGGGAGAATCGTTGGAGGTGGCATAAAAGAAGCTTAACATTGCACGTAGAGCCCTACATGCAAGACTACAGATGCCACCCCAACCTGCGGAGGTTAGACTGAGCCTGGAAGAGCAAAGGAAATACCTACTGCTGGCCAGCCTAGCCCCCCAGGAAATAGATTCCATAGGATTTGAAGAGGGAGCACAACAAGGAGACCAGCAGGGGGAGGAAGCAGAACTCGAATTCAACATGGGCAGATTCAGAGAGGATGTGATCCCACAACCCCCCTCGCCGCAGTCTCAATAGCAACAACAGGAGGACCCATCTGCAGAGAGACAAGCCGCACTGAAAGAGAGATGCAGGAAGTTAGTTGAAGAAGCCAGGAAGCAGTTAAGGGCCAAGCCAGCCGTGTAGCCGTCCGCACCCCTCCCACCTTGCCCTGATGACATCCCAGCTGGATTCCACGCAGAGCTAGTGGTTTGGGAGAGACAAGAAAAAGAAAAGGATCCATTCACATTTAGCTTTCTCCTGCCCAACAGCCTACGGAGTCTTGCCGCTTAAGGTGATGGAGGAGGTGATTGCGATTGGTGGCCGACTAAGGCAAAAGTGGCTAGAAGAGAGAGAGAAGACCCCCACCTCTTGGGGAACTGAAGAGGTCGACTACTAGCAAAACAAAGTTTTTGAAGTTCCACATACAGTACAGGGCTATAAAAGCCAACCCTTGTGGAGGAAGCGAGTATGCAACATTAGTATGCTCGCCTGGATGGCGTTTTGTAACACGCTGCCCTTCGAGAGGGACAATCCCACATACATGGCATACCCCCGAAGGGTAGGTGTGGATTTTAATGCCACCCTCCATGGGCATTACGACTTTCCCATTATCTATAACTCCAATGTAGTATCCTTCGAACATGCCCTCCTCTTTAACTCAGAGAGCCGAGATGACTTTACGACGCGCTTCCTCGCAGATTTCTCTTCATGCCCCAATCTAGCTTTTGTAACTACATGTAACTACCTTAGATTACTTAAGCTATTACTTAAGCAGGACCCGACTCCACAAGAGTGCGGCCTGCCTCCCCTCTTCTTCGACCCTAACGCCATTGACAGTTGTGCCATGGCTCCTCTAATGATGAGGGCTAGTCTCCTCCCCTCTTTTTGCCTAGCCCTCCTAGAAGACATGAATGACAGCCAGTTTACTAGATGTAATCACCCTTTCCTCTCCACCACCTCTCTCCACGTCCGCATGAATCTGAAAGGATATATGCAAAGCTACCAATTTTTGAGCAAATCCATCCGATCCCCTTCCCCTCCTCATTTAGATGAACAGAATTAGGCCCTGGCTGTCATTCCACTACTGTAACTTCAAAAAAAAAAAGAGAGAAAAGAAAAGTAAAGTAAAAGCAAAGAAAAGAACAGCATGAAAGGAAAAGCACGAAAAACACTCTCCACTGATGACTGGACAACATAGCCCACTTGCAGAAGCACTTACCACCACATAAAGCACGATCACTGCACCTAGGGGTTCTCAAGTTAGGTGTGCCCGATGGCTTCGGTCGGCTGGCTCCACTCCTAACCCCCTAGCCCTTTTGTTCCCCCACTTCATGCTTAGGGCACATCAAGGGAAGGACATACCTAGGGAGATAACACTCACCTATGGTTAGACCTGTCACCCTAAGCCACTTGCACCGCACCTCCCTTGGCACAAATGGGGTCCTCAAGTGTGGGACATCACCCAGGCTTGCCTGCGGCTAGACCCACCTCCCCATTCCACTAGCACGAGCACAATGCACTAACACAATGAGGTAGACACTCCCCTTAGGAACAGCACCGCACGTTCTCCTTTCAAGCATCACAAAAAGCAACAAACCGCCAACTTCGGAGGCCCCCGTCAACCACACAATATCCATTTGGCTTCTTCGACAAAAATCATTTCACAGCTTCCACAAGCACCTGAGTCTCCAAGTGGCCCTCACCTTTACACCACTTGGCCAATTGCTTGCCAACCTACAACAACACAGAAGTGCCATGGGACTGGCACCCGTCCAGGAGGGGGGTAATGTTAACCCCAAGTTGAGATGGACGAAAAAGAAAGGAAAAAGAAAAAAAAAACATAGAAATAGAGTAAAGACAAGCAAGTGACCTCCAAAGCTAAGCCGGGGCAAAAAGCGCAATTTTAAATGAAAGGCGCCTCAAAAAACTTGGAAAACTCTTGTAAAAGAGCGCCAGGCTCCCTCCCGTGCCAATTGTAAAATATTAGATGGGTGTAGGCTAGAGGCATAAGGCTAAAAGAGGGAAATGAAAAAAGGACCTTGCCACAATGGCCGGTCATGTAAAAAAGGGATGGGTGCCCATGGGATTTTAGGGCTTGTATATAAAGTTCAAAAAATGAATGAAAGCTCATTCTTTGGTGTGTGGCTAACAAGAGCTCTCTTCTTCTTCTCTTCTCCTCATCTTCTTGCTTGTGTGTGCTCTTGAGAGAGGGAGTGTGAGAGTGTGAGGGAGTGAGTGTGTGAGAGTGAGGGATCAAGAGGGTGAAGCTCTTCACCATCTCCTCTTCTCTTCTTCTCTTCTCTTTTCTTTTCTCGCGCGCGCGGCTATGGAGGATGGAGCTTGGAGATGGAGGAGGCTTGAGGATGCTTGAGCTCGCATCTAGGATCGTGGAGCTACCGGGGTGTGCGAGAGAGGAGGCAACTCGTATCGGTATCAAGGTAAGCTCACTACACTCATAGGATCGATGGTGCATCGGCTAGGTGAGAGATAGCCATTAGAGCTCGCTTGAAACACTTGAAGCAATAAGCGGTCTGTGGGTCTTGGCGGTTGAGCGTGAGCTCCCACTACAGAATGTAGCATAGAGAGATAGATTACCCATCAAATAAGACATTCACATCAAAAGAATACAGTGGTAGTCATTCCTTAAACATAGTAGGCCTTTTCTTTAACAAAAGAATCAATAAGCGTGAGTAATTTTCAGTGATGAGTAGGAAAGCTAGACCTAGATAACTAGTAAATGTCTTGACAAAGGTGGCAAAAAATGGTATCAAGTTTCTTTTTTGGAATAGTTCATTGGTGTTAGAAAACTTAGCATTGATATTGGGGATCTTTTGGAAAGTTACATTGGGTTGAAGGAAGCTCCACACTGGGTTGGTAGAGGTAACCCATTTGATCTACTCTCCTTTTGGAAATGCTCCTACAAAAACCAAACCAAGCATGGTTATTTTTATCTAAGATGTTCTAGCTCCATGCTAGTTCCCCAAAAATCATTATTGGACCTTAGTCCATGTTTGGCTCTTTAGGCTTTGGTATCTTTGCTATCTTTGACAAAAGCCTCTTTGTTTATTGGTTAAACCATCTTGTAGTTGTAAAGGCTTCTATGATGATAAGCCTCCCAATGGTGGACACAAGAAGTACTCTCCTATGTCTTTGGAGAATTATAGAGTCAAATGTCATAGGGGCATCACTCTTGATTTGTGTTGATTTGAATTCCTCAATGGATACTTCAAAGTCTTTAGATTCTTCTAGTTAGAGATGACCAAGAGAAAGCACATGTTGGATTGAGGATCTAAAAGTTCTAGTCATTCAAATAACTACATGTGGATTTGGATGTGGTACTCTTTTGTGGGCTCTTCATTGGTGTTCTCTTCATTTGCTATTGGGACTAGTCTTCAAGGCCCATGTCCCATTTATCATCAAACACTAGTAATGGAGAGGCTTGGTGGTTCTAGGGTCTCTACCGATTCTTTTTCTAGCTCATGAGGTCTAACACTAGAGCTACATGGCTCTCCTGATGTAGTTTCCATGGTAAATTGCATATCATTAATCTGCTAGTTGTTGTAGCCACATTCTTGGAAGTACACACTAGATCCTCTATGGCATGTTCTATCTTTGGTAGCATTTTGTTATGCCAAAATTATACTAGAGATGGCCTTCAATATAGGCCAATTTATTCTCTAAGCTCTCCACATTTTCTTCTCTATTAGTTTCATGGTAGTATCTATGGCTTCTAAATACATATCATATTGAATTAACATGAGATATATTGACATTGTCACTTGAAACTTCAGTGGATCTTTTTCTAGAGTCACTTAGTCTAGTTTTGAGATTAGTTTCTAGACTAATGCTTTTCTATTCTCTTGTGCATGGCTAATTTTTGCTACTAAGGCCTTGTGTTGTGTATAATTGATTCCCTAGTAGTTCCTTGTAGACCATTGAAGGTATGTTCCAACTACTCATGAGACTACCTAACATTTTGTAGCCCAATATAGTAATCATAGTAGTTTTTACCTTCTCTTGTGCTATGTATGGAGATCAATAAGTTGCTTCCCAATGCTTATTTACTCTCTAATCCCTCTTTCAGGCTTGCAATGTCTCCTCTCTGACTCACAATTATTTGTTCTTGTTTCTCGAAGAAGGTTCCTTTAAGAGATTTGATCCCTTAAGGTGCCTCATGGATTTCATAGGCCACCTTCTTTTTGTTTGTTTGTTGTTAAGTTGTCTTCACATCCAATGGCCTTTGTGAAGGGAGGTGACCCCTTAAGTGGAAACATGAGAGGGAGCAAGAGCTATGGTGGAAGGGGAGAGAGAGAGAGAGAGAGAGAGAGTCCAAATGTGAAAACTCCAATAGTCATAATATGTGACCAGCCTTCCCTTTATTCAAATGTCACTGAAAGAATAAAGAATGAAGTGTCAGTGATGGGCACCCGCCGCCTATAGTATGCAGGCGTGGGTATTATCAATGTAGTAATACACGAGTGACTAGGTAGAGGTGCCTTTATTTCCAACAACCTCCCACTTAAAGGCAAATTTGCCTCAGTGAGGAGTGAAAAGAAAAAAGAAAAAAAGAAAGTACAACATATACATAGATACAATAGGATGAGGAAAGATGTCATCTCATCCAATGCCCATCAACCTCCTAAGGAAGGCAAAGTGCTCAGTAGAGAGGCTTTTCATGAGCAAGTTTGCAGGATTCTAGTCAGTTGAGATCTTGACAAGGTTAACAAACCTGTCCTCAATCACCTCATGAATGAACTGATATCTCACCTCAATATGTTTTGTCTTCGCATGGAAGATTGGATTCTTGGCTAACTGGATAGCACTCATAGAATTCAAGTGCAAGGTAGGGATAGCATCTGCAATACCAAAGTCAACAACCAAATGGCCTCCTTGCAAGCCTTAGTGGCGACAACATACTCGACCTATGTAGTAGAAATGGCCATGCATTTCTACACCATGGATATCCATGAAATAGCACCTCCAACAAAAGTGAACACATAGCCAAAAGTGGACTTCCTACTATTTGCATATCCTGCATAGTCAGAGTCAGTGTATCCCATGACTCCTGTATCCTGGCTGCCATAACATATGCACATATCAACAGTGCCCTTCATGTACCTCATGACACCCTTCACGGCATCCCAATGCCTCTTGCAAGGTGTAGCCATATAACGTGCAACACCAATTGCAAATGCAATATCTGGACAAGTGGTTATCATGGCATACATAAGACTGCCAACCATTGTGAATGCATAGGGAATCTTGGCCATCTCAATCCTCTACTCATCTGTTTGCGAACAATCGGCTTATGATACCTTCACATGAGAAGGCAATGGATAGCCAATAAGCTTCACATCTTGCATATGGAAGCACTCAAGGACTTTATGGATATACTACTTCTATGAAGGCAATGGATAGCCAATAGGCTTCACATCTTGAATACGGAAGCGCTCGAGGACTTTATGGATACACTCATTCTGTGTGACAAATAGAGTAGCCCTTAAGACTTGTCACGTGTAATATGCATGCCAAGTATATGAGAGGCATGTCGCAGATCTTTCATCTCAAAGCTATTCTTGAGTTGAGCCTTAAGAGCATCTAGCTCATCATGAGTTTTCCATGCTAAAAGCATGTCATCCACATAGAGTACCAAAATTAGTAATAAACAATCACGGGCTTTCTTGGTTACAAGCACGGATCCATAGCACTATGGCTATAGCCCTGTGACTGCATGGATGCATCAACTTTGTGGTACCATTCCCTAGGTACTTGCTTCAAGCCATAAAGACTCTTCCTCAATCTACACACTAGGTGTTCCTTGCCAAGCTTTGCAAAGCCCTTAGGCTACTCCATGTATATCTCATCATGCAAGTACCCATGTAAGAAAGCTGTTTTGACATCCAACTAATACAAGTCCAAGCCAAGCTATGTAGCCAAAACCAAGACCAAGCGTAGGGTGGTCATCTTAGCCATAGGAGAGAAGACCTTATCAAAGTCAACACCATGCTCCTGCTTAAAACCCCTTGATACCAATTTGGCCTTGTATACCGGCCTAAGGTGTCCATGGGTACTTTTCAACTTGTACACCTACTTGCAAGGCAAAGCCCTCTTGCCACTAGTCAAGGAAACCAAATCCCATGTATGTTTCTTATGTAACAAGTCAATCTCTGACTACATAGCCCTCTCTCAAGAGTGGCTGTCACCCCTACGCATAGCCTCATCATAGGTGAGAGGCTCTCCGGCATATTTGTAACCAGGACATAATTTATGGAGGGTTCATAGTGGTCAAGAGGTCATCAATGTCTAGTAGAATGCCTCAATGCAAGGTGTGCTGCTTGTCCAACATCCTGTCTAACATCCTGGCCATGAGTATCAACCATTGTTGTTGTAGGCCGTCTAGCTAGTTGTATAAGAGTAGGCGGCTCCTCCTCAAAAATAACCTAGATACGCAACAACTTTCTCAGGTTGCCTATGCATTTTGTCCTCATGGAACACAACATCATAGCTGCATATCACTTTCTGTGTGCTTGCGGATCCCAAAGATGATATCCCATCTCACTTGCATCTCCATAGGCAAGGAAAATGCATTTCACGCTTTTAGGATCCAGCTTATTGCATTTTTCCTTGGGCACATGACATAATGCTTCATAATGCATTTCACGCTTTTAGGATCCAGCTTATTACATTTTTCCTTGGACACATGACATAATGCTTCATATCCAAGGACACGCAAATGAGCATAAGAGGGAGGCTTTCCTGTCCATACCTCCTCTGCAAAACCTGGAAGTCAATACCACTGCAAGGCAACTGATTAATGATATGCACAGCAATAGTAACAGCCTTAGCCCAAAAATGCTGTAGTAAGCTAGCTTGACTAAGCATGTTATGGGCCCTCTCTTAGATAGTCCTATTCATGCACTCAGTCATACCATTCTGGGGAGGGGTGTGAGGGGCGATCAATTGATGCTTAATGCCCCGCTCATCACAAAACTACTCAAAAGGCACGTGAGACGTACTCACCCCCATTAGCGGTCCTTAGGCATTTTAGCCTATGCCGAGACTGATTCTTTACGAGAGCAAGCCAACGCTAAAAGACGGTCAAGACATGAGATTTTTTTTAATGGGATAAGTCCAAACCTTATGTGAATAATCGTTAATAAATATGACAAAGTACTTCACATCCCCTAATGATTGAAAGGGCATGGGTCCACATATATTTGAACACACAAGAGCCAAAGGCTGACCCATGCATGGAATACCATACTTTTTATGCAAATTTCTAGTCTGCCTACCATATAAACAGTGATCACACGACTCAAAATGCGAGTAGTCAAAAGGCAGAAGATACTGCAAAGCACTAAGCATTTTCATTCCCTTAAGCGACATATGCCCAAGATGAACATGCCAAAGAGATATATGTGGGATAGAACTCACAGAAAAAACATGGTCATTAGTACCAAATACAACCAAGGGGTAGAGGTTGCCAGACTTGGCACCTCTTGCAAGAACAAGCCTGCCACGAGTTATCTTCCATGCAGAATCACCAAAGCATATATGATAACCTACATCATCAAGCTTCCCAACATACATAAGGCTTTTAGTTAGTGCAAGTACATGATGTACATTATGCATAACAAAAGTGCTACCAGAGGGAAACTATAGAGTGACATCACCAATGCCAAACAATAGCAAGAGATTGATCATCACCTAAGTGCACAGAACCAGATATATTGCGATAGGTATGAAACCACTCACGGTAGGGAGTCACATGAAAAGACGCACCCAAATCCAAGAGCCAACATTGTGCATGAAGAGGCTGCTAAGATGTAGTCGCCATCGAACTCCTCAAGCTACATGACATTTATCTCCTTAATCTTGACACTGAACTTTGCAAGTATAATACTGCGATCATTGGATTTCTCCTACACTTTCTCTTTCTCCTTTTCTTTGCGCTTGTCATCGTGCATCTTATGGCACTACTGTCATATGTGTCTTGCTTTCCCACAATAATGGCATGTAAGATCAAACTTACGTCCATGGGACTTGCTGCATCCATGTGACTTAGACTGGGACTTTTGAGAGTCCTTCCCATGAGGATCATTATCTTTCTTGCCACCTCTAATGGATAAAGCATGTGAACTTCGGGAAGCATAATTGTTTTTCTTGTTAATTTCTTCAGTCAAAAGAGCACTCTCTACATCTTTCAATTTTAGCCTCAAGTCTATTGGTACAAATTGTAGTGCGAAATACATCCCAAGACTCAAGTAAAGTGCCAAGTAGAAACAAAGGATGCAGATTATCTTGAAACTCAATACCCTATTGAAGTAGATTATTCATGATAGAATGAAACTTGCTAAAGTGAGTAGACAATGGGTTCCCCTCCTTCATGTGAAGATCTGTCAACTATTTTTTGGCCAATACATCCCCTGCGAAGCAAGGCTCTGTTGCTTTGCATAAAGTTCTTGAATCTTTTCCCATAGATTTCATGCACTCCGATCTTCATCTTCAAAAACATTATTGTGGACCTCTTTAGAGAGTGATAAAATGATAGTGGACTTGCATAGTGCATCTAGGCAACCCAATCATCATCATCCATCTTCTAGGGTTTAATACCCTTGTTTCTTAGTGGCTTAATCTACAATTTCTGCACCAAAGCCTACCATATTTGAGACTTCCATTAGCCATAGTTGGTGCCATCCAACTTGGCAATGCTAAACAAAGTCGTATCTTTGAGATGACCAATCATAATGAATCAAATAGAGGCAAACTATGCAAAAAATAGCATGCCATAATTAGCAACAAACAAGCCAAAACCACTACCAAAACAAGTTAAAAATAAGAGAAACTACTAAAATGACAAGTTGTCCACCAAATAGTATCAAAAGTGCATCAAAATAACATGATTAAGCTTAGTAAATACATCACAGTCTACATAAGACAGCTTGCTGTAATAAATCACATTAGTGAGAAAAAGAGAGCAAACAATGAGCTAACAATGATCCAAAGTCAAGTATGACTGCCAGGTTAGGTCTTGCATCAAGCGGGCATGTAACAAACACTATAGCAGCCAAGAACCATGAGCTAAATGTCCAAATGTGTCAGAACAATCAATGTCAATAGAAGGATACAATCCCTGGCATAAAGAACTCAGAAAGTAAGCCAAGCTAGGTGTATGCCATAAAGGTTGGTGTATGCTCAAAGAGAAGACGGATCAAATCAGTCCAAAAGCATCCAAAGCAGACCATATCTATCAAGAGCATAGACATGTAAGAGATCCCAGTCTCTATACTCAAGAAGCTCAATTGCATAACCCACAAGCTCTGCAATATCCAAAGATAGCATGAAGCTCCTACTGGCAAATATCAATGTCAATTGAGCAACCAAACTCAAAAATAGCATGTGAATACATAAGACATCATGGAGCCAAGACCGTATATCAATGGAGCATCTAGAGCAAGTGATCGATCAAGTATCACCTATAACATCCAAGTACATCATGTAACAGTCAATGCCAAATCTCTGACAACTCAAATAAGCATCCAAGAGCTCCAAACTATGCAAATGAAAGCCCAACTGAAGCCCCAAGTGGTAATCAAACATAAACAATATAAGGAGCATGCATTTTTAACATATGCTTCAAAGCATGTACCGAAGGGTCAAGCATAGAACATATGCATAATAATTGTCACAAAGCATGCCACTATAGACAAATGTCAATCAAATGCCAACCAAGATGGAGCTCAATTGAAGCTCAAAAGGCATTTCGGAGCAATACAAGACATGTGGCCGCCTAACCTCCGTATACATCCGTGTAGTCATATGAATCACATGAGAAGCACCCGTGGACCAATAGGCAAAGCATAAAGTGACCAAATAAGCTTCAGTCTTGGTGTATTACAACAATAAAATCACTACTAAACTGAGGTAAAAACAGGGCCAAAATCAGCTCCAAATCATTCCCATAACATATGCATAGCATTCCCTGACATTTGGGCATCAATCAGGCACCAAATGGCATCAACAACTAGTGCCAACCAAGCATAAACATAAAATGCTAATGTAGTACTACCTATGGAATGTTATAACAAAAACCTAGAACCGATGTATATCCACACAAACCCAATGCTAATTATCAAGCCTTCAATGCCAAGCTCTAAGCATGTTTGTATGCATTAGATGAACCCTTTTCAAGTGCCCAAGGCATGGGAGAGCTACTCAGGACTAGGATGAAGTTGAAACGTGACCTATGAGCAGCCACGCTGATGGCACCTTTAGTCTTGGAGAGGTTGGAGAGCCGTATCAAAGCTTTGGCTAGGCGTGGGTGGTCCCCAAGGACCCAGGGAAGCTCCCTCTTGAAGGGCAAATGCAACGAGAAGGTGTATGCTTCACAAGAAGCAAAGAGGCATGACTGCTTTGTTGTTCATAACCAATGAGCTGAAGTAAAGCAACAAAGGAGAGCTCCAATACCTTCAAATGAATTCCCTGAGGGTGCCCAAGAAGCCCCGATGCGAGCCCGAGAAGGATGAGACCAACCGGAAGCTTGAAGGTGCACCTATGGCTACCAAGAGTGAAGACTAAGCTATAGGTATTTGAATGAATGTTGAATGTGTGCGCTCGAGCTTGCAAAGAAGAAGGCTTTGATACCATTTGAAGGGAGGTGAGCCCTGAAGTGGAAGCACGAGCGGGAGCAAGAGCTATGGTGGAAGGAGCAGGAGCAAGAGAGAGAGAGAGACTCCAAATGTGGGAACTCTAACACAATGTGTGACATTCAAATGTCACTAAAAGAATAAAGAATGAAGTGATAGTGATGGGTGCCTATTGCCTACAGTGTGTAGGCGTGGGTATTGTCAATGTAGAAATACATGGGCAATTAGGCAAAGGCACCATTACCCCCAACACTTTGTGCCTCCTGTTGCTCCTTGACTGCTTTATCATTGTCTTCTTACAACTCCTGAAAGAGCTCCCTAGGAATGGTAGTAGAAGCATTTGCTCTTGACACCTTGGTAGGATAGCTTGTGTTATTATTTTAGTGTTAGCTCATCTTTTAACTATGGAGGCTAGTGTAGTATCATATATAGACTTATTTTCCAAGCACTCCACCTTTATAGCTAGTTGTTTTATCCTTATTGTTTGGCCCTACAGGAAGTTTGAGATTTTGTGAGGCATGCTATATGCATTGGATGGTATCCCCTTAGCTACCTTCTCATTACCCTTTCAATGCTTTTTTTTGTTAGTTATTGGGTCCTTTAGAGTGTCTCTTCACAGTCTTACTTCACGAAGGTTTCATCTTATTGCAGTTGCTCTTTGAACCAAAAAAAGTGTCCTCTTGTGGTCCTCCTATTCCTTTAGTCTGTGGGCTTAGGCAACCTCTCACACTTCCTAAATTTCTCTAACTCTACCCTCAGTTCCTCTTCTTCCTATAAATCTATTTTGTCATGATTCTTCACTATTGTCTTTGACTCATCATGCTTTGTCTTTTCAAGTTCATCCTTCTTCTTGGTCTTGGTGGCCTTCCTTTTCTCAACCTCCTCAATCTACTTTTTTAGCAGCTCATTTCTTCTTTAGTCCTAAGTTTTCACAAGGAAATGGTCCTTGCTCTCTTGTAGGGTTAGGACTCTCATGTAGCAAAGATGAGGTTGTGTGAGGATCGTTGAGAGCCTCCATATTGCTTTAATGAACCACCAAAGCTAATTGTGTTCACTCTAGTATTTTCCCCTCTTCTCTCTATGAGGCAATATCAATAACCACTAAATATTATTGTAATCTTGTAGTTGCTTCATGGACAACTTCTACACGATAGTTGTTCAAGTTTTGCTTAGTGATAGTTCTAATAAAGATATCTGCTTTTCACAATTCTTATCATATGGATGTTCTAGTAGTAAAAAGTCTAGTATCAATAAAACACTCTCTCTTAGAAAGCCTTGTATCATTCATGCAAGTGCTTAATACAAAAGAAGATGCTTTGGCTTTTCACTTTGAAACTTAGACAATAACATAAAAAGTTGTACTAGTTTACATGGGTCCAAGAGAGGTCTCTCAACCATGCCCACACTTGCTTGGGAAGTTGCTTGATTACTTGCTTATGAAATTGCTTGATGACTTGTTCCTTTTGGTAACATTGATAGGGCTCCTACCAAAGGTGATGACCTAACAATGAAGTCTTAGGTTCATTGTTTTGAGATTGTTGATTTAAGACTTGAGGAATGCATCACTTGGTTGGACACTTATATTCACATGGTGCATTCGTGAAAGTCTATACAACATAGTGAAACAATGCTAGGGTGGCGCTTGACTACTCCCTTGCCTCATATTTGTGAGTGTTTGGGTGTACATATGTGTTCTTTCAAAGAAAAGCCAGTAACAATCCTCGTTCTTTTGTAAGAAGCTCTAGGCTCAAAAAAGATTTAATGACAAGGTTTTGAACCATGTTAATTACATTTTAGTATTTACCCTCCTAAAGATGAATTCCAAGGTTTTTCACCATGTTCATTGGATTTTTGTATTTACCCTCCTAAAGATGAAATCCATGGTTTTCTCAACACTTCGTGTTCATAGTCAAAAGCCCACAAAATTGTTTCGCATTCCTCATAGGTACTTTCAAAGTTCATAGGAACCACTTTAGCTGGATTACTAATGCTTCTTATTACATTTATACGAACATCACTCATATTGTGGCATCCATTGTTCATGCTTGCAAGGATGTAGAAATAAACTTTTTCCCATAGGAATAATAATATCCTCTCTTTTGCCTCTTAAAATAAGCATAGATTTTGGAGTAACATTGAACACTATGATTGGCACTTAATGGCAATGTTCTGTTTAACCATCAATGGTTATCAATAACACTTTGGTAGCCTTGATTGTGTGTTCACTTTTTTTACAAACAATTTTTTTTTGTGCTCTTGCACTTCAACACATCATGAGTACACTTAGGGTTCTTTGGATGTGTGGATTAGTCTAACGCCAACCTACTTAGAACTATTACACTTAGGGTGGGGTGTTGTATTAAAGAACCAATGCAAAACTTGCAAAAAAGGACCACTCAAAACTTTGCTCTATATGGTCAATATGCCTCTCCTTAAACACATAGCTAGGCTCATATTGGCTTCCTAAACTAATTTGCTAATTCCTTGCCCATTTTTTCTTTTCTTTCTATTTCCTTGGCCATGCATTTCCATGCACTTTTTGCTAGCAAGGGCTAGAACATGCTTTAGTAGATGGGTTATATGTAAAACCTAGTGGACACATACCTACCCACCATTATATTATCTAGTACCATATGTGTACAAGCTAGTAAACAAACAAAAAGTGCACATCAAAGTGCTAGTTTTTCTTTTTCTCTTATGCCACTTTTGATAGGTGATTATAGAAGAATCAAGCCCTTTAAACAATCAAAAGAAAGAGAATAAGGCTACAAAGTACTAGTTGACTAGTCGTAGTTTTTCTGCAAGGCAAGGTCCCCTAACCATAACAATAGCATGTCCTTGTATGGAATGCAAACAAGATAAGAGTCTACGAATGATGCAAACAAATATAGCATACCAATGAGCACTAGTAGTAGCAGGATGGGTACATGAGTAATGGGAGGCCAAGAGTTCAAAACTTGTGATTGTATGGCTATGTGGTGCCTTAGCCTTACATGTGAAAATTAGATATTAGGGTGAAGCCCAATCACAAGTAGGACCTTGAGCACTCACAAGTCAATAGATATACATGAGTCAACAAAATGCAAATTGATGTGTATGTGTCTTTTATATTAGATGTGGCAAGTTGGGCGTGTGAGAGTTCAAAACTTGTGATTGAGGGGCTCTATGGTTCCTTACCCTTAAGGGTGCAGATTAGAGATTAGGGTGAAGCTTGATCACAAAGAAGGCCTTAAGACACTCTTAGGTCAATAGACTTGCATGACGGCGTAATGCATGTTGACCGGTGAGTGTCCTCTATTATGTATGCAAATTCTCAAGCTACATCTATACGAGGGCCCATGTTGGCACCATTGTTGAGGCTCCTTCAAGTTGATGGAGTACTTAAAAAATGGGGGTACTTTGTAAACTAAAGCAAATTATAGTTACATGGAAATATCTCAATTCTAGCCACCTCTTAGCTCTAACTTTTTCTCCATTATTTTAGTTATTCTCATGAGGTCGACATAATTAGAACAATCACATTGAAGTTTTTTTAGAAAATGCAAAATGACATAGCATTTAGGGGGGGAAACCCATGCCAGCTTCAATGGATAGATGTTGGGAGTTATTGGACACTCTCAAAGTCTTGACTAGGAAGCTACGAATGATCAAAGTCGGGACTACGAAGCTGCGAATTGATCATTGGATCTTTAAGCTATTTTGTAAAAAAATTGGCAAAATGCAGTATCTTTAGGCTATATGCCTTGATGCACTATAAATGGTAGTGCATGTAAATCTTTTACTTCTTGTTGGTAATATACTACTAGCGCTTGCAAATCTCTTCATTCTTTCGGGTAATACAATACTAAGCTGGCATTAATTTAAAACTAATATGGAGGGTAGCCAGCCTAATGTTTTAGTAAATTTCCCCAAATGGTCATGTTTACTGTCTTTGCAGCCATACAGATGGATAAGGCTAAGCTCCCCCCACCATTTTCTCCTTTTTCTCCTTCTCTGGAATCTCGCTCCTTGGTTTAATGGCTTCCCTGGCAAGGTCCTGCATATTGTCTGCCCCTTGCCTTCTCCCTGCCGCTTCGCCTCGCCTCGTCGTCCTGTGCTGCGCCGAGCCGTCAAAGCATGGCCACCCCTCCTTGCCGTCCCTCGAGGCCCAGGAATCGAAGGTTAATCGCAGGCAGTTGCTCTTACACAGCGCTGCAGGATGCCAGGCCATGGCGTCTCTGCTGCTTGTGGATCGCCCAGCTTTCGGCCTACTGGAGGCCGACGATGATGAGGAGCTTCTCGAGAAAGTGAAGGAAGACAGAAAGAAGAAGATAAGGAAACGTGGTGAGGTTAATGCCTACAAGGATGAAACAGGTAAACTGCTCACAATACGCAATTTGCAGCAAAAAATATAAGCTTGCTTGGTATCTGTGGTTTTGTCCTTTATGCCAACACGCATTTTGTATCATGCCATCGAAGAACATTAAAAGCATTGTCAGAAGCTAGAACTCAGCGAGCGAACGCTTTTTGCGAATTTGGGCTCAATTTGTAGGGAGGTTTTTGATAGGAGTCCGCCATAGCAGCATCGATAAACATATGTCTCTACCCACAGGTCAAACAGTTTGGCAGCTTTGATCATATCTTCATATAGAGAGCAATGTTTGACTAAGTGGCAATGCCACATTTAGTGTATGTTCGATGCCATGAGAACTAAACAAAGCATTATTTTATTCGATAGGACACACAGTTTGAAGCAGAAAATTGGGCTACTTGCAAACTCATTTCGTGCATGTAGGCTTGTCAAGTCATCATGTAGTTTGAGATAATCCAATTAGAGTTGATAGCTTTTGCGGTGTTTCTGGATGGTGGATTGGAAACTGCTTTCTACAGGAGAACCAAGAGATGTCACTGTATATCAGTCAGCTGTGAGTGATGCCCATCTTTCTGTACTAATTTGCACTATTTTTCTAAACTAAAATTTCAGAAGAAAAAAAATAGTGGCATGAACAAATACTTCGGAATGTGTGTGATCAATATGTCTATTAGCCAATCCATGTGTTGAGTAACCAATACCCATTTACGTTGATAGGCAAAGTGTTATGCCAATGGGAGAAATCTGAATATTCATGCTCGCCCAAAGCACATTGAGATGTGGTATCACTATGTTAGAGAAAGGCTTCTTGCTAGTGTAAGTCTGCCTACAATGGACAATGTGGCAAATATGTTAAAACTTAAAAAAAGGTATTGATGAGAAAAGTTTAAAGTCTTTGCTACCTATCTGGGGTTTGTAATAAAGCAAATTTAGCTTAGCCTTTGTATTAGACCTAGAAACTAGGCAAGAAATTGCCATTGTACACATCTTTTGAACATTCATTTGTAACTTCTCCATCGTGGAGTTCTCGATGATTCTCCTCCCACCATTCATGAGGGCGCATATTTATGACCGCCATGCCTAAGGTGAGTTGTCATGCAATCTTTCATTGTATGGCTGCTTCTTTGATTCTAGCTATGGCTATGTTGTGCCATGAGTACGACGATAATATGATTTGTTGCTATGGTTATGGCTATGACTTAGTTATATTTTTGTCACATTTTGAGTTGAGTATTAAAGTTCTTTTAGCTAGTATTTTCTCCATTTCAGTTGATATTAGAGTTTTGTCTTTGATCCCTATCTAGTGCTATTTTCAATCAAAATTTCCCACCATGGAGAAGGTATGGGTGGTCTAGACTTGTGGATGTGACATTTCTATGTTTGACAGAGCTTCTATAGTTAATCATGTCTATTTTTGAAATAAGCCAAGAACCCTATGTCTTTTTGTTTATCGCAGCCAATCAAGAGCCAACGTACATAGTGCATACTCAATGAACTTAACTTTACTTTAGCAAATTGACTACTATCGACTAACATTAAAGTCAAAACTCAAAAAGCGAATGCACTTTTCCAAGGTTTAATAATCTTTCCTCAATAGACATATACAAAGCATAATCAATAGGTCTCAGGTTGAAACACCCCAACTAGATGCAATGAATTGGTTATGTGGAGGTTGCTCCATAGTCACATGGTATAGGAAAATATAGATGGAACAAGACTCCTTTCGGAACAGCATCTAGGACATTGAATATATTTGGGGACATCATGTCACTATGGTATAGTGACAAGCTTTACAGCATGAGATGATACAAGGCCCAAAATGTATAACTATTCCAATGCAAAATTGCACAACACTCTCATATGGTTAATAAATGGTTTAAGTTTAGGATTTCACCTATATACACCCTAATATAACTTCATGACACTATACATGTTTGTGGCGGAGGAACGAGAACACCGATGCTTATGGAACATGTTCCCAAGTTTCCTACACCATGGAATGGAGTTCCATGTGACTATGATCACCTTTAATAGGGACGTAGTTCTAGGCATCAAAATGAACCACATACTTGTCAAAATTAGCACCACCTAAGCAAGAAAAAAGTACTTGTTTGTCAGAGCTCTCTCTCACCAATACCACTATCAGAACACATCACCCTAGAGCGAGCAACATACAGATACAAGGTCAACAGATTGCCCCTCAATAGAGAATAAGCGTGAAATGGAGGAAACTCTAATTGAAAGAAATTTAGTATTCAAAAGAAAGTATGACCAAGATATAACCAAGCCATAGCCATCCTAGAGCAACAAATCATATTACCATCATGCTCATGGCACAACATAGCCATAGCTAGAATCAAAGAAGAAGTCATACAATGAAAGATTGCATGACTCATGCATAGTGGTCATGAGCATAAATCCTCATTAATGGTGGGAGGAGAATCCTCAAGAACTCCACAATGGAGTAGTTACAAACAAACATTCAAAAGATGTGCACAATGGCAACTTCTTGTCTTTTATATCAAACCCTAGTTTCTAGGTCTAATACAAAGGCTAGGGTTAAAGCACCTAAAATGGAAGAAACTCTAATTGAAAGAAAACTAATACTCTAGATAAAACCTTCCCCACGGAAAATTGGGTTCTTGATCACTATGGGGTGTGCAAAGCTCCTCCTTGGGCCGAGTTGTGCACCCCTTCAAGATCTTCTATAGTGTGGGAGGGGCACCTCTCTTTCATTGCACTATCTCCTTCGGCATCTGTCTTTTTCCTCACCATCTATATGAAAGTACATGCAATGCTAATTAAACATGTATAGAATGAAAGGGAAAAACCCGTTCGAACGATAAAGAAATTGAATGAAGAATTCAAAGGAAATGGCTGAAATAAAATAAAGGGATTGGATTTACCTCTATGTATGTCAATGACTCCCTAATCATACTACCTCACTTACCATCTATGAACCAATTTTCTCAATCAAGAAACCATCAATTGCCAAGATTAGAGACATCAATGACATATCAGGGAATAGAAATTAAGATTCAAGAATTCTTACTGCAATCAATCCTGAGTAACCTTCAATGGATCCTAATAATCCAAATCCACTACAAATTGAAGCAATAGGATTCAATCATGACTTAAAATCTCTCTTTCAACAAGAGGACTAAACTCATCAAGAGGATTAGAGAGAGATCTAAAAGAAATTGGCAGAGAATACCTCAAGCAATGTACCTGATTGATGCTTCAAAGGCAAAATGAATGTCTAGGCTGATCCAATGAACTTAATACTTCATAGGCTGCTCCTTCTGTTAGTAGTTTAGCCAACTCATGTGCAAGTCTAGCATGTGTAGTTGTGGCCAAGGTATTACAGTTTATTTTAGGCATTTTTTCTGATCATCATTCATGTGATTTACGGCTGGCCGACCAGCATTTATTGCTGATTGACCTGATGCATTATTTGCATTATTTATTTGCCTATTTATACAGATCCCTCATCCTCAGTCATAACTGGATCAAAAATGAATGCTGAGTAGAGCGGAGGACTGATTAGTCCCTGCACGCAACTCAAAGGGTCAATGAGGGCACTGGATCGAGCCAAAAAATGATGATAGCACCGAAGATGGTGATGGAGACAGTGACAGTGACAAAGACGGAGTGTGCAGCCAGCAGTCCTTGGCACAAGACAGAGAAGAAAGCAGCAATCTGGCTGAAAACCTGCAGGAGGAATAAGAGAATGATTTGACCCTGAGTGGCCACTACTAGCTATATGTGGCTAAGAAGGCCCGAAATTGGCTAACCTACCAAAAAAGGTCATAAATATGCAGTCTGACTGCATTAAATGCTGGTTGACTCCATGAACAGCACTGAAAAAATGGAAAGTTCTAATTGCCCTCAGGTATACAATGCGTAGAACTTAGAGCACATTGCAAAATCATTGAAGTTGGGTTCAAGATCAATGAGAAACATTAATATGGCGTCTTTCAAAATTCAAGAAACAATATTCATGCAGTGCTCTCTAGATGAAATTTGGGACTTGCTTGTTTTGACTTTTTTTTTTTCAAGGATTTTAGTGAGGTTTGACTCAGCTTTGTCAGCTTACAGACGTGTGTTGAGGCTGCAGCATCATTACAGAAAGCGGTTTATAACTTGAGCAAGGCTGGCCAAGCTTTGGATAAGAATGATTTCTCTACTGCTGGCAATGTACTGGGCCAAGGGCTGGACGTGGGTTGGATTGCAGATGTGAAGACCACATTCTCTAAGGTTCTGATAGAATATTCTTTTGGGATGATTTTTCTTTATTTTAAATAAGAAATTCACAATGAGTTATGAAGAGCAGTAACCTGACATAGGTAAGCACGAACGACGAGGAACAGAGTGAAGCAGAGCTTTTTGCTTCAGCTTTAGCATCTCTGCAATCAGCTGGTAGGTTTTCATTCCACCTCTCTTTCTTTAGATATGTGTGGATGTTATAAAATATAAACTTTAATTCTGTGGATTTTGATCTGGACTGTTCAGTTCAAAAGAAGGACATCGAATCGTCAAAAACTGCATTTGTGGCATCTGCTAGCGCGTTGGAGAAATGGTCTTACTTAACAGGATTTGCAGAACAGCTCAAAGGGCTTTAGAGGAAGTTCTGTCACCTTGTGATGATTGGGTTAAAAATGATTGCTGATTTCACAGGCTGGTAAGAGTTTACAACCAAAATTGCTCTCTGCCTGAACTGCTTTTAAGTTCAGTAGAGATAGTAATACAGACAGAAGAGAAGGGGATGATCTCGGATCACCTTTCAACTGAGTCTTTTGTATTGTTATCATTCATTGTAATAGATAAAGCCTCCTCAGTTGCAAATTGTAAAATTTTCCTGTAATTTACAACCTTTGTTCATCTGGCACATTAGTATTCTGTGCTCCTTAGCTGAAAGCATGCAAGGTCTCCACTGGCATTCCAAAAAAATGAACTTGAGATTCTTCTATATTGTACTTGTCAAACTAGAACAGCCTTTCCCATTATGATGATGATGATGTATTTGTTTGTTGGGCCTTGTGGAAATCATTTGGAGGAGGCCAGTCATCCTCAACATTTTGATGATGTTCTTGGCCAATGTATTGGGAAGAGAAAACATTGTCAAGATCCTGTGAACTGTTATGAAATCAAATGCCTAATTAATCCTCCAGGTTGTCTTAAAATATTTATCTTGCAAGTTATGCGAATGCGTTGCTTTTGGTTCCTCACATTTTCTTAGTATCTCAGGTCAAGACCTTGTAATATTACAACTCTACACAAATACCACTAATGTTACGGAGTTACGAATAGCCCCAAATAGGGCTGCTATTTGTTCCATTGTTGGTGTCTTATGAACTCTTTGGTGAGGGTTCCATCAGGTTTGTTGTTTGAGCATGGCCTCATAAGCCTCTTTGGATCAATAGCATCCAATTGCTCAAGGGTTCCACTTTGTGCTACTTGGTTTAGTGCCTATACTTTTTGCACTTTGGGGGCCTTGAAGGGAAACCTGGTGGAGGGTGAAGTGCAACTATGGCTGACGTACTTGGAAAAGTTCTTATGAACTCTTTGGTGAGGGTTCCATCAGGTTTGGAGTTTGAACATAGCCACCTAAGGCCTCTTTGCATCAATAGCATCTAATTGCTCAAGGGTTCCACTTTGTGCTACTTGGTAACTGCCTATAATCTTTGCACTTTGGGTGCCTTCAAGGAAGACTCGGTGGAGGGTGAAGTGCAACCATGGCTGAAATACTTGGAAAAGTTATTTATGTTCCTTGCAATTGAGTGGACTCATTTGGTTAGAGAAGGTGGCTTGCATCTTGTGTTGTGGATTAGGAGAGAACCCTCCTAAGTGCTTGAGTGATATAATGCTCTCTAAGCGCTCCAAATTAATCAAATAGCTTCTTCCTATAAGCCCTCCAATTATCTTAAGGACCCTGGTACTAGTGCTTGTAACCTTAGTAGTAAGTAGGATTGAAATGGGTTAGGGTGCAAGGAAAGTGCTTAAAAAATGTGAGGACAACATTAAGCCTAATAAGCTAAATAAAGAGTAGAGTACACACACTAGTGAATGAAAAATCTCACTTATTAAAATGGGTAGATTGTTAAGAAGGTTGACAAAGTTTTGGTGGAATGCTGAGGGATTGTACAAAGAAGAAAAGGATTGTGTGCCATGCACTATTGAGAATTAAGTTAGATGTCTTGCCCTAGAAGAGATCAAGCTATTCAAGTTAGATATTTGTGTAGATGTAGATTCAGGGTTACTCATCTTGTCAAGGCCTACATGTCGTGTTCTTACTTTTGCTAAAATGGAACTTTAGCCATAGGTTATTTGGTTTGATTTCCAATATAGAGGGTTGAAAGTTAGATTGTGTAACTTCAAAGCAAAAGTATTAATGAAAATATCTCGCTTGTAGGGGGATTGAAATATAACAATATCGTAAGACCCTCATAGGGGGTACTTTGTTTGATAAATAATGGGAAGTTATGCTATATCCCTTAAATAAATTTGATACGTTACTATTTTTCCTTATTAGGCCTTTTTATGGTTCTCAATAAGGAGAGAACTTGCCAAAATAAGGGATTTGCTTTTCTAATCCATAAAGTATAATCCATTTCTTGATTAGTTATAATCTCATTAAATCATTTGAGCTTTGATGAATTTCATTGCATTCAAGATTTCAATTTGCATAAAAGTGTATTCATCAAATATAAATGAGGCATCACATAAACTCACTTGAGCAATATAAGAAAAACCATTAGCCCTCATCATTTTCCATTCTCGATTGCCATAAGCTATGACTTGCCATTATTGAGAACATCGATATTTTGCAGACAAGCAATCATGCATGTATAAATAAATCCATGATCTCATGAAAACATTCTTAATAGTCCATGATCTCATGCAAGCATTCTTGATGCTATCCTCTTCTCTCTTTTCATGACCAAGCCAACTTGTTGTAATATTAAGCTACATATGATCAATTGAACTCACATTTAGTGGCTCACGTAGCATGCTAATCCAGTTCTTGCAAAATTGGTAGATTCTTCCTTACTCTTGGCATTGATTAAGATGGGAAGATGACCATAGACAATAAAAATAAGGCATCGACTTTTATGGTTGCATTCTCCTTAACCAAATTATGGCATTACAACTGCTTATGGTGCGTAAAAAGTGGCCATAAATTTATATTTACACTATCTTTTTATAAAAAGGATAACATTCGTGAAAAAGTTGATAGCATAATGGCTTGCTCGTGGCCCCTTATAAAAGTTGGGAAGAGCTTTAAGACAAATTAACTTTCATAATTAAAGAGCATAACATTCTATGTGAAATTGGCTAGCATAGTGACTTCACTCATAGCCTATTTAAAATGCTAGAAAGTGCTTTAAACCTACCTTTATCTTCTCAACCAAAATATATGGAATCTTAAGAAAGATTGGGCATAATAAAAGCTTGCTCATGGTCCATTATCAAGAGAAGTAAATATATCTAAAAGATCTTTGTACACTTAGGATTTGAAGAAAAGTTGGGCAACATACTTGCTTGTGGCCTCTTATAAATTGTAAAAATAGAATCTAAACAATCTAAACCTTTCTTAGTTAAAAACCAAGAAATCCAATAGGAATCTTGTCACTTTAACCCCTTGCACATGGCTTTAAATAGAAAGCCTTTCTAAGAAGACTAATAATCAATCAAGATAAAAACAGTAAAAATAAGTAGAAATCAATATAGAAAGCAACTCGTACACACCTTTGGAGATGGGCTAGGAAATAAAGGGTATTGCATTTGAAGATGCACAAGACTTGTTCTCACATGTAAGGTTTAACCCCCGAGAGAGACTATGGTTGAAAAATAAAATAAATAGTTATATACTAGGGTCCTACACCTTCACTTGATAAGCTCAAACATACAAATTATAGGAATTTGGTATGCTTTAATAATGTTTTCATTACAGTTAAAAAAGATTAGATGTGAAACAACTTAATACATAGAGATGAAGTCTTGATAGTAACAAACGTTTACACTAAACCGCTTGAGAGATTATGGGGTTGAAAAAGAAATCAGTTTTTGTGTATGAGAGTCCAAAATCCTCAATTGATAGGCTCAAACATACAATTTATAGGAATTTGGCTATCCCCCAAGAGATTATCATTGAAAAATAAATAGACTATTATGTGCCAAGGCCTGAAACCTTCAATTGATAGGCTCAAACATACGATTTATAAGAATTTGACATAGATTAATAATAACATTAATATTTAAATTATTTAAGGCTAGACATGAAGCAACTTAACACATAGAGATAAAGTCTTAATATTAACAAGCATTTACACTAGACCCCTTGAGAGCTAAAGGTTGAAAAATAAATAAATTGTTTTGTGTCAAAGTCCAAAACCTTCAATCAACACAATCAAGTATATAATTTATAGAAATTTGGCTATTGGGATAAATGCACAATAGTCAAGACATTGGATAGAGTTGTATTGTTTCAAAACCTGTAACTCACCACCTTGGCCAACTACTTCTCATATAGTTGTCTCAACACTTCACTCTATTTAACCATGTATAATTCTCTTTAACCCTAGAAAGCAAAACATAAGACTAGCTTGGAGGTGTAGTGAACTCACGTATCTCACTTTCCCATATTTTAGTCCAATGGCTTGAAGACTTGAAGATGGTTCTATGATCCAAGCACTATAATCCAATGCCTTCACTCTTTTGCATCCAACAACAAGTATGGCCACCTCAAGATAAGAATCTAGAAGAAGAAGGATAAGTAGAAGATGAAAAAGTGATGCCAGGAGGCATATTTCACGGTGGATTCCGTGCCACGGTGGATTCCGTGAGGTTTTACGGTGGACTCTGTAAACTTTGTTGACCAGGGCTCATACACAAAGTGGATTCTTTGTGCGAGAAGTTGATGGGAACGCCTATCCTTTTCGAGCGTTTCATTAATTTAGTGTGTACATGGGTGATTCCATAGCGGGTAATTCCGCAAAATACATATTAAATTAATAAACGTTTATGAGTTTAGAGTGCGTACTCGTAATAAATTAAGGTTAGAATTGATTTCTAACCAGTTGATTTATTTATGTAGCTGAAGATTGCTAGGTATTCACTTTTGTCGGTTTAATTGTATTATTTTACTAACGATTGTGAATGCTTCAGTTGATGTGTAGAGATAGCAGCAGTGGTGGAGGAAAGCATTGGAGGATAGCGTGTATTCAAGTTATCACTTATATTTTGATGGGCGTATACCTTAGGCATGGCGCATATATTTTGTCGTGCCTATTTATTGAGGCGTTGGATATTTATTTATTATTTTGTATGCACATGGGCGCACGATTATGATATTTGTATTTGGACATTGTACTGGGTACGCCTGACTCTTTGGGCGCCCGCCCATTAGCTTTATTTCTATTTTGTGCTAAAGCAAACTCAAAAGCCAAAAGCGTGCTATTTTGTAATTTGGGCTATTATTTGAGCTTGAAGATGTTTAATACATAAAATACATGCTTTGTGGAGCGCTCACACAAGGCATGGGGGGAGATTGCACCCAATTGGTCTCTTGTTCATGTCATGCATGCTTTTTACCTTGAGTTTTGTGCAAAAAGTAGAGTTATTTTGTTCTTGGGGACCTTCTGGCATTCACTATGCGAGCATACGACATCCGATTTGCGCACCAGTGGTATCAAAGCGAAGCTGAGATCGAGAGCTTCCAATCGCTACCCATCTTGTGCGAAGGCGGAGCTCTTGGAACGATCGAGCTCTATGGTCAATCTCATCGTGAACGGTCGATATGGGTGGATTCCTAGCGGTCAAGAACCTCTATTTCCAGCCTCTGATCGTGAAGGACCGGCCTGCAACGGTGGAGGACCACTCCTATATCCTCTTCTCCAAGTCGTGGATATATAGAGATAAGTCTCCAAATTCCATAAGCTTAAAAGCTTAAGTAAGCTTAATAAGCTTAACTAAAAGCTTAAGAAGCCTAAAATATTCCGCTTGGTATCGCGGCATGTACTGGGCGAAATCGGCGTCAGAAAAAACGCCCCCCCCCCCCCCCCCCCCCCACAATTCGACGTTTTTCATTACTAAGCTTAAAGCTTAGTACCTTAAGTCCTCAATCACATAAAGCTCTATAAACTCTGCAAGTTTCATAAGTTCTGCAACTTCCAAAGTCAGTTAAGTAACGTGAAGTCAAAACTGACTTGTGCTCAAAACTCCTATAAAGACTGTTCCTGCGCAGAAGTACCGAACTGCAAAGTTGTTCCTTGGAAGGTACTGTTCGCATATGCAGACTTGCTGAACCAGTTTCAACACATGCAGAAGGTCAAAACACAGATTTTTCAAAGATTTCAAATTCCGCAATAGCCAAAGACGAAGACTGTGAAAGCCACACACAAAAATATATAAGCCTTGTACACCCGATCTTGAGCTACGCTCATCCCGCTAATTGGATTTTGAGAGTGTGAGGTCTTTTGAAGTTTTGCAGGATGACGTAACAAAATATGGATGATTTGATCTGAAGGCGATCTTCCTGAACCTACGATAGAGCAAAAGTTGAATTTAATTATGATGCAGTTGGACAAAGAATGAAGAGCCCGGCAAGCATTGCAAGTTCAATTGGCCAATTTACAAAGATCGACTACCGACAAAGAGGAACCACAATCTGAAGATCTTATCCGGCGTACCATCGATGTGACTCTCGAAGCTCAATCCATCTGCAAAGAAACAAAAATAAGTAAAAGAAATTTCAAATTCCATACTTTCAATGGCACTCGAGATGGAAAAACTGTTCTTGCATTCATCAGTCAGTTTGATGATTACTTTCATGAGGAAACATACGCTGAAAAAAATAAAATCAAGTGTGTCACTAATCGTTTAGTGGATAGAGCATCTCTTTGGTGGACCGTGGTTCGTAAGAGCATAGATTGTCCCACTACCTGGGAGAGTTTCAAGAAGAAGTTTATGCAGAATTTCCTTCCTCCACAATTTCATGAAAAAGCCATAAAGCAATGGGACCTTATTCAGCAAAGAGATCGTGAGCCTATTCCTCAGTACACCGAACGCTTTTGGAATGCATTACTCCAGTTACGCATGCTTGAAGACGTACCTGAAGCGACTCACAAGCGCAAGTATATGTCTGGATTACTTGGGCATTACTACGCTGAAGTCAATATGTTCAAGCCTGCAACTCTTGAAGATGCAATTTCTTTAGCTCATGACACTGAAGACAAGCTTCGAGGAAGAGACAAGCGTCCACAACAATTTCAAGCCAATGGTAACTATGGATCTAAGCAATTCAATTCACATTTTAGAAGATTCAATCAAGGTCGATTTCCTTCATCATCTTTCCGTAAGTCTTGGGCAAAACCACCTGCTTTACCATCCAATACCAATCAAAACCCTAAGCCAACTTCACAGCCAAATCCTAATATTCCTAAACTTCCTGCCATTGCAAACAATGTATTTAAAGCCAAACCTAAAGTGTGTTACAAATGCCACCAACTTGGACATCTAGCAGCCAATTGCCAATCGAAGAAGCCACCTGTCCATATCAACTATCTTGGAGCAATGGAAGATGAAGAACATGAAGAAATTCCTGACTTTACGGAAGATGAAGATGACATTACTACTCCTTCGGATACTTTACCATGTATGCCAACTCCACATTCTTTACTGACAATGAAATGTTTAGTGCATGGAAAAGAAAAGATTATTTTGGATGATGATGGTAGTACTCATGATTTTATTTCTGCAAAGTTAGTGAAAGAATTGAAATTACAAACTATTCCTATGCATTATCACATTAAAGCAATATTCTTAGGCACAATGTATAATGGAACACAAGAGGTGTATGATTTAGAAATTCAAATTGGTGAATATATTGAAAGAAGAAATTTCCTAGTTGTACCACTACAGTCCAGCGATATTATTTTAGGTATGCCTTGGCGTCATCAGCATAACCCTGATATAGATTATTCCACACATTCAATTAATATTCATTTTCAAGGAAAACATATTACATTGTATGGTATGCATGCATCTAATGCTTTTTCACTGCTTTCTCATACTCAAGCTAAACGTGCATTACGCAAAAGTAGTAAATCTTATCTAATTTGGGTGAATGAACTGCAAGCTAAAGAAAAACATATGCACCCTAGGCATAAAGAATTCCTTGCACAATTTAAAGACTGTTTTGCAGAAGATCTACCACCTGGTTTACCTCCTTCATGTCCTGAAGACCACAAAATAGATTTAATTCCTGGTACACAACCACCTTGTAAGGCACCATATAGGCATAACCAGATAGAGCAGAAAGAAATTCAAAATCAAGTTGAGGAATTACTAAATAGAGGATTGATTAGACCTAGTAGTTCTCCATTTGGTGCACCTGTTTTGTTGGTAAAGAAGAAGAATAATACTTATCGTATGTGCATTGATTATCGTGCTCTAAATAAGATTACTGTAAAGAATAGATATCCAATTCCTAGAGTCGATGATCTTATGGATAAACTACAAGGTTCTGCCATATTTAGTAAAATAGATCTTAAATCTGGTTATCATCAGGTGAGATTAGATAAGTCTGACATATTTAAGACTGCATTTAGAACACAATTTGGCCGTTATGAATTTTTAGTGATGCCTTTTGGATTGACTAATGCACCTGCTACATTTAGTAGAATGATGAACCGTATATTTTTGAAATATCAGCATTGTGTTATTGTATTCTTTGATGATATCTTGGTGTTTAGTAAAAATGAGAAAGAACATTATGAACATCTGTCCTTGGTTTTCAAGTTGTTGAAAGATAATCAATTGTATGCTAATCCGGAAAAGAGTGAGTTCTTTAAAATAGAAATTGAATATTTAGGTCATATTGTGTCATCAGATGGTATTAAGGTTGACCCTAAGAAGATAGAAGCAATATTGAACTGGCCTATACCTAAAAATGTGCATGAGTTACGTTCTTTTCTAGGTCTTGCTAGTTTTTATAGGAAATTTGTGTGAAATTTTTCATTACTTGCTTTGCCTTTGACTAAACTTTTAAAGAAAGGTATTGTTTATCATTGGTCTGATAATCAACAGAAATCCTTTGACTTATTGAAACATGCATTAACCCATGCTCCTGCATTACAACTGCCTGATTTTAATAGACCATTCTTCTTAGTAGTTACTGATGCTAGCGGATCTGGAATAGGAGCCGTACTTATGCAAGATAATCATCCCATAGCCTATTCTAGTTGTAAACTGAAACCCTCCGAACTTAAATATTCCACATATGATAAAGAATTATTAGCTTTGGTACAAGCTTTAAGACAATGGAAACATTACTTAATGGGTTCTGAGTTTATGATTAAGACTGATCAACAAAGTATTAGGCATTTACTTAGTCAATCTCAAATATCTGACCGACATATCAAATGGGCAGCTTTTATTCAGAGTTTTCATCCCATTATCCAATATCAACCAGGTAAAGAGAATGTAGTGGCCGATGCATTAAGTAGAAGACCCACCATTCATAATATCTCTGTTATATCACTTAATTCTCTAACTCCTATGAAAGATACTTATCATCAGGACATTACTTTTCATGCTGATTGGAATAAATTAGTTGGAAATAACTGGATTCCTATTGATTCACTATCTTATAATGATGGATTCATGTTTTATGAAAAGAGATTATGTGTTACAGTTCCATTCATATCTTTTGTTTTGAATGAGATTCATTGTCCTCCATATCAAGGTCATAGAGGTATCATATCTACTTTGCGTACATTGACTGAAGATTTTTATTGGCCACATATGGACACTGATGTATCTAGCTTTGTTTTTGAATGTCTGATTTGTCAAAGAGTTAAGAGACATCATGGTAAACAATATAGATTACTTATGCCTTTATCTATTCCATCAAGACCATGGGAACAGATTTCTATGGATTTTATTACTGGTTTACCTAATACTAAAGCTAAACATGACATGATTTGGACTGTAGTAGACAGGTTTAGTAAACAAGCATATTTCATTCCATATAAGAAAACTTTAACAGCATCTCAGGCAACACAATTGTTTTTGAAAACTGTTTTCACTAATCATGGATTACCAAAAGTTATTATTTCTAATCGTGATTCTAGATTTTGTAATAACTTTTGGATTACTTTGTTTGCTAACCTAGGAACAAAAATTGATTCTTCATCTGCATTTCATCCTGAAACTAATGGACAAACATAAGCCACTAACAGTACTATTCTAGATCTTTTACGTACTTACACTATTTCTAAACCACAGACATGGGACACACATTTACATTTATTACAGTTTGCATATAACAATACACCACACACATCTACAAAGAAAGCACCGTTTGAAGTGATTTATGGTTATAGATTGTCTACATCTGTTGCATCTTTATCAAATAGAATTCAGACTGCTGATGATATTGCTACTATGCACGCTACTATTTTTGATGAGGTTAAAGACATGATTGCCAAAGCCCAGCAATCATATACCAAACAAGCCAATAAGAAAATGCAAGCAATGAATTTCAAAGTTGATGACTATGTTTGGTTGAGAATAGAAAAACGTAGATTCTATGGACCATTTAAGATCATTCACAAAATCAATGACAATGCATTCAAGTTAGAATTACCACCTCACTGGAAAATTCACAACACATTTCACATTAGTTTATTACGACCCTTTAGAGGCCAATTACCTGTACACCCTGTTTACGAAAACCCACCTTTGTTAGATGAAGAGACTGAAATACTTAAACCTGAAGCTATCATAGATACTGACTTTATGACCACTAGAACTAGCCGAAGATATTCTAGATATTTAGTCAAGTTTAAAAACCATCCTGTAGAGGAAGCCCAATGGATGCACGCTAGAGACTTAAATGCTTTCCCCACTCTGTTAGCTCCACATTGAGCTAATAGCAATTGAGGTCAATTGCTATCCCACCTCGGGGGTATGATGCCAGGAGGCATATTTCACGGTGGATTCCGTGAGGTTTTATGGTGGACTCCATAAACTTTATTGACCGGGGCTCATACACAAAGTCGATTCTTTGTGCGAGAAGTTGATGGGGACGCCTATCCTTTTGGGCGTTTCATTAATTTAGTGTGTACATGGGTGATTCCATAGCGGGTGATTCCGCAAAATACATATTAAATTAATAAACATTTATGAGTTTAGAGTGCGTACTCGTAATAAATTAAGGTTAGGATTGATTTCTAACTAGTTGATTTATTTATGTAGCTGAAGACTGCTAGGTATTCACTTTTTTCGGTTTAATTGTATTATTTTACTAACGATTGTGAATGCTTCAGTTGATGTGTAGAGATAGCAGCAGTGGCAGAGGAAAGCATTGGAGGATAGCGTGTATTCGAGCTATCACTTATATTTTGATGGGCGCATACCTTAGGCATGGCGCCTATATTTTGTCACGCCTATTTATTGAGGCGTTGGATATTTATTTATTATTTTGTATGCACATGGGCGCACGATTATGATATTTGTATTTGGACATTGTACTGGGTACACCTGACTCTTTGGGCGCCTGCCCATTAGCTTTATTTCTATTTTGTGCTAAAGCAAACTCAAAAGCCAAAAGCGTGCTATTTTGTAATTTGGGCTATTATTTGAGCTTGAAGATGATTAATACATAAAATACATGATTTGTGGAGCGCTTACACAAGGCATGGGGGGAGATTGCACCCAATTGGTCTCTTGTTCATGTCATGCATGCTTTTTACCTTGAGTTTTGTGTAAAAAGTAGAGTTCTTTTGTTCTTGGGGACCTTCTGGCATTCACTACGTGAGCATACGGCATCCGATCTGCGCACCAAAAAGAGCTTCATCTCATTGGATTCCTCATTCTCTCACAATCACACTTCCTCGTGCACAACATCAAACTTAAACCTCTCACTCAAAATAGGAAGAAGAAGAAAAGCAAGAAGATGAAAAAGAGCTTCACCTTATTGAATTCCTCACTCTCTCACAATCACACTTTCTCATGCACAACCTCAAACTCAAACCTTTAACTCAAAATAGGAAGAAGAAGAAAATCAAGAAGATGGTAAAGAGCTTCACTATCCCTAGTTCCTCACTCAATACAAACTCTCGCCCTCTCCATTACTCTTAACAATGATGATATTAGATAATAGAATAGAAGAAGAGATTTATTGCTCAAAAGTTGCATTGACAAAGCTTCATAAACATGGATGCACCAATGTGGACGAATCCAATTGAGACTTCTCACCCTCACATAGACCAAAATTAGGAGTAGGTTAGGCTCCGTGTGAATTATTATTTGCACTTCACTTGTGCATATTTAGGTTTCCACCATCTTAGCTGGTTCTCCCTTGATGCATGTTTCTATCTTAGACTAATTGGACCTAATGTACACTATTATAATTACATTCTCATGTGCATAATCCACACAATAGTTGCGATGCATCAAATACAATTGCAGGGAATACAACAATGTACAGATGTGAGCTCAACTCTCAATATAATACAATAGTAGTAATTATGTGTCCATGAAGTAATTCAAGTGTTCAAAAATAATAGACTAATCTCCAAACATCCTCTAAAAAGAAACTTTGTCTGACTTGCTTTGACCTTTAAAAAAAAAACTTTGCCTTCCACATTTATAATTAACATTACTGCCCTCTAAGATAAGTGGCAATCCCATGGCACACACATTGATCGTAGATATAGAATGCTTGGACAATTGATGAGGTAATGGTCCTAATAGAGGAGTAGTAGATGTCTTTGATGATGAAGAAATAATATTTCTTCTAATGAAGATGGAAATTGCTTTTGGTTCTTGGGGTAGAGAGGGGGTTGATGCTAGTATTGCTGATACAATGCATGGTGTTGTTGATGTGAGTATCCTTGACTATTAATTCTCTTGTATGGAGGAGAATATGAATGGTCATTGGAAATGAGTTGGAGGTTGTAGAAAATGGGAGATTCAATGTGAAAGTAGAAGCAATGGTTTATGATTCTCCACAACATTTTGTTCTTTCAAAGAAAAAGTGCACATGCATTCACTTTTCCTAAAGGGAGTCTTTGCCACGGCCATTCCCACGGCCATTCTTTCCATTACCATCTCTACCTCTAACAGTCAAAGCATGTGACACATGAGAGGCATCCAAGTTCTTACGGTTGATCTCTTCTTGCAAAACAACACTCTCTACATCAGGCAAGTTCAAAATAGTAGCAGGAGCACATAAGGCAGTGCAAACTACATCGCAAGACTCACTCAGAGTCCCAAGCAAAAACAATGGAGTAACCTCATCATTGAAGGTAATGCCGTGCGAAGTCAAGTTCTTGAGAATAGAATGGAACTTGCTCAAATGAGCAGACATCATCATATTCTCCTTCATGCGCAGGTCCATAAGGTGTTTCAATCAATACATCTGACTTGCTGGACTTTTCTTGTCATAGAGATTTTTGATCTTATCCCAAAGCTGCCAAGCACTCTATGCTTCCTCAACCACATTGTAATGCACCTATTCAGTGAGAGACAAGATGAGGGTGGACTTTTGTAACTCAAAAAGCTCCATCCATTCATCATCAATCATAGTTTCACGCAGCTCTCCATGCAACCGTAGTGGTTTTATTTGTGATTTCTACACTAATTCCTGGCAAACTTGGCTCTTTCAATAGGGATAATTCATACCATCAAGCTTAGTGATGTTGAAGATAGCACTGTCAGTGGAAGAAGATGCCATACTACAAGCTAAAACAATGCAGACAATTCAAAACTGCTTGATGTTTTCTACTGTAACAGCCAAAATACCACCAAAACCAAGGCAAAATGACCACAAAATGATAGCTAATGATGCTACCCACCAAGTACAATCAAAAGTACATAAAATCAGGATGATTCAGTATGAAAATTCCACATTAGTACATACATAAATGCTTGCTGTAATAAATTACAGCCAGGTACAATGAGAGCAAATTGTAGGCAAAATGAATGCACCAAGTCAACCATTGACTATCAAAGCATAATCAGCATCAAGCGGGCATAAATCATCATGTACAGTCATATGGACATCGAGCAAACACCCAAGCATGTCAAATGAATTCATTAGTAAGCCGATACATCCCCTGTGTAATAGGGCAAAGTGTACACAACACTTGCAAGACTTGACACAAATAGGTGTATGCTTAGGGAGTGCAAAGCCCAAATCAGCCCAAGTACATTTGTGAGGACCATGGCATATCAAACATGCAACATCCAAGTGAAGATCCCGGTCTCAAGTATCCGAATGCTCAAGTAGCATAAACCCACTTGCTCTATGTTTATTGAGCGTATCAAGACACTCCCACTAGCACAAAAGCCGTAAATGTCAAGCAAGAAAGCTCGAACAAAGCATGTAAGATTGCACCAGTGACAAGTGTCCAAGATCAAGCATCAATGAGACACCATGAGCATATAGGCTCTGTAGCATCCATAGACAACAAGTACATCCAAACTGTAACTCTGGCAAGCCAAGAAATAGACAAAGTAAGCTCTAGGCAATCAAATGTCAAGCCCAAGTAAGCCACAATAGCAATCAACTCCAAGACAATGTAACTAGCATGTATAGAGATGGCATAAGCCAAGCATGTCAAGACCGGTTAGACATAAGTGAGGTACATGCCAAAGTACGTCCAAAGACAGAGATTCAAGTGCTACAAAGTGGAGCTCAAGCTCAACCAATAATCCGAGAGCAAATCCAAGCTCTATGTCGATCCTCGAGAGTCACTATATCAATATATACATCCGAGACATAGCCCGAATCCAATAGGCATATCCAAACATAAGCAAATGAGCTTCAGCCCTGAATATTCCAGAAAAAAAGAAATGTCAAAAACTGAGAAAATAGTGGCTAAATCTAAGCTCAAAACCATAGGCATACTTTCCCATATGTATAGGCACCGAATGAGCATAATCAGGCATCAAATGACCATGTAGCATAAGCATAAAGTGTAATGATAGGGGGCTGCCCTATTTTGGGCTGCCTATGGACTGTGTAAAATAGTCAATGGCTGAACAAATTTAACCCCAAAAGCATCTCACATCACAGGCATACATTCCCTTAGCATTCTGGACCAACCGGACAACCAATGTCAATGCCAAAGTGGTCCACACATAAAATGCTAATATAGCACTGCCGTGGGCTACTTATAAACTGTGTATAATAGCCCCAAACCTAAAGTAAATCACATCAATTCTCAATGCCAAGGCTTGGGATCAAATGCCAAGCATAAACTAAGTGTATAGCGCCCAAATGAGGTTGCCAATGACTGGGATGAGCTGTCCAGGGGTTGCCAGGAACTGGTGCAAATTCATGTTGACTGTATGGGATTGCTACTCACATTTTTGTGCTGGTTAGGATGGTAGGAAGCTCAAGGGGGTGCTAAAGAAGGTACGCAACAAGCCTAAGGTGCTCCACAAAGGCCTACGTCAAGATATGGAGCCAACAAGATACAATGGTGCTACCCCCTTCTTCTTCTCAAACCTGTAGACCTATAACCAGCATGTAACCTTGAAGAAGATGAATGAATACCTTTGTTGGAATGCTTTGAGGATGCCCAAGGGGGCCGGGAAGGTGCTCAAGAAGCCGGGGAGTGACGGGAGCTTGAGTGAGTCGGCTATGGCTGCCGGGAAGGAGACCCAATGAGTGTGGGTAATCAATAGGAAGCTGAAGACACCACAAATTAAGCTTGAGTAGTCATGAATCCGTTCTCTGATACCAATTGAAAGGTGAGAAGGATCGAAGCTTGCTTGGAAGAGCTATGGTGGTGGGAGAGCAAGAGCAAGAGCAAGAAAGAGAGAGAGAGAGACAAAATGGGAACTCCAACAGTCACAATGTGTGACCGGACCTTCCTTTATTCAAAATGTCACTAAAAGAATAAAGAATAAAGTGACGGTGATGGGTGCCTGAAAGGTGAGAAGGATCGAAGCTTGCACTCGAGAGCTATGATGGGAGAGCAAGAGCAAAAAAGAGAGAGATAAGAAATGGGAACTCCAATAGTCACAATGTGTGACTGGGCCTTCCTTTATTCAAATTGTCACTAAAAGAATAAAGAATAAAGTGACGGTGACGGGCTCCCGCCACCTGCAGTGTGCAGTGGCGGTGACTGTCAGTGTAGTAACACATGGGTGGCAGGTGAGAAGGATCGAAGCTTGCACTCGAGAGCTATGGCAGGAGAGCAAGAGCAAGAAAGAGAGAGACAAGAAATGGGAACTCCAACAATCACAATGTGTGACCGGGCCTTCCTTTATTCAAACTGTCACTAAAAGAATAAAGAATAAAGTGATGGTGACAGGCACCCGCCACCTGCAGTGTGCAGTCGCGGTGACTGTCAATGTAGTAATACACGGGCGGCTAGGCGGAGGCGCCTTTACCCCCAACAACCTCCCACTTAAAGGCAAATCTGCCCTAATGAGGAGTGAAAAGAAAAAGAAAAAAAATCAGTACAACATGTACACATGTACAACAGGATGAGGAAAGACGTCATCTCATTCCACGCCCATTAACCTCCTAAGGAAGGCAAAGCGCTTTGTAGAGAGGCTTTTTGTGCGCAAATCTGCAGGATTTTGGTCAGTCGAGATCTTGACAAGATCAACAAACTTGTCCTCAACGACCTCATGTATGAAGTGATACCTTACCTCAATGTGTTTCATGGAAGACCGAATTCTTGGCTAACTGAATAGCACTCATAGAATCCGAATGCAGTGTGGAGGTAGCATCAATACCAAGGTTAGCAACTAAACGACCCAACCAAATGGCCTCCTTGCAAGCCTCAATGGCTGCAACATACTCAGCCTCTGTAGTAGAAAGGGCCGTGCATTTTTGCACCCTGGACATCCAAGAAGCAGCACCTTCAGCATAGGTGAATACATAGTCGGAAGTGGACTTCCTACTATCTGCATGTCCTGCATAATCAGAGTCAGTGTACCCCACGACTCCTGTATCCTGGTTGGCTGCCATAGCATATGCACATATCTACAGTACCCTTCAGGTACCTCATGATACCCTTCACGGCATCCCAATGCTTCTTGCCAAGTGTAGCCATATAGCGTGCCACAACACCAACTGCAAAGGCAATATCTGGACGAGTGGGGATCATGGCATACATAAGACTGCCCACTACGGATGCATAGGGAATCTTGGCCATCTCGGCCCTCTACTCATCTGTCTGCGGACAATCAGCCTGTGATACCTTCACATAAGAAGGAAATGGACAGCCAATAGGCTTTACGTCTTGCATGTGGAAGTGCTCAAGGACTTTATGAATGTACTCCCTCTGTGACAAGTAGAGGAGTCCCTGATGCCTGTCACGTCTAATGCGCATACCAAGTATGTGAGCAGCTTGTCCCAGATCTTTCATCTCAAAGCTCTTCTTGAGCTGAGCCTTATGAGCATCTAGCTCATCATGAGCTTTTCCTGCTATCAACATATCATCCACATAGAGTACCAAAATCAATAAAGAACCATCACGGGCTTTCTTCGTGTAAAGACACAGATCCATAGCACTCCTGCTGTAGCCTTGTGACTGCATAAAGGCATCAAACTTATGATACCACTCCCTAGGTGCCTACTTCAAGCCATAAAGACTTTTCTTCAATTTGCACACTAGGTGCTCCCTGCCAGGTTCTGCAAAGCCCTTAGGCTGGTCCATATAAATCTCATCATGCAAGTCCCCATGTAAGAAAGCCATCTTGACATCCATCTGGTATAAATCCAAGTCAAGTTGAGCAACCAAAGCCAAGACTAAGCGCAAGGTGGTCATCTTAACCACAGGAGAAAAGACCTCATTAAAGGCCACACTATGCTCTTGCTAAAACCCTTTTCTACGAATCTAGCCTTGTATGCGGGCTTGGGGTGTCCAAGGGTACTTTTCAGCTTGTACACCCACTTGCATGGCAAAGCCTTCTTGCCCTTAGGCAAGGAAACCAAATCCCAAGTCTCATTCTTATGAAAGGAGTCTATCTTAGACTACATAGCCCTCTCCCAGGAGTGACTGTCATCCCTGCGCATAGCCTCATCATAAGTGAAAGGCTCTCCTACATCTGTAACCAAGACATAATGCATCGAGGGATGAAATCTATCAGGTGGACGTTTGTCTCTAGTAGACCGTCTCACGATAGGCTCTGGTGCTTGCCCAGCTGCCTGTCCAACACCCTGACCATGAGCATCTGCTGCAGTTGTAGGCTGTCCAACTGGCTATGCGGGAGCCCTCGGCTCCTCCTAAAATATGACCATGCGGATCTCAACAACTCACTCAGGCTGCCTATGCATCTTGTGTTCATGGAAGACTACATCATGACTGCGGATGACTTTCCACACCTGCGTATCCTAGAGACGGTAACCCATATCATCTGCATCTCCATAACCAAGGAAAATGCATTTGATACTCTTAGGATCTAGCTTACTTCTCTTGTCCTTGGGCACATGGCAAAATGCCTCATATCCAAAGACATGGAGATGCACATAAGAGGGAGGTTTTCCAGTCCATACCTCCTCTGCAACCTGGAAATCCAAACCACTAGAGGGTGATCTATTTATGACATGCACAACTGTACTAACTGTCTCAGCCCAAAAGCTTTGTGGTATGCCTGCATGGCTAAGCATACTGCGTACACGATCCTGGATGGTTCTATTCATCCGCTCAGCCAAACCATTATGGGGGGGTGTAGGGGGCAGTCAAATGATACTTAATATCCCTCTCATCACATAACTGCTCAAAAGCACGTGAGACATACTCACCCCCATTATCTATCCTTAGGCATTTTAGCCTATACCCAGACCTGTTCTCAACCAATGCAAGCCATCTCTGACCTACCAGACTTCTTATGCGTAGTCCTATTCTACCTGCTATAAAGACAATGCTCACATGAATCAAAACATGCATAATCAAGGGGCAGTAGGTATCGCAAACCAGAAAGCATTTTCATTCCCTTCAAAGACATATGGCCCAAATGGGCATACCAAAGAGATACATGTGGGATAGAGTCCACGAATGAAACCACTCTCGGCAAGGTGTCACATGAAAGGATGCACCTAAGTCCAAGAGCTAACACTGTGCATACATAGAGTGTATCTCGATCATTTGCGAAGCACTAGAAGAAGCTGCAAGGATATAATCATCATCATCAACATCCTCAGGCTGCATAACATTGATCTCTTCAATTTTAACACTGGACTTTGCATGCACTATGCTGCGATCAGAAGACTTATCCTACACTTTGTCTTTCCCCTTATCTTTGCGCCTTTCATTGTGCAGTTCATGGCATTGTGGCCTAATATGGCCCTTTTTCCCACAATGGTGACAAGTAACATCTGCACTCCTGCCATGGGATTTGCTACGTGACTTCCCACGAGACTTGGATCGAGATTTCTGAGAATCCCGTCCACGGCCACTGCCATGCTTTCCATATCCATCATTCCTGCCTCTAACTGTCATAGCATGCGACACACGAGAGGCATCCAAATTCTTACGGGTAGCCTCTTCCTGCAAAAGAGCACTCTCAACATCAGATAATTTCAAGGTAGCAGTAGAGGCACATAATGCAGTGCGGAATACATCCCATGACTCATTAAGAGTACCAAGCAAGAAAAGAGGAGTGACATCCTCTGCAAAAGTGATGTCCTGCGAAGTCAAGTTCTTGAGTATAGCATGGAATTGGCTCAAGTGAGCAGACATAGTCACATTCTCCTTCATGCGCAGATCCATAAGCTGCTTTAGCCAATACATCTGACTCGCTGGACTTTTCTTATCATAGAGATTATTGATTTTATCCCACAATTGCCATGTACTCTGTGCTTCCTCAAATACATTGTAATGAACCTACTCTGTGAGAGATAATACAATAGTGGACTTGCATAACTCATCAAGCTCAAGCCATTCCTCATCTGGTATAGTTGCAGGCGAATGCCCGCTCAACCTCAATGGTTTGATCTGCAATTTCTGCACCAACATCTGCCAAATCTGGCTCTTCCAATAAGAGTAATTCATACCATCAAGCTTAGTGATGTTGAAAATTGCATGATCAGTGGACAAACTCGGCATAATACAAGCTGGAAGACTGCAGACAGTTCAAAACTGCTTGCTATTTACTGTAGAAAATGACCAAAAAATCACCAAAATCAAGAGAAAATGGTGAGAAAAGTGTAACCAAAGCTACTGCCCACCAAGTACTAGTGAAAGTACATCATTTCAGAATATTTTAGCATGAAAAATCCATGTCAGTCCAGAGTTATATGCTTGCTATAATAAATGACAGCAGGGTATTGTGAGAAGCAATTGCTGACCAAATCACTACACCAAGTCAATAAATGAAAACCAAGACATGACTAGCCATAAACGAGCGTAAATAAGCACCAAATAGTCATCAAGACCCTGAGAAAATACCCAAATATGTCACCAAAGCATCCGTCAGTGAGTAGGCATACCCCCTAGATAATAGGGAAAAGTATACATAACACTGGCAAGACCTGACACCAGTAGGTGTATGCTCACAAGAGTACAAAGCCCAAGCTCAGGTCAAAAGCAACTCCAAGATATTAGTGCATGAACCATGCAACATGTGAGTGCAAGAGGTCCCAAAGTCTCAAGTATCTACAAAATGCTCAAATAGCATAAACCTCCTGCTCAATGTCAGTCAAGCATACAAGATGCTCCCACTGACTCAAAAGGCGGATAAACAAGCTCAACAGCTCAAGCAAACCAAGTCAAAGTACCAAAGACAGGTAACCAAGACAATGCCTCAATAGCATCCAAGGTTGTAATGGAAAAAGCCAAGTCGTAATGGAAAAATCCAAGTCAATGTCCAACTGCTCAAGGGAATACTCAAATGAATGTCGAGATGAGCTCAAACAACTGCCATCCACAGCCAAAGCATAAAGCATTCACCAAGACATCATAACCCATACTGGGTAGCCTAGGCATAAACCATGGCATAGATGAAATGCCAGCTGCAAAAAAGTGACAGTTAAACCAAAATCGAGCTCTAATCTCAGCTCAAAAGCATTCTGGAGCATAAACAAGACATGTGGCATAGTCCAACTACATCATGACATCATACTGAGTAGCTAGGAGCACCCCGTGGCCAATAGGCATAACCCAAGTGTGTTATAAATAGCTTCAGCTGCCCTGAAGTTTCCAGCAGCATATATCCTCTATAAACTGAGCAAATTAGTGCTCAATCCAAGCTCAAATCCATAGGCAAACCATAGGCATACATTCCCATATGTATAGGCACCAACCGGGCATAATCGGGCATCAAATGCCAAGACTTGTAAGCATAAAATTGAAGTAACAGGTGGCTGCCCTGTTTTGGACAGATCTGGGATTGTTCAAAATAGTCAATGGCTGAGCTAAATTAGCTCCAAATGCATCTCACATAAGAGGCATAACATCCACAAGTGATTCGGTATTAATAGACATCAGTAGAAGCATCACATAAGCCATAGACATACAAATACATGCTGTCTCAGACTTGAAATCTATTGCAAAATATTCTCTCATCAGAATTTGGCAAATTTGACATCACCATTGTGTTCGGAGCATACCAGAACCCCAACTTAGACTCTTACCTTGTCTGAATCGGGTTCGGAATGCTCGAGATATGACAAAAAGAGTGATTTTTGGGCCAGATTTTGAAACAAGCGCAAAAAAAACGTGAGTTGGCTAGGGGGGGTCTGCTGTCCCACGTGTCAAGAATGGGGGCCAAAGGGGGCAGAAATGGGGGCCAAAGAAGGCCTACACCAAGCCTTGATAGGCTGGAAGCAAGATCCAGGTGAAGAAAGCTCCAAGAGGTGTGAGCTATGGTTGCCCACAACCTGTGAAAACCCTGTTTACCTAGACCTGTGGACTGAAGTAAAACTCTAAAATAATGAAGCAATACCTCAATGTCAATGCCCTAATGGTGCCTCAATAGGTCAGAAAGAAGCTCAGGAAGCCGGGGAGTGACGGGAGCTCAAGAGAATGAGCTATGGCTTGCCGGGAAGGAGACCCAATGCAAGTGAGGAGTCAATGGGAAGTTGAGAATGCCACGAGCCAAGCTCAAGAGTCGGGAAGCCGTGCTCTAATACCAATTGAAAGGTGAGAAGGATCGAAGCAGCTTGCACTCGAGAGCTATGGCGGGAGAGCAAGAGCAAGAAAGAGAGAGACAAGAAATGGGAACTCCAACAGTCACAATGTGTGGCCGGGCCTTCCTTTATTCAAACTGTCACTAAAAGAATAAAGAATAAAGTGACGGTGACGAGTGCCCGCTACCTGCAGTGTGCAGTGGTGGTGACTTTTAGTGTAGTAATACATGGGGGCGGCTAGGCGGAGGCACCTTTACCCCCAACAGTGTGTGCCACCTGCAATGTGCAATGGTGGGTACTTTCAGTTAGGAATACACGAGTGGCTAAGCAAAGTTGCCTTTACCCCCAACTAGTGCTAGTAATTTTTCTCATGCATGGAACACATATTATTGTTGGTTTGGGAGATGGATTAAACTCTATGCAAGCCTTAAGTGTCATGCGACACTTGAGGACATAAAATTGTGGATATGTTATGGTGCAAATACTATGTGAGTGGGTGTGCTTACATAGACTAATACTTAGTTAAAAGACTGCTCCATGGGTTCTTCTATTTGATGATAGTTAATGAAGCAAGATATCTTGAATTGAAAAAGATGGAAAGAATTGTTGTCATAAGAAGATCTGAAAGATAGGATTGGAGACCAATTCGACAAGATCTTGAAGTACATGTTTCGTCATTGAACTTTATATGTGATAGTTGATGTTGTCGGTCACTTTTTTTGAAATACATAAGATGATCTCTTGAAATACATGTTTCTTCACTGGATCTTCGTATATAGTAGTTGATATCATTAGTCACTTTTTTTAAAATTACATTTCTAGCCTTTCTATGAAGTGGATTAGTTGGCACTGGGATAAATGAAGGGAAGAAGACAAATAGTGCAAGTGACTTAGGGAGAGTCTAACCGAGGTGAATCAAGACTCCATAGGTATGACAACCTTAATAGTCGTGAATGAATGTATAGAGAAAATGGAAATAGGGCTTGGGGGATTAGAGTCAAGATTCCCTAGGTATGTCTTAACCTAGTGGCAATAAGTGAACATATGAGGAAAATGGAAATAGGGCTAGGGGGATTAGAGACGAAGTTGATCGACCAAGGTCACCAGATGTATCTAACTTAAAACCACTAGTGCAATGTAGTGTTTGTGAGTGCACATTTATTTATTTATTTATTTTTCTATTTTCATATTGTTTCCCTTTTTCTCGACATTTGTTTCTCCTTCATTTTGGCATACAACTAGGCTTGTATCCTTACATAGATTGAAATGGAAGCATAAGGGATTTGATGGCTAATTAAAAATAGTAAACCTAGCTTATAAAGTGCATTGTAGTGTGGATAATGGAGATGGAATGTAGAGCTTGAACATTTGAAGCACAATGCCTTATTGTTTTTTGAGTTGTTGTGGTTGAAGAAGAATCATATTAGGAACGAGGACTAGTGTTGTTGATGAAGAAATTTGCAACTCCTATAGAAGTAGATGACCATTGTATGGTGAAGTCAAGGTATGCCATGGTTGAAGAAATTCGGCCTCAATGTTGATGGCTTTCTTGTGTCTTTGTCGCATGGTTGAGGGTCCAAGATGAATAAAAAATGAAGTGACGGTGATGGGTGCCCACCACTTGGGTACTGTCAATGTAGTGAATACATAGGCCGTGTAGGCACAAGGGCCTTTACTCCCAACAACCTCCCACTTAAAGGTGAATGTGCTTGTAGTGAGGAGAGAACAAGAAGAAAGTGACAAAGTACAAATGTATATAAAGTACAATAGGCTGAGGAAATACGTCATCTCATTCAATGTCCATCATCTCCCTAAGGAAGGAAAAACGCTCCACTGAGAATTTTAGTGAGTAGATATGCACGATGTTAGTTTGTTGAGATCTTGACAAGCTCAATGGACTTGTCCTCAACGACCTCTCTGACAAAGTGGTAACACACCTCAATGTGCTTTGTCTTCACATAGAAGACTAGATTGTTGGCCAACTAAATTGCACTTTTAGAATTTGAATGTAGTGTAGGGACCATATTAGTAAACCAAGGTCTACGAACATAGAGCTTTACCAAAGAGCCTACTTGCAAGCCTTAGTGGTTGCAATATACTATGCCTTTGTAGTAGATAGGGCCATGCATTTCTACACCCTAGATATCCAAGAAATAACACCCTTAGCAAAGGTAAAGACATAACCAAAGGTGGACTTCTTACTATTTTCTTGTCTTGTATAATCAAAGTCGATGTACCCCATGACTCTATCCTAGCCACCATAACATATGCACATATATGTAGTGCCTTTAAGGTGCCTCATTTTTTCATGGCATCCCAATGCTACTTGCCAAGTGTAGCCATATAGCGTGCCACAAATACCATTGAAAATGCTATGCTAGGATAATTGGCTATCATGGCATATATCAAACTGCCCACTACAGATGCATAAGGGATCTTGGCCTTCTACTCATCAGACTGCAGACAATTGGCATGACTAACCTTCACATGAGAAGGTAAAGGACAACCAATAGGATTAATGTCCTACATATAAAACCACTCAAGGATATTCTAGATGTACTTCTTCTATGACAAGTAAAGGAGCCCCTTAGAGCGATCACATGTAATGCGCATTCCAAGGATTTGTGAGGCCTATTCCATGTCTTTCATCTCAAAGCTTTTCTTGAGCTAACTTTTCAAGGCATCTAGCTTATCATGAGCACTCTCAAAAATCAACATATCATTCACATAGAATACTAAAATCATAAGGCTACCATCAGGGGCCTTCTTTGTGTATAAACATTGATCCATATCACTACAAGTATATCCCTTTGAATGCATGAAACCATTGAATTTATGGCATTATTTCATAGGTGTCTGCTTAAGGCCATAAACTTTTTTTCTCAACTTGCACACTAAGTGCTCTCTATCTTTTTCCTCAAAGCCCTTAGGCTAATACATATAAATCTCATCATATAAGTCCCCATGTAAGAAAGTGCTCTTGACATCTATCTGATAGATGTCTAGATCTAGCTATGTAACCAAAGCCCAGAACTAAGTGTAGTCTTGACTACAAGAGAGGAGAATTTATTGAAATCAACACCATGCTCTTGCTTAAAACCATTAGCAACCAATCTAGACTTGTAGGCTAGCTTGGGGTATCCATGGGTACTCTTTAGCTTATACATCCAATTCTATAGCAAAGCACACTTTCCACTAAGCAAATGAAATAAATCCCACACATGATTTTTCTATAGTGAGTCATACTATGACTGGATGGACCTCTCCTGAGAGTGACTATCACCTATGTGCATGGTCTTGTCATAGGTAAGAGGCTCACCAGTATCTATCACCGTAACATAATCCTTGGAGGGTGCAAACTGATAAGGTTGACATCTATCTCTAGTAGACTACCTTAAAATAGGTTGTGGGGCCTATACATCTTGTCTAACATCATGGTCATGGGCCACTAGAGCATCACTTGCTGCAGGTTGTTTAGTTGACTATACAATAATAGGAGACTCCTTCCGAATATCACCTTGCATACCTCAATGACTTGCTTAGGTTGCTTATGCATTTTTTCCTCATGGAAAACAACATCATGGGTGTGGATGACCTTCGAAGCATGTGGATCCCATAGGTGATAGCCCATATCGCTTGTATCCCCATAATCAAGAAAGATACATTTCATGAACTTATGATCCTTCACAAACATCATGTGGATCCCATAGAAGATTACCTCAACAACTTGATAGTCAAGAGTAATGCATGGAGATTGATTAATTAAGTGTAGGCCAGTAGTAAGTAACTACCATAGCCCAAAAGTGCTGTGGTAAGCCTACTTGGCTAAGAATCATCCTGTTCATGTGCTCAGCCATACCACTCTAGGGTGGGGTATACCAGGCAATCAACCGATACTTAATGCCCCTCTCATCAAAAAATTACTCAAAGGCTTTTGATACATACTCACCCCCATTGTTAGATCATTAGCATTTCAGCCTATACCTAGATTGGTTCTTAACAAAAGCAAGCTAATGCTGAAATGTAGCCAAGGCTTTCGATTTTTTCTTTATGGGCTATGCACAAACCTTATGTGAGTAATCATCAATGAATGTAACAAAATACTTTTCACCACACCTAACAACTTGCAGGGCATAAGTTCACAAACATTAGAATGAACAAGAGCTAGAGGCTCACCCATGAGTGTAATGCTAGACTTCTTATGCAAACTACATATTTTCCTACCATAAAGACAATGATCACAAGAATCAAAACATTTATAGTCAAGAGATAGAAGATATTGCAAAAACAGGCAAGCATTTTCATTCCCTTTAATGATATTTGCCCAAGGTGATGATGTCATAATGATACATGTGGTACAACAACCACTACCAAAACATGGTCAATAGACCTAGATACAAGGGATAAAGAGTTCCAAACTTGGCACCTTGTGTCAAGATAATATTCCTAGAGGTAATATTCTATGAGGAATCACCAAGTATACAACCTAGCCTACATCATCCAACAATCCAATAGAAAGTAGGCTTTTAGTCAAAGCTAGAACGTGCCCTACATCATTCAAAGTAAACATATTGCCTAAAGAAAATTATAGTTAGACATATCCAATACCAAAAATATCCAATGCCCTACATAATGCAAAGTAAACACATTTCCCAAAGCAAATTGTAGTTAGACATCTCCAATACCAATAATATCCAATGCCAAATCAATTTGATAGATCTTGTCATGCTGCAATAGGAGTAGAACCACTCTCGATGAGTGATAATATGAAACGAAGCCCCTAAATCAATCATCCAACACTAAATATAGGTGGACAAGGCATTAGTCAACTGCCAAACATCAAGAGAAGAAGATGCAAGTATGTAATCATCATCATAATTAGTTTGCGTGACATTAATCTCTTCAATCTTGATGCTAGACTTATTAGGGACAATACTGCAATCATCATTCTTCTCCTACAATTTTCCCTGTCCCTTTTCCTTGAATTTGCCATCATGCATTTTATGGCACTGTGGCTGAATAGAATCTTCCTTCCTATAATAATGATAAGTCAATGCGGACTTATGGCCAGGGACTTATCGAGAGATTGTCCACATGACTGAGAATGAGACTTTTAAGAGTCTCTCCCATGGCGGTCTTTTCTGCTCTTACCAATATTTCCTCTGACTATCAAAGCATGAGAACTATGAGAAACATTAATATTGTTTATGTTAAACTCTTCATTCAATAGGCACCCTCTACATCCTACAATTTCAACCTAGTAGCATGCATATTTGCACACATAGTAGTACAAAACATGTCCCATGATTCAGGAAATGTAACCAATAAGAACGAAATGAAGATTATCCTTAAAGTCAATCCCCTACGAAGACAATGGCTGAAAATAGAATCAAACTCATTTCAGAGGGTGGACATGAAGTCTCCTCCCTCATATCAAGGTCCATGAGTTGCTAGATGAGCTCCCCCTAGAACAAAGAGTGAATGCTAGATGAGCACAAAAAGCTCAATACAACATGTGTATAACATCCAAAGTAGTAACCAATAGTATAAATCACAACCAATGTTGGTGTAGCAAAGCCCAAATCACAAGTCAAGAGCTCTCAATAAGCATAATTGAGCATGTAGCATTGATGTCAACATCAATGCATCCAATAGGTGCCCAAATAGCACCCAAGAGCAAGGGGCATAGGGACACACTAATAAAATGGTGTGTTGCCATGTTATTATAACACTCAAATGATAGTGAAAATTGAGCTATTTCAAGCTCAAATTAGTCCCAAAATCATTCCAATTCATCAACATAACAAACCCCAATGATCTGGCATCAATATGTAGGCATATAAGCATCACTAGATCTTGAAACAATGAAGTGTATACTATCCTTGTGTGTAGTACAAAATGCTTCCCATAGTATACAACCAATGCCAAAGATGGTTGAGCTCAATATGAGTATCCAAATCCACCATGCCAATGATAGAGGGGTGGCAAATAATATTCAAGACCTTGGTAAGCATCCAATGAGTGGAAGAGGCTAAATAAGAGCCACTTGATAACTATTATGTTGCCGAAACACTAAATGGTTGAAGCATTCAAGCTCCAATCCAATGCTCCAAGCTTAGTGCCAATGCTAGGGAGGGAGGCAAGCAATGCCTCAAAGCCAAGTGCTATAGGAGCCTTAGTGGAGCTGCCAATGCTTGCAAGAGACTAGAGAAGACTAGGTACAAATCACACAAGCTGATTTGAGGGTATTGCTACTATCGTTGGTCACTATTTAGCACTTACTAAAGCTCAATCAAGTCTATCCAAGCTCTGAAGCAACTTGCAGCGAGGCTTTGACAAGTGTTGGAGTAGTGAAGTATCAATGCATACATTGTATGGAAGAAATCATGGCTGCCCTAAAGTGAACTACTATAGGTATTCATGGGTTGAAGCAAACTGAAGGACAAACTCTCCGAACCAACGCTCTGATACTAGTTGAAAGGTAGGCAGAAGCATTGGAGGTGTGAGCTATGGCAAATGGAGCAAGAGAGTGAGACAGAGAGACACGGGATGTGGGAACTCCAACAATCATAATGTGTGACCATCCTCCCTTATTCTATTAGTCACTAAAAGAATAAAGAATGAAGTGATGGTGATGGGCGCCCACCACCTGCAATGTACATGTGTGTGGGTTCTATTATTATAGTGAATACATATAGGCGGCATAGGCACATACACCTTTACCCCCAACATTTCAGTTCTGCTAGTGTAAAACTTATAAAGAATCCATCACTTGCAAAAATTCAAATTATACTCCAATTCAGTAAAAGTATCCAAGCCAATTGGTTTGGTAGTTAGTCTACATAGGCAAGTAGCTAGATTGCAAAGCAAGGAAGGTCCTACAAAGTGACTAGCTATATGAAATTCCCATTCATTTACAATTTTATAAATTAGTGGATGATGTTGTAACTCAATGTTGAATCCATATTATAGGGAAATATGATAGATCGAAGTGAAGTGGCCTCATAGTAGGTTGGGTCAGATTGAAGGGTGATTATTGCACATTGGGGCTTAGCTATCATCATAATGCAACTATGCCAACACAAGCAAACTCAAGTTGATGACCATTGTACCTTCATAAAAAGGGACATGCACAGAAGCATAAGAGGTAATAAGATAACATATCTAAAATTTCTTCTACATAAAGGTTGTAGAGAACTCTACCTATGGTAAAGGTGCTTTTGTGTAAGAGATGCTCATTCTCCTCCCAAGTGGGTTGCCATTTTGAAGCAACTTGATCATGTTAGTGTTGGCAAGACCCATATCATCGCAAACAATTTGGCGAGTTTACTAAAAGTAGAGTCAAGTTGAAGCAACTTCTTTGTTTCAAGAGAATTGCCTTTTTGGTCAAGTAGAGTCAAGTTGGAGCAACTTCTTTGTTTTAAGAGAATCACCTTGTTTAATCAAATTAGCAACCATATTGGTAAGCGATTGGCATATGAGTAGAGGTTTAAGACCAATAGGAGGATCATATATAGTGGTTTGACTTGTAGGTGAGTCTAAAAAAACCTCCTTTAGAGCATTCTAGGGCTCAACTCGCTTAGCTTAGTCTAACTAGTGGGTTGGGTTAGTAGGGACATTAGTAGCTTCTAGCTCAAGATTTGAAGTCTTATGTGCATTGCTTTTGACCTTGTATCTTGGTTAGTAGGTGTTCTAGGTAAATCACTTTGCTACATATCATTGGATGAAGATGTGAATTATGTAGGAGTCAAAGTAGAGGAAAGATTTAATTCATTGTCACTCAGTTTGTAAAAAATCAAACAAAGAAGTTGGGATTGTATTGAAGTGGAATATAAGCATTAGGAAATTATGGGTCTAGTATAAGGCAAAAGACATATGTGATGATGTTCAATACTAAGGTCATCAATCGACTGCCAATTCTAGTTGCTTAATCAATGATCACTAGTCAACTATTAATTATAGTTGCTAAACATCTACTAAAATACTATTTCTATTCAAACACTTTGATTCAATGTAACATCCTACATATAAATAGGTTTTTTCTCCTAATGTACACATGACCCTTGCAAATGAACTAGGACTGACAAAAGGTTCAAACTTTAATCTTATAAATTAAAAATTATTAAGGATTTAATAAATAGCTTTAAAAACTCATTGTCAAAAGTAGATGACAATTTCACATGATCCACCATGCTTCATTGTCTTCACTCAGATATCACTTTCATGAGCCACCATGTTGGAACAAACTATTCCTTATGCTTAGTGGCAAAATGATTGTCATCACAAGCAGTAAGACCATTGTCAACATTGTTATTAATGACATTGAGATTCTCCGATATATTGGTCCTATCAAGGCCCTCTTGTCATCCAAATTAAGGAGAAAGTATGAGTTCGAAGCTCCAAGATCGGTCAAGATCAAGGAGCATAGGATGCACCACAAAATTGTGGTGGTCATGGAGTGAGACATGTTACAACCTCTCGAGAGAGTGCAAACAAAGATGGTCCCAAACCATAAAATTATCGGAGTTGGCCAAGAGATCACACGCTAATAAGAACACTCCAAATCAAAACAAGTTTCTTCTATCGTAATCTCATTACAATTAAATTGAATAGTTATCATTAGATTAAGTTAACATAGAGGGTGTGAAATTACCCCCCACACCCGCACCTGAGTCAATGTACCATTTCTTGTCAACTTTGCCTTGCTTAGGTATATATTTTGATACATGCATCATGGCAAAGAACCTATCTGAGTAATCATCATTGGCATTAGTAGACAATGCATAATGACCATGTTGTTTACCCTTAGCTTTCACATTAGCTTGCTTTTTGTGATAGTCTTTTGAAATATGACCACATGTATCACAATAATGACAATCCTTATCTCTATTTGACTTATCAATAAGCTACCATGTACCTCTACCTCTAGGTGATCTCCTCCTACCTCTAGAAAATCACGAGCCTCTCTAGCCCTAGCATTTTGTGACTATCTATTGGAGATGCTATTGAACACATTAGTTCTCTTGAAACCCCCCTAAGGGATTAAGACTAAGAAATTAGGGAAGGAGAATATATATAGTGGGATTTAGGGATTTTGTCTCTCTTTCTATCTTGCTTGCATGGGAAAACCCCCCTTAATAATTAACATTAGTGGAAAAAAAATTTATCCCTCCCCCCTTGCCACTGGCGAATAGGTGGTGAGGGGGAAAGAGGAAGAAGACAAGATGGACGACGATGACATCGAGGAAGCAGATGATGACTGAAGGCGATGACAACGAGGGAGTGATGGAGATGAGGATGACAATGATGAAATCAAGGGGTAGGTCACGTGGCCAAACACCCCCCATCCTTTTGGCCAAATCGTGGGTAGTTGGGAGGCCCCAAAACTCCTACCACCATGCACAACTTCACTTCCTCCCCACCACTCTCCCTATAATCCCCCCCCACGTCCATCGTAATGTAGAGGAGGCTTGGAACAGCACACTAGAGAGAGAGAGAGAGAGAGAGAGAGAGAGAGAGAGAGAGAGAGAGAGAGAGAGAGAGAGAGAGAGAGAGAGAGAGAGAGAGAGAGAGAGAGAGAGAGAGAGAGAGAGAGAAGGAATATTCCAAGGTTCTTTTTTTCCCCTCTTAAGAGGGTGGCCGCATGCATTTTCTTTTCCTTCTTTCCTGAGTTATTCCCTTACCCACAAGATTAATCTCCACCCCGCAAGCTTAACTTTCTTCCCGATTGGCCCCGCTATTTGAGAAGGAGATTGCTAAAAATCTTGTGGGAATTGCGCATACAAGAAAGGGACATTCGTGAATGGGCCCCAAGCAAAGAATGTTGAATGCATGAGGAAATCCCATAATTCACAATGAAACCTCGTGCGAAGGCATCACCACCAATCCAACTGCGATGCCGATTGTAAGTAATGTATTTCCAAATTGATGGATGCTTACTTTGATTTCTGCATGAGATGCATTAGACATGTACTATGCCACACAAGAATGGATTATTGAAAAGGATAAATTCATCACAAAAATTCGAAAGATGGAGTTTGCGAAGTGCATATATCAAGGGAAGTTAGTTGCATCTAGTTGCATATGACTTGTTCATTGATAGAGCAATTATAAGGAAGAATCGGTCAAGGGTTATGAATGGCATAATCGTAAAAAGAATGACATTAAAGAATTGTGCATACAAGTGTTGGATTAAAGCATAGTCAAGGGTTACCAATAGCATAATTGCTAAAAGAATATCACATCAAGAATCATGGTTAAAGTTTAGATACTTCAAAGGTACTTAGCCTAAGAACCCAAATATTAGGAAAAACAAGATTCTAGCCCAATTCAAGGCCTGTTGGAGTCTAGTTACTTGAGATCATCTAGCACTTATCTTATCAAGTACTTACACGGTATGCCTATAACATGCTTGATATATGGAAATAATTTCATGTTTGCTTCATGGCTTGACTAGGAGATAGTACAAGAAATTAATCATAAGGATTAAAACTAAGATATCATGAGATCCATCGAATAGCTACAACTTTCACCAATCCAATTCAGGATTGGATTATCGATTAATGTAAGTGACAAATAGAACTTACGTCATGTACAGTGTTTGAACCCTTAACATATGCCTTAGCTGAAGGAAGGGAGCGTTAAGTAAATTTTACATAGAATCGCTCTTTGATCCCAAGGGGTAGAGCAAATATGCGATGGAAAGGTTATCGCGACTATTCTTGCAATGTTGGAAAAGAATACCATTGTTTTTGTTGGATTGATCAAACAATGTCCTAAACACTTTTATATTGGAATGTTGTCTCGATGATTATTCCAAGTTCTTGTGATTGATGGTAAATGCATGGTAGGAGTCTGTGATGACAAGTTGCTGTGGGGATAAAGGAATGTTTTCTTGGAAGATGATATTAGGGCTTAATGCCTTGTTTGTTCTTGATTCCTAAATGAATTAATTAAGGAAATGATATTTTGCACGGGTGGATCATCTCCGAGATCACACCACAGATTAACCTGAGAAGGACACTGCTCGATTCATGGGCCGAAGGTCGAGTGGTGAAAAGGCTAACCACAAAAATGGTGTTTCATTCCTAAGTAGCTTGTGGGTCAGGTGGAGCTCTGGACACCCCTTGCCTAGTTCGAAACGGAGTTGAAGACTGCCGTGAGTCCAATGTCTGTGGTGTTGGAAGATCCTGTTCTAAATAAAGGATGAAATTTGTGGTGCCATGTGATTTGGACCATGTACTTCTACAAGACAGAAGGGAAATATAATTTCTCCTATATGGGTAGAAGACAAAGATTAACTTGGAGATAAGTTAAGGAACTTGTTTGCCAAAAGGACTGTTTGCTTTATTCTCATGTCAGTGCTATAAGTTACGCAAACGAACGATGTTCCCTAAAAGGCTTAATTAAGGAAGCTGATTTTAAATGTCACACATAAATGTGATAGGACCTAATTAGATAACTAGAGAATGCCTCCATTGAGGGAAGCGGGTGGGTGGAACCCCCGACGGGTTAGTCCTACGATAGGGTGGTCCCAGTGAACTGGGAGGCTTCTCACAAGGTTTTACCATCGTTTGACCTTTAGGTATTGTTAGGTTAGAATCCCAATTCATGCCATTTTAGGGGATTGGAATGGGACTATTCCCTATGGGTAGAGAAGTTAAGCAGTGCATCCCTCTCATTTTCCATTCTCTTTGAACCAAGTGCAGCATGGGTCTGCTTCATCTTGGAAATCTCCGCGTAAAGTAGGATTTCCAGGCCTTGACGCTAGAATGCTGACAAGAAACCTTGACCACTAGAGACCCAAGTTTCAGGCCGATCCTAGTGGGTTCGGCCGCGAACGTTCCGTTGCGAGGCGGACTCAAGAAACCCTAGGTGAGAAACCCTGTAACATTCCATGGGAGTGCTGGGCAGCATCGCTTAGATTTGTCTCTCGATGGACCACTAAAAATGTGCATGGACAACCGATAGGTGGCACGTTACATAACTTTATGACTTTACAAGACCATCAGTCAATTAGATTTTTCAATTGTGATCAAATCGATCATAACAAAAGAGTTTCAATAGAATTAAGCCCAACTCTTTGGATCAAAGAGATTACAATTTCTTAAAATGAGAAAAATTAAACTCATTGAAAGATCACTGAAATCTTATGACCCTAGAAATATTTACCCAGATATAATCAAAAGGTCGAAGGTTAGAATAAGCCTTCTTATCTCATCTTAATATTGAAGGAGCAAGCAAAACACGTGGTATCAACACACATTACGCATGGTATTAGAGCCATATCAAATTAATGCATAGAATGAAAATGATTTTTCATCTAACAAATGGTGGGATCTCTTTTTAAAATGATGAAGATTGGCTAGAATTCCTTACATTTTGGCAATATTTACCTCCATATGTATTCTCCTGACTTTGATTGGCAATATTTCTTTATGAGACTCTCAGAGCATATGTATAATCCCTTTCCATTGTATCAAGAATGGCAATGGATGTGAAGTGGATTTTAGTGTTTTGTAGGTGTCAATTGACTTGCTTAGTTACAAACTAATCTCAAAAGGATCAAGTGGATAGAAGACCTTAAGGTAGTCAAGTTATTCATATTTTAAGAATCACACCTAAACCCTACACTTGTTGGGGATTAAAGGCCACCTCTGCCTAGGTGCCTACATTTACTTGTACGTAATACACGTGCATCTATATATTGTAGGTGGTGGCCACCCATCAATGTCACATTATTCTTTATTCTTTACATGAAAATAGAATAATGGAAGGTGGGTCATATATTGTGACTATTAGAGTTCCCACATACCATCTTAGTCTCTCTTGCTTGAACCTTTATAGCTCTTGCTTCTTGCTTACTTTCACTCTTGCTCCACCTTTCAACTAGTATTAGAGTGAGCATTCAAGGAGATTTAGTGACATTGCATTTCACCTGGAAATAACCTTAACTTATAGCTTTCATGGCAACCCCATTTCAATCCATTTAAGATATGGATTGACTTTATTACCTTCAAAACTTATTTTGGGCTAGTTGAGGAGTTTTTTAGGGCTTAGATGGGTCTTATTGAATGCTTATTAAGCTGAGAAGTAACCATTGAATCCATTTTGAGTGGATAAAGAGCATGATGTAGAAGTTGTGGATAGATTTGGTAGCTTGATAATACTTTTGTATTTTGGCCCTACCTTTTGCATACGATATTGGATTGAGGTGTTCTATAGCTCAAACCAAAGAGCGCGATAAAAACTACAAATTTGATAATCATAAAGTTGATTATGTGTAGTTTTTAATTTTCTATTTTACACAAAAAAAAGAACAATTATGGTTTGGATACCAAGCATGCACATTTTATCTATGTATTGAATGGCTATATGATATTGGGGTATGCTACATCGTTATGTTGATGCTTGACAACATTGTTGTTTATGCCTAGATATGGTTATGTTTAACTCTACATCTTGGATTTGAGCTCAGTTAGTTGCATTGGGATAGTGGCTATTTGTTTTAGTGATTTTGGACACTCAAATGCTATAAGCTCTATGCATTGAACTTCCTTTGCTACTTGCATACTCTTGATTTTCTTCAATTGGAGTACTCAGTATTTTCTTCATAGAGCTTGGTTCATTTGAGTCAGTGAGATGCTCTCTTATGCTTTATTAGTTTATGGATATATTTTTACTGTAGAGGTGACCCAAGATCCACTTGTTGTGTAGGATCATGATGTTTGATAGAGAGGATATACCATACATGCCCATAGCTAGTCTTGAGATGCTCCACTAGAGCCTCACATCCTCATGGTCATTTTGAGTTGTCTATGCATTATGTCATGGTGATAGATGCTAGTGAGCCTCTTACTTATGAGGAGGCTATGCTTAGAGGTAATTGTCACTCTTGGGAGAGGGTCATACAATTTGAGTATGATTTATACATGGGATTTTGTTCCTTTGCCCAATGGAAAGAATACATTGCCATGCAAGTGGATGTACAAGTTAAAGAGTATTAGTGGTCACTCTAAGCTAGCATATAAGGTGATGTTGGTTGTTAAGGGTTTTACGTAAGAGAAGGGAGTTGATTTTGATGAGATATTCTCTTTTGTGGTCGAGATGACTATCCTACACTTGGTATTTAACTTGGTTGCATAGATAGATTTAGACTTGTACTAGATGGATGTGAAAATATACTTTCTTCATGGGGATGTGTATGAGGATATTTATTAGTAGTAGCTTAAGGATTTGAGGAAAAGGATATAGAACACCTAGTGTGCAAGTTGAGAAAGTGTCTTTATGGACAACAAAAGCCTAGATAATGGTATCATAAGTTTGATACCTTTATGCATTCATAAGGCTATTCCTGTACAATGATATGATTCATGTCTTTACACAAATAAGGCTCATGATATAATCCATGTCTTTACACGAAAAAGGCCCATGATGGTAGCCTTAGCTTCCAACAAGTTACAAGATTTGATGTTTTAAACATGACTCCCAAAGCATTAGAACTAAAGCTAATAGAAATGAAGGGGCAAGGAATGCTCACCCTCAAACCGCCTAGTTGCTCTTAATAATGACACCACCATCATGCAAGAGAAAATGGATAGCATTCATAGGATGTTGTTTGATGCAAGAGCAATTGGCTCATTACAAGACTCTATTTGATCATGTGCAAAGAAGACGATTTGACCGATCATACATGCTCCAAGTTGGAATGCATATCACACTAATTATTTTGATTGAGATAGGAAGCACATCAACCCATAAAGGCCAAGAAAAAATACCTTTAGGGCTAAACAATTAGACAAATATTGAGATAGTGATGACCCTTATAGTTTCATAGAACAATTTGAACAAGTTTGTGAGGCAAATAACCTCATGTGTGATGCCAAGCGGGCTTAAGAATTTGAGCTTTACCTAGGTGAGAAAGGGTGCACTTGGTTCACAAGTTTAGATGCCATATAGAAGGCCTCCTTCACATTGCTAAAAGACTCATTTATCAAGTGTTTTGCTAAAGTTGGTTATGGGGATAACCTCATTGTTTGGCTGGTGAATGTTGAATAGCAGGAAGGGGTCAACAGCATGAGAGATTATGTCTCTATGGTTAGGAGCATGTTTAAATGCATACCCCCAGCAAAGAGACCCACACCAAATGTGGTAACAAAAGCCTTCATCAAGGACATCTACAATGAAAGGATTTATGAGACCTTACTCGAAAACTCTGAGTTGAACTGCTCCATCATCGAAAGGATTTATGAAAGGATTTATGAGACCTTAGTCGAAAACTCTGAGTTGAACTGCTCCATCATCAAATGACATCCTCAATGAGGCTATTCATGTGAATGACCTTCACAGATATAGTAGTAGGGACAAAGGAACGATGGGATCCCATTTAGAAAGCCCTGTAGGACAACCATAAATAGAGAGTAAAGAGATGTTGGAATGGATTGATTATGTCAAAAAGCACCATCAAGAGTTACTCAAGATGGTAGAGTCTCTAAAAATCTCAAAGCCATATCACCAAAACATGCAGTGTATGCACTGTGGTGGAGACTACCACTCCTTCGAGTGCTCTAAACCACCAAGCATGTGCACAAATTGTAGGCATTTTGGTCATAAACCTACATATTGTAGAGCCCCATGAAGGCTCCTTGGTTCTTATTTCTCCTATTAGCACTATAATCGAGGTGCCAATATCCTAAACAACCCCCATTTTGTCAACAATTGAAATTAGGGCCCCTCCAAAACACCAAGTGGTTGTACAAAGCGTAGAAATCAATCCCTTAGGAATATTAAGACTCCCCATCCTCACACATCCACCTAGAAATATCCCTATCCATTTCATTGAAAAACTAGCTAAGGAGGATGAGTACAAAAACCCTTTTGTTTGCTATTATGAAAAAGCTCACCCAATCCTCATGGGGATTACAGACCCTTTCTAATGGTGATGTTAAGATAAGACCATAGGCAAGGAGTGCCATCCACCAGGTGCTCTATTTCTTATTAGACTTGTGGGCAACCAAGACATGTATCCTTGAGATGCCCATAGAATTTAAAGCAAGCTAAGAGAATGACAGATGATTTTTGATGCTGAGAAGTGCTTAAAAATAGCCAAAATTTCCGATTTTGCAGGGGAAAAATAGACTTTGTCGAAGGCGGTTGTGGCAATAAGTACGATTTTAAGCGGCAATGCCCGGAAAAGGCTTAAAAGACCCACTTGACGACAGTCGGTGAATTTTGATAATTTTTTTGGCTTGTCACATGAGACCCTGGGAGATGCTCACCAGTGGAGCACTTCAAGACAGACGCCCAGGATTTTTCAGACTTCGAAACGGACATCGGACGAGGAAATGGGAGCACCCAGGAGGCCAAGTTCATAGTCAAGTGTGAATGGGACTTGATAAGAGCCAAAAGGCATGACCTTTGGGGGCTCCCTAAAGGGGGCCCCTAAAAACAAAAAAATTAGATGAGGGGACCATTTTTTTCGGGCGTGAAGCAGGGATGGAGGCGCCATATCCATGATTCATGATGAGGGGGGTTGGAGAGCCTAAAAGCAACCCTCCCAAATGATCTGATGCATAATCTTCTTCCTATCTTCGCTCTCCATCGCTCCAGTCTGCTCCTCAAATGGCTGTTCGGTTGTGGAGATCAGATTTCAGTTTTTCTCTCTCCTTCCTCTCTCTCCTGCAAGAGGCAGTTCCTGTGTGTGAAGAAGAATGAAGACCGATTGATGAATGCTCGTCCGACGTGGTACCGAATTGCTTCCAAACTGAAGGTGGGCTAAAGATGGCAGTATGGAGGTAGGCTGACCATCAAACGGGCCCTGATTTGCAAACCTGCAACAAGTTTCATAACCCGAAATAATGAAAAATACACGGTAATGATATTTTTACAAAGAAAATGGCTCTTTTTTCGCATTTGATGAGGTTAGCAATGTTCATATGGGTTAAAAATTGATGGAAATATTGTTTGCTACTGGTTTTATTCTTTCATTATAAAAAAATCAGAAAATATACACTTAAAGTGTGGGAAATAAATGGGAAAAACCCGAAAAGCATGGTTTTTAGAGTAAAAATGGAGTTTTTGGGCTTAAAATGGGAAAAGCATGAAACAAAACACCAATAAAATCTACATGGTTGCTGTCCAAGGACTCAAGAGCCACAGCTCTGAAATAAAGCTAATTTTCTTTCATTTTTATGATAATAAATAAGGAAAAATAGAGAAAAATACTCTTTAAAAGGGGAAAAAATAGGGAATGGACAAGGAAAATTATGGATGTATCTATGGGTGTGTAATGAGGATAAAGCATGAGGTTTTTCCTCAGGTTATCCCCATTTATATGTTTTTGTGAGTATTCATTGCTTATTTCGTGCGAAATACACATGAAATTACCCTTTTACCTATCACCACAAGGAAAACTTTAAACTGTAGGGGAGGAGAGAAGTTTGAGCGTTAAAATATGTTATAAATCTGATGTATTTGTTGCATTATTCATATAGGATGACGTTTTTGAGTGTAAGACTCGGTGTCTTCTCTCATCGCAGCAATTACGTGTTAGTGTATGGAAACATGAAAAGAATGGATTTGCACAATGCACAAGGCTATTTTTCAATTGTTGGAGCACTTAATCATATACACATTTGCATCAAGCATCGTTAAATGGTATCAATTACAAGCTCGTGGATGCATAGCACTTGGTTTCTTTAGGACTTGACCCACGTAGGGAGAGTGAGCAACCCGGCTGTAGGTCTAGACGGTGGGTCAAAGGGGATGGATAAGTGAGGATAAGTGCATTCCTGGAATGTCAAATATATTGGCACTAAGAGGGGAGTTTGTTTCGAATGTGTCTATGTGTGAAAGCAGCACATCGAGGGGCCAATCCCCAAGATGTAGGAGAGATGCAGTAGGGCCACGGCAATCAGCCAGTGGGGTGCCCTTGTGTCTGTGATATGTGGCATTTAATGCCGACATATGTATAATCTCTCTCTGAGGAGACAAGGAAAGGGAACATTCATTGGATTACAGACTATAAACGCGCAGTGATTAGTGTTTAGGATAGTGTATCCCTCGACAGACACTCCTAGTCCTCAAAGCCGTGTGGTGGGGTTGTCTATTGAGTGCGTGAGGTCCGGCTAGTGCCTTAGCCAGTGCCGGCCCATTTTAGGTCCCATCAATGGTGCATTTGCCAAGAGCCGCCAACAAGTGGTGGTTCTCGAATCTAAGGTTTCTAGGGACCAAAAGTTGGTTTATGTCCTCTAATAAGGACCGTCAAGCCGAAATACAAAAAGCAGAACATGCTGAGAGGGCTAGACAGTGGTTGGAGATTGTAAGTCATTATTCTCCTCAAAAGAGTAGCCCATTAGCATAAGTGGCAGTGGTTCTAGTAACCTAAGTGTTATAAGTAGCTCTTCGAGTGTAAGTCGAAGTCCTAGTACTTCCCTACTTCCAGTTAATCAACCCACAACAAGTGGGGGTGTAGTTATACCTACACGAACTCCTGTTGTCAATCCGGTTGTAGCCATGGCACAACCTATCACAATCCCAGCATGGACACTAGATTTGTCGGCATTAGGAGCATCGTTGTCCATTTTCCATGGGTTAGGAGAAGAAGATGGAGAACTCCACATTAAGAGTTTCAAACACTCATGTTCAATTATCGAATCCAAGACGAAGGATACCTAATGATGTTCTTTAACATGATGTTAAAAGGAAGAGAGGAAATATGGTACCACAGTTTTCAAGTCAGAACCATAACTAGCAGTGCCCAATTCTTTACGACTTTCTGTAGAGAGTTTGCCCCTGAGAAGGATGGATAATATTGGTTGCGTGTCTTGAATGTAACATGCCAAGAGCCAAATGAGAATGTCCAAACCTATGCCAAGAAATTAAAGCAAGTTCTTCGTAAACTAAATACTTATATCCCCATTCCAGCGGCTTCCCAATTACAATATTTCCTACATGGATTGGATGTTAATATCGAGGTGCAGTTGAGTAGTGTTGCTTTGGCTGACATTGACACTGCTATTACCCAAGAAGAAGAAGTAGAGTTGAGCTTGCAAGCAGCTTATATAGCAAGGATAATTTGGAATGGTAATAACTTGGCCTGTGCCAATGGGAGTCAAGGGGATCCCATGTCAAACATGAATGGGAGAGGAGGGATCATGCCAAATTTTCCTATGTTACCAGCTCCTCCTAGCATGACTATGCCCATGGCTAGTCAGGCGGCCTCACTAAATAGTGGGGACCAAACAACGAATCCTAATGTTGTCCTAGTAGGTCAACGGCCAATCCCTAATCAAGTGGTTAGGCCCATGGGATGACAAACTGACAATCGCAGCTACGAGTTGAGTGCCTCTAATGTCCTTGGTGAAGTTAAGGACATGATGAAGCACTACACCGATATGATCTCTGAACAATATCGACAAATAGCTGTGGATGTCAATTTCCTTAAGAAGTAAGAGAATTTGCTGGGGAGTCGACGCCCTAAAGAGGGTGGGCCCTCAAGATTAAGCTATAAGTGGTGTGGTGGCCAATATTTCTCTAGGAATTACCCGAATGTCAAATGTGATATTTGCGGAAAGTCTGGCCACTTAGCTACTACCTGTTGGAGTAAGATTACTTCTCTCCAACAAGGACGTAAACAACCTGGTCCAGTTAACCATCGCTCATAAGGGAATATTCTCCAGCAAGATAAGGGACCAAGGCAAATACTACAATGAGGAAAGGTTGTTGTAGAGGAGTTGCCTCATGGCAGTGGAGTCAGCCTTATTGAGGCTGTACGTGTCAATGATGCTGAAACTTCTAATCTACGAGCCGTAACAAGAGGCAAAAGATTAAAGAGGGTGATAAAGGAACTCTTAAACCTGTCAAGGGAAACCCTAAGCAGGATGCTAGGGAAAAGTGAGTCCTGAATCCGGATATGGAAGATGGGCCTCTAAGGCCTGTTGAGAGTAAAGTAGATCTCGAGAAGGATAGAGAGGTGCCAAGAAAGAAGACAAAAGTAAAAAAAGAGGCACTAAATCCAGCGGTCCAACGACCAAAGGAAAGAATGGTTTGGCGCGAGAAGAGAACTTTGGCTAACTACCATGACTTTGACCTAGCAAGTTCTCTTTGCGAAGCCAAACCAGATGTGAATCTCCTGCAATTGATTAAACTTTCTCTAGGAGTATGCAAGGAATTCAAGAAAATCCTGTGTATTGGGTATATAGTAGAACCTTTGGGCATAGCTAGAGTGGGAGAAGATTGGTTTAATCATGCTGAAAAGCATTGCCCTAGGGTTCCAACGTATGTGGATGGAATATTAGTGGAGCATGCTATCGTGGACACTGGATCCTCCATCAATATCATAAGTTCAAACTTGATGGAGCAGCTAAGTATCAAAATTCAAAAAGACGGCTCCACACTTCTTAGGATGGCGGATGATAGTCTAAGACAACCGGAAGGTTGCACCACTAAAGTCCGCATTACTATTGCAAGCGTGGAATGCTATCTGGACGTTAGGGTGATAAGGTTTGCAGGGCATCCTAGCTATTGAGTTTTGCTAGAAAGGCCCTGGATTTTACAAAGAGACTGTCAAGTCAATATACCTGCTGGTCGAGTGATTCTAGGCCGAGGTGCCCATCGTGTAATAGTGGATGCTTACCCTGATTCTCCTCAGAGTGAGAGAGCTCCTTTATCATCCACTGAACTAGAAACAGTAGATGATCCATCTAATAGTGAGACATCATCGAGCGATGGATCTAAGTAAGGGTCCACTACAGAGGATATTTATCAGATAACCTTGAATGAGCCGATAGAGCCTCAAGATCGAATAAGAGACGTGGATGTTATTGAGCTAGACCTTGGTACACCTAATGATTCGCGACCAATCAAATTGGGTTCTATGCTCAGTGTGCAGAAGAGCAAGAGGACTATGTGTCCCTGATTCAGGAGTTCCGCGACATCTTTGCTTGGAGCTATGATGAACTTAGGGGTATTCCTCCCAGTCTAGCTGTGCATACTATTTCTGTAAAGGAAGGTACCCGCCCTATACATCAGAAAGTAAGGCATATGCCTTTAGAATTAAGGGACGGGTTGTTCGAGGAACTACAGAAGTTGCGAAAAGCACGTTTTGATCTTCCCTGTTCAGCATACTGAATGGTGCTCACCAGTTGTGATCATGAAGAATAATAATAATCAGATCCGGCTTTGCATAGATTTTAGAGAGTTAAACAAGCAAACAATTAAAGATTACTACTTGTTGCCGTTTATTGACCAAATTTTGGATCAACTAGCAGGTAGGGAAATCTATTCGTTTATGAATTGCTTTGCAGGGTATAACCAAATGGCGATTGCTGAGCAAGACAAGCTAAAAATGATGTTTATTACTGTCTTCGGTACCTTTGCGTACCATGTGATGGCATTTGGGTTATGTAATGCACCAGGTTCATGGCAAAGAACAGCCGACAAGACCTTTGGTGATATTTCCCCCGAGGAGTTGAAAGTATACATTGATGATCTAGGGGCAACCACCGTAAGGGATAGACAGTTAATTATCTTACAGAAGTGTTTTCAGCGTTGCAGACAATTTTGCATAGCTCTCAACCCACGGAAGTGCATCTTTGGAGTCCCTTATGGACTCTTGTTAGGCCATGTGGTTAGTTCCATAGGGATTGCGACTGATCCTGAAAAGATCAAGGTCATAGTCGCCATGAGTCCACCGCATACTCCAAAGGAAGTGCATAGCTTTCTGTCATCGATAGGGTATTATTGGAGGTTTATCAATGCCTTGGTAGAAAGAACGTTGCCACTGATGAACCTATTGTCCTTTAATTGTCAGTTTTCATGGAGTGATGCTTGCAAAGTATCTTTTGACAATGTAAAGCAGGAGCTCACCAAAGCACCTGTTTTAAAAGTATCTAAAAGGGGTGAAATGTTCTATATATTTTCAACAGCAACTATGTATAGTATTAGCTGCTATTTGGCCCAAATTTGGGAGGAAAAGTGGTACCATTCGATAGATTTTGCTAGTCAGAAGTTGGGCATATCAGAAATTAACTACATATATATGGAGAAGTTGTGCCTTGCGATGGTATTTGCGACCAAGAAGTTCACACACTACATTCTTTACGAGAGGGTGGTTTTTTATATGAAGGCGGAAGGGCTTTGATTGTTTTTGAATAAGTTACAGCTGCTTGATTGTTTAGCAAAGTGGTTAATTACTTTGCAGGAGTTTGATTACGAGATTAAGAGCAAGCCCTCGAAGCTTCAGGGCATTGTCAAGTGTCTTGTGGATTTTGGAGAGCCAAAAAAGAGGTCATGGCTGAAGAAAGCAACATGGAAACATTGTTTAAGATTGATACGGTGTCTATTCCCTCCTGGTATGCTACTATAACACACTATCTTTCTACAGGAGAGATTGGAGCTACTCTATCAAAACCCGAGAAGAGGAAGATTAAAGAGCATGCATTGAAATTTTCCTTGATCGCAGGGACATTATATTGGCAAGGTGTTGATGACATGTATCACCGATGTGTGATGCCTGACGAGGTTCCCTTTATTTTGGAGGAGTGCCATGACTCTGCTTGTGGAGGGCACTTTGCTGGATGGTTGACGGCACAGAAGGCTTTACGAGCTAGTTATTGGTGGCCGTCCATCTTCCAGGATTCATTTGACTATATTAAGAGATGTGATACATGTCAAAGAAGGCTTTACGAGCTAGTTATTGGTGGCCGTCCATCTTCCAGGATTCATTTGACTATGTTAAGAGATGTGATACATGTCAAAGACATGACAGTCGAGAGAATAGGAAGCGTCCACTTACGCCTATTATGGCTATCCTTCCATTTGAGAAGTGGAGCATCGATTTTGTGGGACCTATTACCTTGTCGTCTACTACTCAGAAAAGATACATTATAGTAGCAACTGATTACTTTACAAAGTGGTCAGAAGCACAGGCGACGAGACAGGACAATGCAAAAGAGACTGCTAGTTTCCTACTTGGGCAGATCATCTGTCGTTTTGGTCCCCAAAAGGAAATAGTATTTGATCATGGAACTCATTTTTTGAATAAGATAAAATTAGAAGCCTAACTGAAACATGGAGCATTAAGCATAATGAGACGACCCCCTATAATCCGCAAGCCAATGGACAGGTTGAAAGTACCAATAAGCAGCCCTATCCAAGATAGTCTCTAAAAAGAAACGCGACTGGGATACAAAATTATATGTGGTGGTTTGGGCGTATAATATGACGTTTAAACAAGCCACTAGCCACACCCCATTCAAATTAGTTTATGGGGAGGAGTGTGTCTTGCCCTTAGAAATTGAGTTGCCGACCATAAGATTCGCAATCAATCATTCTTTGGGTGATGAAGATGCCTTATTTGAGCGGTTTACGACTATAGCCCACTTGGACGAGCTCAAATTGCAAAGTTTGTTGCACCAGGAGATAGCTAAATGTCGGATGATATCTAAAGGCGAAGAAGTATACCTTTAAAAAAGGCCAATTAGTTCTATATTATAATGCACGTAGGGAGCTATTTCCAGGAAAGCTGGAACCTAGATGGGATGGCCCTTACAAGATAGTTCGGATAGGTAAAAATAAGTGCACTGTTTTATTAGCTGATCTACAAGGAGTGGAATTTAAGAATAAGGTTAATCTTAATAAGATTAAACCTTATTATTTCTAAATATGCTAGCGTGCTAAATGCATTGCAGGTCCATGCTGGGGCTGATTTGAGACCTGCAGGAGTGCTTAAACTGGTCGATGGGGTGGTTAATCCCTTATTTAGAGCACCCATATCTAGAGCAAAGATATCATTCGGGGAGGCTTATTTGGTGGAGCAAGGGATACAAAGTGGTTGAGCAAGAAGATGGTACCTTTGTGTGGGAGATTAAAGTTTTCTGCCATCACTATTTACAAATCTTGACAAGCATCCCTATTGTGTTTAATGAAGAAGGTGGGATGGAGCCGTTACTCATCCTCTAAATATGTTGAATTTTGATTATCATAATTATGAATAGGGGAGTTCTTGATGGCTGGCTATGTAAACCCATTGTGGACATACATGTTATACTTTGATGGAGTATCCAGGGGGCCTCATAGAAAAGGGAGTGTTGGAGTAGTCATCCGAGATCCCCCATGTAGGGTTACAATGAAATTAGTTGCTTATCTCGGGATGGGATTCACTAACAACATGGTGGAGTATAAAGCCCTGATTATGGGATTGAATATTGCCAAGAAAGGTGGCATTCGGTGGTTGTTAATAAAAGGGGATTCCTAGTTGATCTTAAATCAACTTAATGGGACATATACAGTTCGGAATCCTCTCCTTCGTATGTATCATCGAACTGCTATAACCCTACTCAATGAATTTGAGGGCATATCTCTTTAGCTTCTTCCACGTTATTGGAATCAGTTTTTGCAGATTCACTAGTCAATCTTGCTTATGAGGAGGACCTCTTTTTCAACTATGGTCCTAGTTCAAATGTTGTTATTGATAATGAGACGGGACCTGGTCGCTTGTGGGGAATGTTATCAGATCACATGTTATATGGCATGCGATGGTTGATATGGGTAATGAGAAGAGTAGCCGAGACCCATCTACCACTATTATCTTGGACCCATTGGTTGATTCGACAATATGTTATGCGTACGCCTCTTACTGTATATGCAGGAGGTATGGGTCATAACTTGATGCATTTAGTTTAGGGTTGAGCACCCTATCCTTCCCCTTGGATTGGAGTGTGTGTTTGTATATTTGCCTTCTTCCAAGGAAGGATCTATATGTCTATATGGGCAGGTTTGCTTGATTTCCTTAGGCCAAGAGGGCTAGTTGTTTCAGGTTTTAATGATCTATTTCCTTAGGCCAAGAGGGCCAACTAGTTTGCAGTGAAATGTGCTATTTCTTTAGGCCAAGAGGGCCATTCGTCTATTTGGTGCGGGTACAGTTAATGGTTTTTTGTTGTATTGATTGCATCATACAGGTTAACAAAGTCGCTAGAGGGAGCATTTGCTGCAAAGGAGCTTTTCGTGGCCATTCCAGGTGGTTTCGTCCCCTTTCCGAGTCTTTTCCCTTAAGCAATTAATGATATATGTGCATGTAAGGGTTACTTTCTTTTGTTTGGTGGGGAACGGCAATCAAGGCATGAAGTCCCAAGTTTAGGCTCTGTGTACACGTCTAGGGGGAGGTCTCAGTAGTCATTGCCTCCTTCAAGGCATTGTCAAGCATTGTAAGACCTGTTTTAGATGGGAGTTCTAGTGACCCTATTCTGCTGACCTGCTAGGCAGCCGTTCTAGGAGCTCCTATTAGTTGTGAGGCAGTAAGAGAAACCTACTAAAATAATGATGGAAAGAGACAAAACCCTAAATATCTGAAATACAATATATGAATATACGGAGGTGTGTAAAAAGGGGTTCTAACCCCTATAAAAATAGAAATGGAAAGAAAGAAAAATCCTTGAGCTATTGTTTATCACCTTGTGAAGGCCTGATAGGTTCCTGGGGACGAGTCAGACCCGGGGCCAATGCCTTGTCTTCCTAGGGGTGTCTTGTAGCAGAAAAACAAAGAATAAAAGAAGGTTGGAGCGAAAATAAAAGTGAGCGTTAGAAAAGAATTAACTGTCACCTTGCGCGGGCCTGGTAGGTTCTTGGGTACTGAGAGAGGACCTAAGGCCGATGCCTTGCTCTCCTTGGGCACTACGCTCAGCTCCCTCCTTTTTACACGCCCAAGTATAGAAAATAAGAAGCTAAAGACCCAATGTGCTAAAAGACAATATTTGTGAATCGCCAATGACAAATGATTTATCTATGCTGAGAAGTACTTAAAAATAGCCAAAATTTTTGAATTTCAGGGAAAAATAGACTTCGTCGAAGGTAGCGGTGGCAATCAGTACGATTTTAAGAGGCAATGCTCAGCAAAGGCTTAAAAGACCCACTTGACGACAGTCGCTGAATTTTGATAATTTTTTAATGTGTTAGGCGAGACCCTGGGAGATGCCTAGCAATGGAGGACTTCAAGACGGACGAAACTTCAAAACGGACATCGGATGAGGAAATGGGAGCGCCCGAGAGGCCAAGTTCATAGTCAAGTGTGAATGGGACTTGATAAGAGCCAAAAGGCATGACCTTTGGGGACCCCTAAAAACAAACAAATTAGACGGGGGCCCCGTTTTTTTCGGGCATGAAGCAGGGATGGAGGTGCCATATCCATGATTCATGATGAGGGGGGTTGGAGAGCCTAAAAGCAAACCCCCCAACTGATTTGATGCATAATCTTCTTCCTATCTTCGCTCTCCATCGCTCCAGTCCGCTCCTGAAATGGCTGCCTAGTTGTGGAGATCAAATTTCAGTCTTTCTCTCTCCTTCCTCTCTCTCCTGCAAAAGGCAGTTCCTGCGTGTGAAGAAGAATGAAGACTAATTGATGAATGCTCGTCCGGCGTGGTACTGGATTGCTTCCAAACTGAAGGTGGGTTGAAGATGGCAGTGTGGAGGTGGGCTAACCATCAAACAGGCCCTAATTTGCAGACCCACAACAAGTTTCAAAAACCCAAAATAATGAAAAATAGACGATAATGACATTTTTACAAAGAAAATGGTTGTTTTTTCGTATTTGATGAGGTTAGCAATGTTCATATGGGCTGAAAATTGATGGACATGTTGATTGCTACTGGTTTTAGTCTTTCATAATAAAAAAACTCAAAAAATATACATTTAAAGTGTGAGAAATAAATGGAAAAAACCCAAAAAAAAACATAATTTTTAGAGTAAAAATGGGGTTTTTAAGCTTAAAATGAGAAAAGCATGAAATAAAACACCAATAAAATCTACATGGTTGATATCCAAGGACTCAAGAGCCACAGCTCTAAAATAATGCTAATTTTCTTCCATTTTTAATTATAATAAATAAGAAAAAATAGGGAAAATGCTCTTTAAAAGGGGAAAAAATAGAGAATGGAGGAGAAAAATTATTGAAAATTATGGATGTGTCTGTGAGTGTATAATGAGGATAAATCATGAGGGTTTGCCTCAGGTTATCCCCATTTATATGTTTTTGTGAGTATTTACTGCTTATTTCGTGCGAAATACACATGAAATTACCCTTTTACCTATCACTGCAAGCAAAACTTTGAACGGTAGGGAGGGAAGTTTGAGCATTGAAACATGTTATAAAATCTAATGTATTTGCTGCATTATTCATATAGGATGACGTCAAGTTAAATAAAGGGAAGTACAGCACGATTGTAAGGCTCAGTGTCTTCTCTCATCGCAGCAATTACGCGTTAGTGTATGGCAACATGAAAAGAATGGATTTGTACAATGCACGAGGCTATTTTCCAATTTTTTGAGCACTTAATCATATGCACATTTGCATCAAGCATTGTTAAATGGTATCAATTACAAGCTCCTGGATGCGTAGCACTTGGTTTCTTTAGGACTTGACCCACGTAGGAAGAGTGAGCAACCCGGCTGTAGATCTAGACGGTGGGTCAAAGGGGATGGATAAGTGAGGATAATTGCATTCCTAGAACGTTAAATATATTGGCACTAAGAGGAGAGTTTGTTTCGAATGTGTCTAAGTGCGGAAGCAGCGCATCGAGGGGCCAATCCCCAAGATGTAGGAGAGATGCAGTAGGGCCACGACAATCAGCCAGTGGGGTGCCCTTGTGTCTATGATATATGGCATTTAATGCCAATATATGTATAATCTCCCTCTGATGAGATGAGAAAAGGGAACATTCGTTGGATTTACAGACTATAAACGCACAGTGATTGTGTTTAGGATAGTGTATCCCTCGACAGACGCTCCTGGCCCGCGACGCCATGTGGTGGGGTTGTCTGTTGAGTGCGTGAGGTCGGGCTAGTGCCTTAGCCAGTGCCGGCCCATTTTAGGTCCCATCAGAGAAACAAAATGAACAAATGCTACTTGGAATGTGGAATCACTATACGTATTCTAATTGTCCACAATGCAAGGCAAGCGATAGCAAGGCTGTTGTGCCTTCAATACCCTTAAGCATGTGTACAATGAAGATGATGAAGATAGTATTTATATTCCAATGTATGCAATTACGTGCACACAAACCAAAGTAGGGGGAGTCAGCATTGAAGGCCTATGACAATGAATGGCTCAGCAACTAGCAAGCAAAGTACTAAGAAGAGGAGAAAGAGAGTTTTAAGAGTGAAGGCCTCTCCTTGATTCCTCAAACTACTCCAATCTCTAGCACAAAAAGTGCCACAACAGTAATGCAAATTGTAAAAGAGACAATTGCCAAGGACCATGTAACGTGTCCGCTTGACCACTTGTGGGAAAGGTCTTAGCAGCCCATCCAGAGGGGAGTCTAGAAAGCGCCACCTGGCACTCGCAAGGAATGTCACAGGGTTTGCGAGATCTAGGTCTTCCCGAGTCTGCCCCGAAGCGGAAGTATCCGGCTGTTCCCACTTACGACCGACCTGAAGTCAAGGTTTCTTTCCTATCAGCCAAGTCTCTAGGAAGTAGCTAGCGTCGCGCTCCAGATGACCACTTTCAGTAGGAGCAACAAAGTCAAAGCAGATTTATGCTACACTTGGTTCATAGAGAATGGGAAATGAGAGGGATGCACCGCTCAACCTCTCTGCCCGTAGGGCATAGTCCCATTCTGGTCCCCTAAAATGCCATGAATTGGGTTCTAACTTAACAATACCTAAAGTCATCCGATGGTAAATCCTTGTGAGAAGCCTCTCAGTTCTCTGGGACCACCCAGCCGTAGGACGGACCCATCAGGGGATTCCGTCCACCCGCTTCCCTTGATAGCTTTAGTTGTCTAATTAGGTCCTACCACATTTACGTGCGACATTTAAAATCAGCTTCATTAATTAAGCCTTTTAGGGCACAGAGTTCATTCACGTAATTTACAACACATACACAAAAATAAAAAATGCAGTCCTTTTATAAAACAAGTTCCTTAACTTATCTTTAAGTTAATCTTTGTCTCCTGCCCATACAGGAGAATTATGTATTCCTTCTATCCAATAGAAGTACCCGGTCCAAGTCTCATGGCACCAAAATTTCCATCCTTTATCTAGAATAGGATCTTCCAATGTCCCAAACATTGGGCTCACGGGGATTTCCAACTCCATTCTGGACAGGCAAGGGGTGTCCAAAGCTCCGCCTGACCCACAAGCAGTCTAGGAGTGAGATGCCATTTCCGTGGTTGGCCTTTTCACCACTCGACCATCGGCCTGTGAATCGAGCAGTGCCCTCTCGGGATAATCCGTGATGTGATCTTGGAGATTATCCATGTGTGAAAAATATCATTCCTTAATTAATCCAATTAAAATTCAAGCACAATCAAAGCAATCAGCCCTAATATCATATTCCATAAAAACATTCCTTTATTCCCATGGCAACTTGTCATTACACACCCTTGCCATGCATTTGCCATCAACACAAGCCTTGGAATATTTATCCAAATCACAATGCAACAATCCCTTGATTGAAAGAAAAACATTTAGGATATTGTTCAATCAACCAACAAAACTAATTGTATTTTTTCCAAATAGTGCAATAATAGACACGACAATAATTCCATCACATATTCACTCTCCCCCTTGGGGGCAAAGAGTAGAATTTACTTAATATTCCCTCCTTTAGCCTAAGGCATATGCTAAAGATTCCAATACTATACATGACGTAAGTCCTATCATTCCAATGCAAATTAATCTCTCTCTCTCTCTCTCTCTCTCTCTCTCTCTCTCTCTCTCTCTCTCTCTCTCTCTCTCTCTCTCTCTCTCTCTCTCTCTCTCTCTCTCTCTCTCTCTCTCTCAAGCTCTCTCTCACAATCTCTTGGAGGGGTATACTCTCTCTCTCCCTCACTCTTGTAGCCTTTTGCGGTCTCCTTATGCTCTCTTGTGCCTCCCCATGCCTCATATTTATAATGAATTAGAGAGGAGGGGATAAGTCTAAGAACAAGAGTGGAGGGGCTCTTAGAAAACTCAGTGATCTGTTCTTAGATCATAAATCTGATGGTTGCATTGGCTCCAAAAGGGGAGTAAAACCCCAAGACACTTGGTTAGAAAGCTCTTAGTTCACTCCTTTTCTCTGTTCAAAGTGTTGTCTACTGCCTATAAACTGCGATCGCAGCGCATGAGATTTCGCAAATCACTTTTCTTTATTTTTCTTTTTATAAATTCTCCAAAACTAACTAAAACGTCACTTGTCTTTTCTTTTAAATGACTTTTAGTTCTATCTTTTTAGGATAATATCTAAAATATAATAGTTTTTTTCCCAAGAATCTAATATTTTTTGACCATTCAAACTATACACATTAATACTAGTGATTAATATGGCTCATAAGTCCCGTTCATATTGTACTTTTCATGAATGGTGGCTATGGTCCTTATCAATCCGAGAAAAATGTCAAATTTATGACTCTCGATTTTTTCAAAATATAGCTTTAATTGAATGAAAATTATTAGCTATTGATACTAGTCAGTTTTTACCTTAGTTAGTCTTTAGTTAGTAATCTTACTTCTTGAACAAAGCATGTACAAGCACCAGTGACAAGTGTCCAAGATCAAGCATCAATGGTACATCTCGAACATGTAGGCGGTAGAGCATCCATATGTAGCATCCATAAGCATGTAAGACATCAAGTACATCCCAAGAGACAACTCTAGCAAGCCAATAAATGGCTCAAGTAAGCTCTGAGAATCCAAGTTCAAGCCAAGACCGAACACCAGTAGCAATAGGCTCCAAACAATGTAACTAGCATGTAGTAATGGCATAGGCTAAGCATGTCAAGACCGGTCAGACATAAGCAACATACATGCCATAAGTACATCCAAGACGGAGCATCCAAATTCTTTGCAAAGCGAGCTCAAGCTCAACCAATGATCCCAAATCAAAACCAAGCTCTATGTCGAGCCCCAAGTGTCAATGCATCACCATATATGCCCAAAACATAGCCTGAAAAGCATAGGCATAAGCATACATGAGTAAAGTGACTTCAGCCCAACGGTGTACAGCAATGATTTACTATTCAAAACTGAGAATTTCAGCACCAAAATCAGCTCCAAATGGTTGCCAAACAATAGGCATACATTCCCCTAATATCCGAGCATCAAATGGGACCAACCAGGCATAAAATGACAATGCCAAACAAGCTGCAGCATCAAATGTCAGTGTAACACTGTCATAAACTGCATGTGGACTGTTATGATAGTCCCAAAATAGTGTTAAATCAGTTCAAACACTATGGCAACACATCCACCATCAAAACCAAGCATCAAAGCATGTTCATATGCCCGAAATGTAGCCTTTCCAAGTGTCAATGGAGAGGGAGAGCTGTTGTTGTGACTGTCAATGCTGAATACACATATGGGAGGGCTGCACGATTCCTCCAACTGTAAATGCTGGTCCTAGGGCTGCAAAAAATGGTGGCCAAGCTACGGAGGGGTCCGGTTAAAGCCAAGGAAGGCCTCAAACAAGCTCCAGCAAACGGGAGAGCAGTCCACATATGAAATGAGAGTTAGGAGTTTAATGGATACCCTGTTTCAAGAGGGCTGAAAACTGAGGTAAACCCTATAAAGAGTGAAGCAATACCTCTGAGTGAATGCCTTGAGGGTGCCCAAAGGGGCCGGGAAGGTGCTCGGGAAGCCGGGGAGTGACGCAAAAGCTCAAAGGAGTCGGATATGGCTGACGGGAAGGAGACCCAATGTGAGTGGGGAGTCGATGGGAAGCTGAGAATGCCACGAACCAAGCTCAAGAGTCGAGAAGCCGAGCTCTGATACCAGTTGAAAGGTGAGAAGGATTGAAGCTTGCATTCAAGAGCTATGGCGGGAGAGCAAGAGCAAGAAAGAGAGAGACAAGAAATGGAAACTCCAATAGTCACAATGTGTGACCGGGCCTTCATTTATTCAAATTGTCACTAAAAGAATAAAGAATAAAGTGACAGTGATGGGCGCCCGCCACCTGCAGTGTGCAGTGGCGGTGACTGTCAGTGTAGTAATACACGGGCGATTAGATGGAGGCGCCTTTACCCCCAACAAAGAATTCATTCATCTTTAAAATCTGGTAGGTTGGCGGAAGGTATCGTCTGTGTGCAGCATCTTTACACTAAGTCCACGTAACAACGGCTTCAGAAATACCTTGATCTTTGCACCATTACTTCCACCATAATCGATCCTGGCCAACTAACTTTAGTTTTCCAATCATTGCTTGATTCATGGAGGCAGTTTCCGAAGCAGAGAAACGATCATCCATCTTCTCAATCCATATCTCTGCTTCTGCTGTGACGTCTAACCCTTCTCCATCAAACTCGGGTGCCTTAATTTGCTTAAGAAGAGATTTCTTCTCTTGCATGTCAGCATTCGTGGGTGTAGAAGGTGCCTGACAATCAAGCCATACCACTCAGGTTATTTCTGTTTAGGATATATCTATGAACCAAACATTAATCAATCATGTATCATCATCAAGTTTTGCTCTGATACCAACTGTAACGTGTCCGCTTGACCACTTGTGGGACGCATCTTAGTAGCCCATCGGGAGGGGAGCCTGGAAAGGGCCACTTGGTACTCGCAAGGAATGTCACAGCATTTACGATCTAGGCCTTCCCGAGTCTGCCCTGAAGCGGAAGTATCCGGCCATTCCCACTTAGGACCGACCTGAAGTCAAGGTTTCTTTCCTATTAGCCAAGTCTCTAGGAAGTAGCTAGCGTTGAGCTGTAGATGACCCACTTTGAGTAGGAACAATAGAGTCGAAGCATATTTATGCTACACTTGGTTCGTAGAGAATGGGAAACGAAAGGGATGCACCGCTCAACCTCTCTGCCCATAGGGCATAGTCCCTTTCCGGTCCCCTAAAATAGCATGAATCGGGTTCTAACTTAACAATACCTAAAGTCATCCGACGGTAAATCCTTGTGAGAAGCCTCTCAGTTCTCTGGGGCCACCCAGCCGTAGGACAGACCCGTCAGGGGATTCCGTCCATCCACTCCCCTTAATAGCTTTAGTTTTCTAATTAGGTCCTACCACATTTATGTGCGACATTTAAAATCAGCTTCATTAATTAAGCCTTTTAGGACACAAAATTCGTTCACGTAATTTACAACACATATACAAAGACAAAACAAGCAGTCCTTTTATCAAACAAGTTCCTTAACTTATCTTTAAGTTAATCTTTGTCTCCTGCCCATACAGGAGAATTATGTATCCCTTCTGTCCAACAAAAGTACCCAGTCCAAGTCTCATGGCACCGAATTTTTCATCCTTTATCTAGAATAGGATCTTCCAACGTCCCAGACATTGGGCTCACGGGGATATCCAACTCCATTCTGGACAGGCAAGGGGTATCCAGATCTCCACCTGACCCACAAGTGGTCGAGGAGTGAGATGCCCTTTCCGTGGTTGGTCTTTTCACCACTCGACCATCGGCTTGTGAATCGAGCAGTTTCCTCTCGGGATAATCCACGATGTGATCTTGGAGATGATGCACGCATGCAAAATATCCTTCCTTAATTAATCCAATTAAACTTCAAGCACAATCAAAGCAATCAGCCCTAATATCATATTCTAGAAAAACATTCCTTTATTCCCATGGCAACTTGTCATTACAGACCCCTACCATGCATTTGCCATCAACGCAAGCCTTGGAATATTTATCCAAATCACAATGCAACAATCCCTTGATTGAAAGAAAAACATTTAGGGTGTTGCTCAATCAACCAACAAAACTAATTGTATTTTTTCCAAACAATACAATAATAGACGCGACAATAATTCCATCACATATTCACTCTCCCCCTTGGGGCCAAAGAGTAGAATTTACTTAATATTCCCTCCTTTAGCCTAAGGCATATGCTAAAGGTTCCAATACTATACATTATGTAAGTCCTATCATTCCAATGCAAATTAATCAACCTAGCAAGAGCATTTATGCCTCTTCTCTAAGTGACAATTATCTTTTAGCATTTGCCTACTATGCAACATTTTTTCTTGGCTTTATCTTCCTTTCTCCTAAGGCAAGGAGTCGCATGTCATCGATGTAAAATTTACATAATCTCTCCCATGTATGTACCATATATATGCATTTGCGAACCTTAAACAATATTATCCTCGATAAAGATTAATCAAAGACTCATCGATGCTCAATACTTTAGTGTCCCATATGTTGCTTATGCTATACATGGATTCATCACATAGCAACTAGGTGCAATTTAACTCCCTTTGATACAAGCACTTCACAAACTTCACCTTTGAATATTTGAGATGCGATTTATCCTTTTCAATGACCTATTCTAGCACCACAAGGCACGGAGCCTAATGCATATCTTGCGAGCATTTAAAAAAAAATCTATCAATTTGAAAATACATTACTTACGACCGATACCGCAATTGGATTGATAGTGATGCCTTCGCCCGAAGCTCTATTGCTGGTTGTAGGATTGTCATCTGCACGCGACATTCTTTGCTTGGAGGCCACGTCTGCAAATAGACTCAAGAGATTAAGAAGGTAGAATAGATTCGAGATGGGAGATCGTAAGAGAAGATGGTTAAATCAAGGATCGAGATAGAGGAAATTGTGTAGCCTCTTGGGGTAACTCTCTCTCTCTCTCTCTCTCTCTCTCTCTCTCTCTCTCTCTCTCTCTCTCTCTCTCTCTCTCTCTCTCTCTCTCTCTCTCTCTCTCTCTCTCTCAAGCTCTCTCTCAATCTCTTGGAGGGGTATACTCTCTCTCACCCTCACTCTTGCAGCCTTTCGGGGTCTCCTTATGCTCTCTTGTGCCTCCCCTTGCCTCATATTTCTAATGAATTAGAGAGGAGGGGATACGTCTGAGAACAAGAGTGGAGGGGCTCTTAGAAGACTCAATAATCTGATGCCTTCGCCCGAAGCTCTGTTGCTCGTTGTAGGATTGTCATTTGCACAACGCGACATTCTTCACTTGGAGGCCACATCCGCAAATAGACTCAAGAGATTAAGAAGGTGGAATAGATTCGAGATGGGAGAGCGTAAGAGAAGATGGTTAAATCGAGGATCGAGATAGAGGGAAATTGTGCAGCCTCTTGGGGTAACTCCTCTCTCTCTCTCTCTCTCTCTCTCTCTCTCTCTCTCTCTCTCTCTCTTGCAGCCTTTCGGGGTCTCCTTATGCTCTCTTGTGCCTCCCTATGCCTCATATTTCTAATGAATTAGAGAGGAGGGGATACGTCTGAGAACAAGAGTGGAGGGGCTCTTAGAAGACTCAGTGATCTGATGCTGAGATCATAAATCCGATGGTTGCATTGGCTCCAAAAGGGGGTAAAACCAAGATACTTGGTTAGAAAGCTCTTAGTTCACTCCTTCTTCTTTTCTCTATTCGAAGTGTTGTCTACTGCTTGTAGACTACGATCATGGCGCACGCAATTTCGCAAATCACTTTTCTTTATTTTTTCTTTTATAAATTCTCCAAAATTAACTAAAACATCACTTGTCTTTTCTTTTAAATGACTTTTAGTTCTATCTTTTTAGGATAATATCTAAAATATAATAGTTTTTTTTTTCCCAAGAAGCTAATATTTTTGGACCATTTAAACTATACACATTAATACTAGTGATTAATATGGCTCATAAGTCCCGTTCACATTGTACTTTTCGTGAAGGGTGGCTATGGTCCTTATCAATCCGAGAAAAATCTCAGATTTATGACTCCCGATTTTTTTAATATATTTTTTATTGAATGAAAATTATTAGCTATTAATGCTAGTCAATTTTTACCTTAGTTAGTCTTTAGTTGGTAATCTTACTAACTTATTAATTGACTAACTAACTTTCGAACTAACCAACTAACTTTTATTGCATGGAAATATTACATCCTCCCCCCCTTAGAGAAATCGAGATGTCCTCATCTCGAGAGAAACTGGGGAAGACAAGCACTAATGGGGCTTGTGACCTGTGGGTTAAGACCCAACCCCTACGCTACTCTTAATGTCTCAAGTAGTGCACTCATATTATTCAAATTAACCATAGGTACAAGAGTAGGATTTATTCTCAATTGTGTTACATGTCGATTAAGCTTCTAGGAATTTATTCCTCCTAATAAGGTTTAGTGGGCTCTAGATCTTCGTCTTCACCTGATTCATCTATATATCCATAGATTGCACCTGTGTAGCTTCGTTTTCTTCAAGGCTCAATGTCTTCTGGACTTAGATCAGTGCAGTCTGCTTGGATGTGTCCTAGCTCATTACAATGGAAGCATTGACGGTAGGGACATCTCCTACAGATGTGCCCTATCTCTCCACACGTGTGGCATCTCTTATCCTAATCTCCATAGTCATCTTTGCTACAATTGCCCGATTTAAGTTCTTGGATGATTGGATTCACTCGGAGTAATGTGTCTTCCAAGTCCATTGGATGCATTGCTTCAAGACGGTGGTTCAAAGAAGTGTTCATGCCATGGCAAAACTTTGATACTTGCTGTGCAATATCCATAGTTGGTGCATATTTTAGTAGGATTACAAACTTTGAGTAGTAAGCTTCCAGGGTTAATTCCAACTGCTTGAGCTTGAAGAATTCATTCATCTTCAAGGTTTGGTAGGTTGGCGGAAGGTATCGTCTGCGTACAGCATCTTTACACTAAGTCCACGTAACAACGACTTCAAAAGTACCTTCATCTTTGCACCATTGCTTCCACCATAACCAAGCATGGCCAACTAACTTCAGTTTTTCCATTATTGCTTGATTCATGGAGGCAGTTCCCGAAGCAGAGTAATAGTCAACCATCATCTCAATCCATATCTCTATTTTTGCTATGATGTCTAACCCTTCTCCATCAAACTCGGGTGCCTTAATTTGCTTAAGAAGATTCTTCTCTTGCATGTCAGCATTCGTGGGTGTAGAAGGTGCCTGACAATCAAGCCATACCACTCAGGTTATTTCTGTTTAGCATATGTCTATGAACCGAATATTAATCAATCATGTATCATCATAAAGTTTCGCTATGATACCAACTGTGTCCGCTTGACCACTTGTGGGACACATCTTAGCAGCCCATCGGGAGGGGAGTCTAGAAAGCGCCACCTGGCACTTGCAAGGAATGTCACAAGGTTTGCAATCTAGGTCTTCCTGAGTCTGCCCCGAAGCGGAAGTATCCGACCGTTCCCACTTAGGACCGACCTGAAGTCAAGGTTTCTTTCCTATCAGCCAAGTCTCTAGGAAGTAGCTAGCGTTGAGCTCCAGATGACCCACTTTGAGTAGGAACAACAGAGTCGAAGCATATTTACGCTGCACTTGGTTCATAGAGAATGGGAAATGAGAGGGACGCACCGCTCAACCTCTCTGCCCGTAGGGCATAGTCCCATTTCGGTCCCCTAAAATGACATGAATCGGGTTCTAACTTAACAATACCTAAAGTCATCTGATGGTAAATCCTTGTGAGAAGCCTCCCAATTCTCTGGGACCACCCAGCCGTAGGACGAACCCGTCGAGGGATTTCGTCCACCCGCTTCCCTTGATAGCTTTAGTTGTCTAATTAGGTCCTACCACATTTACGTGTGACATTTAAAATCAGCTTCATTAATTAAGCCTTTTAGGGCACAGAGTTCGTTCACGTAATTTACAACACATACACAAAAACAAAACAAGCAGTCCTTTTATTAAACAAGTTTCTTAACTTATCTTTAAGTTAATCTTTATCTCCTGCCCATACAGGAGAATTATGTATCCCTTCTGTCCAACAAAAGTACCCGATCCAAGTCTCATGGCACCGAAATTTCCATCCTTTATCTAGAATAGGATCTTCCAATGTCCCAGACATTGGGCTCACGGGGATATCCAATTCCATTCTGGACAGGCAAGGGGTGTCTAGAGCTCCATCTGACCCACAAGCGGTCTAGGAGTGAGATGCCATTTCCGTGGTTGGCCTTCTCACCAATCAACCATCGACCTGTGAATCGAGCAGTGTCCTCTCGGGATAATCCGCAATGTGATCTTGGAGATGATCCACACATGCAAAATATCCTTCCTTAATTAATCCAATTAAAATTCAAGCACAATCAAAGCAATCAGCCCTAATATCATATTCTAGAAAAACATTCCTTTATTCCCATGGCAACTTGTCATTACAGACCCCTGCCATGCATTTGCCATCAACACAAGCCTTGGAATATTTATCCAAATCACAATGCAACAATCCCTTGATTGAAAGAAAAACATTTAGGGTGTTGTTCAATCAACCAACAAAACTAATTATATTTTTCCCAAACAATACAATAATAGGCACGACAATAATTCCATCGCATATTCACTCTCCCCTTGGGGCCAAAGAGTAGAATTTACTTAATATTCCCTCCTTTAGCCTAAGGCATATGCTAAAGGTTCCAATACTATACATGACGTAAGTCCTATCATTCCAATGCAAATTAATCAATCTAGCAAGAGCATTTATGCCTCTTCTCTAAGTGACAATTATCTTTTAGTATTTGCCTACTATGCAACATTTTTGCTTGGCTTTATCTTCCTTTCTCCTAAGGCAAGGAGTCGCATGCCATCGATGTAAAATTTACATAATCTCTCCCATGTATGTACCGTGTATATGCATTTGCGAAACTTAAACAATATTATCCTCGATAAAGATTAATCAAAGACTCATCGAAGCTCAATACTTTAGTGTTCCATATGTTGCTTATGCTATGCATGGATTCATCACATAGCAACTAGGTGCAATTTAACTCCCTTTGATACAAGCACTTCACAAACTTCATCTTTGAATATTTGAGATGTGATTTATCCTTTTCAATGACCTATTCTAGCACCAAAAGGTAATGCATCTCTTGCGAGCATTAAAACAAGAATCTATCAATTTGAAAATACATTACTTACGACCGGTACCGCAATTGGATTGATAGTGATGCCTTCGCCCGAAGCTCTATTTTGCTGGTTGTAGGATTGACATCTGCACACGACATTCTTCACTTGGAGGCCATCATCCTGCAAGTAGACTCAAGAGATTAAGAAGGTGGAATAGATTCAAGATGGGAAATTGTGCAGCCTCTTGGGGTAACTCTTCTCTCTCTCTCTCTCTCTCTCTCTCTCTCTCTCTCTCTCTCTCTCTCTCTCTCTCTCTCTCTCTCTCTCTCTCTCTCTCTCTCTCTCTCTCTCTCTCTCTCTCGGAGGGGTATATACTCTCTCTCTCCCTCACTCTTGCAGCCTTTCAGGGTCTCCTTATGCTCTCTTGTGCCTCCCCATGCCTCATATTTATAATGAATTAGAGAGGAGGGGATAAGTCTGAGAACAAGAGTGGAGGGGCTCTTAGAAGACTCAGTGATCTAATGTTGAGATCATAAATCTGATGGTTGCATTGGCTCCAAAAGGGGGGTAAAACCCCAAGATACTTGATTAGAAAGCTCTTAGTTCACTCCTTCTTCTTTTCTCTATTCAAAGTGTTGTCTACTGCCTGTAGACTGCAATCGCGGTGTGCGCGATTTTGCAAATCACTTTTCTTTATTTTTCTTTATATAAATTCTCCGAAACTAACTAAAGCATCACTTATCTTTTCTTTTAAATGACTGTTAGTTCTATCTTTTTAGGATAATATCTAAAATATAATAGGTTCCCCCCCCCCCAAGAATCTAATATTTTTGGACCATTCAAACTATACACATTAATACTAGTGATTAATATGGCTCATAAGTCCCGTTCACATTGTACTTTTCGTGAAGGGTGACTACGGTCCTTATCAATCCGAGAAAAATGTCAGATTTATGACTCTCCATTTTTTAAATATATTTTTAATTAAATGAAAATTATTAGCTATTAATGCTAGTCAGTTTTTACCTTAGTTAGTCTTTAGTTAGTAATCTTACTAGCTTATTAATTGACTAACTAACTTTTGAACTAACCAACTAACTTTTATCGCGTGAAAATATTACAGACCATGCCTATCCTAACCCAAAATAGCAATTATTTGCCATTGACAAAGTCAATGAATGGGTGAAAGCAACACAAGATGAGTTAAACAAAGAACATGCCAATGAGATGATGAACCTACCCATCCTATCTCACATGGATAATGTGTCCATCCAAGAAAGGACACAACAATCGGATGAGATCACAATTGAGCCACTAATTAGTCCACAATCTATCAATACATCTATGAGAACATTGAACCTTCCATGATTGAAACACTTGCATCAACCCAAGTCACCATTCCACTCTAAACCTTACTTAAAGGTAGTCCAATGATCTAGCAAGGATCAAGTGTGTACGTAGAAAGCACAAATTTTGGCTGATCTCACCTTATTCCAAAATTTGGCTTTAGTGGGCCTCTGGCATTAAGTGCTTTAGGGGTCAACACATTTTGGGAAGGAGTTGAGCAACATGCAATGCTTCATGTGGAAACCCTTAGAGACACATTTATCGAGGCATGGTAGACTCGGGAGCTTATGTGAGCAAGATGGACTGCTATGAGATGAGACAAGGCACCAACATAATTTATGATTGTATTCTTTGACTCCATGCAATTAAGTTTTGAGGTTGTTTCTCTCACTCATAAACCTTGTGAGCCTTGGCAAGAGAGTCAACGATGCATTCTAGCCATGATGTGTTCAGGTCTTGATTCACCTCATTGTGTCATAATGTCTTTCATGAACTATTTGGGCATCTTGAGCTAGCCTGTTGTGGGCTTGTTGTATGTGAAGAGGTGGTGGGGCACATGTACTATCACTTTCAACTCATCCTGTACACCAAGCAAGAGCAAGATGGACTGCTATGAGATGAGACAAGGCACCAACATAATTTATGATTGTATTCTTTGACTCCATGCAATTAAGTTTTGAGGTTGTTTCTCTCACTCATAAACCTTGTGAGCCTTGGCAAGAGAGTCAACGATGCATTCTAGCCATGATGTGTTCAGGTCTTGATTCACCTCATTGTGTCATAATGTCTTTCATGAACTATTTGGGCATCTTGAGCTAGCCTGTGGGCTTGTTGTATGTGAAGAGGTGGTGGGGCACATGTACTATCACTTTCAACTCATCCTGTACACCAAGCAAGAGCACCCCCTTTTGGGGTACAACTTTCTCCTTCCATTGCTATTGTATTACTACTAGCTTCTATGCCTTCACATATTTTCATGATTTTCTTTGTATGCCCAAAATTTTTCTACTACGTCCAAGGTAAGTTTGATTATGGCCTCTCAAGGCTCCCAAGTGTCTTTATTCTTCACGTTGAATCTCATTTTGAATACTTTCTTTTCTTAGAAGTAGTAGTAGCTTGTGGGTTCACATGCTATAAAATGGATGGGGTTGCATGAGGCTCTGATATAGGTGACCAATTCACATTTTGCTATCAGCTCCCAAAGTGACTAATGATGTGCTATTAGATTGTCTAGTGTACTCTAGAATCCAATGTATCCCACTTTGTACATGCTTACTTTGATGCCAAAGTTGTTCCACTATAGGATTGAGAATATGTTTTTGTCTTCATTGAGAGGGTCTTTGATGAGGATGGGCTTGTTTCCAATTCTAGGCTATTTGAATTCCTACAAAGCCATAAAAGCATTCATGAGTTACTTCATAAAATTCCAAATCATTCTTTCATAATTATATGCCAATTAGTGCTACATCAATACTCTATACTTGTGGATCATTGCACAATTAAAAGTCACAACTTACCCACCTCTTACCACCTTATTATAATAAATGTTACTTGTTTGGTGGCCTTGGATTGGTTGGTATTAGTAAGTTGCCAGTTGATCATTTGTCAATATCATGATTGGCATGTTCATTAGTCTCCCTCCCCCTACAAAAGTGAGTCAAGTTTCCCAACTTGGGAGAGGAGGTCAAGTGTGTGCATCAAATTTTTTTTGAATATTTTTATTGTTACAGTGTTATTGTTACATACAAAAGAATGAGTGGTTTTTATTTATGTACAGTAGGAGAAGGGTCTAGAATCCACCAATTATAGAAATCTAGATTGCATTCTAGTTTGGCCAATGAGTTTTTTTTGGCAAGCCAAACAAGTAGCTCACAAAGTATGATGTGAGGTTGTCCAAGAGTGATGGTCCATTGAAGTGGCTTGCAATGTGGAGCTCTTCCTTGATTAGCAACTTGTCAAAAAGTGGGTGGTGAAGTAGCTCTTTTAGTGAGTCAATGCACAAGACTCAATGATTTTGCAAAGGGATGTTGTCTCACAGTATGTCAGGTTATACCTCAAAATGTTAACAATCATGCAGTGCTTGCTTGTGGTGACAATTTTGCATCTAAGGGTTGTAGCTTTATGGCAAAATATATACTATTTTTTCAGGAAGCAAGTAGTAGAGTTGCATAGTTGGTGCAATTTTTCAACAGCACAAGAGTCCTAAAGGATCCTATTTTTCACATATGGAGGAAGTATTTGACACATTTCTAGCTGCTTTTGTGGGTTATCTTGTGTTAATTGATCTAAGACTATCAGACTTTTGCAAAAGAGACACTCATGTTCTTCCCATGTAGGATGCCACTAAGATGCAAGCAAAAGCATGTGAGGATTAGCCAACAATCCCAAGTCCATGAGTGCAAAAAGCTTAACAAAGGTGTGAAAGGTGGAGTCTAGCTACCGAACACAATCTGCCAATCAACTTTTTAGTGAGTATCAACAAGTCCTTAGCCATTTTCTAGAGTGATCAACATTGTTGTGGTCTCTTAATGTTGGCTAGTGGAGGAGGTCAAAATTAGATTATCCTATATGGGGCAAATGCATAGATTTTGAGAAGGGTATCCTCTACTAAAGGTAGTGGAGGAGGTTGAAATCAAATTATCCTATATGGGCCAAATGCATAGATTTTGAGAAGGATATGCTCTCCTGAAGTTAGTGAATCATTTTGCAAACTCAAATGATAGGCATGTCTTGAGAATTTCAAAGATTGATGGATTGGACCCTTCTAAAGAAATTGTGAGAATGGTGGAAGGTAAGGGGGACAACGGATTGAGGGGGAAGCCTACTTCTTGGTAAGAGTGTGATACAAGAGTTCTATATAAAGTGGACTCATGAATCGGTAGACATGACCAAGCTAGAGAAGGCTATGGAGGGTGACAAATATATTGCTCTCAGGGCACACATGGGCAATTTAGGTAGCCAAATCTTACTATAGCTCTCACAAAAGCCATGTACCTCAAGCAAGGTTTTAGGGACCCAACACTGCATGATACGCAGGTTGTAGTGTGGTCAATGGCATTGGCAAGATTTCCTTCACGTAGAGCTTTGGGGGTGCAATGATTAGGAGCACATGGAGAGGCTTTTGACCTCCATTGCCATTATGATGGTACATTGATAGGGGGTTTTTGGTGGTATGTCTACAAATTGGAGGTGGATGCTTTAATTAACATAATTGATATTGCAATTGGTGATAAACTTGAATGTTCAACCTATGAGGAATTTGGTGTCGATGCCCTCAATGTTTGGAAGAACAAATGTAGAAGAGGAGGGGAATGCTCTCAGCCTCAATAGTGATTGTCAATTTGCACTTACCTAGCAACGAATAAGGATGTCCTCCATATGGATTTAGCTTTGCAACAGTGGGCTACAATTAGGGTTGTCCTAGATTTCTCTAGTACTAGTAAGGAAGGATGTTGTAATTGGAGCCCTCATCATCAATCCATTTCAATAGGTTTTTCATCCATTTCATAGCTATTAATAGTAACAACTCTTACATGGATGGGATGGGGGAAGTTTTGAATGGTGATAAGGAGGGGTAGTGTTGTTATTGCTCGAACAACTTGTAGAAAGTTTTTCCTCACTAGATTCACCATGGGAAACTCATACAAGGGATGCCTAGATGGATGATATTTTGTAATCCTATTGCCATTGAAGTGGCCAATGGGTTGCTAGTCAAAAGTTTCTAGCTTGACCTTCCCTATCTTGCTTATGACATGGATGCAAAATGGTTAGAGGCCTCTTAATTTTTATTTTTGCTTATGGCTTTAATTAAATATAGTAGAAAAAGATCCCCCTTATTGAAGGAACTTTGTTTGACATGCTTATCAAACCAGGCCTTATGTCAAGCTTTCTATGCAAGTAGGGCATAAGTAGTTAGTAACCAAGTTTTAGTTAAACACTCTAGCTCTTCGAGGCGATGCTTATGGCTTTAATTAAATATAGTTTAACAAGATCCCCCTTATTGAAGGAACTTTGTTTGACATGCTTATCAAACCAGGCCTTATGTCAAGCTTTCTATGCAAGTAGGGCATAAGTAGTTAGTAACCAAGTTTTAGTTAAACACTCTAGCTCTTCGAGGCGATGTTGCCATGCCTTAGTGCCTTCCCACCATTCTTGGACAACGATGCAAAGACTAGGGATAAAAAATTCTAGAGTCATGATGGCATCAATGCCATAGGTAAGGTAGAATGGAGTTTGACATGTAGCATTCTTATAGCTTGTGTAATAGGTCCAAAGAGCTACAATGAGTTTATGACCCCAATTCAAGCATGATCGTCAGAGGGTTTCTATCAAGACATGAACAGGAACTATAGCCTCTGCCTAAGGGTAATAGAGGCTAGACTTTCTATGGATGACTGTAACGTGCCCGCTTATCGGCTGTCCAAGCACATTTTAGCAGTCCATCAAGAAACGAATCTAAGCGTCGCTCGGCACTCCCATGGAATGTTCCGAGGTTTGTGGCCTAGGGTTTCTTGAGTCCACCTCGCAACAAAACATTCACGGCCGAATCCACTAGGATCGACCTAAAATGTGGGTATCTAGGGGTCAAGGTCTCTTGACAGCATTCTAGCATTGGGTTTTGGACATCCTACTTTATGCAGAGATACCCAATCCGAAGCAAATCCATACCACACTTGGTTGAAAGAGAATAAGAAACGAGAGGGATGCACCGCTCAACCTCTTTACTCATAGGGCACAATCCCATTCCAGTCCCCTAAAACAGCATGAATCAGGTTCTAACCTAACCATGTCTAAGGGTCAAATGACGGTAAAACCTTGTGAGAAGCCTCGCAGTTCTCTAGGACCACCCTGCCGTAGGATGGACCCGTAAGGGTTTTGCCCACCCACTTCCCTCAATAGCTTTAGTTTTCTAATTAGGTCCTATCACATTTATGTGTGACATTCAAAATCAGCTTCATTAATTAAGCCTTTTTGGGAACAAGGTCCATTCGCGTAGCTTATAGTACAGACTCGAAAACAGTGCAAGCAGTTCTTTTGACACAAAAGTTCCTTAACCTATTTTCCAGTTAACCTTTTTCTCCTGCCCATACAGGAGAAATTATGTATCCCTTTTGTCCAATAGAAGTACCCCCTTCTACATTGCAGAAGTGACTGGTCCAAATCACATGGCACCATAAATTCTATCCAGTATCTAGAATAGGATCTTCCAATGCCCTAGATGTTGGGCTCACGACAGTCTCCAACTCCGTCCCTCGAACTCAACAAGGGGTGTCCAAATCTCCACTGACCCCAAGCAACCTAGGGGTGAGACAAAATTTCCGTGGTTGGCCTTTTCACAACTCGACCTTCGGCCCTGTGAATCAAGCAGTGCCTTCTCAAGTTGAAACGCGGCGTGACCTTGGAGATGATCCACCTGTGTAGAATATCCTTTCTTAATTAATCCAATTAAGAATTAAGCACAATCAAGGCAATCAGCCTAATATCATCTTCCAGGAAAAAATTCCTTTATTCCCCATGGCAACTTGTCATTACTGACTCCTGCCATGCATTTACCATCAAATACAAACATTTGGTATAATTATCCAGATCAGATTCCAATAATCAGTTTAATGCAAAAGCATTTAGGACATTATTCGTTCAATCAACAAAACAATGGTATCCTTTTTCCAAATATTGCAAGAATAGTCGCGATAACCTTTCCATCCTGTATTTGCTCTCCCCCTTGGGATCAAAGAGCAATTCTATGTAAAATTTACCTAGCTCTCCTTTCTTCGGGTAAGGCATATGTTAGGGTTTCAAACACTAAACATGACGTAAGTTTTATTATTCACTTTCATTGATCAATAACCCAGCCTTCTTCTCAATAACTACAACTCGACTTAGGGTTTCCTAATCCCTAGAGTTCTTGCCTTTGAGGCTTGGAGATATTGCTGCATCTAACCCAATTCCTGAATAGGATTGACAAACATAGTCACTATCAAACGGATCTCAAGGTATCATAGTTTTAATCCTAATCATTGTATTTGGATAGAAGGGTTTCTGAGAACCTCAATGCATCATATGAGTAAATCTATGCTTGATCATCTATGGATATGGAGAATTTTCTAAAATCCATATGAGTTCATTAACTATTGAAAAATATCTCAAGTTACTTGTTAGAAAGAACTCGTGCACATGCCAAGTGACATACCCTATGTCTCAGTGAATAGCGGAGATGGCAATTAATACCTGGATATTCGAATATGAATTATCCATACCCGATGTTGTATTCGTATTCACCGAAATGCCCTGGCCAATGGCTCCATTGTTGGATGCGGGATTACCGTTGATGCGTGTCTCCCACCGTTTTGGGGCCATACTTTCAACTTACAAATCTCTCTCTCTTTCTCTCGTCAGGGAAATAGTGTGCCAAAGTGATTCCTTTCGATTGAGATGGGTTTAACCTGGCAAGGAGATGGGGGTTAAACCCGCGGGAAGATGGGGACAAAAGCAACGTGTGTGGTCACCCTCTCTAAGGAGGGGAAGAGGAACGGGTTCCTTGAGAGAGTCTCTCACTCTCACTCTCTCTCCCTCCTCCTCCTCTTCTTCTTCTTCTTCTTCTCTCTCTCTCTCTCTCTCTCTCTCTCTCTCTCTCTCTCTCTCTCTTCTCCTCTTCTTCTTCTCTCTGTCTCTCTCTCCCTCCTCTTCTTCTTCTTCTCCTCTTCTTCTTCTCCCCTCTCTCTCTCCAGCATGCCATGGCCTCCTCTAAGGCTTCCTATCCCCCTCATTACGATTGGGGGAGGGGGGGTGGGGTTTAATAGTGGGAAAGGGGGGAGTATTATTAGGGCGGAATGCAGCAGTGGGAGGGGGAGTGGGGTGGCTCATTATCGCCATCTTCATGCCATCATCAATTGTCCGTCATCGTCGGTGCTTCCTTGTCAGCTTTGTCCATGCCATCATCATCAACCTCCCTCCCCTCTCCATCTGTTCGGCGACGGCTGTGGAGTGGGGAAAAATAATCATTTAATTTCCTTTCATTAAATTTTGGGGGGGGGGGGGGGGGGGGGGGGAAGTTCGTATATGCAGCAGCGAACTGTTACAATGACCAAGAACATGGACAAGAGATTCTAAAAATGAAGTGGATTTCTTGATTACTGACGATCTCAATGGGGCATGTGAAGCATGATGGTCAGACAGTTTTTGTCAATAGCCTCTACGCCTAAGGGTAATAGGGGTTGTACTTTCTATGGATGACCAAGAACATGGACAAGAGGTCATGAATCACTTTTTTAATGAAGTGGATTTCTTGATTATTGACAATATTGATGGGGCATCTAAAGCATGAAATGATCTACTCCCTGAAAAATTGAGCAATGATTCTCACATGATTTTTCCAAGTATCCCTAGCCTCTATCCATTTAGTCATGCGGTCCCATATAGTCTATGACCCACTTCTTGAAGGGTTGGCAAGCAATCACTGGTGCGAGTTTCATTTTATATTTTTAGATAGGCAACTTTTTCTATTGGCAATCATCATAGTGCTTGACAAATCGGGCGTATCTTTAAATAGGGTGAGCCACCGTAGTTGTGATTGAAGCACTTTTTTGGCTAAGGCAATTACATTAGAGTATCCTCTAGCAATGCCACAGTATGCCTCTTATTACATAGCCTCTATCTCATGTTCATAGATGTATCTCCTAAGAAGACCATCCTGCCCTAGACAATACAATTGGCTAATGATCAATTGGTATGATCAAGTTTTAATTGAGGATGTGAGTTGTGATTTCTTGATTGGTTGTTCTAGTAGACCTTTCTTAAGGATATGGACTATGTCATCTGCCCATTGAGTCTTCAAGTCAGCCTTGAAGAGTTGAGCTTCTTGATGAATGTGAAATAGGTGAGCATTCAAGAGTTAATCATCAACTCCTATGGCTTTTTCACCATTGGTCACTCATGACAAGTGATCCGCAATGAAGTGCTAAGTCAAGGGCCGTCATGAAGACATGCACTAAAGTGGAAGGTTAGAGGATAAGAGCTATGATATCCAGTGCATCTTTTTGACTCATTTGTTCATTAGTAGATCGATACTCCAACTCCTTAGTGAATGGCAATTCTAGGATTGCAAAGATATACATCCAATCTTGCTCATCCTCAAGGGAGAGAATATATCTAGCCAATGGTCAAGCAATCAGTGGATTGTTCGACTCACCTTTTAATAGTGCCAAGATAGCGTCTAGGTCAACATGGGTTGTTTTCTAGGATTCCATCTCAGTGTATACTACCTCCTTCCAATTACCTAAGAAGACTAGACCATTGCCCCACTCTTCAATGGGACATGCATTGTGCATCCACAAGGTTGACTAAGGAGCACAAATCCTTTCATGAAAATGAAGTTAACCTTTAAGTGTATCCTTGCAATTTTGATTGGTCAATCTCTTAGCACTTCCAACAATCGATCTTTGAATCCATCAACTACATTCAAGTTGAAGTGCATTGATTCAATGGGCAGATTGCCCCACGCTTGAAGTGTGTTATGGTTAACTATAAAAATGCCACAGAGGAGGGCATGAGGACAAAGAAGATACAAGACTAGTAGAGAAAATATCAAAGCTATCTAAGATTGAATTTGACAAGTGGGAAACTGATAAAGAGCACCTTTCATGATAGATGAAAGAAGACTATGTGAAGGTTGCATAAGAGTCCATTATTGAATCTTCAATGTGTTAATAGGTGCCATCTTGGATGAAAGAGGGGAAAGCAATTTTGAGAAAGGTAAGGAAAAAGTAATAAAAGTGCATGTTACTCTAGCTCTCCTTCTTGACATACAAAAATAGATACAACAAATGCAAGCTTAGATGAAGCAAATGGAGCAATTGTAGGCTTAGGTTTCTAAGCTTACAAAGCGTCATTCACAAGAGACTGCCACTAACTAGCAAAAATAAAAACAACAACAAGTTGAACCCACCAAGAGCACACACTACCATCCAGAGTAGCACATCAAAGTGGGTAGACTAGAGGCCTTGGAGAAGATGTGTCAGGAACTAAAAAGAGGCAAAGTCAAGGCACTCAAAGAAAAGTACAAGTTATAGAAAAAGCTAGAAGAGACCCAAGAGGAGTATAAAAATTTCATCATTCAAGAAAAAAATTAGGCTCTAGATTTCCAATCAAAGATCAAAGAAAACGAGATTGCACTTCAGGCAAAGTCTCTGAAATTGGACAAGAAGGAAATGGTGTTACAAGAACAATTTCAAAAAACACTACAAGACAAGAAGAACTCTCTAGATGTAAAATTTCAAAGCACATTACATGCAAAAGAGAGCATCTTAAGGGAGAAAATTTAGAAAGAACTACGAGAAAAGGAGAAATCTTTATGAAAAGAAATCCGAGAGACTATAAAAAGAGATATAGCATAGATAAAAGAGCTATAGGAGAAACTAGATACGAAGGAGAATGCCTTATGGGATACTATCATTGAGGTTCAAGAAGTAAGGTTAGAGTTAAAGGATTACAAAAAAGACAATGATACCCTAAGTAAGCAAACAATTGAATTAAATCATTGTTGACACAGAGTAGCCATGAGCTTTCTCAAGAGAGTGCTAAAGTGTAACATAAGGAAACAAAACATGAGTAGCACTTGCAAGAGAGAATAATGGAAGATCACATATGATACCCTAGAACTGACATTGTCTAACCAACTATCCCAAGATGTGAACTCTGTGCAAGGGGGAAGCACAACAACGGCACAGGGAGATGCTCTTGAAGTTGTCCAACAATTTAGGCATTGCTTTGTATAGGGAATCCCACCAGTACAAGTTTCACCTGGACAGTACATCCTTGCCAACCAGTAAGAAATCTATAGAGAACCAACTCTCAAATCCTATGTACCTCAAACATATGGTCCTTAATGAGCTCAAGGCAGAGCTTGGAACTACATGCAGCATTTTGCATAGCATTGAACAGATCAAGGAATTTTGTTTAATAATAGGTGAGCCAGCCAAGTAAGACCACATACAACACCTATAGTAGAAAGGGTATAAGGATTGTGAGTTAGAAGCAATAGGGCTTCTAGAAGATGAGCTTTCTCCTCCTAGATCCCCTATTTCTTTGGAACAACCAACTATCATGATATTGCCAATAGATTTTTTAGATCTACCACCCTTTGATGATTTCACAGTAGATCCCACTAAAGAACATATTGCCGCACAAAAAGAGGCCTATGATGCTATGGTAGAAGAGCTTAAAGCACAACCCCAAAAAGTATCAAATCACCCCATTCCGCTTGAGCTCATGAAAAATGAAGAGAAGAGTAGCAAAGAAGAAAATCCAAAGGAGACACTCCAAAGGTATAGGCCACGAGAAAAATCTGAACAAGGCAGTGATTTTTTATTTCAAGATCAATGAGCTCAATAGATTTAAAGTGTTATGGAATTATGGTAACCATGACATTTTACCATATTTATGGATTTATCATAAGTAAAATCAAAATTGTAAATTATCACAATATTTTGCTACAATTTATTGTGGATTTTTTTTATTTGTTGCATGATCCATGACTTATCACATGAGGCATGTGTGTGTGATATTGGTTGCTTTATGTCACGCATATAGATGGAAGGATACTAATGTGTGTTGTCTTGTGGTGAGCAAATAATTAGATAGAGTTAAGCAAAATTATTATTTTTGGAGTGTGCAATTTTTCTTATGGAATTTATATGCTCTTTAGCATGGACAAATATTACCGAAAGTATTGTATATTGTATGCATCTATTAGCGTAAGGACTCTACATGTCCACATGTGTAATAGACTTATTTTTTATGTATTTAGAGAAAAAAATACTATATTTGTAAAGCTATTAGAACAGAGTGTGTTTTGATTTATTTACACCAAAAGCAAGTCATGCAAAGTGAGGAAAAGCAAGTAACACAAAAAGGATGTATTCAAAGTATTATGGGCACAAAAGCTTATTCTATTATTATAAATATATGCATGGGAGAGGTGCTCACCCATACATGGAAGGAGATTGTATCCAATCTTGTGTTGTGCAAGATCTTGGTGATTTCTTCTCTCATAATATTTGTTCACTTTCTATTTTATTCTCAATTATGTTCTACTAGCATTCCATGTGCGCTTCGCATGCATGAAATGCTAGACCACTTCGTAGCAGCTTCTCTGCCTTGAAGTGGCAAGCGAAGTTGCGGCAATTTCGCTCAACAATCTATTTCTCATCTTTCTCTCTCCTCTTTTCCCTCTCTATTTCTAAATTTTTTCTTCACCCTCTCTCTCTCTCTCTTTGCCTTCTATTTTAGCTTATTTTTCTCCTCTCCATGTTCTCTCTCTCTCTCTCTCTCCTCTATTTTTTCTTATCTCTCTTTTAAATTTTATATTTTCTCTCTCTATAATTCTCCCTCCATGTTCCTCTCTCTCTCTCTCTCTCTCTCTCTCTCTCTCTCTCTCTCTCTCTCTCTCTCTCTCAAAGTGTGTGAAAAAGAAGAAAGGAGCCATCCATCCATGCTTGGGAGTCATCATCAAGGCATACATCAGTAACCACTAGTCGAAGGCTTTATACAATAATTGTACTCTTAAAAACTTGTGGTTTTCAAAGGTGTTGCTAATTTCTTATACTTGAGGTTGAAAAAGAGTTATAAAAATCTCTTCAAAGATTACTATTTCCCATTGATTTCTCCAAAAACCATGTCATGATGCCAGAACCACCTATACTAGTGGCTTTCTTTATCAGAGTGATTTTATCCAATACATAGCACGAGATGGATCCAAGGTTGTTGATGTATCCATGCTACCATGTTGGCCTCCAAACCACCATTGTTTACCCGGTTCACCATTGATTCACCCCCCACCATCAACGGGGACAGCCATCCTTGCTTCTCAAACTGTGTTCAAGCTTAGGCTAAAAGTCTAAAGCTTAAAGGTTTTTAATTCTCTCACAAGCAACTAGTAAAATTTAAAAAAAAAAGGGGGGAGGGGGGGGGTGGGGGGGGGGGGGGGGGGGTGGGGGGGGGGCGGGCGGTGCTTGTTAAGAAGGACCCCTTTCACACACACAGCCTATTTCAAAGGGCCAAGACCATGTTCTCATACAAGGGGGAATCTTGATCATATTCTACCAACATTGTAAGCCATGTTTTTGTGTGGAAGGTTACTTGGTTAATTCACTGCACATATATAGGGTGTTAATTCTACGAGATATATAGAAGAAGTTTTTCACACACAAGTGTTTTAGTTTGTGGGTTCTACAAGAAGCTATTCACACATGGAATATCTCATCTATCTTGCAGGATATTTTAAGACCTATTCATACATATAGGATTTTCCTTTGAAGTTATTTCTTACACCATAAATAATTTCCATCATGTTAGGATCTTCCAACACCGACAAAGTGAAAATGGAAAATATGGAATCATCATTATTGAAAATTAATTTGCAACAACAAATAGATCTTCTTCAACATAATTTAAATGCAGCCACATAGGCATTTCAAGAGCATGAACAACAACCAATTCCTATGGCTCAAGATGAAGACGATCAAATAGCTCAAATCCTGAAGGGTGTGACACCAAACAAACCAAAAGGGACTAGAAAATAATCCGTAAGTCTTTCCAATTTTTAAATTTTGACTAGAAAAAGGATGGAAATATTTTTTTGCCTTGGTTGAGCTAGTTTGATGACTACTTTGACGAAGAAGCTTTTCTCGAAAATGATAAAATCAAGTGTGCAATTAATTATTTAACAGATAAAGCTTTGCTTTGGCGGAACATCCTATGCCATAGCACTAACCATCCTTATACATTGGCTGCTTTTCAAGAAAAAGTTAAAGAATATTTTCTTCCACCCTAGTTTCATCTTTAAGCTAGACAAAATTGGTCCAATTTATTTTAGCAAGAAGGTGATATTGTTTTTATTTATACTGAAAGATTTTGGTAAAGATTTTTGCTATTACATATGCTTGAGGAAGTTTCCAAGGGTGCACTGTAATGCAAATATGAAGATGGGCTTCAACCCGACATCCAAGAAAAATTGAACTCTCTTAAACCTACTTCTCTTTATGAAGCTATTTCTTATACCCATGATACTAAGAAAGAATTCCAATCTATTGTCCATATGTTTTGCACCCAACAATCTCAATCGGCCCGTTCTTTCAACAACCACAACTTGAAAATACCTTTTGTTCCTTAGTGTCCTAATTCTTTTCTATCTAACAGGTCTTCTCATTTCCAACAACGAAGTGGCAATGCACAAAAGTACCCCAACAACAATTCCAATAATATGGTAAAACCTTAAGCTACAAATCTCAATGTTCAAAATAAAAAGGACAAATTCATTTATCATCATTGTGGAAAATTTGGACACTTATAATCAGATTGTCGGGTTCCCTTACCTCCCAATAATAACCAAAACAATGCTCAATTACAAAACATTGAGGAAGAACTTGATTACACTCCTGACTAGACTATTGATATTTTATAGCATGAAGCTACTAATGACAAAAATTCGGGTATGCCTATGTCTTTACATGCTTTATTGAAGATGAAAGATTTTGCATATAATTTGAATGTGACTATCTTATATGATGATGGAAGTTCTCATGATTTATTTCAAAAAATTTGGTTAACAGGTTGCAATTAGAAACTAGTCCTTCACTGTACAAGGTTAAATCAGCATGTCAAGGAATTAGGTACAATGGTACAAAAGAAATTATAATATTAGAACTTTCTATGGAAAAATATAAAGAGAAATGTGATTTCTTAGTTGCACCTCTTCAATCATTAGATATTATTCTTGGAATGCCTTTTAGACATCAATTTAATCTTGATATTGACTATCATACTCACACAATAATGTTTGAATCTCAAGGCTAATCTATTTCTTTAACTAGTGATCTAGAGATTGAATTGTTTCCACTAATTAGTCACGCACATGCTAAGTGAGCCCTTAGGAAACAACACAAAGTATGCATGATTTTTGTGACAAAAGTTGAAAAGTTTGCATCTTTTCCATTATTATCCACACAGAAAAAGTTCTAGATTCATATAAACATTGTTTTGCAAATGATTATCCACCTACGTTGCCACCATCATGAGAAGAATGAGATAACAAATTTGGATTGTTTCCTAGTGTTACCCCACCACATAAAGCCCCATCATGAGAAGAATGAGATAACAAATTTGGATTGTTTCCTAGTGTTACCCCACCACATAAAGCCCCATATAGGCATAGTCCTTTGCATCAAAAAGAAATTCAAAGATAAATGACTAAACTACTAGAGAAAGGCTTAATTTATCCTAGTTCTTCCCCTTTTGGTGCACCTATTTTATTGGTTGAAAAGAAAAATAAAACATATAGAATATACATTGATTATTGAGCTCTAAATGAAATGTCAGAGTTAAAAATCGATATATGATCCTTGGAGTTGATGATCTACCTGATAAGCTTAAAGGAGCTAAAATTTTTGGCAAAATCGATATTAAATCCAAATATCACCAAATTCATATGGATTCATCTAATATATTTAAGACTGCATTTAGAACACAATTTGGTCATTATGAATTTATTGTTATGCATTTTGGTCTTACTAATATACCAACTACATTTGCCCGAACGATAGATAGATTTTCTTTGGATTATCAAGGATTTGTCATTGTTTTCTTTGATGATATACTTGTTTTTAGTAAATCCAAAGAGGAACATAGGAAACATCTTTGCATTGTCTTTGATTTACTACACAAAGATTACTTGTATGGCAATCCTGATAAAATTTTGTTTTTCTAACATCAAATTGAATATTGGATCATATAGTTTCTACCGAGGGTATCACTATTGATCCTAAGAAAATTCAAACCATTAAAGATTGGCCTAATCCCAAGAGTGGGCATGAAGTTTAGGATTAGCTGGATTTTATAGAAAATTTTCCATGATTTCCTTGCCTTTAACCATGTTGTTGTGCAAGAATATTGTTTTTTGTTGGACCACTAGTCAGCAAAAACCTTTTGACACTTTGAAATATATTTTAACCCATGCACCTATTCTTCAATTGGCTAACTTTTCCTAGACTTTCTTTCTAGTAGTTTTTAGTGACACTTGAGGTTGTTCAAGTATAAGCGCCATTTTAATGCAAAATGATCATCCTATTGCCTACGAAAGTCATAAACTAAAACCTCCAAAATAAAACTACAATAGATATGATAAATAATTATTAGTTGTAGTCCATGCTTTAGATATTTGGAAACAATATTTCATGTGTTCTAAAGTTTTTATCAAGACTAATCAACAAACCATAAAACATTTACTAAATTAGTCTTTAATTTTTTACCGTCACGTTAAATGGACCTCTTTCATTCAAAATCTTTACCCTATGATCCAATATCAACTAGGCCATATCAATGTTGTTGCAAATGCATTAAGACATAGACCACATGAAAGTACTGCATCACTTCACTTTTTTGGATTTAATAAAATCAAAAGTATGTACTTAAATTGTATTTTCACTATAAGAATTCAAACCTTTCATGCAATGATTACTACATATGATACTAACTCAAATTTCTCTTTTATTTAGCAAAAACTTCAGCATACTAACCACCATGTTTGATCATTACTCCTATGTAAATTGATATTTATATTATCAATGCAAGCTATGTGTTACCATGCCTTTTAGACATGTTGCTATGATTGAGATGCATCAACCTGCATATATGGGATATAGAGATATCCAATCTACCATAGCCACATGCAAAGAGTATTTTTATTGGCCTACTGTGAAGCATTACATTGCAAAGTTTGTTTCTGAATGCATTGTATGTTAGCAAATTAATCATCACCATGGAAAAACATATGGTTTGCTTATGCCTTTGTCTGTTCCTAACAGCCCATGGGAGCAAATATCTATGGACTTTATCACTGGCCTTCCTACTACATCTTATCATCATGATATGATTTGGACTATTGTTGACCAATTTAGTAAACAAGCCTATTTTATTCCCTGTAAAAAGACTTTGTTTGCTCCTCAAGCTGCCAAGTTGTTCATTAATACCATATTTCCTCATCATGGGTTTCCTAAGGTTATCCTTTTTGACCAAGATGACCAATTTTGCAATCATTTTTGGGTAGCTATTTTTAAGAACTTAGGTTCAAAGAAGATGGATTTCACTTTAGCTTTTCATCCTGAGAGTAATGGGCAAATCAAAGCAACCAATAGTACAATTCTTGACCTTATTAGATCTTACACAATTAACTAACGTGGTAATTTGGACCACATCTGTTTATTCTTCAATTTGCTTACAGCAACACTCCACATTGTGCAACTGGTAGAGCTCCTTTTGAAGTAGTCTATGGAAAGAAATTACATGCTCCTATGATCACTATTGCTAGGGATGTACCAAATGTTGATTCTTAGCTACTAGCCACATTAAAAAATCTTCAAAACAATCACTAAAATTTTTGAACAAGCTTAAATGAGGTACATAGTACAGGCCAACAAAAGATGCACAGCCATTAAATTTAAAGAAAATGATATTTTTTCGTTATGAATTGGAAAGAGGAAACTTCAATTCATTGAAAATATCCAAAAATTAAGTTAGTACCTAGATATTATGGTCCATTCAGAATTGTTCACAATATTAATGAGAATACAATTCAACTGGGTATTCCTCCTCACTAGTATACATATTTCTTTTCATATTAGTTTATTGAAACCATTTAAGGAGACACCTCCAGTTACTATTGTAGTTGAAGACCCACCTTTGTTAGAGGCTCATACTAAAATTTTATTTCTCGAAGTAATTATTGATCATGACCATACTACTACCCAAACAAGAAATTAATACCATAGATATTTGGTTATGTATAGAAATCATTTAGTACAAGAATCACAATGAATACGGAATTTAGTGTTAACTCCACAATATGATAATCTAATCAATGCCTACCACTCATAATCATATTAAATATCCCATGAGCAAAGATTCATTGCATGAGGCAGTGTTTTATGTCAAATCCAAGGAATTCTATAGTACAAATTCACCATAAGAGGTAACACTTACATATGGTTGGCCACCTTGCATATTTTTCTTTAAGGTATCAAGTAGGGAGAATTGCTTTCTAACCCCTGAAGAAATATTATGAAAATGTGTGAATCATAATATTTTACAAGAATTATGAATTTATCACAAGTAATATTGAAATTATAAAATTATCGTAGTATTTTCTTGGAATTTATTATAGATTGTGTGGGTATAAAGGTGCATGTACCTACATCTCCATGTATTTACTTCAGACACCATGATCACACACATGTACACTATAACTGATAGGTGCCCATCACTATCACTTTATTCTTTATTCTTTTAGTGACTATTGAATAAGGGAAGGTCAATTACACATTGTGATTGTTGGAGTTCTCACATACAGTGTCTCTCTCTCTTGCTCTCTTGCTCCATCCACCAAAGCTCTTGCTTCCACTTGGACTCTACCTTTCAACTAGTATCAGAGCCAACCATTCAAGGAGCTCAACTCATATTCAAGGATTCAACTCAAGGTTTCACCACAGCCATTATTTCTTCCTCCCGAGGTATGCATTGAGTCTTTCCTTCTCGACTTGTTTCAGCCTTCTCTTGGCTTATTGAGGAGCTTTGTAGGGCTTAGATAAGTTTTTTTGAGTGCTTATTGAGTTGAGAAACAATCATTCTATCTATTTTGAGTGGATACATAGCATACTATGAAATCATGAACAACTATGACAACTTGATAATACTATCATATTTTGGCCATAACTTTTGTATACGCTATCAAATTTAAGTGTTCTATAGCTAGAAATGAAGAGCGCGATGAGAACTACAAATCTAAGTACTCGCAACATTGATTCATTTTAGTTTTCTATTTTTTGTTTCACACAAAGTGAAATAGTCCTTGTTTGGACAACAAACAATAAATTCCACAGTGTATGTTTGATACTTCACGGATGCTATTTGGGATGAGGTATAGTATACTAAAATTTGTTTTTACTCACTATATTTTTCTAGCAATAGACTTTCATATTGATGATTACTATCTCCATTCCTTTGCTAGGTGTGTAATGCATGAGCTTCCCTTTGATATACAATAAAAGATTGATGTTCTTGATCCATCTATCGCATACTATATGAGGAGTAAGCTTGATGCAAGTGCATTTGACCATTGGTTCAATTCAATTGACTTTGAAACTTTGGAGGTTCTTCTAATTCCATACAATAGTATTGTTTTAGAGAGCATACATTGTTCTTTAACAATCTATTGCTTGTAGTAGTTGGTGGACAAATCTATACTTTGGTCATCCCTCTTGCTTTGCCTTTATTTTGGTTGAGTTTTGGGGGCTAATTTACAATCATTTACAACAACCCATTCTCTTAAATTTTACATTGGTATACTATCATTATGCCTAGTTTTTCAAATGATAGTGCTATTTTTAATATTGAAAAGCTTGATAGCACAGACTTCATGTATTGGAAGACCCAAATATAGTAGGAATTGGTTCAAAAGAAACCAACTAGGATTTTGAAAACCAAGAGTATCGAGCCTGAAGGCATTGATTAGGATACTTGGGATGAGTTGGATGAGCCACATGAATCCACTATTATATTAACATTATCAAAACATATTTATTTCAAAGTTGTAGCCCCTGAGGATAATGCTTGGCAATTATAAGAGAAGATATGTAATCTTTATGACAAGCAAAGTCTTACTTCATAGATGTATTGGTTGAAACAACTCGTGGCAATTATAAGAGAAGATATGTAATCTTTATGACAACCAAAGTCTTACTTCATAGATGTATTAGTTGAAACAACTCATGGATCTTTGCATGAAAAGACTAGTGTATCCATGCATTTGAATGAGTTTAATTCGATTTTCAACTAGTTGATTTTGCAAGGCATTGAATTTAAGGACAATCTTTCTCCCTTGTTCTTGCTTGTGACACTTTCTAAGTCCTGGGATACTTTTTGTACTGCCATGTGCACTAATATATCTAAGGATGGTTTGAAACTCCAAGATGTTGAGGTGCCTTACTCACAAAGGAGATAAATAGAAAGAATGTGGATACATCCCATAATTCTCATGCATGGACTGTTAGGGATAGACATGATAATATGAATGATAATGACTACCATGGTAGAGACTCATAAAGGTCATAATCTTGCAAGCAGTCTCGCAATAAATCTTGTGGTCGTAAGGTCCCTCCTACATGTCATTATTGTAGGAAGTGGGGTCATATTAGGCCACAATGCCATAAGATGCATGATGATAAGTGCAAGAATAAAGGCAAGGGCAAACTACAAGATAAGTTTGATGATCATAGCATTGTTCCCAGTAAGTCCAATGCAAAAATCGAGGAGATAAATACCTTGGCGCTTGAGTCTAATGATGATTACATCTTGGTAGCTTCTTCTCTTTGATGCTAGTCAGTTAGCTAATACCTTGTCCACTTTTCTCAATGTTGGTTGCTGCTTGATTCAAGGGCTTCTTTTCATGTTATTATGCATAAGGGTTGTTTTCATTCATATTGTAAGCATGACAAGTTTTTGAGACTAGAAAATGACTTTGCATTGGATAATATTGGCATTGGTTATATTACACTACAGTTTGCTTCAAGCAGCACTTTTGTTTTGTATGGTATATGCCATGTCCTAGCTTTGATCAACATCCTACTCTCTGCTAGATAGTTGGATGATACAAGGTATCATGTATCTTTGGCAAATTCTGCATTGAAGATTACCCGTAGGAATCTTGTCTTTACTCGAGGTGCCAAGGTTGGTAGCCTCTATCCTTGCTTATATTTGGATTAATTGAGACCATGTTTTGGCTACCGGGTTGACATACCACATGTCTCTTTATGGCATTATTGCCTTGGACATATGTCCTTAAAAGAAATGAAAATGATTTCTTGTTTGTAGTATCTTCTGCTCCTTGACTACAAATGTTTTGATATATGTGATCATTGTCTTTATGGCAGGTAGACATGCAGTTCTCATAAGTCTGGCATTATGTACATGAGTAAGCCTCTAGCTCTTATCCATTATGATTAATGCGGTCCCATGCCCTATCAATCACTAGGTGGCACAAAGTACTTTGTGAAATTTCATTGATGATTATTTGCATAAGATCTAGGCATATCCCATTGTACAAAAAAATCATACATGGGATTTGGTTTCTTTGCCTAGTGGAAAGCATACTTTGCCATGTAAGTGGGTGTACAAGTTAAAAAGTGGGTACCCCTAGACACCCCAAGCTAGCATATAATACTAGATTGGTTACAGAAGGTTTTAAGCAAGAGCATGGTGTTAACTTTGATGAGGTCTTCTCTCCTTTAGCCAAGACGACTACCCTATGCTTAGTAATAATGGCTTTGGTTGTGCAATTAGATCTCAACCTTTATCAAATGGATGTAAAGACTACTTTCTTACATGGGAAGCTACATAATGAGATTTATAGCTAACAGCCTAAGGGCTTTGAGAAAAAAGGCAAGGAACACCTAGTTTGCAAGTTGAGAAACAACCTTTATGACCTTAAGCTAGCACCAAGAGAATGGTATCACAAGTTTGATAATTTCATGCTTCACAGGGATATACGCATAATGATATAGATTTGTGTCTCTACACAAAGAAGGCTCATGATGGAGCCCTAATTATCTTGGTACTTTATGTGGATGATATGTTGATTGTTGTCGAGAGATCTCATTATGATTTGGATGCCTTAAAAGGTCAGCTTAACAAGAGCCTTGAGATGAAGGACATGGAATATGCCTCACATATTCTTAGCATATGCATCACTCTAAGGGACTTCTTCACTTGTTATAGAAAGACTATATACACAAGGTCCTTGAGCACTTCCTTATGTAGGATGTTAAGCCTATCGACTATCCCCTACCTTCCCATATGAAGGTCAATCATGCATATTATCCCCAGCCAAATGAGTAGAAGGTTGAGATGGCCAAGATCCCTTATGCATCTATTGAAGGAGATGCAATGGCAGTGGAGAAGGAGAAGAGGAAGATGCGGGAGAGAAGAGCACACAATGTAGGTGCTGTCCAACTGAACTAACAGCCTTATTGCACTATCATATTATATATGAATAAAGAATGGGTGGTCACATTGTACACAGGCAAGCCCAGAGCGCTTTTACCCCAACAACCTCCCACTAAAAGGCCAATGTGGCTGGGGAGTGAAAACAAAGAAAAGAAAAAAAAAAGATAAGGTGAGGAATTATGGCATCTCACCTAATGCCCAATCGGAAAGTGAGCTGTGCAAGAAGTGTCGGGAACCTGTGTAGAAGAAGATTCAAGCATCCTCAAGTCCATGACATCCAAGAGATAAGCGATCCCACAGCTCTATACAACATAGCAATCCAAGAATGCTTCACATGAAGCAAGCACAACTCATCAATGCATGGCTATAAAGCATCAGAATCGCGCATAACATCAGCATGGGGCATACAAGACAATAGAGAGCAGTCAAACTCTCCAGAGTCAATCACTGAAAGAGAGCCAACATCCCGGACACTCGTCCAACAGGGTCTCAAGACTACATGTGGCCTCAGCGAAGCAGAAGACTGACATATGGATGGTTGTCCAGCCTGCAAAACTACAAGAAAACGGCTCTCATGAGTCTACAAGGGGTCTAGCAACTAACCACCAACATCCTGACCTTGACTACTATGCATAGCTATCTCATCTGGGCCAATAAGTGCCTCATTTTCAGCATAAACAGCTTGTTGTAATGGCACTATAGCTGCTATAAAATTAGCCATAAAGCGTACTAAACGCTCATCAAGAGACTTAAGAGGTGTCTGCGTCTCATAGAAGACAGCATGACGGCTGCGTATGACCTACTAGGCATCCAAATCCCATAATCATGTGGCATACATACATATGTCTGGCAGCCAAACATCCTCAAGTAATCATAGGAGGGCTGCATGCCCTTCCATGCCTCATGGGGTGTAATATGATCCAAGGTCAAGCATGGCATCCTGTTAACCAAATAGACTACCGTCATAAGGGCCTCATCCCAAAAGCCATAAGACAACCCAGCTGTGGTAAGCATAGAAGCAACCTTTGCCTGTAAGGTTAGGCACATGCCATGATCAATCCCATAATACCGTGGGCACGAGAAATCAATGCTATACTGCTGACAAGAGGTCTGAAAGTTGGGAGAGAGAGCATGACTCTCATAATCCATCTGCAAGCACCTAGGCTTGCTACCAGCAGAATCCATAAACCTGTCAAGCATAACTACAGCATCCTTGATCTTCACCAAGGAAAAATCCCAAACACAGTGGGTAGCATGATCAACAAAGGTCAAAAGTACAACGCTCCACCAAGTGACTGGGAAGGCATAGGTCCATGTACTACACAATGGACAAGATCTAGAGGAGCATGCCTCATACGATTGCCATAAGCCAAGGGGGCTTTGCAAGGACCAAGAGTACAATCAGGGCAAGTATCAAGATCTGTAAGTGACATAGGAGGCAGCAATGAGTTTGAACGAGACAAGATATCCATCTCTCTGTGGTGCATATGGCCTAGGCGATAATGCCATAACAATGCATGTGGTATCCGAATAACTCCAACCATAGAATCTCCCACATGAGAGACATGCACTAGGTAATGAGAACCAACTCTAGAACCTCTGACCAAAACCAAGCAACCATGAAAGATCTTCCATGACCTATCCTGAAGAGAAACAGAGTAACCTGTATCATGCAACTGATTCACAGAAATCAAGCTCTTACTTAGCATGGGAACATGTAAAACATCCCTAAGCATAAGAGAAGACCCATTAGGAAAAGCTAGGTGTATGTCCCCTATACCAAGAATAGCATAAGTCTGCTCAAGGCCGAAAGAAATGCATCTATCAAACTCCCTGTAAGTAGAGAACCATGCTCTATGTGGAGTAACATGACAAGATGCCATACATGACTCTGCAGTACATCAGACCACATAATAGTATCCAAGTCAATGCAAGACTGGTAAGTGGCATAAGATCCTGCAATGGTCAAGCTCTAGGAGAAGCCCAAGTATTCATACAACAACATCCAAATAAGTGGCTCTGTAAAGTACATGATAGTAGACAAAGTGCATAGCTAGGTAAGCATCAAGAGCAACTGCTCTCTGACATGTATGGGCAAAAGCAACCCAACTAACATAGAAGCTAGGCAACACAGAAGCAACAAAGCCATAAATGCTAAACCCAAGCACTATCAAGAAGTCCACTGATCAAGGAGTAACCCGCAAAGCACCAAGCATCAATGAGCAATGAAAGCTCAATAACCAACTGCCAAGACAATGGAGCAAGCACTACTCAAACATGTATCTGCATCCAAGTAAATCCAAGATCCATAATCAGAGCATTAAGGGCCAAATAGCATCCAAGTTGCATAAGTGATAAGCCAACCAAATGCAAATTTCTCCACAAAATTCTCAAATGCAAGTCGATTCAAGCCCAAACATCTCCCATACTACAGCCAAACCCAAAAGCATCCACATCAGACATCAGTCCCATAATGGGTAGCACGGGACATAAACCTTGTCAAGTGAAATGCCAGCTGCAAAGAAAATGACAATGAACCAAGAATTGAGCTCTTCTCTTTGCTCAAGAAGCATTCGGGAGCATAAACATCAAAGTGGCATCATCCAAATACATCAGCATATCATCCCGAGTAGTCGAGAGCACCCGTAGACCATAGGCATAACCAAACTGAGGTAAAATAACTTGTCAACCAAGGTAGCATAAATCCCAACCAATAACGAAGTGTCCGCATCCAAATCAAGGCTCAATAGCTCTCAAATAGCATATCTAGGCATAAACCATGATGACCAAGCATCAATACATCCAATAGGACACCCGAATGTCAACAAAGAGCATTATGCATAAGCCATTCCTGATAAAACCTTGCTGTCTAAACAATGTACAGCAATAAATCCCTGCATAAATTGAGCTATGGAAGCTCAAACCAAGTCCCAAACCATCTCAAAACATTGATCAAACATCCCGAAGCATCTGGACATCAAATACCAAGCCTTGGGAGCATCACATAAGCTAAGAGTATGGCATTTTCTTGCTGTAAATCAACTTATATATGTTACAGAGATCAAAATTTGGCAGATCTGACATCAGCATTGTGTCCGGAGCATGGCAAAACCCCAAGTTAGACTCTTACCTTGCCTAAATTGGGTTTTAACCGAGATATAAGAAAAAATGGGATTTTGACCTAGATTTTGAAACATGCGCAAAAAAATGTGAGTTGCTACTATGGGGCTTGCTGGTTATGCTGAGGATAAGGGGGGAAATGGGGGAATACAAGGTGCCCAATGAAGCCAAGGAACACTTGCAAAGAGCGTATGAGGGCTGGAGAGAGGCGAGAGATGAAATCTTACCTTGGGGGGAAGAAGCCATGGCTGGCATTGAAGCTCCAAGCTCTAGGTCTTCAATCTGGGCTAAAGTCATACCGGGCTAAGCTCCATGATCAAGCTCTGATCCAAAGCTCTGATACCAGTTGAAGGGGATGCAATGGCAGTGGAGAAGGAGAAGAGGAATATGTGGGAGAGAAGAGCACACACAATGTAGGTGCTGTCCAACTGAACTGATAGCCTTATTGCACTATCATATTATATATGAATAAAGAATGGGCAGTCACATCATACACAAGCAGGCCTAGAGGCCTTTTACCCCAACATCTATAATAGGCAGCTTGATGTATGCCATGATAGCCACTCATTTAGATGTAGAATTTGCAGTGGAAGTTGTGGCATGCTATATGGCTACACCTGGCTAATGACATTGGGATGTCGTATAGGAATTGAAAATATGAGCATTTACTATGGTAGTCAAGATACTATAGTCATGGGCTATACTAACTTTGATTATGCACGACATGTAAATAGTAAAAAGTCCACCTTTGAGCATATCTTCATTTTTGCGAGGGTGTTGTTTCTTGCATGTCTAGGGTGTAAAAATGTATGGCCTTATCTATTATGAAGATAGAGCATATTATAACCACTAATGCTTGTAAGAGACCCTATAGTCAGGCCCTCAAGCTTTGGTACTACTATTTGAGTGCTATTCACTTAGCCAAGAATTTGGTCTTCCATGTGAAGACAAAGCACACTGAGGTGTGCTATCACTTTATCAAGGAGGTGGTAGAGGGGACAAGTCTATTGAGATTGTCAAGATCTCAACTAATGAGAATCCTATAGATCTGCTCACTAAGAGTCTGTGAGCGAAATGTTTTGCCTTCCTTAGGAAGATGATGGGTGTAGGATGAGATGATGTCTATTTCTCATCATGTAATACTTTATGTACATTTGTTCTTTATCATTTTTTATTGTCCTCTCCTCACTAAAGGCACATTTTTCTTTTAGTTGGAGGTTGTTGGAGGTACAGGCACTTGCGCCTACACCACCTTGTATTTACTTCACACACCATGACTGCACACATGTACATTATAGGTGACGAGTGCCCATCACTATCACTTTATTCTTTATTCTTTTAGTGACTAATGAATAAGGAAAGGTTAATCACACATTGTGATTGTTGGAGTTCCCACATACAATGTCTCTATCTCTTGCTCTCTTTCTCCATCCACCATAGATTTTGCTTTGCTCTTACTTTCGCTTGTGTGCTTTCACTCGAGATCTACCTTTCAAGAGCAAAGTCCCTAGTAGCCATTGTGTTAAGGCCAAACAATCCCTTTATACTATTTTCTTCCTCTTACTTTCTGACTTGCCAATACATGACTATTTCTACCTTGGTCCATGGATTTTGTGTATACCTCTTCAATCAATAAACTACCCATAACATCATTTATCTTCAACTCACCATTTGAGCTGAATTATTAATGGTTATTTTAAAGATATCCCATGAGGTAGGTAAGGATCACAGCAAAAAGATTGCCTTAACCTCATCTTTGAAGTTCAACTTTTGAGTGTACATCTAATTGAATATGATGTTGAATCCATTAAGATGGGAGGCAATAGTAGAGCCATCCTTCATTTACAACTTAAACAACTTTTTCATGAGATACACCTTATTAGAGATAGCTTTCTTCTCATAAGTGTCACATAACTTCTTCCATAAGTCATATATACGTTGGGGGTAAAGGTGCCTCCGCCTAGCCGGCCCATGAATTACTACATTGACAGTACTTGCCACTGCACACTGCAGGTGGCGGTGGGTGCCCATCACCGTCACTTTATTCTTTATTCTCTCATTGACAATTTGAATAAAGGGAAGGCCAGTCACACATTGTGACTGTTGGAGTTGCCACATTGTGAGTCTCTCTCTCTCTCTTGCTCTTGCTCTTGCTCTCCCGTGCAAGGTTAGATCCTTCTCACCTTTCAATTGGTATCAGAGCATGGATTCATGACTACTCGAGCTTGGTTCGTGGAGTCTTCAGCTTCCTATTGATTACCTACACTCATTGGGTCTCTTCCCGCCGACAGCCATAGCCAACTCTCTTGAGCTCCCATCACTCCCTAGCTTCCCGAGCACCTTCCCGGTCCCTTTGGGCACCCTCAGGGCATTCCAAACAAGGTAATCATTCACTTGCTTTAGGACTTCATTTGTTGTTCATAGGTACAACAGGGTTTGCAAGATCAAGGGCAGACATAGCTCCCACTATTGGAGCTTGTTCTCACCACATCGTGCCTAAAGCCTTTCTAGGCCAGCTTGGGCTTGTACTAGGCCTTCATTAGCTCAAGATTGAGCCCTCTTTCATCCGGTTTACCCTCAGCAGGAGCAGCAAAACCCATCAACAAATCAACATGATTTGCACCTGTTTCCTACTGCCCTTGGACAGCTCCCCTGCTCCTGCTAATGATCAAGCTTGGTCTCTTGGGCATTGTGGCACTGCTTGCATTGATCCCTGACATGCTTTGAGCCTTGTAAAGGCTTTGGGACACTAATATTCAGCTCTAATTTGATTGTGTATATAGGAGACCTACTATTTATGTCTGTCAAAGATCTCTACATGAAGATTGGAGCTCATCTACACTTCACTTGATGCCTGTATACTAGGCCATTGATGCCTATTGGTGGTGGATGTAATGCTAGTGATTTGCCATGCCTTTGGACTGATTTTTGGGCTGAAAAATTTTAGTTTTGAATAGTAAATCACTACTGTAAAACAATGGGTTGAAGTTTATTACTTCATGTTTGCCTAGCCTCTTGGAATCGAGACATGCTTTGGAGATGTACTTTGATATATTGATCATCGGGGATCGACTTTGAGCTTGATATTGCTTCAGATCATTGGTTGAGCTTGAGCTCGCTTCGCATAGCATTTTGGATCTCCATCTTTGATGTATTTATGGCATGTACTTTGCTTATGTTTGACTAGTCATGACATGATTGGCCTATGCCACTACTAAATGCCCGTTACATTGTTTGGAGTTTGATGTTACTCAGCCTTGCCTTGCCTTGACATTTGATTGCTCGACCATACTTTGCCTATTTCTTGGCTTGCCAGAGTTACATTTTGGATGTACTTGATGTCTATGGATGCTATGTCTAGATGTTACATGCTCATCATGTCTTATTGATGCTTGATATTGGATCTTCTAGCACTATGTTCTCATATGCCCTTGTTGAGCTTCTTTGCTTGATATTTATGGACTTTGTGCCAGTGGGAGCGTCTTTGGATGCTTGACAGACATTGAGCAGGTGATTCATGCTACTTGAGAATTTGGATACTTGACTCTAGGATCTTCACTTGGATGTTGCATGGTTGATATGCAGTGGTCCTCATAGATATACTTGGGCCAATTTGGGCTTTGCACCTCTTGAGCATACACCTATTTGTGTCAGGTCTTGCCAGTGTTGTATACACTTTGCCCTACTACATAGTGGGTGTACCGGCTTACTGGCGGATTCATTTGACATGCTTGGGTGTTTGCTCGATGTCTGTATGATTGTCACATGTTATGTCTGATCGATGATGGTTATGCTTTGACAATCAGTGGTCGACTTGGTGCATTCATTTTGCCTACAATTTGCTTTCATTGTACCTAATTGTAATTTATTATAGCAAGCAATTATGCATGGACTAACGTGGAATTTTCATGCTAAATCATCCTGGTTTTATGTACTTTTGATGATACTTGGTGGGCAGTGTCAAACATAATAACCTTCGGTCGGGCAAGTAGCCCAAGACAGCCATTAATTAGTGTGTCTCGGACAAGGGCAAGAAGTGCCAAGGTCTGAAGCTCAAGGGATACCCTCAAATTTCTTGTTAAATTGGGAAGGACTTGTCTATTTGGGAACACCGATCGGGTGCACCATGAAAACAGGCCCTAGAGACCCGATTAGAAGGTGGGAAGAGAGTATATTTGGTTGGGAGGCGAGTAAGACACTCAAGAAATTTTCTTCTCTCTCACACATTTGGTATGAGAGCTCGCGGGTTTCCAAAAAAAAAAAAAAGAGATTTGGGGGTTTTTTGTTACAGCCACACAGGTGAGATCGTGCTGCAGTCGCAAGAGCACACAGGAGTGGGCAACATGAAGGCATCTCTGCAACACACCACAGAAGATAGTGCAACATGAAAAGCCTCTTTCTCTGCAGGCTTTGGCGGCACCCACCACAAGGCCCAACTAGTGAGCTAATCACGTTAGCTAGCGACAGCAAATAGCACGACTAAGGCCAAGACAGACTCCATCACACAAGAGAGCTCTTTCTCTTTTACTTGAGAGAATGACCATCTCCCTTTCACCTTTTATCTTTGGTAAATTCCTTGTGGCATTTTGCATGTGGGATAGAATCCCCCTTTTACCAAGCTTGTGAGCCCTCCATTCCCTTGTAAAAAAAAAAGGGTGTTTTCTCCTCTTTCTGAGCACATTTTCTGAGATCTATAACTTCTTGGTACGACATCCAAATTGCAAACCTATTTCACGATCTTCGAGAATGATTTGAAAACGAGCTTTTAAAGTATTATCATTGCCAATTGAGCTTGGGAGCACTTCCAAAATTTCGCGCCAAAGTGGCCTCTTTAGGCATGCAAAAATTGGGATTTTTAGGGCTCCAACGGACTCCGATTCGTGTGCTGTCAGTTCCTATGGTTTTCTTGCATCGATGAGTATCAAATTTCAACATATTTGACCTCTAGTTTTGACTGGTGAGGACTGGTAAGGACATTTCAAATTGCTTTCGTGGTGCCAGATACACACTATCTCTACCTTTTGGGGCTTAAAATTCACTACTTTGAGTGCATCTATGTATGCTTGAGAGTGCGGATTCTGTGCATTTGGAAGTTTATGCATGGTTTCAAAGAGGATTTGGTGACTTAATCAACTTTGCACTTTTGTTCGAAATGTACACAGAGTGAATGTATGCTTCTTGTGGATAGTACTTGTGCGAAAACATAGCAATTTTCTGAAAGGACATTGTATTTACGTTTGCCTTGCTTTTGTTGGTTTGAATTATCAATCCAAAAATAAATAAATTAATCAATCATGTCAGGCACTAAAGATATGCCTTTTAACAACATTGATGTAAAGGAAGAACCTCTTATGCATGATGACAAGTCGCCCTCTTTATCTAGTGATGTGCATAATCGTCTTTCTAGTTTGGAAGGCACTATGCAAGTTTTGCTTGAACAAATGCAAATTTTAACTCAAAATGCTTTGGATAAAGGCAATAGACCTTTAGATGACTACCTGATGCATGTATGCCTGACACACAAGTTGTACATGACTCCTTTGTAGTCATTCCTTCATTGCCAGAAGCTAAGTGGCAACTTAAAGACCTTAAGCCGCCTAAGTTCAATGGCACGGCGGCACAAAGGACTACAGATGTGGTGGAACAGTGGCTCTCTAAATGGGAGAAGTGTTTTAAGTTATGCCATATTCATAAGGATGCTTTAAAGATACAGCAAGCTACATATAATCTCATGGATGCCGCTCACCGTTGGTGGCGAAAAATTGAGCAGGATCATGCAGAGTCATCTACTTGGATTGCATTTAAGACATTGTTTTATAATAATTTTGTCCCTCCAGATGAGTGGACAAGAGCTCTAGATGCATGGTTCTTCATAGCTTAGAAGAGCTACTCTATCCAGGAATAACAAGTATAGAGAGATTCTATTAAAGGTCCCTGAACATATTCTCAACTTTCTGCAAGTGCATAAATTTGTCATGGGCTTAACAGAAACCTTAAGGCCACTTGTCAGGAAGGAGATATGTAAAACCTTGAATGAGGCAGTGGAGATTGCATTGGTCCTTGAAGATGGGAAGGCCTAGAGATTTCCTTGGACTAGAGGTGCATGCCCTGTCTTTACTCCTGCAGTTGCATCTAGTGCTCCTTGTGTGAAGGACACTAGAGAGGTGCATATGATCAAGATGGTGTCAGGTACTAAGAGGAAGGTATATGCTATGGTTGAGAGAGCCTACAATAAATCCATGCTCACTCCACAACAAAGGGAGAAAGCAATGAGAGAAGGACTCTGTTACGGATGCTTGGGGTAGCATAAATTTAAGGCTTGTCCCAAGAATGCAAGAGTCAATGCTCAAATGGTGCTTAATCCAATGCAAGATGTGGATAAGGTGAGAGATGACCTAGATGAGTCACCTCCACATGACTCTGGTTATCATGAATGGATCCTAGCCATCACAGTAACAAAGAAAGTACCAACTATGCTAGATGTAGTGTTATCGCCTGAGGCACAAAAGGGGTACCAGTTTGCTGACACTGAGCTCATTGTAATGAAAGGCATAGTGGCAAGATGCCATGTGCATATTTTATTTGATACTCTTCACATAATGTTATTAGCTCTAATCTTGTCAAGAAGTTGAAGCTCAAGACTACCCCTTCAAAATATAGTTATTCGGTAGAGCTAGCTGACGAGATGGGTACAAAGACATGGGATCAATGAGTTGTTGACCTCCTTGTACAGATCCAGTCCTATGAGGACAAATTGGATTTTGAAATTCCACAGCTTGCAAGATTGGACCTAGTGTTGAGCAAGCAGTGGCACGCAAAGAAGAGACCTATCATTGACTTCTCGGCTCATATTTATCAATTTGAGCATGAGGGCCGATGATCGTTGATTCGCGGAGAACCAGATCTCCAAGAAGCAAAGTTTCTCTCGATGACCAAGGTGCTCAAGATTGACTGTAAGTCTCTTTACTTTTGTTATATTTTAAATATTTCTAAATGTGTGTCAAAGGATGACTCTAATAAAGGTGGAAGTTCCACAAGTATCCCTTCGGCCTTATCAAGTAAAAGAAGAGCCCAATTTTTTTATGTATTTAAATTTGAACTACCTCTTGGTTTACCTCCTTGTAGGAACGTGGAGCATAGGATTGAGCTCGTCCCATGAGCTAATCCAGTTGCTAGATCCCCGTTCAGGATGAGTCTACAAGAGGAGAATGAAGTCTATAAGGTGGTGGATGAGTACTTAAGTAAAGGATTGATTAGACCTAGCTTTTCACCCTTTGCAGCCTCTGTTTTACTTGTAAAAAAGAAAGATGGTTATTTTTGAATGTGTATAGACTATAGGGCTTTAAATAAAATAACTATCAAGCATAGATATCCTATGCCTCATATTGATGATCTCTTGGATGCTCTAGGTGGTGCTTCTATCTTTCGTAAGATTGATTTAAAAAGTGGTTATCACCATATTAGAGTAAGAGATGAATATATTTTTAAAACTGCTTTTAGAACAAGATTTGGTCAATATGAGTATTTGATTATGCCTTTCGGTTTAACAAATGCTCATGCTACTTTTATGATGTTAATGAATGATTTACTAAGACCATACATGGGCAAGTTTGTTGTAGATTTTATTGATGATGTGCTTGTGTATAGTAAGAGTATCCATGAACATGAGTCACATTTCATGAGTCACATTTGGTGACAGTCTTTGAAACTTTGCGGGAAGCAAAACTCTATGCTAACCCAGACAAGACAATGCTATGTTTAGTAGAGATAGAGTATTTAGGTCATATTGTATCTGCCGATGGGATCAAGATGGACCCTAAGAAGGTTATTGTGATACTTAGCTAGCCGACACCCCAAAATGAAATAGCCCTTCATTCCTTTTTGGGATTGTCACGATTCTATAAGAGATTTATATACTCATACTCGTATATAACTGCTCCTATGACAGATTTATTGCAAGCTATGGTCCCCTATGTGTGGACATCAATGCAACAAGAAAGTTTTGAGGCTATGAAACAAGCAGTTTCTACTGCCCCTGTTCTCAAGATAGTTGATCCTGAGAAAACATTTGTTTTAGAAATAGATGCAAGTAGCATCGCGATAGGTGCAATCCTTAGCCAAGAAGGCAAGCCTATAGCTTTTAAAAGCAAGAAGCTTTCCCCAAGCCAACAGAATTGGCTAGTTCATGAACAAGAGCTTTATGCTATTGTTCATTGGCTTAAATTTTGGCAGCACTATTTATATGGTGCAGATTTTAAAGTTTATACAAATCACCATACCCTTAAGTATTTTTGTAGTCAACCAGATCTTCAAGGGTGCCAAGCTCGATGGGTTGAAATGATGCAAGAATTTCATATGGAAATTCTATACAATAAGGGTAAGGATAATGTTGTTGCTAATGCATTATCTCGTATAATGCATCAAATGAGCTTTACAATTTTAGAAAGCTCATTGCTTCAAGAAATAAAGGAAGCACAGTTAGAGGACTCTTATACGGCAAAAATTTATCGGGCCATAGAACAAGACTCTTTGATTAGGGATGGACCAGATACTTTTGTTTCATTACCTACTGTTATTTCTGATAAGGCAAGTTAATTTAAGAACCTTTCAATTGAGAATGGGTTTCTTAAACAAAAAGGCAAGATCTGTGTTCCTAGTGCACAGGAACTATGAAAGAAAGTTTTGTTTGATAACCATGATGCCTTGTGTAGGACATCCTAGTATTGATAAGACCATATAGCTTGTTAGAAGGACATTTTGGTGGCCAAAGTTGGCCAAGGATGTTTGCCAATATGTCCAACAATGCTTTCAATGTCAAGTTAATAAAGCAGAAAGAGTGAAGCCACCATGTCTGCTAATGCCATTACAAATTCCAAAATCTAACTGGAAAAGTATTTCCATGGATTTCATTGTCGGCTTACCTAGAACCCAGAGACAAAAAGACACTATCCTAGTGATAGTGGATCGCTTTAGTAAAATGGCTTATGTTATAGCCACTTGCGAAAGTGTGGAAACTCCACAAGTCGTAGATTTGTTTCTTGATCATGTGTTTAGGTTGCATGGTCTACCTACGTCCATTGTGTCTGATAGGGATGTCAGGTTTACTGGTTATTTTTGGTGTCATGTATTTGGTCGTTTAAATGTGTCTTTAAACATGTCAAGTGGTGATCACCCAAAAACAAATGGTCAAATAGAAAGAGTCAATCAGATACTAGAAGACATGCTGAGAGCATATGTATATGATAAGCAAACAGATTGGGGTAAGCATTTGTCTTTGTTAGAATTTGCATATAACAACAGACCTCATAAGGTGACAGATTTGTCTCCTTTTGAAATAAATTATGGAATGAATCCAAGTTTTCCTAGTACAATAAGGTCAGATGAGAAATGCCCAGGTGCGGGCAGCAGAATTTCTTATTGACATACAAGCTAATATTAAAATTGCTCAAGCCAAGTTACAGCAAGTTGCTAATAGGGCTAAGCATTTTGCAAATAAGAAAATGTCAAGTAGGATATTTGAATTAGGAGAAAAAAAATTTCTCCGAGTACTAGCCAAGTCGTCTAGTTTATTGCCTAGCAAATGTCCAAAGTTATCTCCAAGATATTGTGGACCGTGGAAAATTATTCAGAAGCTAAGTGATGTAGCTTACCGGATTGGAACTTCCTCCTGGATGCCGTGTTCATCCAGTGTTTCATGTTAGCAAATTAAGAAAGGATATCTCACGTGATGATAATCTAATTGATGGTATGGTACCTTTGCAAGAACAGGATTCAGTTGTTGACCATGGACCAAACAAGATACTAGATTAGAGAGAGAAACGGTTGCATAATCGTACTCTCCACGAGTATCTAGTTGCCTGGAAGGGTCTACCAGTTACTGATGCTACATGGGAATCAAAAGCTCTAATTCGACGACACTTCCCATCACTAATCATTGAGGACAATGATTTTTTGAAAGGGGGAGAGAATGTTAGACATAATAACCTTCGGCCAGGCAAGTAGCCCAAGACGGCCATTAATTAGTGTGTCCCGGACAAGGGCAAGAAGTGCCAAGGTTCGAAGCTCGGGGGATACCCTCAGATTTCTTGCTAAATTGGGCAAGACTTGTCTATTTGGGAACACTGGTCAGGTGCACCATGAAAACAGGCCCTAGAGACCCAATTAGAAGGTGGGAAGAGGGTATATTTGGTTGGGAGGTGAGTAAGGCACATAAGAAATTTTCTTCTCTTTCTCACATGCAGCATCATTAGATATCAATTCGTGGTCATTTTGCCTTGGTTTTGGTGGTATTTTGACTGTTTACAGCAGTTTTGAATTGTCTGCATCGTTTTGGAGGATTGCATTATGGGTTCTTTTTCCAATGACAGTGATATCTTCAACATCACTAATCTTGATGGTACAAATTATGCCTATTGGAAGACCTAAGTTTAGTAGGTATATTGGTGTAGAAATTGCATATAAACCCACTAAGGATGCATGGCGAGCAACCTAAAACTATGACTGATGACAAATGGGATGAGCTTGATGAGTTTTGCTTCCACCCTCATTTTGTCTCTCACTAAACAGGTGCATTACAATGTGGTTGAGGAAGCACAAAGTGCTTGGAGCTTTGGGATAAGATCAAGAACCTCTATGACAAGAAAAGTCCATCAAGTTAGATGTATTGGCTGAAGCAACTTATGGACCTGCACATGAAGGAGAATATGATGATGTTTGCTCATTTGAGCCAATTTCATGCTATTCTCAAGAACTTGACTTCGTAGGGCATTACCTTCAATGATGAGGTTGCTCCATTGTTTTTGCTTGGGACTCTGAGTGAGTCATGGGATGTATTCCACACTGCCTTATGTGCTTCTGCTACTATTTTGAACTTTCATGAAATCAAGAGTGCTTTTGTGCAAGAAGAGATCAACCAAAAGAACTTGGATGCCTCTCGTGTGTCGCATGCTTTGACTGTTAGAGGTGGAGATGGTAATGGAAAGAATGACCATGGGAATGGCCATGGCCATGACTTGTAGAAGTCTAGGTTTAAGTCGTGTGGTAAGTCGTACAGCAAGTCTTACTAATGTGACATGTCATCATTGTGGCATGAAGGGTCATATACGCCCACAGTGTCATGAGTTGCGTGACGAGAACTGCAAAGAGAAGGGGAAGGACAAAGTATAGGAAAAGTCCTCTGATCATAGCATGGTACCTACAAAATCCAATGGGAAAATCAAAGAGATAAATGTCATGCAGACTGATGACTCCGATGGGGAGTACATACTTGCAACTAGTTCTTGTGATGTTGTGCCATTGACCGAGGTTCACTCCATGTATGCGCAGTGCTGGCTTTTGGATTCCAATGCTTCATTTCATGTTACACCATGCCGTGAGTGGTTCCATTCCTACCGCATTGTCTCTCGTTCAGTTCTCTTGGGTGAGGACATGTCACTTGCTATTGTTGGCATTGGGGACGTACGGCTGCAGTTCTCTATTGGCAGTACTACGCATCTACGTGTCTTTGGATGTGAGGCATTCTGCCATGTGTCCAAGCACAAGCGTAGTAAGCTGGATCCTAAGAGTGTCAAATGCATTTTCCTTGGCTATGGAGATACAGGTGAGATGGGTTACCGCCTCTGGGATTTGCAAGCGCAGAAAGTCATCCACAACCATGATGTAGTCTTCCATGAAGACAAGATACATATGCAGCCTGAAAAGGTGGTAGAGATATGTAGGGCTATGTTCCAGGAGGAGCCTCGTGCTCCTGCACAGCCAGTTGGACAACCTACAACAATAATTGGTACACATGGCCAAGGTGTTGGACAGAATGCTAAACATGTAGCAAAGCCTACAGTGAGACAATCTACTAGAGCTAGGCGTCCACCTGATTGATTTGATCCCTTGATGCATTATGTCTTGGTTACATATGCAGGAGAGCCTCTCACCTATGATGAGGCTATGCGCAGGGGTGACAGTCACTCCTGGGAGAGGGCTATGTAGTTTGAGATGGACTCCCTGCATAAGAATATGACTTGGGATTTAGTTGCATTTCCTAACGACAAGAAGGCTTTGCCATGCAAATGGGTGTACAAGCTGAAAAGTACCCCTGGGAACCCCAAGCTGGCTTATAAGGCAAGACTTGTTGCTAAGGGTCTTAAACAGGAGCATGGAGTTGACTTTGATGAAGTCTTTTCTCATGTGGTCAATATGAACACCCTTCACTTGGTTTTGGCCCTAGTTGTGCAACTTGACTTGGACATGTATCAGATGGATGTCAAGACTGCATTCTTGCATGGGGATTTGCATGATGAGATATACATGTAGCAGCCTAAGGGCTTTGCAAAACCTGGCAAGGAGCACCTAGTGTACAAGTTGAAGAAAAGTCTTTATGGCTTGAGGCAAGCACCAAGGGAGTGGTATCATAAGTTTCATGCCTTTATGCAGTCACAGGGCTACAGCAGGAGTGCTATGGATCCGTGTCTTTACATGAAGAAAGCCTGTGATGGCTCATTGCTTATTTTGGTACTTTATGTGGATGATATGCTGATAGCACGGAAAGCTCATGATGAGCTAGATGCTCTTAAATATTAGCTGAAGAAGAGCTTTGAGATGAAAGATTTGGGATAGGCCTCTCACATTCTTGGTATGTGCATTATGCGCAGCATGCATCAGGGACTACTCTACCTCTCACACAGGGAGTATATTCATAAAGTCATTGAGCATTTCCAAGATATGTGTATTTGCTATGGCAACCAGGATACAGGAGTTGTGAGGTACACAGACTCCGATTATGCAAGACATGCAGATAGTAGGAAGTCCACTTCTGGGTATGTATTCACCTATGCTGGAGGTGTTATCTCTTGGATGTCCAAGGTTCAAAAGTGTAAGGCTCTCTCTACCACTGAGGCCGAGTATGTTGCAGCCACTAAGGCTTGCAAGGAGGCCATATGGTTTGCCTGTTTGGTTCATGACCTTGGGATTGATGCTATACCTACGCTGCATTCGAATTTTATGAGTGCTATTCAGCTAGCCAAGAATCCAGTCTTCCATGCGAAGATGAAACACATTGAGGTGAGGTATCACTTCATACGTGGGGTTGTGGAGGACAGGTCTGCTGACCTTATCAATATCTCCACTTACAAAAAACTTGCAAAATTGCTCACAAAAAGCCTCACTACTGAGTGCTTTGCCTTCCTTAGGAGATTGATGGGTGTTGGATGAGATGACGTTTTTCCTCATCCTATTGTACATGTGTACATTGTACTATCTTTTCTTTTTCTTTTCACTCCTCACTGGGGAAGATTCTCCTTTAAGTGGGAGGTTGTTGAGGGTAAAGGCGCCTCCGCCTAGTCGCCCATGTATTACTACACTGACAGTACCCGCCACTGCATACTACAGGTGGCAAGCGCCCATCACCATCACTTTATTCTTTATTCTTTTAGTGACAATTTGAATAAAGGGAAGGCCGGTCACACATTGTGACTGTTGGACTTCCCACATTCTCTCTCTCTCTCTCTCTCTCTCTCTCTCTCTCTCTCTCTCTCTCTCTCTCTCTCTCTCTCTCTCTCTCTCTCTCTCTCCTACCATAACTCTCCCTGCAGCTTCGATCCTTCTCACCTTTCAATATAATGGTCTCATTAACCATTATAAATGGTACAAATTCTCCCAAGTGCACCTTAATAGTGGATTTGGCCAATGCATCAAGCTCCGAACAATCCTCTTCAAACATGTTTGCTAGTTTTCCATCTGGGCCTCTTATGGGTCCAACTGCTTCTTTTGAATAAGGGCATCTTGGATCCACACCTTCCACAACTAAAATTAGTACCATCAAACTCTCTGATGTTATATACTTCCATGTTCATTGCAGATAATGAAGCCATTTCTCTAAAATAGCAACTAATTTTCAAGTGATAGTAACTAGAAAATTAATCAACTACACCACAAAATTAGCAAAATTTTTACAATGCCTAGTCAATACAATATCAGAGAAGATAAAAGATGAATCCCTACTCAACAATGATATCTATATCATTTTATAATACCAATGGAAATGGAAAAAAAAAATTCAAAACCAATTTAGATTTAAAAGAAAAAAGTGTTAACATTGCAAATTAATGCTCCATTTTGCAATATTAATAGCAATACTTTTAAAATTTTCATTCCTTGCCCTTGAAGATCCTTCCAAGATGAGGGCATTGAGGAATTTTTTGCTCACCTTCTTCTAGTCAAGTCAAACTTGAAAGGTGAGACTCGCAATGTGGAAATTCCAACAGTCACAATGTGTGACCGGCCTTCCCTTTATTCATCTATCACTAAAAGAATAAAGAATAAAGTGACGGTGACGGGCACCCACCACTTGCAGTGTGCAGGTGCGAGTATTATCAATGTAGTAATACACGGGCGGCTAGGGCAAAGACGCCTTTACCCCGAACAACCTCCCACTTAAAGGTGAATCTGCCCTAGTGAGGAGTGAAAAAGAAAAAGAAAAGAGCACCGCACCGAGAGGCCTTTGGTGAGCAAATATGTAGGATTATGGCCAGTCGTGAGATCTTGACAAGGTCAACAAAATTGTCCTCAATGATCCCATGTATGAAGTGATACCTCATCTCAATGTGTTTTATCTTTGCATGGAAGACCAGATTCTTGGCTAACTAAATAGCACTCATAGACTTCGAATGCATTGTAGGGATGGCATCAATACCAAGGTCATGAACCAAACGGCCTAACCATATGGCCTCCTTACAAGCCTCAATGGCTACAATATACTCGACCTTAGTAGTGGAAAGAACCATACACTTCTACACCCTAGACATCCAAGAGATAGACACCTCTAGCATAGGTGAACACATAGCTAGAAGTGGACTTCCTCCTATCTGCATGTCCTGCATGAGTCAATGTATCGCACGACTCCTATATCTTGGCTGCCATAGTATACACATATTTGCAGTGCCGTTCAGGTGCCTCATGATACCCTTCACAACATCCTAATGCTTCTTGCCAGGTGTAGCCATATAGTGTGCCACAACACCAACTGCAAAGGCAATATCTGGACGAGTGGCTATCATGGCATACCTAAGACTATCCACTTCAGATGCATAAGGATCTTGGCCATCTCGGCCCTCTGCTCGTCTATCTGTGGACAATTGGCCTATGATACCTTCACATAAGAAGGCAATGGATAGCCAATAGGCTTCACTCCTACATGCGGAAGCACTCGAGGACCTTATGAATATACTCCCCCTGTGACATGTAGAGGAGTCCCAGATGCCTGTCGCATCTAATGCGCATACCAAGTATGTGAGAGGCATGTCCTAGATCCTTCATCTCAAAGCTCTTCTTGAGCTGAGCCTTAAGAGCATCTAACTCATCATGAGTCTTCCTTCCTAATAGCATGTCATCCACATAGAGTACCAAAATAAGCAAACATCCATCACGGCCTTTCTTCGTGTACAAACATGGATCCATAGCACTATGGCTGTAGCCCTGTGACTACATAAAAGCATCGAACTTATGGTACCATTCCCTAGGCTCTTGCTTCAAGCCATAAAGACTTTTCTTCAACCTGCACACTAGGTGCTCCCTGCTAGGCTCTACAAAGCCCTTAGGTTGCTCCATGTAAATCTCATCATGTAAATTGCCATGTAAAAATGTCGTCTTGACAGCCATCTGATACAAGTCTAAGTCAAGCTGCATGACTAAGGTCAAAACCAAGCAAAGGGTGGTCATCTTAACCACAAGAGAAAAAACTTCATCAAAGTTAACTCCATGCTCCTATTTAGAACCCTTAGCAATAAGTCTTGCCTTATAAGCCGACTTGGGATGTCTAGGGGTACTCTTCAACTTGTACAGCCATTTGCATGGCAGAGCCTTCTTGCCACTAGGCAAAGAAACCAAATTCCAAGTCTCATTCTTATGCAAGGAGTCTATCTCAGACTACATAGCCCTCTCCCAAGAGTGACTGTCATTCTTGCGCATAGCCTCATCATAAATGAAAGGCTCTCATGCATTTGTAACCAAGATATAATACATCGAGGGTTGAAATCTGTCAGGGGACATCTATCTCTAGTAGAACGCCGCACTGTAGGCTTTGTTGCATGCCTAGCATTCTGTCCAATACCCTGGCCATGAGTACCTGTTTGATGTTGCAGACTGTCCAGCTGGTTGTATGGGAGCTCGTGGCTCCTCCTGAAATATAACTATACGTATCTCCACTATCTTCTCAGACTGCCTATGCATCTTGTCTTCATGGAAGACTACATCATGGTTGTGGATGACTTTTTGTGCTGCCTGCAGATCCCATAAATGGTAACCCATCTCTCTTGCATCGCCATAGCCAAAGAATATGTATAACCTCTGTCACAAAGCATGCCAATGTAGATTAATGTCAAGTAAATGCCAACCAATACAAAGCTCAAACAAGGCTCAAAATACATTCCGTAACCATCCAAAGCATTTGCCAACCTTCATTTGCATCCCAATAGTCATATGAAACACTCGTGACCAATAGGCAAAGCATAAAGTGACTAAATAAGCTTCAGCCCTAGAGTGTACATCAGTGATTTGCTGTGCAAAATTGCGTATTTCAAGCCACTAAATTAGCTCCAAATGATGACCAATCAATAGGCATACATTCCCCTAACATTTGGGGACCATTCAAGACCAACTGAGCATCAAATGTCAATGTAACACTATTTATAACAGCCCATGGACTGTTATGACAGTCCCAAAATAGTGCTAAATCAGACCCAAATCAATACCAATGCTCAATACTTCAATGTTAGGCTCCAAGTATGCTTCTAGGCATCAAATGAGACCTATCCAAGTGCCCAATGGCTAGAGTAGCTAGAGAAGATCAATGTCAAGCCGAGGAAGATACTCCTACAGGTCACGTGATGGTGCAAACTGATTTGGGGCCTATGGAAGGGTTGTGCAAGGTTAAGGCAAGGTTGGGGGGTAGTCAAGGACCCCTAAGAGCTCTCTCTTGAAGATCAATGTCAAGCTGAGGAAGATACTCCTACAGGTCACGTGATGGTGCAAACTGATTTGGGGCTTGTGGAAGGGTTGGGCAAGGTCAAGGCAAGGTTGGGTGGGTGGGTATTTAAGGACCCCTAAGAGCTCTCTCTTGAAGGGAAAAGTCACCAGTAGAGTGTAGGCGTCACAAGAAGCAAGAGGACATGGCTGCCTTGCTTCACAAAACCTATGGACTGAAGTGAAATAACAAAAGAGAGCTCCGATACCTTTGAAGGAATGCCCTGAGGGTGCCCAAATGGGCCGTGTAAGTGCTTAGGAAGCCGGGGAGTGATAGGAGCTCGAAGGAGTCAAATATGGCTACCAAGAGTGAGAACCAATGGTGCAGGGATTTGAATGAATGCTAAAGGAGTCATGGACCAAGCTCGAATGCTCAAGCAACCATGCTCTGATACCAGTTGAAAGGTGAGAAGGATCGAAGCTTGCACAAGAGAGCTATGGTGAGAAAGCAAGAGCAAGAGAGAGAGACTCACAATGTGGGAACTCCAATAGTCACAATGTGTGACCGTCCTTTCCTTTATTCGTATGTCACTAAAAGAATAAAGAATAAAGTGATGGTGACGAGCACGGGTATTGTCAGTGTAGTAATACATGGGTAGAGGCGCCTTTACCCCCAACAAAACTATAAGGCTTTAGATATTACAAGGCTCTTTGTAAATGGTATTTTTAGACTCCATGGATTGCCAAAGAGGATCATCACAGTGATCATGATTTCCTATTTATTTCTCACTTTTGGAAGATCCTATTTGAAGCCATTGGAATTCAACTTTGCTTCAATACACCTTACCACCCCAAACTAATGGCCAAACAAAGAGGGCCAATGAAATCATTGAAGACATACTTAGGGCATATTGTTGTATATAACCTAAACAATGGGTGAAACATCTACCCTTAGTAGACTTTAATAAAATGCTCCTTATCATCAAAGCATTAAGATGGCCTCTAAGTTCAAGCATCATATGGGCAAGATTTTCTTACACTACTCAACTTTTTGGATCCTACCCTAAAGGTGGAAGCCTCTAAGAAGTTGCTGAAGGAAATGGATGAATGGGTTAAATCCATCAAATAAGATATTCAAGCAACCAAGCATTGAAAAAAGCCTATGCCGATTTAGGAAGATAAGAGCTGATCTTCAAGGAAGGAGACATGTTTTTTTAATGTGTCCATCCAAAGAAGAGGTCTCTATTAGTGAGAGAATTCAAGAAGTTGAGTCCAATATATTATGGACCCTATAAGATTATCAAGTACCTCTAAAGCTTGATGTGTACAAATTGCAACTCCATGAGCACTTAAAAATCTACAATATATTCCATGTTAGCTTGTTGAGAGCCTATGTACCCAATCCCTAGTATGTTCTTGATGATCAACAAGTTAAGATGCCAAGCCAAGAAGTCCTTGAGCTTCAACATGACAGAGTGCTTGATGTGAAAGAAAGACTCCTTAGAAGTAGATCTCTTAGAGAATATCTCGTCTAGTGGAAAGACTATTCCAAAGTGGATGCCATGCCAGTTGGATTGATAAGGATGCCTTATGTAAACAATACCCCCAATTTCTCTTGAGATGAAGACATCTAGATTCCTTTAAGGAGGAAAGGATATAATATCCCTGCCCCCTCCCCACATGAATGGGGACTTATGGGAGGGGGGAGGGGAGAGGGAATGAAAAACTAAATGTTAACTTAACCTTAGTATAATTCATAGATGTTCTTGTTTATTCAACTATGGTCACTATTTTTAACTTGACATTGTCATCAAAATTATGAACCAATCATCATCACAACCATCCACATTGGGGAGAGAGAGAGAGAGAGAGAGAGAGAGAGAGAGAGAGAGATGAGAATATGAAGAGAAAGAAGGAGAGAGGAAAGAGAAGTAGATAGTGAGAGAGAGAGAGAGGGAAAGAGGTTAAGAGAAAGAGAGAGTGAGAGAAAGGATGAAAATTTGGATGGGCAAAGGAGGTTTTGAGTGTTGCAATACTCCATATCGTTCATCTTCCCTTTCCTCTTCCCCATACTTCTCATCATCACTAAAACTCCCATTGTCTACCATTACTCTCCCCTATCTTGCTCTCGAGACTAGAACCCTTCTATACTCTCTACCCTAGTTAATAATTATTTTGTTTTAGCCCTACATCCCCTCTCCCCAAATCCCCAAGAAGTCTCACCCCTTGAAGCCTTCAAGAATCATATCTTTCACAAAGATCACATCCTAACCAAGGTCATAATTTAGTTTAGCCACATCATCTATCAGCCTTTGTTCTCATCACCTTACAAAGCCTTGGATTCAAAGGACGTTCAAGTTTCAAGATCAACAAAGACTAAAAGGAGCAAAACAAGTGATGTAATCATAGAGCTCGTGCATTCAAGAGATGGCCCTCAAATGATGCAACACTAGAGTGAAAAAACAAGTCCCCTCCCCGTTATGCTTGCAATGTGTTTTTAATATTTTGGAAAATGGTACATTATTCCTTGATCAAATAGTAATGCATGTAATGTAATCATTGGGTTTATGGTGCTTCACACATTTGGTAGGTGGATTTAAAGCTAAGATCTTAGGAGGGAACTTTCAAAAGGAGTATCTCCTCTCATGATGGGATTTTAACTTTAGCATTGTGTGACAAATTCTATAATAGTAAGCATAAGTTGTTAACAATAAATTTGGTTAGTAGTAAATGATAGTATAATTAGTAGAAAAGAATAGAATTTTGGTAGTAATAAATGATAGTATAATTACTAGACAAGAATAGAAATTTGGTAGTAACAAATGATAGTATAACTACTAGACAAGAAAATAAATGGTAGCCAAGGTATTATGATTGAAATATTGATAGAAATTCTTTATTTGCCGTATGTTCAAATAGGTTGCTACATTATAGTTTTTTCAAATTTCACTATATAGGATATTAAGTCAAATCTAGATTGGGATTTTTAAAGAGAATTAGATCCAAAAGATACTAGGTTCATAAAATCAACTTGAACTTATATTTGATTATTTCCAACTAGGCTAAAAGACTAGGATTTGTCTATATACCTATTTTGGTTAAGGATTAGTTATAGAAGCATTAGTTTCTTCATATGACTAAGGGTTAAATCTTACCCTAAAATTGAAGATAAAGGATAGATAAGTAGATCAATCTAATAAGATGTAGGGGATTGTACATGTTTTTAAAGGATCCTTGCATAAATAGGCTCCCCATAGCCGTAGAAGTTCAAAGATAAGCGTTTTATGTCTAAAAAGGGAGAATGTGGCTCAAGCAAACCACAAAGGCCCTTTAATCTAAGTAGTTAAGTTAAAAGAACTAAGGATTCCTAAGGAAGGGACATTGAACCCAACCTAGGATGCCAAAAACAATCAAAGGATTGAAGTCTCTACAAAGGGTTAGGTTAATTCCTTTCCTAAGTTCATTGCAGCTTAACAAGACCAATGAAGCCTCGAGTTGGAAGGGTGGTACTTAGAACAAATTCCAAATTGCATAGATTACTTCTCAAGGATTGTTCAATGCATTAGGAATGACTATTTGTAACTGTGTATTCTAATTAAAGTTTGCAATATCAAGTTGAGCTTGGATACATGCTAGGCATCCCCCAATGCTTGTCATGGAGCCCTTCACCAAGGGGTTGTTTTTGTTCACTCTGAACGCTAGGTTTAGGATTAGACGCGAGAGGTTTCTTTGTAGGCATTAGATGTTAGTTAGGAGATGACAAATGTGTTAAGGGGACCTAACCATGAATCCCTTGGGCATCTAGGATTAGTCTAACCCTCTATAAGCCTCAAATGTTTCTCTTAGAAGGCCCTAATGTTAGTTGAGGGTGGGTTGGTAGTATCTTGCCTTCAGGCAAAGTCCTATAGAGGGATGGTTGATTTGATGTAATAAATTGGATTTCTTAGCTTAAATAAAAGAACTATTTTTTGAAAATAAACCTTATTCTTAAGTGGTCATTTTAAGGAATATGTTATTACATGTCAAATAAAATATGATAGGTGATTAGACAATTAAACAAACCCATCATGAAAGGGAAGTGGGAGGGTGGATTCCCAACAAATTCATCCTATAGTAGGGTGGTCTCGGTTAGCCAAGATGCTTCCCTCAAAAGTGATTGATTATGAGAAATTAAGGAAGGGTTGAATGTTGATCGTAATAGAAAACTATCATAGATGGCCAACCTCATGTTATTTTAGGGAGCCGAGGTGAGACTTTGACTTATAGGAAGAGGGGTTGACACATTAGCTCCCCCTTGTTTCTCACTCTCCTTGAGCCAAGTGTGACATGGCCTACTTTGGTTTGGGCTAACTTACACTGCCCATAACCAATGCTAGATAAATTGTTAAATGACCTTAATAATTATTTAGGAACCTTGTTTTCACGTCAATCTTTGTGAATATGGAGTGCTTCCTTTGGCTAGGTAGGCTCAATCAACCCTAGGCAACAAAGTCTACAATATTCCAAGAGATTTTTGGATGGCATCCCATATGTCTATCTCTTGATAGACTACCAAAATTGTCACAAAAACCCATAAAGATATCTTAAGTAGAGTGATGTTCCAAGAGGATAGACAACCACCATATGAGCAATGTGTACAACTTGTCCCACATGATGTAAGGCTTGGACAATTAGGAAAAATGTTGAGGTGAGAGTACCATACACAAGTAGGCACTCTCACATGTATTAAGATAGATAGTAGTACCATACACAAGTAGGCTTGGGAAAATGTTGTTGACATTCTTGGCATGCAAATTATGTAGGAGATAAAAAGATTCTCAAAAGGAGTACATTAGGAAGATGAGTGTTTCAATATAGAGAGGAGGAAGGCTATCAATGTTTCATTGCCTCCATACTTGAACTTAGTTGAGAGCACTATCCTAGGTTAAATGAGCAACCCTGAGTCAATATTTCATTACCTCTATACTTGAAACTTAGTTGAGAGGACAACCCTAGGTTAAATGAGCAAAAGGTTGAAATGGCCAAGGTTTCTTATGCATTTGCAGGTGGTAGCTTGATGTATGTTTTAGTTGCTATACATCTTTATGCAATGGGAGGGGTTAGTAAGTATATGGAAAATCCTAGCAAGAAGCATTGGGAAGCAATGAAGAATATCATGAGAAACTTGAATGGCACTCGAGCTATGTGTGTTTAGGTATGCAAATGCAAATTTGGTAGGGAATGTGAACTCCAGGAAGTCTATGTGACAAGTTTTGTATTTGCATTCACAAGAGGTGCAATCTTATGAGTCTCTAGAGTATAGCCATGTATGACATTATTTACCACTAAGGTTGAACATGTTGCAACCACTAAGACATGCAAGGAAGCCATATGGCTTACTCATTTAGGCATTGTTGGAGAGGTGGCCATTTTGCATTGTGATAGTGAGAGTGCCATCCAATTGGCATAAAATCTTGTCTTTTTGCAAAGACAAATAACATTGAGGTGAAGTATCACTTGATTAGCGAGGTGCTTGAGGATAAGAAAATTGAGCTTGTCAAGAATCATATGGAAGACAACCCTATAGATCTCAACAAAGTTTATCTTCTAAGCACTTTGCATAGTAGAGTTTTGATGGGCAATAGATATTATCTTCATTGGTTAATCTCCCTTGAATGTGCATTGGCTTTTGAGTAGGACATTATTGGGGTAAAGGCCAATGACCAAGTGGACACCCCTTGTACTAGTGCCCATTGTAGAATCATATACAAGCTCTCTCACTTACTCTCATTGCATTGATTCCACATCCCACCATCTCTTCCTCCCAGCTAGCTCCATATTTGTGTAGGGCTTGTGTCAGTTTAACTTGATCTCTTATTTATTGTAGCCTTGCATATGGAGCAGATGGCTAATGTAATGTGGTGTATCTATGAGGGGTAGAACTCAAGGATACAATAACATTGAAGACTTTGATGATGTTATTTTTCCTGATCATTATAATACCCGCATGTTAACCCCCTCTCATTAAAATGTTAAAAAAGACACAGAGCAATTGATGAAAAATTTTATTGCGAATGCCAAACTTGGCCTCCCCCTCTACCTAATCTACTCCCCCTTTTCCCAATCTATCACCTTTCCCTTGCAAGATCTCCCACCCTCCCCACCCAAAAAAGAAGAAGAAGGAAAGTGTAGCTTGGAAAATGTGTGTGTGTGTGTGTGTGTGTGTGTGTGTGTGTGTGTGTGTGTGTGTGTGTGTGTGTGTGTGTGTGTGTGTGTGTGTGTGTGTGTGTGTGTGTGTGTGTGTGTGTGTGTGTGTGTGTGTGTGTGTGTGTGTGTGTGTGTGTGTGTGTGTGTGTGTGTGTGTGTGTGTGTGTGTGTGTGTGTGTGTGTGTGTGTGTGTGTGTGTGTGTGTGTGTGTGTGTGTGAAGAAAGGCATGTTAACATCTATTGAGGCCAAATTGGCATATGAGACAAAGCCATGTACAATTATAATTGTCACTGGATATCAAAGTGTGACATGCTAAATGATGATCGATGACATACTATGCAAAGAAAGATAAATTGATATATAACACAATGCCTATATAGGGATACAAGAAGAAGATAATAGGGTCGATGTATGGGGCCATATATGGCTAGTTATGTGACCGAATAATGATACACTAATGACTAGCTCCACACCGTCATGATTTGTGGGGTGCAGTTTATCATGCATCCTTTATGAAATAGTGTGGGGGTAGTATTTGGACTAATCCTCTAGCTCTATTAGATATTGCTCATGTTGTTGGTGGATCCCCCTCATCTCTCTCTGATGCAACCTCTATGTCTTGTATCTCTACACCCTTAGTTGGTGTCCCGCTCTAATCTCTTCAACCCTCTAGATTGTCATTCCCCTTTGTGTAGGTGCAGTATGTGTTGTCATTGTCTAGAAAAATCAGTGAGCTATAACTATCACCCCCCTCTATGATAAAGTGCCTACCTATAGTAGTGTGTACAAAACATTTGGATCTCAAGTAGGAACTAGCCCAAGCATTACCAATCTCAAGCCTCCATGACTAGTCTGAAATGGCTCTCCTCTAAATAGTGTAAGGTATTTAGCCTGGACTATAACGTAGACCCTATATCTATAAATGTAGTGTTCCTTACTCTCCACCTCCTCCTACTAGCATAGCCTCTAGATCCTCTCATCTCTGTGGAGGCGGGCTTCTCTCCTTGTCTCAATATCAACCTAATGAAAGGAGACCTTGAATTGGCCAATGGGCAGTTACATCTCATGTGGCATGTATATGCCTATGTATCCATGTCTATCAATGAAACCATCTAACATAGTCACCATAAAATAGTCTTCGTAGTATGACATCTTCAAGGGGAGGGATTGCTAGGGTGAGTTCCATGTATGTCGTATGTATACCTAATAGAGATGTCACACGAACATGTCTCTCTTAGTGTGAGAGAGGTGTATGGAGGGAAATGAGGGTTGTATTGAAAGGAGGGAGGTGGTCCATGTTGTATCATATGAGCCATTGGTCATGCATACAATGAGTTCTTGTGTCCTACTTGTGCTAGCTATCTGGAAGCTTTGAGAGCTCTCCTAGGTAGTTTATCTATCTGCATGCTTTGTATATTGTGTATGAATTTGATAGTTTGAAAGAGGGCCGCCAACAACATGGGGAATGCAACAAACTTTACTCTAATGGTCTCATATGGTACTGATGGTTTGTTCCACATCATCCATGAGAGTATGATAATCTAGGGTCTCTCAAATTGCAATAGATATATAGCCATGCCAGGGGTCCAAATAGATGCTCCATACATCATGGCTAATGTGACCAATGTGTTAAATAGCAACCTCTATGCAAGGCTCTTGTAACTGTCCTAATGGCATTGTCTCTTCAACATGGCTAATGCCACATATCCTCATGTAAATCAATCTTTTGCTATAGGTCCCATGACAAATCTCCCACTAGATGCAATAAATGTGACAAGTATAGAGAGAGAGAGAGAGAGAGAGAGAGAGAGAGAGAGAGAGAGAGAGAGAGAGAGAGAGAGAGAGAGAGAGTGTGTGTGTGTGTGTGTGTGTGTGTGTGTGTGTGTGTTTGTGTGTGTGTGTGAGAGAGAGAGAGAGAGTGTGTGTGTGTGTGTGTGTTTTTGTGTGTGTGTGTGTGTGTGTGTGTGTGTGTGTGTGTGAGAGAGAGAGAGAGAGAGAGAGAGAGAGAGTGTGTGTGTGTGTGTGAATGAGAGTTATAGAAAGAGAGAGAGAGAGTTGGAGAGTGGAAAAAATAGAAAATCGTGAAAGGTAGACATTATGGGAGCGAGGAATAATGAAAGAGAGAGCTAGTGAGAGAGAGAGAGGTGTGTGTGTACTCAAAAAGAAAGATACAGTAAACAAGAGAGTACTAGAAGGATATATAGAGACTAATTAGGTAGAGAAGGAGGGGAAAAATTTACCACTTCACCTCTATTCAATCATTTATGTATCTCTTATTTCATTGTAGAATCCTTTCCAATGGTAGATTGTCATCAAAAGCTATGTTTGCAAACCCTTGCGGCACTTAAGAAAAGGAACATGGAGAAGGAACCCATATTTGAAGGAGATGGTGTCAAAGCTAATGATGTCACAATCAATTCCACTAGAAAAACCCAACAAAGGAGCAATTAACCTTCCATCATCAAGTTATTAAGTCCAAGTGTTTTATAGCCTAGATATGTTAATAAATTGATTGTATCATTGTGAATTATTGAAATTTTTTGTACTCATCATATTTGTATGACAGTTGGATGATTGTGCTTATGATAAGAATAAAAAGAGTAAAGTAGTTATTTTGCAGTAGGAAATTTGGATCTATGGGACAAATTGTGTGCCATTGGCAATTGAACTAACCAAAGGTCTAACACTAAATTAAGAGAGAATGAGATAAGTTGCTCAATATCTAGGGCAAAGAACTAAGCAGTGTAAAAAAGAAGAAGTATGTTCTTGCTTCATCATCTTAGATAGAGTAGCTTAGAGGGGCTATGATTAAGTAATTCCTTTGGTCGCCCATGATAGGGATGTGAGAACTTTATGATTCCCATTGTTGGCCTTGGGATGTAAGACCTCAAATTCTAAATAAAAGATGGAATGACCTTGTGGGGATTGGAATCCAATGGGGATTGCAATAAAGGAATCAAACCCTGATTGAAAGGAACCATTCTTCAATGATTGATAGTTGATGTATCGTGCAACAAGGAATGTGCAATGAGCCTTGCGTAACTTGTTGATTAAGAAGTTGATTGTATATGCCTCATAGCATGGTAGCATAACTACTTAGATAACTAAATATTATTCAATGCATGGGGTGAAAAGCATGTGGGTGGAGGTCTTGACAACCCCATCTCAAGGATAGGTTAGGTGGAGGGGATTAGTCAAGTGGCTTTGTACATTATTGTTAGGATTAGAATTGATCAATTGTGACCACCTAAGTGGTAAGATAGAACCCAAACCAACATTAATTTAAGGTAGCATTAGTGTGACTATGCTATGATAAAGAGGTTGAAGTTTAGATCCCCCTCATTTGACACTCTCCTTGAACCAAGTGTGGAATTGGTTATACCATCCTTGAGAGACTACCAAGTGGTCTCTTTAGGAGGGGTGTTAAACTAGTGACATTAGGAAGAACTTAGAAGTTAAGGACCCCAAGTTTGATCCTTCTAGGCTTAGACCTTAAAGTTTCTATAGGAATGCTCAAATAGAAGGTGCTATAATTGCATTGAGCTCAATCACTTTACATTCAAATGCCCCAACTATGTGACTACTAATTTGGAAGGTTCTCATGATGTTCAAGTGGCAAGTGCTAATTTGGAAGGTTCTCATGATGCTAATATCTGTGGCTCCAGTCCTAATTTACAAAATGGTCAAGATAATCAAGAGAATGGACCATGCTAGATCTACCATGAAGTGGGTCACTCAAAGGCGGGAATGGTCAAATAGAAGATGCTGTAATTGTAATGAACTCAATTACTTCACATTCAAATGCCCCAACTATGTTACAAATGCTAATTTGGAAGGTTTTCATGATGATCAAGTGAATTTTTTTTTTGGCAAAACACATGGTAGAGGCTGTGCAATTGGGTCATAAGCTTAGACCGTCGATAGGGAGCCAAAGACTCACTAGACCTTAGAAAAACAAGGAGCACAAATTTTGATCGGTAGCTTGTTAAGCCCTAAATCCTAGTCATATCATCAAGAATTATTAGATTGTACTACTAGCATACTTGGAAGAGCATCCTAGACTTCAAACCCTTATAATTCATGTATCTACTTATTACTCTAGCAATAAAGCTACGTAAACATTGAATCACTCTAAAAAAAAGAGACATCTTGATTATTGTTGAGATGAGGATATCTTGATTTTTGAGGGGAAGAGGATGGAATGCCTCCATGTGAACCCAATAGGATGAGTGTGGCATGTGAGAGAGAGAGAGAGAGAGAGAGAGAGAGAGAGAGAGAGAGAGAGAGAGAGAGAGAGAGAGAGAGAGAGAGAGAGAGAGAGAGAGAGAGAGAGAGAGGGAGGGAGGGAGGGAGGGAGGGAGGGAGGGAGGGAGGGAGGGAGGGAGGGAGGGAGGGAGGGAGGGAGGGAGGGAGGGAGGGAGGGAGAGAGGGAGAGAGGGAGAGAGGGAGAGAGAGAAGGCAGTGAGAAAGAAAGAGAATAGAAGAGATAAAGAGTAGTGAGAAGAGAGAGAATAGCATGAAAAATATAGAGAGATATGAGAGAATAACAAGGGAGTTAGAGAGCGGGAAGAAGAGAGAGAATACTGAGAGAGATGGAGAGATATTAAGAGCAAGAGCGTCATGTGTGTGCGTGTGGAGAACAAACCCATGTATGAATGATATAAAGTCAAAACTAATGGGACTATAATCAATTCTACCACAAGAACCAACCAAAGAGGAGCAATTGACCTTCCATCATTGAGCTAACAAGTCCAGGTTTTTCCCAGCCTAGATACATTAAGAAATTGATCCTATGATTATGAGTTCTTGAAAAGGATTGTATTCCATCATTGTATTTCTATGATGCTAGATGAATGTGCTTGTGATCATAATAAGAAGACTAAAGTGCTTATTAGGTAGTCGTTAGAAGTTTATAGACCCACATATTTGATCATTTTGGGTTAAGATCTTGATGTTTGGTTGCAAGATACACTTGGAGACTGCTTGACTAACTAATTCCATGCACCTTATGTATATGGATGGTGCTACTCATAGAGAGGTGTTTGAGCGACTACTGGATGTTGCCTCCTCTAGGTTAGCTAGGACCAAGTATATTGCAATTACAATTAGTCTCTTTTCTACATACCCATGAGGATGCAATCCTATAACCATGAACTTAATTCTTTGCCACATGTGCTTCGTGTAACAATGGCAAAGAAGGCAAGAAATGTGCATAGCAATGTGTTGGGTGCTTTGGCCTATGCGATTTTAGAGAGATAGCAAGGATACAACATGAAGGTATAAGGTGTGCATGGTGCACCTAAAGATGGGGGTGAGGCTCGAAGCAAGGTATATAGTATGAAGGTATAACATGTGCACAATGGACTTGAAGATAAGGGCAAAGCTCAATGGACAAAGGCATCTTGTTCCTAAGTTCTACACCTAATATTGCTCTTGATGTTGCCATGTGCTTGCTCTTACCTTTGCTCACTCTCATTTTCATTGGTCGAGCTTACTTAAAAGACTAAGGAATTGGAAGAATTTTAACCTTAGATAGGGATTTAATGTCTTATACTTTCCTCTTGAATTGAAAGGTGTAATAAGCACTCATGGAATATGACCTTTGCTTAATTGGTTTTAGATTTGGATCCATAGGCATGGTGTGGGTCATTAAGGCATCTAGAATTGACTTTATATCCACATATTTTCGAGCAACATACAACTTAGAATTCCTATAAGAGACTTACTAACTTTGCTTCTTCCTTTGCTTTAGATGTTCATTGGCCTTGGTTCTTCTACCTCTAAAACCAAGTTGATCTCCTTGACCTTGGTAAGTCCATTATAAACACTTTGGGTAGAACTTGAAGGGTTCCTTATTGCTTGGAGCAAGAGGGCAATGACTTTATCCTCCTTATTCTTTGGAAAGTGTGAGGGAGCATTCGTGAGGGATTCTATTGCACTTTGATCCTAGTTTTGACAAGGTGACTTGAAGCTTAGGCTTCTTGGTTTTAGTTTTCTTTTTCATATTTGGACCTATAGAAGTAGCGACAAGATTGAGATTAGGAGGGGTAATTTGGTCCTTAATAGTGTAAGTAGCATCATAATTGGTGTCTTTAATATAATTTAATTGTTTCACTTGTTCTAGTCACCCTCGTCACACCATTGGTTGGTAGTTGCTCTTGATTTGGCTAACCTCTCTTGGTAGGGATTTGTGATGATCTTATCCATCTCAACTTAAGTCATACTTTATCATGTTACAACCCATATTGTGGAGGTCACACATGGTTGGGAAATGAAATTATGGCAATCCCATCTTAAAACCTTGATGTTGTGGAACATGCATTATTATTTTAAAGTGCAAGATAGACTATTGTTTTAGAAATGTGGGTTGAAAACCATAATTCTACAAAGCACGAGGTCTCCCAAGAACCAACATCAACATCAATGCATATGACAAGGATGGGATCTAGTGTGCAATTGAACTTGCCTGCGTTATGACTCGATTGTCAATGTGAAAAATCAACAATTAACAAGCACGTAAATTGATGACACAATAGAAGCTTAAAGGAAGCATATATTCACAAATCCATAAACATGTTGTGATTGATAGAAATAATTGTTACACTTTAGTGCTCCCACAGAAAAAAATGTTCATGTGGCTTAATGGCCATGGTAGTTAGAAGTACAAAATCCATTAACATTTTTTATGAGAACATCACGAGGAGAGGACTTACATGTAACATACTTGGCTTTGTAACAAATTTGTGGGACCATAAAACTTTGAATTGATGATGGATGAGAGTCTAATAGATGACATAGGAGGTTAGGTTTGTCAAATCATAGCTTTTCTCTCTCTTGGGCCATGGAGGTGTCAATAGTGCAAGAGCCATTTTTGGAGTAGTCATAATGAAGATACTTAGAATCATTTCACATAAGCATAGAGTCATAATTAAAGAATTTGCACCTCCTAACTTGTTCATCAAATGAGGGTAGTTTTTAATGAAGAATTGTCAAAGATGATTAGGGTAAGGAAATCATTTTAGTAATATGATCACTTTGGATACATGAGTTGTGCATTCATGAGAAGATTAGGCACATGCACAAGGAAGGGGAACATATATGTACATGGATGATCAAATCCCATTTAAATGGAGATTTGACTAGCTAGTTATATTCAAGTTGATGATGTTTTTTACAACAAATTTTGAATGTAGAATTTGCTATCATTCGTGAACATGAATCGAACAAACATGGCACTTGGACATGCGCAAACATGAATTGAGCCCTAAAATGGGCAACAAATTTTGAAAATAGAATTTACAATCATTCGTGAACATGAATCTAACAAACATGGCACTTGGACATGGGCAAACATGAATTGAGCCCTAAAATGGGCAAGAATGTTGTTTAGGGTAGCTGCTTTTCCCTCTCTGTGTGGCCGCAAAGAGTGAGGTTGCATAGAAAGTGCTTCTTAAGTAGCAAGAGGTGGCCACAAGAAAAATTTGACACTTTTCCATGTGGAGAAAGGGGCTTTTTTCCTTTGTTTTTCCCTCTAGCATTCAATATTACGAGCTTCTGCTTGGGGGAAACTGCATAGCTAGAAAGGTGCGGTTGGGGGGGTAAGGGGCTTCTAGCCCTTGGTTATATGTTCAATGTCATGATCTTTTGCTTTGGAGGTGCATGTGGTGCCTCTTGAGTTACATGCACCCCCTCAAGCATGCACCCCCTCAAGCAGAAGCTCATGATGTTGCTCTACTTGTCCTACTTCTCATAATTTCATAACATAGTATAGTTACATGCACCCCCTCAAGCAGAAGCTCATGATGTTGCTCTACTTGTCCTACTTCTCATAATTTCATAACATAGTAATTGTAATGGGAATTTGTTGAAAACTCCTTGTGGGCGTGAACAGGCCCAAACAGAAAGACCATAAAGGTCTCTATAAATGCCTCAAAGGAAGCGCTTAAACCCACCGGTGGTTGGCTTTTCTTGCCGCATCCCATGTACATTTACTCAACCATAGAGAGACGCATTCCATAATTTGCCGCAAAGTGCGACATACAACAACAACAATAACAGCAACAGGTTTTGCAGTATAGCAAGCTGTGGCGGAGGAGGAGGAGGAAGAAGAAGACGGTGGTTGGGCTGTCAATATCGATTGTTAGACTGTTGTGGCACTCCTTCCAGCCCCACCCTCAATGATATTTTTGATTGTTTAGGCCGCCTTCCAATACCCGCGATCAGTTTTCTGATAGGCGAGAAGAAGTGCAGCACCTACTACACATCTTCTGTGGCTCTGTCGCAGAGTATGCCCCTGTTTCGCCTCTCATCGTGGTTTTTGATGGGAGCCTATGCAGAAATGGGATAGGCATGTTGTGTGGGTTGATGAATGAATGAACTGGATAAAAGAAAAAATGTCCTGTTGTCCTCCCCTTCTTTTGCTGCCCTCTTTCCGGCTGCCTTCATCGGACGCATCAGACCGTGGTCTCAGCTCAAAGAGAACAGGCAAAAAGAAGAGAGAAGAAGTCCTCTGCCTCCTTAAGCAAAGCATCCGTTAAAGCTCGCAAAATAAGACTCAACCTTCTGCAGCCCACATTGGATCCATGAAAAGGTTAATTCAGAGCTGTGAAGCTGCAGAAACAAGACACCCTTCTGCAGCCCACGTTGGATTCATGAAAAGGTTGATTCAGAGGTGTGAAGCTAGGAAAACAAGACACATCCTAAATCTGCAGGCCACAACATTGGATTCATAATAAGGTTAATCCAGAGCTGCGAAGCTAGAGAAATAACACACACTCTTACTCTGCAGCCCACGTCGGATTCATGAAAAATTTGATCCAGATCTTTGCAGGTTCTCCCATAATGGACCGGAAATGGCTCATTCCACTTATCCTCAGCTCTGTTTTGTCCCTCCTCCTCCTCTTGGCTGTGACTATCACACTCAGCTCATCCCCCCACGATGCCATCTCCTCTGTCCTCTCCCTCATCCCCTTCCGAGATCCTAAGGATTTGTTCGTTGAATCACAAATGGCTTCAACCTTGCCATCGACCCTCCCGAGCCCTCCGAGGCTGGCCTATGTCATACAAGGATCCAAAGGTGATGGCATGCGCATCAGGAGGACCCTTCAGGCTCTCTATCACCCTCGCAACCAATATGTTCTGCATTTGGATCGAGAGTCACCTCCACGTGAGCGCGTAGAGCTGACTCGGTATGTCAAGCTGGAGCCAACTTTCATGGCAGAGGGAAACGTCCATGTGATTACAAAGGCAAATCTTGTCACATACAAGGGCCCTACCATGGTTGCCTGTACTCTGCATGCAGCTGCAATTTTGTTGAGGAAAAGCAAAGACTGGGATTGGTTCATCAATTTAAGCAGCTCCGATTATCCACTTGTCACTCAAGACGGTGAGCTTTCTTTCTCTTTGAAAAAGTGTATTTATAAATTAACAAAATCATCGTTGATAGAGGGTACACAATTTCCAAGGTTGCAAAGCACTGCAGTCTGATGACCATAATTGACGAGGCTTTGGTGACATACAAGCGATCAGATTTTGTTGTACTGTGACTATCCCGAGGCTGCATGTACTGTGACTATCCCGAGGCTGCATAGCCTCCTGAAAGGCCAGAGCAAGTATAACGTTTGGATGGACTGGAGCTAAGCATACAATAATCTAAACCAGATAGTCACTTGCATTGCCTCCTGGTATGCACCTATTAAGGGTAATGACTGAGTAGTTAGCCGGGACTCATCCAAGAAAACATTTTGAACCATAGTAATGAAAAATGACAAGAAAAAGTTGCAACAAGTGAAGAGCTTGCATTTCAACAAAGAAAGGCAAAGTCCAGAGAAGATGCATCAGCCTTGGAGCTCTCTAACAGGCAGATTGAGGATTGAAGGTCCAACTCCAGACCTGGCCGGTAATCAGAGGAATCTCACACTTCTAATGACCTACCTTACTTCACCAATGAAAAAGGTGGGATCACTCTGCTGCAACGTGGGTTTGACTAGCTCAGTTGTGCCTGCCTGTTCAAGAATTGATCACAACACATCCAAAGCTTTGTTTGTTCCATAGAGATTTCCCTCACCTCTTTGCTGCAACATCAATCTGACTTGATCAGTTGCCTGCCTGTTTATCAGATGATCAGGACATTGAGTAATGTTTTGTTTGTTTTACTGTGATTGCATTCAAGATTATGATTCTGCTTCTTGACTGCTTAGGTCATTACGATTGCCTTCAAGATTATGATGCTGTTTTTTGCTCCATTGTTTGCCTTCATGATTAGGATACTGCTTCTTGCTTGCAAGTGCTTTGGTAAACCAGTATAAATTCAACGTTCAGATTGATCTTTACAGAGAAGCCAAATCTCAATCCAATAGACATGAATGGGGCACTGGCCTCTGACTCAAGGAGTGGGGCTGGTGATGAGCCGATGGAGGAGTTGGAGAAGCCAAAGACCACTCCAGCAAGTGTGTTGCACCTAAGACAGATCCCAAATGCAGCAGCAGCAGTCCGCCAGTGATGATGTGACAGGCTGTGATGGTGGGAAAGATGCTAGCAGTCCTCCAGGAGGCAAAATGTAGGCTCCAAGGACAGCAACCAGCAGCACCTCAGTAAGGAAGGGCAGCCATGGGCCAAAGGCAGCAAAATGCAGGTATAGGCAGCCTCCACTAGTAGTAGCATAACCCAAACCAGCAAATTCTCTGCCCAAAAGAGCATGGTCAGAATTAGCTCTTTGGCGATGAAGGAGATGGTGGTGAAGAGGGCAGCAGGAGGTCACTGTGATGGTTGGGGGCAAAATGCAGCAAGGGAGTGATGGTGATGACTTGCAGGGATAGCAAATGGTGATGAAAAGTGTGGCAATAAATGGATGGGGAGTGGCAGCCCACGACTTGGCCATTGGTCTCACCAAAAAAATTTAACAAATTTTCAGTCCTTTTTAGGGCTGGCTTTGGAGTTTGGGCTAGTAAATCGAGATTAATTTATGTCTTATTTTTACTCGCACAACTCCCCCTCTTCAGTCCAAAAAGGTGCCCAAGGGAAGAGAAAGCATAACCACACCTTCATTTACCCAAAGGATCCCACTCCAAAGAGACTAAGGGATTGAATTGAGGGTGTCAACATAGGATGGCCCAAGGACCTACTAGGATTGTAGAGGTGATGGATATCTTCCTTTTTTGAGTAGCATGATTTGATGGGTCCTCTTATGGAAAATATATCTATGGCTCTAAGCTCTATAATGTATAGTCATAGTGCATGACCACCCTCAAGGATATCAAAGAAGCAATGATGAGCTGCATGTGGATCCAAGTCGACCACTTTGAAGATATAAAAGGGAGATATGCTTATGTGATGAAAGGGTTTTCACGTGAGTGAGTGCCCAATGGGGTAATGCAAAGTTTGAAAACATGTGTGCAACAAGTGTCACTTGAGAAATGGCCTTGTCGGGGAATGGGTCACATGCTGAAGCATCCTTTTATAAAATGATTATCTTGATACAAGTAGGAGATGAGACAATGAGATGAAGAGATAATGACAATGGCTTGTTGAGAAACCACTTCTTTAGTTCACACACTTCATTTAGGGTTTTGCACTGACAGTCCCAAAAAGGGCCAGTGTCCACTTTTTGGCCATTTTTTCAGTGGGCGCCCACATAGCGGGGCACTACCCTAGACAACTTATGTCTATAAATAGGTAGTCACTTCATTCATTTTTTACTAACCACCCCCACCACTCTTCAATCATTCTTTATCTCTCTTCCTCCGTCATCAGATACCCTTCCGTTCTCTCACTAGTCCCTTCCACTACCCTCACACCCCTTTAGGAGGACATTGCGGTTCGTGGCTTGTGGTTGCCTTCACTGTTCCTCTTTTGCTTCAGGTGCCGTGTTTTAGCATCAGGCCTTGTGTTTGGACCATCTTCCATATCGCCTCACCATCATCTACTTGGCGTCAGCATCCTTTCCATCATCATCTCTAGCTTGGCGTCAACATCCTAGCCTTTGGCGACAGTCCACATCATCGAGTGCCATTGATTTCATCACTCGTCTATCATAGGGGCTGTTGGGACGACTTGCGTTTTTGTAGCCTGGCTCCTCCTCCATCACTTGGCGTCATTCGTCTATTACAGGGACCACTAGGACTTGCGTTTTTGTAGCCTAGCTCCTCCTCCATCACTTGGTGTCATTTATCTATCACAAGGGTTGTTGGGACTTGCGTTTTTGCCGCTTGGCTCCTCCTCCATCACTCGGCGTCACTCGTCTCTCACAAAGGTTTTAGGACTTGTGTTTTTGCAGCCCGACTCATCTTTCATCATCTAGCGTCATTATTATCCACTTAACGTCAACATCTGGGCTGCTCTCCTTGTGTTTAACAGCTCTGACACTCTAGGATTTGTGTTTTGCTGCCGAGGTCTCTCATCGGTATTAGAGGACAATGGTTTACTTCCTCGACAGTTGGTGATCATCTTGCACATTTTCGACGGCATTAGAGGACTGCGCTTTACTCCCTCGATAGCTGTCCTTCACCTTCGAGTGATTCCTTCGATAGCTTGGTGCTTGGAGGGCTGTGTTTCGCTCACTCTGCTGTGCAGATTCCCATAGGTATTGCGGCTTGATTCAGACAGGACAATGCAGTTATCTTCTGAGCTTTGGCTCTGTTGTATCAACTTTTTTTCTCATAGCATGATACAGTGCATCATCACCGTGTTCTTGTGTATCCGAGTTTCTTTTCTCTCTCAATGTTTGCCATACACACGCTGTGCTACTCCCCGCAAACCCTAGTGTCTCTTTGCGCCGTTGCTTATTTTGATATGTTATCAGAGCATACCTGTTATTTTTGACATGGTATTAGAGCACAGGAGCTCAAAGAGCTAAAGATCATGTTCATTAGAGAAGGCAAAGACAGGTTGCGGGTTCGGCATTATTTATTGATTTTCCCCTTCATTTCTGTTGCATCACCAAGAGGCCGAGATACCCTTCTTTTCCTCTCTAACCCACTCTCCCCTTACAGATTAACACTCCGGTGCTATGAATTCTCCATAGGAAGATGGACAGGCCACTGGGTGCTTCTCTTCTGGCATCATCGAACCCCCACCGGTGCTTGCCGCCATGGACCTTTGCTCCCTACCCCGCCAGAGTATATGAGTCTACCCATAGATACTTGTGCTACCTCTCCCTTTTGGGCCATAGAGTTTATTCTACATCGGATTTTAGATTTTTATGCTCAAGGCAATAAGACGCATCCGATGTGCACTAAGCCCTTTCGAGCCATAGGAGGATCGAGTGGTACTACGACCTCCTTGCGATCGCTGCAATGTGCTATGGAGGTTGCTTCTACTTCTTCTAGCGTTTCAAAAACGCCACCTCGACAACCCGCAGTTTTGCAATCTGCTCCATCAAGAGATAGTGATTGTTGGCTATCATCTCCTTGACAATCCACTCCTTTGAGAGACAGTGATTGTTCAACATCCTCCATTACTTTGGCTCTGCTGTCCACTCCATCGAGAGACGGTGATTGTTGGATACCGCCCCCTCAACAATCCGCTTCTTCAAGAGAATGATTGTTCGAACCCTTCTATTACTTTAGCTTTGCAGTCCACTCCATTGAGAGAGAGTGATTGTTGCGCGTTGCCCACCCTTGGCTCACCGACTACTCAGGTTTGAGAGGCCACCTTTGGGAGCTCTTTGATATCTTGGATACCCTAGATACCTTTGTCGGCACAACCGACGGCACTTCCTTTATCATCAAATGATTCGGAGTCCATGATCCATGAGTTTTTAGATTTCTGCCAAGAGGGATTCCGAGGGGGATATACTCTCTTTGCCCTCAAAGGGGGCTTCTACTTGTTTGGCTTCAGAGGGGCGTCTGCACTCTCAAGGGGGCACCTCCTCATCATGAAGTTTCTCTTCAGTCATTCTTCACCCCTCTTCCTCCGTCATCAGACACCCTTTCCTTCTCTCACTAGCCCCTTCCATTGCCCTCACACCCCTTCAAGAGGACATTGTGGTTCATGGCTCGTGGTTGCCTTCACCCTTCCTCTTCTGCTTCAGGCACCCTATTCTAGCATCATGCCTTGCATTTGGAGCATCCTCCGCCTGGCATCACCATCATCTACTTGGCGTCAGCACCCTTTTTCATTAGGCTCCACCTTCACATGCGCTTCTTAGTGTGGAGATATTATCCTTGCCTAGTGTTATCATCTCCAGCTTGGCATCAACATGTTAGCCTTTGGTGATGGTTCATATCATCGAGCGTCAGTGATTTCATCACTCATCTATCACAAGGGCTGCTGGGACTTGCATTTTTGCAGCCTGGCTCCTCCTCCATCATAGGGGCTGTTGGGACTTGCGTTTTTGCAGCCTGGTTCCTCCTCCATCACTTGGCATTGCTCATCTCTCACAGAGGCTGTTGGGACTTGCATTTTTGCAGCCTGAATCCTCCTCCGTTTGGCATCATCTCTATCCACCTGGCGTTAACATTTGGGCTGCTCTCCCTAAGTTTGACAGCTCTGACACTCTGGGATTTGTGTTTTGCTACGCAAGTCACTCTTCGATATCGGAGGATTGTATTTCGCTCCCTCGACAACTGATGATCATCTTCCACATCTCTGACACCATCAGAGGACTGTGGCTCCCTCGACAGCTGTCCTTCATTTTCGAGTGATTCCTTTCGATAGCCCACTACCTAAAGGATTGTGTTTTACTCCCTTCACTGTGTAGATTTCCACAGGTGCTATCACCTGATTCAAATAGGTCAGTGCAGTTATCTTTTGAGCTTCGGCTCTACTGTATCAACTTTTCTTCTCATAGCATGATTTAGTGTATCATCACCATGCTCTTCCTGTGTTTTTGAGGTTCTCTTCTCTCTCAGTGTTTGCCGTACACACTCTGTATTACTCCTCGCAAACCTTAGTGTCTCTCTGCACCGTTGCTTATTTTGACATGGAATCAGAGCATACTTGTTATTTTTGGCATGGCCAAGTCCTTATGAGTACTAAGTAGGGAAATTGGTGATCGTCCCCTCTTATCATAAGTTGATGCTGAAGGTGGAAGGAGAAGTAAGAACTACTTCTCTCCATCATGTCAATGTTGAAGGAAAAAGTACCCGATGAAGAAGAATGAAGTACAATTAGAACTTTGTGAAGAAAACGATCTGCGTGATAGCTCTAAGGAAGCCTTTTATGTATCTTGGAACCATGTTGGTCCAAGAGGTTGGAGCTTATCCAATGAAGAAGCTATCATGGGAGTGCCAAACTATCCATGTCACTAGCTTGGCCAAAATTGGTAGGTTTGTGCAATGTTAGTTAGCCCATGATCAATCAAGCATAAGTATATGCATGAGACCTTAGAACATGCATACCTCTACTTCAATGAAAATGCTTTTGGTCATTGGTATTTTTAAGAAAGGCTAAAGAGAGAACCCACTAGCAAAAGGTAGACAAGCTCAAGATGTAAGAGAAGAAATGTGTAGTGGAAGAGAGAATATAAACTTGAGCAAGCCTTGCAAGAATTTGAAGATATGCAGGTGGGAAGGGGGGTCACATCTCGATCAATACAATAGGCTTGTGGACCAATGGCGGCACAAAATGCTTCACAATCCTCTAGACTGGATGGTTGTGTGGGAAAGTGGGCTTGGGGGCCTAAGTCCAAGGAAGGAGCGGCAAACCATTTAGACAATCCTTCCGAAGTTGAGGAGGTTGGTAGAGGGGTATCCATAGGTCACATGACTTGCGGGTCTCCACTAATCAGTGCGGGGACCTTGGGGGTGTGGTGGGTGAGACACATGTGTAAGAGTAGGATCTTATCATTTAGATGTGCTTTCCCAAGCTTGGGATTAACATCTGATTAACTCCTAGCTTGTTGGACAAATAAGGCATTGCATAAGTTGTGTAAGACATGGGTAGGTCCATCCATGGTAGGATTCAATAGTTGAAAGCCAGAGATTAATTGATTATTTAATGTGCAAGTGCAAAAGTTCACTTTTAAATAATTGGGAAATTTTGAACTTTTGTGCCAGTTTCAATCAAAATATTAAATTTGGATACAAGGGCCAAGGTTCGGGCATAGATTTTGAAATCAATGGTTTGGATTATGCTTTTTGTGCAAAAATGTCTAGGAAAAAGTTGAAAAAATGTAAGTCAAGTTTGTGTACTAGTTTTGTGTACATTGAGTTAAATATCCCTGCATTCACACATTCGCATGCTTCAACATTCCCTTGTTTCTATTCTTCATTTATTTTTACTTTTGTTTCGTTTGTAGATTCTAGTCTCTTTTGTAGGGTTTTGTATTTAAGCTTAGGACTAACATGTAGGCTTGCATCGGTTCTTCTTGGGCTGGAGACATGGGTTGCTTGTCATTCCCTTGTGGTTTTATCTTGCTTGGAGACACTCTTCTACATAGCATGGAGGCTTCCCCTTGTGAGTCAGATCTTGCACTACACGAAGACCGACTTTTGGTCTCTCTTCCTCCTACGACATTGACATCCATGGTTGAGAGGTTGTTCCTACCCTTCATTTGGTATCTACAAGTTTTTGCATTTATCCTTGACATTAGTCTCCCTTCCCTATTGTACCTAAAAAGGGCGCTTGGGCAAGTGAGCGATTCCCCAGGAGGGACACTATGTAAGTGGCACCTTGCTATGGGCGCATTCATCTATGAGTGTCATTTTGCCTAGCACTTCTAATTAGATCATGACTTGTCTTTACTAGTAGTTTTATTATCATCACACTGTTATACTTTTTCACCCCTTTACTTTATCACCAACACTCTCCATGGATGGTTGGGCTAGTCTTTTGTTTTGTGATGTTGGATTTGACCATCTCTTTATATCCCCCCATGGGCATAGGTACTAATAAAGAAGAAGAAGAAGAAGAAGAAGAAGAAGAAGAAGAAATCTAAAGTGGATTAACATTGTCTTTGTAGGTCCTAGTAGGCCATCGAGAAATCAACGAGCACCTTGTTTGATACCTTGGTCTCCTTGGGGTGGCCCTTTGGACTCCCAAGGCAGGCCATTGGGAAACCGACGAGCATCCTTTGTTTGATGCCTTGGTTTTTCTGGGGTGCCCCTTTGGACTCCCAAGGTGAGATAACCGCCACCTCTTGACATTGACATCCATGGTTGAGAGGGGGTTCCTACCCTTCACTTGGTATCCTTTTTTTTGGCATTTATCTTCAACATTAGCCTCCCTTCCTTGTTGTACCTATCCTTTGCTTTGCATGATTATCATCATCTTTGTAAAAGGGTGCTTGGGCAAGCGAACATTTTCTCGAGGGACATTGTCCAAGTGGCACCTTGCTGCAGGCGCATTCTCACATGTAGCATTCATCTATGCATCTCGTTTTACATAACGTCCTTGAGCAGATCATGACTTGTCTCCATTGGTAGTTCTATTATCATCACCCTGTCATATTTCTTCACCCCTTGACTTCGTACCGACACTGTCAGAATATGACTGCTGTGAAAGCAAACCAGAGAGATAGTAGGGTTTGCAGGGAGAAATAGAGTGTGTACGGCAAATATTGAGAGAGAAGAGAAAGAAACTCAGAAAATACCAAAGAAGATGATGATGATGAATGATGAATCACTGAATCATGTTAAGTGAATCAGGTTGATACAATGGAGCCGAAGCTTTGAAGATAACTGCACTGTCCTGTTTGAATCAGGCGGCATCACTTGTACTTTTGCTAATTTGGGAACTCCTTCCAGCCTGTTCTTAAGGGTGTCGATCTCTTCATCTTGTGCTACAGCTTTAGCATGAAGCAACAAGCATTCCGTTTCCGACTTCATAATTCGTTCAACGAGCTGGCGAGTTGTAGTACTGGGGGCATTATCATTATCTTTCTGAAATTTATTAATGCAGTTGGTGATCAGCTGCTCAATTTTGACAAGTTCCATCCCTGTTGGACTGAAGGTAGCTCCTTTTTTCATTTTTACTGTTTTCTGACTCTCTGTTTTGGTGCTTCAGGCTGGTAAAATGCTCTCATGCCTGTCAGTGTTTGCCATTCTTTTTGTTTCTGTCATTTCTGAGTAGCAGAGAAGGTGTAGGGAAAAGTGCAGGTCAAAAAGATGGCTGCCAGCAAGGTAAAAACAGGTAAAATTGTTATGGTGGAAGGCTGGTTGCAGAGATGGAAGGTGGACAGCACAGTAGTGGACCAGGGCAGGGCAGGCACAGGGCAGGAAAGCCAGGTGCAGGCCAAGAATGATGTGAGCAGGTCTGCAGGTGTGTTGAGCTGGCAGCAGGTGTCCACATGATGGCATGGGCTGCAGGCATGAAGGAGTGACAGGGTTGGAGGCATGCAGCAGAGACAGGGCAACAGGGTTGCAGGTGTGCAGGACTGTGATTGTGCAGGGTTGCAGGTGTGCAGCAGAGATAGGGTGACATGGACTGCAGACGTGCAGGGTTGCAGGCATGCAGCACACAGAGAGAGAGAGAGAGAGAGAGAGAGAGAGAGAGAGGAATGCAGAAAAGAAGGAACAAACTGCCCTGCTTTCTAGTGTTGTGTTCTGGTGCTCAATGGGGTTGTCCTTTGGCAGGCGGCTCTTTACAGATTGTGAGAAGCCTTTTCTTATCCCATTGCTTATGCAATAATCTTAGGGCCCCAGCTCCCATTAAGCTTTTGTTCAGAATGATCCAAAGGCAACCTCAGGATACAATTTGTAATGCACCTTGGCATCACCAACATTCACATGCTCATACACTGGGAGGTGTATGAAATAGATGGGTGGATGATCCGGCTAAAGATGCTATGGCAGGCTGCAGTCATGGTGACTGGCATGACTGTGTGCAAGGCAGTGTTTAGACTTGAGTTGTGGATCTTGTTTTTCAGTCTGAACGAACATCCATGTGCTCATATGCTGGGAATGTTGATGTGATGAAGTAGATAGGTGATGTGACAGGAGGTCCGTATGGCTGGCAATTCTATGGTGGGCTTCAGTCATGGTGAGTAGCATGATTGCATGCAAGGTGACTAGTCGCATGTGGCAGTTGTTGAGAGTCAGGCTGTGGATCTTACTTTTCACCAGATGGAGCTAAGATTTATCGTGACTGTCCTGAATTGGGCAGGGACATGCTCTGTGGATGGACTGTGGGAGGGTGCTGGATAATGCACAGCTTGGGCTGTTGGAACTTATACCTTGTACAGATCTCATATTAACTGCTAGGAATATGTGTTTTTAGGATCATTTTTGCCTTTGGTTCCTCTTATCTTTCTATTGAGTTGTGCATTTAGGACCTAGTCTCCTACATAAATGTTGCTAGCTTGCTAACTATGCATATTCATGGACACATTCTCACAGCTAGATGCTGTGCAACCTTCCAGTTTCACACTACATTTGTGTGTGCCCAGAGAAAGGAGCAATTGCATCATCAATACAACAGGTAACCTCCTCCATAGTCAAAAGGGAAACAAACCTGGAAGAAGATTCTTCTAAACCATAGCGAACATCCTTTAGTAGACTCTAACTAGAGTTATCCACTCTCAAACCTGGAGCCTCTGTATTCATGTCTTGTAAAGTGATAGATTCATTGATGGTTTATCGCTATCGTTTGGTGGATCTTCTCCTTATCTATATATATACAGAAGCTACACTTCAAAGTGTGCAATATAATATATTTGTACGTTGTGTTGGAGGGATTGTGTAGTATCTCTAGATTACAAGAGGATCCTGTATTATTCTTACTGGAATAAGTTGTATTATTGTGTGGACTCATCAATTCACATATAAATTCATTAAACATTTTGGTGCTTGTTCATATAAACTGAGTTTCCTTTTTTGTTTTTTTGGCTGCAGAGTTACTTCATGTGCTCTCCTATTTGCCTAGAGATCTGAATTTTTTGGACCACACAAGCAATCTTGGATGGAAAGAGTAGGGTTCAGAGTTTTTATCTTCATGTTTTGTAAATATACTGGTATCTGTGTTTTTTCTGCTCGTTGCCAGGGCTTACAAATTATTTATCTTGTGATTTGATGCTGTGGATAGGTATCAGCGGGCCAGACCCATCATTATAGATCCTGCATTGTATATGTCCAAGAAATCTGATCTATTTTGGGCTACACAGAGGCGATCCGTGCCAAGTGCATTCAAGCTCTTCACAGGTGAGCTCTTGCTGAAGCAGTGGATTTGTCTTTTATTATTAACATCTATCATCTAGGGTAGATTTTCAAAACAGAAAAGATTTAAGTGGGACTAAGAGCTGATTTAATTTGTAATATTTTGTTCTGCAGTTTGAGAAGCTAATATTTTGTTTCTGCAGTTTGAGAAACATCACTGTAATTTATTACTGAAAAGAATGCAGGTCGTTTCATGGTTTCTGGTCTATTGACTATCTTGTTCATGTTTATCAAGCACATAACTGATTTAACAACTTTTCCCTGTGCCAACTCAGAAGCGAATAGTGGGGATGAGAGCTGATTTATTTGTAATCTTTTGTTCTGCAGTTTGAGATACACTAGTGTAATTTATATTGAAAAGAACTCAGGTCATTTCACGGTGTCTAGCATGTGCAGATACTACACTAGGTTCAGAACATACAGACATGCACAATAAACACTTGTAGATCTAAGACTAAGAAGAGTAGAATTCAGAATTTAAACATGCTTCAAAATCTAAGTACATGTGGACCAATGAAAATTGGAACAGCTTTTACAAAATCCATTGAGGAATATAAGATTATTGACAATTATATAGCAAGCTAGCATTGGGAATATTTAAGTGCTCTGTCCAGACTAACATAATGTGCATTAGATTTGCAACGAACAGCAGTGAAACACATATGATGCTTTGGTACCAAATAGGTATATAGTAATACCAATGTCTTATTGCTTGAGGCAGTTTTTGTTGTGAATAGAAATTGCTGAAGTGTACCTGATTCTTAGCCCTCCAGGGCTTTGGAAATGGGGCAGGGGTGCATAGACAATGAATGGACTTCATGGATAGCACATGAAATGGTTTCAATTTGACTATGGCCCTTGAAATCGACAATCTGCACAGAAGATTCACAGGAAATAGTGTGAATTAGTGGAATGTAGACGTTCTGTCTTTTCAACAACATAATCAACATTCACATATGAGATGTGCATGTAATCATAGACCATACGATATGATTCATATTGCCAGTTTTGGGACTTGTTTGGAGTAATCTGCAGCCTATAGTTGCTTTTCAATGACCGTACAAAACTATACTCAATTGTGTGTAAAGACACGTGTGAAGCACATCAATGGGAAACGTCTGATATATGGATCGAAGAGATGTGGGATATAGCTCTCAATGCAGTCTGAGCAGATTATGGCTGTCCCATGTGCCAAAAGTGCATCAAAAATGTTGGATAAGACAAGGCTGATCAAACAGTTGAGAGGTGTGGGTTATAGCTTGCAATGTAGTCCCAACAGAATCCAGATCATGACTGTACCAGACCTCATGAAAAATGCTGGATGAGCCGGGCTGATCGTCTGGTTTCCTGATGAAGTAACGGTGGGAATGTGTGGTGCAACCTATTGGTCTGAGGCAGAGGTTGTCATTATCAGTAGCTGCCGAGGGAACAGGTGGGGTATCCAGTCTGATAAGCTATCCAGGAGCAGGTTAGATACCCAGCCTAATCAATTCATTCTGAACTCATAGAATTTCAGCAACTCATGGACCTGCCCATCTCCAGCACAACTCATACAATGTTTTAGACCACGCCAAAAGAGAGTTCCAAATATAAAACATGTCCCTGGACATGCTCCACCCTTGAACCTTCACCTTGATCTCTCATCCCCCGGTTGAGGAGTGCTCCCTCTGGTTACTCTATTGCCCTCTTCTCATCAGCAATAGTGCCGTATCGATGGAGGGATGCAGCAGCTTTGATTTATCTCATCTTTTTCAAGCACACGAGGTTTTCTCCTGCACGCCCAACACCTTGAGCGTCCCTCCATGAAGGAACTTGTTTGTACCTAAATCTACCTTTGGGGGTGGGGATATTTGTGCATGCAAGTCTGGAGATGGCAATGACTACCTATTGGCTCCTCTTGCATCTTGATCAGCCTTTTGTGTTTGGACCAGACAATCCCATGCCCTTAATTTGTAGAGAATGTGGAGATCACTAGGAGCCAAATGTAGGAGCACATGCTATAGTGGGCCGGAGCTAGGTACATGTGGGCTAGAGCTTCTCACTGAGCAAGGGCTCGCATGCGTGATCAACATCTATCAATGGACAATTGGTTGTCTACTGCGACTTAGCAGTATCATCTGCACCACCCAATAGCAGTGCTTCCCGTGGATATCTCAGAGTGGCTGGTTCATGAGGCGGCCTATTTCTACAGCACTCGTGAGACAGTTGATGGCTTGGCTTTTAGAGGCTCATTATGCAGTGTAGAAAGGGGAGCAGGTGAGCATCATCCCCTTCTTGTTTCCTCAGTCCAAAAAGGGGATCCCCTCCTGTACCCTTAGGCTAGGGAGGGGAGTGGATGCGACTCTCAACTAACAACCAAGCGCTATTGTGGGAACCTTGACTCACCTTCTTTCTCATCTTCAAGACAATCACAACATTGTCATGGGTATACATTAGGTGCTCTAGAACATCAATAATCTCCAATATAATGGAGGGCACCAAGTCCTAGGATGTTGATTGTTATGCCAAAGCTTCAATCAACTCTAGCCCAGCCCATAATCTTTTATAGCACAAGCTACTTGCTGGCAAGCCTAATGAATCATGAAGATACTTCCAAGGGGGGGTTTAAAATACTCAGGGTAATGTATAGGTGCCCGTCTCGAAGTGGAGACACGCACTTCAATTAGATTGATTTATCTTTATGTCATGGATGATGGCATTGCTATAGCAGTATGAGAACTGTCTGTAGATACATAGGTTGCTCATAAGTTATGGAGCAAGGTTGACACCAGATTAACAAAAATTTAGTGGTGGCTTGTTTGAGGTGAACACCTTCGATAGAGCTGGGCACTAGTGTTAGGATCTGTTAGCATGTCACTTTTAGTGTTGTCAGTCTTTCATCTCCCAATTGTGAGCTCCTGTCAAAGTTGGATGGAGACATGGGAGCTTTGGCATTTTAGTGTGCATTTCCGGAGTTTTGTGAGCATTTTCAACATTTCCCAGCCTGGGCCACTCTCTCAAGCACTGTTTTGTCTTCTTGACTTTATTGCCATGTCAGCTGTATTTTTCCTGCATTTTTAATGCTGCCTGCATTAAATGCAGTCGGCCAGCTGGCAGCCGATCGGCCAGCATCAGGCCGGCCAGTTTTGGTCCTTTTTTGCTATTTATAGCAGGCAGGCTGGCTGGCAGATCTCTTCTTTTGCAGGCGGCTGTTCCAACTGCGAGCACGCTCCTCCATCTCCGGTGCTGTTGCTGCCATCATCATTTCTTGCCAGATTTGGTGCCCTCACTGACACCTTGGGCTGCGTGTAGGGACTGATGAGCTCATCTGTTTGTATTCAACATTTATTTGAGTTAGTGCAGATTTCTTTCTTTCTTCATCTTCTTGCTGTCTTCTTTCTTTGTGTTTGAGTTCCTTCTTCCGTTGTGCACTCTCACATGGTATCATTGTCAAACAAGAGATCATAGAGGAGTTTCTCATCGCAAAGACCACCCCGAACTAACTTGCAACCTTCACTAGATTTGGGTTTGCTGTAAATGCAGCCTTCCAAGCCCTAGGCAACTGCTCTCCCTTGCTTCCCATCTTCCTTGCTGCCCAAGTGATTGCCTTTCTGGCTAGATGACATCCTGTCATGACGACATGTATTTTTGAAATTTTAGTTAACATGTGGATTAATTTTTAATCACATGGTTAAGTAAATGTTGCATATTTGAGGTGTAACTAGGGTTGGAGTAAATTTACAAGCTTGGGACTCGAGGAAATCACAAGATGTCAAAGGCAAAAGTTGCTATAAGTTATGCCGCACAGGTACTTGGTCGTATTTGGTGCTAGCTGTTGGCCTAGGTCATTCATTTGGCCATAAGTGTAAGTTGGTGATACTAGAGAAGTGGTGTTTAATGGTACCTAACGCCAATCTGATGGTCAAAGATGGTGTAGAGACTCGTCAATGGAAGTTGGCTAGCCAATTTAATTATTGGCTAGTCAGATTATTTTTTTGGGCACCAAAATAATTATTAGATTAATTTTCGGACAGGGTAACAACAGTAAATGGCTGATTTTTTTCAGTTTTTTGCAAAGAAAGTCTGAATTTTCTCTCATCTCCCAGCCTTTCTATAGCCTTGCTTCGAAGATCACAGCATTGAGATCACCAGAGGTTGAGAAATTTCAGATTTCTGCACTGTAAATCCTAATCTACAGCATAAATTAGGTTTTACTAGCAGCCTCGAGAAGTGTGTCAAAAATTTGAAGCTCCAAGTCTTGGCTTCCATAGGGTTGAAGCTGTTTTTAGTCAAATTTAGGTGGAGGGACCAACAAAACAATGAATTTTGGGCATTTTCCATCTCAATCAAAGCGAGTGAAGGCCAATTGACTGCCTGAATCGAGGGGCAAATCAGATTGAAGCAAGAGTTGCTGGTCATTTTGGATAGCAAGGGGAGTTGGAATACCGAAAGGGATTGAAAGAATCCCATTGTACATCAACTTCTTCTTCAATTAAGTTAAAGAAATACTGAAAGGGGTGCTAGTTTTGGGGCCAATAGGATGTCCATTGTCGAAGGTTGTAAGTTTTTTTGCATTTCTCAGTTTTGTAATAAATGTCACGGCCGTACTAAGTTGTAACTGGAAAATTACCACCTTTCCATAGAAGGAAGGCTGTTTTCACCTTCTCTGGCTGCAAAATGCAAATTTTCTTACCTTTCTGCTATCTGTTTGCCCCCTGGCGACAATCCTTGACTATAGGTCACAGCTTTCTAGGCATAGGTGACACCATTTGGGTGTAGGCGACATCATTTGGGTGTAGGTGACAACTGATTTCTTTTCTTTTTTTGCTTTTTGTTTATCAAATGTAGTTTTCGAGGTGATTGCAGGTTCTTGGAAATGTGTCAACACCAGTTTTTTGGCTTTAATGACTTGGAGAATGAGGACTCTAATCATTCTTCTGAGCGACGGTGAGATTATCTGAGGTCTGAGTCCCTTGTGCAGACTCCCTGTTTGGAGTGTCCCTACCCTGCTCCCTCCCTTCATGTTTCTCATAAGGCACAGTCTACTGGCCTGAAGATGCCTTACATGGCATTGGTTGTACAAGTGCTCGTGCTTCCTTCTTTGCCCAAACAAGGCAAGTTGGATGGTTCCAACTATTTTCTATGGTTATGTAAGGTAGAGTGTATTCTCAATACCTTTGATCTTTGGGAGTTTATTTCTCTTGCCATTTCCTGGCTCGCAGAGTACCTTGCCCTAGGGTCATCGATGGATCGTGCAGCCCTTTGGGATCGGCTCAACTCTTGAGCCCGATCCTTCCTCTTTATGAGTCTACAAGATTCTATCTTGGCCCATGTTCGCAGATTGAAGACTACGATGGAGGTGTGAAAGACACTTGCGTCTCTTTATCATTAGAAGACGTTTTCCCATAAGATCTTATTGGAGAAGAAGCTTTGGATGCTCAATGTTGATGACTCTCCTTCCATGAAGGATCAAAGGATGATATCTTCAGAGGATTTGGCTATGATTCTATTGACTTAGCTACCATGTCCTAAGTACGATGTCTTCTATACCAGCCTTTTGACTTGGAGGACCCGGGATAGTCTTCTTTGGGAGGAGCTTTCATTGCTTGACTTGAAGCATGACGAGCGTCTTAGAGAGGTGGGGACTAGTGGATTTGGCACCACGAAGGATTTTATTGTAGGTACTAGGGAGGGAAGAAGAAGGGGAAGCCACTAGCTAAGAAATAGGACACGAAGGATGAGAAGAAGCTCCAAGTGCCCATACTGTGGGAGGGGCACTTATCTTGAGGAGTAGTGTTGGCAGAAGTATCCCTATTTGAAGCCTAAGGAGGCGTCCAAGGATTTGAAGGCTACACCCACTACCATTGAGTCCATTTTCATACTCTTGTTTGAGATGGAGGATACGACTCTTGCTTCTTCTTCTTCGGAGAAGCCTTGGCCTGTGGATAGTGAGGCTTCTTTCCACATGACCTACCGATAGGTTTGGCTTCAAGATATGTGATTCAGTGGGGGATCTGTCACCATTGGTGACAATTCTTTAGTCCCTGTGTATGGAGTAGGAACCATTCCCTTGTTGCCTGATTGGCATTCTTCTTCAATCCCTCGCTATCCATAAGCCAAGGCTTCTTTTGAGGAGAAGCCTTGGCTTGTGGATGGTGGGGCTTCTTCCCACATAACCTATTGATAGGATTGGCTTTAAGATATGTGATCCAAAAGGGGGACTCCTCACCATTGGTGGCAATTCTTCAATCCCTGTGTATGGAGTAGGAACCATTGCCTTGTTACCCGATCGGCATTCTTCTTTGGCCAAAGTCCTCTATGTACCAGATTTGGGTTTTAACCTTTCGTTTGTTTATGGGCTTACATAGCTAGGTACTTCAATCATCTTTTCCCAGGATGTAGTTATAGTGGACGATGCTTCTTTAGGCACCGCTCTTTGGGCAAGTACATAAGAGGATGGACTCTATATACTCATAGCCCTTGTTGATCTTCACATGAGCTTGGATTGCTTTGGCATGCTTGTCATTGGCATTTGAATCTTGATGCTATTTGGCAGGGTGCGAGGAGAAAGATGGTTGAGGAACTTCTCGATTTCCCTCCCATTCACACACTATCCCAGCTGCTTGAGGAGCAAGCAACATATGTAGCCTCATCCACAGGTTGCTACTTGGAGAGCTTCTACTTCGCTTGAGTTGATTCACACCAACCTTTGTGGATCTATGGGCATGGCCCTTGGGAAGGCAAAGTACTTGATGTTGATTGTTGATGACTTTAGTTGTTATGTGTGGCCCTATTTTTTGGAGTACAATAGCGAGGTGTACTTTTGTTTCTGCGAGTGGAAGGTGTTTGCGGAGAAGCAAACCTCCTTCAAAGTTTGCAGTTTTCGAGCTCATCATGGTGGCGAGTTTTATTCTAACCTATTTTTTGAGTTTTGCATGGATCAGGGTATTCAGTAGAATATTCCCATCCAAACATGCCATATGAAAATGGTGTGGTGGAGAGTGCCAATTGGACCATGCTTGAGATGGCTTGATCGATGTTGGAGCATAGGGGTCTTTCACATTCTTTGTGGGTAAGGCCATGGCTACTACTGTTCAGATCCGCAATAGGTTATCTACTTCGATATTGCAATATATGACTCCCTATCAGGCTTTTTTTGGGAATTAGTAGTCTGTTTTCCACTTTTGCATCTTTGGATGTAAGGCACATGTCCATGTGGACAAGAAGAAGAGGTGGAGCAAACTTGATTTCAAGTTAAAGAAGCTTATCTTTGTTGGTTACAGTATGACCATAGAGGGCTATTGGCTCTATGACCTAACGACTCCAAAGATCGAGGTAAGCGGGGATGTGATCTTCGATGAGGCTGTAGCCTTCGAGGATCCTATTGACGGTTCTCTTGTTTTACAGGTGGTTCTTCGTCTTTGACTTCCCCCCATCCCCCAAAAAAACCCCTTGGCACCCCTTCTTCGTCTCTGACTCCTTTCCCTCCTCCCACACCCTTTCCCCTTCCACTCTTGACGGCTCCTTCATTGAATACTTTGTCATTGAGTATTCTACCCCTTCCCTGTCTTCTCAGGTTTTCTCTTGGGGGATTGAGCCGTCAGAGAGGGAACTCTCTTTATCGGGTGAGGGGAATCCACCTTCCCTTAGTGAGGGGGACTCCCTTCCATAGGCTTTATAGGTACTAGAGGCTTCTTGGTCTCCTTTGCAATGGAATGAGTCTATCACCATTTCTTGATGGTGTCGGCAGCTCATGTAAGATTTAGGGATTACTCGGTTTCTTGAGATGCCTCTTGGTCCACGCAAGTCAACCAGGTTATAGGGTCGGTGGGATATTGATGAGGCTCTTACACAGGATGTTTGGTGTAGTGCTATGCAAGGTGAGCTCGGTTCTATTGAGCGAAACTAGACTTGGGAGTTGGCTTCTTATTTGAAGAAGCGCAAGGTGATTGGTGTGAAGTGGGTCTTCAAGATCGAGTATCTTGCAAATGGGACCTTGGACAAGCATAAGGTACAGCTTGTTGCCAAGGGATTTTTTGAGAGAGAGCAGGTTTGGATTTCTTTGAAACTTTCGCCCCAACAGCTTGGATATCCACTATTTGAGCTATTCTGGCTTTAGCTGCCCATTACTATTGGTCTGCTCATTAGATGGATGTGAAGTTTGCCTTCTTGAATGGTGTCTTGGAGGAGGAGTTTTATGTGTCATAGCCTCCTAATTTTCTTGTGTAAGGGAAGGAGGACCATGTGTGTAATTTGCGGAAGGCCCTTTATGGCCTAAAGCAAGCTCCTAGGGCTTGGTATCAGCAGATTGATTGATTCTTCTTGGGCAGTGGCTTCCATCGATAAGATCATGACCCCAACCTTTATTACAAGGTTGTGGATGGTAGGTGCATCTTGGTCATCTTGTATGTTGATGACCTCATCATTACAAGGAACGACACATAGGAGGTTGATTGTACTCAATCAACCTATTGGGCGAGGAGTTCAACACAATGGATCTTGGGATCCTACATTTCTTCCTTGGATTGAGACCTATTAGATGGCATAGGACATTTTTATCTCGCAGCATAGGTACATCTTCGAGCTTCTTTTGGAGTTTGGCATGACTGAGTGTTGGCCTATTTCATGCCCCATGGAACTAGAGTCCAAGCTTTTGGCAGCAGGAGATCCACTTAGTGATGCCACTTGTTACAGGTGCCTTGTTGGCTCTTTGGTTTGGCTGATCCATACTTGACTGGACATCTCTTTTGTGGTGGCTTTGTTGTCTTCTTTCATGAAGACTTCTTCTTAGGCTCACTAGAGAGCCACCTTGAGCGTTCTGCGCTACCTATAGGGGACTCGATCCTATGAGATCATGTATGGAGAGGGGGCCACTCTTTTAAGATGGAGTGACTTTGATTAGGTAGGTGATGTGGACTCACGACGGTCCACTATTGGTTATGCCTTTTCCCTTGGATCGGGACCTATCTCTTGTAGTAGTAAGAAGCAGCCTAGTGTGGCTTTTGCATCTATAGAGGTTGAGTATTGTGCCCTTTGTTCTACAGCTATGGAGGCAGTTTGGCTCCATTGTTTGTTGGTTGAGATTGGCTCAAACAAGACCTATGGAACTGCGCGTGGACAACCAGAGTGTCCTTGCTTTGGCAAAGAACCATGTGTTTCATGCTTGTAGGAAGCACATTGAGGTTTAGAACCACAATGTTCAAGAGCAGATTGTGGATCCCGAGTTAGCAGTGGCCTATTGTCCTATTGCGAACAATGTGGCGGATCTCTTCATGAAGCCTTTGCCCAAGGCTTCTATGCTTCATCACATGAGATTGTTGGGTCCCCAGACACTCGCAGGATATAAGAGGGGGTGTTAGCTTGTCACTTTTAGTGTTAGTCTGTCATCTCTTGGTTGTGAGCTCTTGTCAGAGTTTGATGGAGACATGGGAGCTTTGGCATTTTAGTGTGCATTTCCTGAGTTCAGTGAGCATTTTCAGAATTTCCCAGCCTGGGCCACTCTCAGGCACTGTCCCGTTTCCTCTACTTTATTGCCACATCATCTGTATTTTTCCTGCATTTTTAATGCTGCTGACTGTGTTAAATGCAGTGGGCCAGCTGGCAGCTGGGCTGCCAGCATCAGGTCAGCCAGTTTTGGTCCTTTGCTGCTATTTATAGCAGGCTGGTTGGCTGGGGCAGGTCACTTCTTTTGCAGGATGCTGCTCCAACTGCAATGGCACTCTCCTCGGTCTCCAGTGCTGCTGCCACCGTCATCATTTCAGGCCAGATCTGGTGCTCTCACTGATGCCTTGGACTGCGTGCAGGGACTGATAGTCCACCTATTTGTGTTCAGCATTTATTTCAGTCTGCAGATTTCTTTTTTCCTTCTTCTTCCTGGTGGCACTCTCCTCAGTCTCCAGTGCTGCTGCCTCCGTCATCATTTCAAGCCAGATCTGGTGCCCTCACTGACGCCTTGGACTGCATGCAGGGACTGATAGTCCACCTATTTGTATTCAGCATTTATTTCAGTCAGTGCAGATTTCTTTTTTCCTTCTTCCTGCTGTCTTGTTTCTTTGTGTAGGAGTTCCTTCTTCCGTTGCACTCTCTCACAGGATCAACTGTTGGTTTCCATTGAATGTGCATTAAGTGAAGTGCTACATCAAGTAAAGTATCTGCCAAGAAATGACAGAAAACTGCAGTGAGAGGAGGAAGCAGCAATGAGAAGCTAGAAGGCAGCTAAGAGGAGCCAAGGAGGAGGAGAAGGGAGGGAGGATTGAGAAGGTGGCATCAGTGAGTAAGGGCAAGTAAAGCAGTGGTGGGAAGAGAGGGAGGAGGGGAGGTGAGTGCAAGGGGGAAGGCAGGCAGAGAGCACCTTGTGAGCAGTTACTACTTGGCAGCACATGAAGGGGAGAGCAAAGGAAAGGTGAGGAAGGACAGAAGACACGAGGGAGATGGGGGTAGGCAGCTTCAAATCGTCACATGAATTCTCTTTTGCTTGCACTGTGCATGGCTCACTTGAGCTTCCAAAAAAGTAATACTTAAATTTGGGTTAACATGCTGACATTACCCGAAAATAAGTCTCAAGTACTTGAAACTTCATGCCAAACCCAGACTTTGCAAAGTAAACTTAAAGCTAGAGCTAGTGTTGCATTTAGGTTCTGTTGCTACTTTGAGTCGTTGTAGCTGAAAGTGACTATTTGTTTGTTGGATAAATGAAGAAAGAGATTAAAGTGAAAGTTGATTTCATAGAGCGATTCAGGTTGTAGGTTTTTATAAGGTGGTGCTTAGTTGCAATTCTATGATGGGGATGTAAAAGGTCTGGTCTCAAAGTCATTGTCTAATTTCAAAATAATGCAATACAAATTGCAAAAATGGAGGATGGGTTTTGTATTTTGATGACTTGTGAAGTAAAAATAGTCGATGGCTCTTGCGTTTGGATAGCTTGTGGAGTAAAAATAGTGGATGGTTCTTGTATTTGGTTAACTTTTGGAAATAACACTCAAAATAACGGATGGCTATGCAAAAAACCTGCCTTCACTGGAAGGTTGTCAGGGTCATTTTGCCCCATGCCTTCTGCCCGCAAGGATGGTATTTCAAGAGTTTATAAGGAAAAATTGTATCTCAGTTTTAACCCTGACCCTCTTGTCATGCAGGTTCAGCCTGGGTCATCCTCACACGTTCTTTCATCGAATACTGCATATGGGGTTGGGACAATCTGCCACGCATCATGCTGATGTACTATGCGAATTTTGTCTCATCACCAGAGGGATACTTCCATACTATTATTTGCAATAGCAAGGAATTCAGCAACACAACTGTCAATCATGATATGCATTATCTCAGATGGGATAATCCACCAAAGCAACATCCCCTTCTGCTCACTCTTGATCATTTTCAAGGAATGAACAACAGTGGTGCCCCTTTTGCAAGGAAGTTTACTGAAAATGATCCAGTCCTTGACAAGATAGATAGGGAGCTGCTTGGACGAAAGAAGGGATTTTTCACTCCTGGGGGGTGGTGTATTGGTAAAGGTGAAAATGGAACAGATCCATGCTCGGTCGTGGGTGATTCTTCTGTGATTAAGCCTGGGCCAGGTGCCAAGAGGCTTCAGCAACTGATTTTGAACCTTTTATCTGAGAAAAAATTTCGGCCAAATCAATGCAAATTCAAATAAGCAAAAGGTTGTCCCGTATTTAACATGCATGAATGCATGCGCCGCACGTGCACACACACACACCCCCGAGAGAGAGAGAGAGAGAGAGAGCTTGTGTGCATGGCTTCTCATTAGCACACAAGGTAGAAGGGGAAGAAGGGCTTTTCACAAGAAGAGATTTATTTGTTGAGAAGTGGCACATTGCCACCTACGTACATTTTTTATCTAGGGGACAGCCAACAAAGCCATGCCGTGCAGAGGTTTGGGTTGGAGCCCAACCAAATGATCATGCATAAAAAGCTTTTGTATTGTTATAGGCATTTTCCCTCTAGCTCTATTTGTTCATACATGATACTTTGTGTCTTGGCTTAGACAAGATTATTTAAATAGATTTGGTAGGTAGGACTGTTGTGTTTCTAATTTACATGGAGGAGTATTCTCAGCTCCACCATGCAAATCTTTTGACTTCCAACCTTTTGGAAGTGCATGTACTCTTTTGGTATATCTATGCTTATCTTTGGGCAGCTAACAAAACAAATGAGATAAGCTCCCAACTCCTCTTTTTGTGTGTATTTTGTAGTGTTGTAAGAGTTGTTTGACAGAATCAAATATTCAATTGGTTTCCCCATCACGTACGTATCCTAAACATCACTTGCTAATTGCTTTTAGTTTCTTTGGATATGATCACGCTAGTGCATCTTTATGTGCTAGTAAGCAATTAGCATTCACCATGAGATCTAATTGGCACAAGTTTCTCATATTTTAGAAGCTCGATTCTCCATGGACATTCACTCATCCTGTATCCGAAATGCCAACTTACTAACCCTTTTAGTCATTTTAGTGAGTCTTATGTGCAACTAAACAATTAGCATTCACCATGAAATCTAATTGAAACATGCTTTTCATTTTCAAGTTTGATTCTCCATGCTTACATTTCTTGGGTCTTGAGTGTGAAGAGTTTGACCCCTAAAAATATCACATTTGAACAAAACCTTGGGAATTACTGCCACTCAAGTCGCATGTCCCATTTTTATTCCCCTTCAAGCATAAATTGTAGATAGTGGCTTGAGAGCATGGTCAAGAGGGCTCAAGAGAAGTAAAAGAATAGCCATAAATGATGAGGGGCATGAAAAGAACACAACTCCCATGTCACATGCTTTCTGTTTAGTGCTACTATTTCTATTAGGGTGTTTTGATTAATGTTGTAAAAGTTATGTCACCTTAGACTTGATTTGACAGTTGTGGATCACAATTATGAACCAAGAGATTGATGTAGGGTTGCATTGCTAATATTTCCCATCTAAGTTTGTCAAAGTGATAGGGTACCATTGAGTGACTTATCAAAATTATCATTGTGTTACTATTCTTTTCGTTTTGTTGTAGCTAGTAGATATTGTACGAAAAAGAGGCATCAATTGTTTGTGGTTAAAGAAAGTGAGGGAGGAGATATATGACAAAAGAAATTGGACCTACTTGTAGTCCTCTTTTTCCATTCAAAGACATACTTGATTTGTTGTCTCTCTTTCTTTGCATGATTTCAATATTGCATTAACTAAAAGGTAGCTCTACTTATGGTTAGAGACTTGGCCTTGCTTATGCTCTTTTTGTAGCTCTACTTATGCTTAGAGACTTGGCCTTGCTCATGCTCTTTTTGTAGCCATGGCAACTCTCTAAACCATGATGTTCTTCAAGATCAATGATATCTCTTTATTGGGGATTTCGTTGGTAATGCATACTAGGACCTTCACTGGTAAGATCATATAGGGTACGTTCTTTGAGGTTCTTTATTAGAAAGTTTTGCTCTTCTAAGATATCCTCTAAATATTTCTTTCATGGTAGCTTTTTAGGTGTCTTTTGAGCAAGTTTGTTGGCCACCTTAAACATTATCAATGATTATTAATTGTCGAGGATCTTTTCACCCAATAGTGCATTTTTTGAATGGTACTTTGAAATAATATCTATCCCCTTTCAATAATCAAGATGCTTTTATGATCTCAAACTTTATTGATGGATAATGTTCTACTATGCCTTGGATCTCGATATTTTGCTTATGGATTACTGAAGTTCATAGCTTACGTAAATGTCCTATTGTAGCAAGACTTATCCCAAAATCCACTTTGAGTTCTATGTCTTGCTAAATTTAGCCATGTACAAACATTTTTAGTGGGACTTCATTGTAATTCTCCTCCCAAATATAATACTTATAGTTTGTCCACAAAAGTAACTGATGTAGAGAATGTTTGCTTTTGTTTTAAAATTGAGAGAGGAGATGTTGATCAAATAGCCTAAGGAGCTAATTTCTTACAAATAGCCTAATTTCTAAGATCAACATCTTGACCTTCCTTTTGACATAGAATTAGGCCTTTTCAAATATTCATATCCTTAGATTCTTTAAGGTCAAGACGTTGATCAAATAGCCTAAGGAGCTAATTTCTTACAAATAGATTTCCTAGTGCCCTTTGGGCATGAGGATCTAAAAATCATTATTAATTCAAAGTATCTACCTCTTATGGATACAACAGACAAATTCTAATCTCTTCCAAAAGTAGTTCACAAGGGCACCATATTTTTTAATAAAACATTATGGCTTCCTCTCTTAGCATCATTAATACATCAAATAAAAAAGACCACTCTTTTTAACTCCCACCTAGGAAATTATATCATGCACCTCTTATGTTATTGGAGTAAATGCAAAGCAACTCTAATATTAGGATAAACAGATCATTCAATGTGTGCACCTTTGATCCTTGCAGTGGACAAAGCTTTTTAGATCTTCTTTTCAAGGTTCAAATTAAGCAAGCCTATATATATATATATATATATATATATATATATATATATAGAAAGAGAGAGAGAGAGAGAGAGAGAGAGAGGGGGGGGGGGATAAGTGATTATGCTTACCACAACGGCCTTGTGATTGTGTGTGTATCTCTGCGAGTGTAAATGCCAATGATGGTAGTGCTTTCTTATGAGTGTGAGTCCCTAAGAGGCAACATTTAAGAGTGCAACTTATGACTACAATGATTAAGAATGATGACTAAAAGTGCCTATTATGATTTGCATGTAAACTTTGAGTGGTTGTCCCTATAATGACTATGAGTGATTATACTATGTGTGCCTAGTGTGTGCTCGTGCCTTGATGCCTATGAGTGCTTTATATGTGTAGACTATGAGTGGTTGTCCCTATAATGACTATGAGTGATTACACGATGTGCCTAGTGTGTGTACTTGTCTTGATGCCTATGAGTGCTTTATATGTACTTAGTATGTAGGTTATGAAGCTAAGAGTGGTGAGTGCTTGTTCCTATGATGACCATGTGGGCCTTGTGTGATCTATGCCCTCCTATGACTATGAGTGATTTGTGTAATGTGTGCCTACAACTGATTTGTGTGATGTCTACACTCCTATGACTATGAGGGATTTTTGTGGTGTGTGCACACTTATGACTATGATTTGTGCTGAGTGGGTAGATTACAAGTGCATTGTGGTGTGATTATGAGTGCCTTGCACATGTGCTCTACGACTATGAGTGCTTTATGTGTGTGCTCTACAACTACACGTACTTGTGTGACTCGTGTGTCTATGGGTGGGTATGCCTATTATATCCACGAATGTCTCAATGTGGTTTGTGTCTAAGAGTGCTCTATGGTGACTACGATGACTATGGCATGACTATGACCATGAATCATGGTGTCTATGATTATGATTGCCACTATCTATTCTATAGACTATGATTATGATTGTAAGTATATTTGTGTGTGTGTGTGTCTATGTTGGGTCTCTTTCTATGTGTGCATGTGCATAATTGAGGTGGTGTGATTATTACAAGTGGCTGTGCATTAATGTTCTATGAGTACAAATGGCTAATGATTATGATTTTTGATGATTACAAGTGTGCAATCATAGTGGATGCTGATTATGAGTGAGACTCTTATGTGATGATTATGAGGGTGATGGCCCATTAAACATGTCTAAGATTGCAGACATGTCATTTCATGACTATGAGGGGATGATAATGACTAATCGTATGCATTTATGATGTCCAGATTGATGTAAAACATGAAGCTAATGTAATTTGGTAAATTGTTCAACATACTACGAGTGCTTGATGAAGCTTTTATTGTTATGATGACTAGGAGGATGACAAACCCTAATTCTAGTGTGTGAGTGCTCTCTAATAATCAAGGGAGTGCAAGGTTATACAAATCCCAATTACAAACTATAAAATTGACATAAAACATAAAGAATCAAAATAAGAGGTGAAGATCAATACTTCTGTGTGCCTAATATTGATGATGAGATAACATCGCAATGCATCCTCCTCATTTTTACCTCCTCCACCTTGGATTATGTTGCCCTAATCAGACACATTTTCAATAAGGTAATAGATAATTTCTTTTTCTTTGATTTTCTTCTCATTTACTTTTGGGATTGGCTTCTTGCTAATGCCTTTAAGTATATGCAATAGAAATTTGATGCATCACCTTATCCTTCAGCCAACAGCATGAAGACACACTTGCAAAAGCAATGTGTTGGCACTCCAAGTATTCTTTACAAGAGCAAACATAGTGTTTGCACTTCAACCACGTGAGATTCACCATAAAGACCAAACTTGAAATGAATATGATGTATAAATTATCCAATACTAAGGTAGAGTTGTCTACTGAGACAAATAGGTAATACACCTTCAATGCTTGTTTGTCTCACTATGCTTGTTCGCCCCATTATGCCTTTATGGCCCACATGCAATGATACAATGCCTTGGAGTTGTCTAATGATTTTATGCATATAGGAATCCTAAAAGCCATGAGGTTTATTTTCTTAGCCTCACACAAGCAACCTGTTTACGTTTTGAATTTTTGTGTTTCTTGAGTTCTTTTGTGGTTTGGAGTTTTTTTATTTTGAATTTCATTCTTTCTTGATCCTGACCTATAAAGTTAATCCCACTCAATCACAATCCATTAAATCAATCCCACGTTGATCTAGCCTTCTTAATCTAGTTGGGAGTGTTTTGCAATAAGAAATTTATAACCATGGAAGATTGGCTCCTCTCTATTCTATCCCACACTCCAAGTGGACAAGACAAGGTTCCTATTTTGCCACATGGTAATAGTACAAGTACCTCAATAGGTTGATTCTGTGCTTTTTCTTGAAAGTGGAACCCAAGCCTTGGCCTCAATTCTCAATAATGGGACATTGGATAGAACTCTTATTGTTTAAGAGCTTCAACCACCACAACTTAACTGCCTCTTGTCTAATTTTCTCATACTCTCTCCAAACCCACAGAGTACCCTTCATCTCTATCTTGACAAAGCAAAGAATAGAAGACTAGCTTTGATGTGTAGTCAACTCACCTTCCCAAATTGTAATCCAAAGCTTGAAGACATGTATTTGGTTCCACAATCCATGTGATGCACTCCACATATAAACATCTCAACTCCTTCACATCCACTTTAAGCATACCTATTATTGACACAATAATATAGAGAAGAAGAAGGATAAGGAGAAGATGGAACAAAGCTTTGCCTCACCAAGTTTCTCACTCTCTCACACAACTCTTCCTCAATTAAAACCCCAAAATCTACCTTGTACCTAATGGGAATAAGACAAGGGAAGAATGATGAGAATTAGGCAATCACACCCAGTGTAGCCTCTTTGTATGGAGCTATTGGGCAAAGGGAAATGCAAGCAATCTAGAAGAAGGGACTGAAACCCATAAGCACAATGGTGAAAAGTGCTACATATCCAAAAGTCTATAAAGCATTGTACTTACCTCTCATTTTGAATGAAATGTCATTGTACTTTTAGTCCTTTTAGTCAGTGTCATTGTCTATACACACAAGATTGTGTTTATGAGTCCAAGCTTCCATCTTGGAACCTAATTCACTTGTGTGACAGTCATTGTCTCTTAGTTAATGCTATCATGAGTCTTCTCTTTCTCTTCCATCCACTATAGCCATGCTTTAGATCCATGCTTCTCAACATGGTATCAAAGCCAGGTTGAGCATGGCTAAGCTCATTAAACTCTTTTCGTAGGTCCTCTTCATTTATGCCTAGCTCAGTCCAAGTGGTTGACTTTATTTCCAACTTCATCTACACTACCTACCTTCATGGCATCCATTGCTTGCAGGACCCTGCCTACTTGGAGTTCTCATATCTCTCTCTACAAGCCAAATCTCATTGAGCTTCCTTCTAGAGAAGTGTTTTCCTACTACTAAAGCTTCTCTATATCACTTCAAATATCAACATTTCCCTAAGCCCAACATTGCAAAAATTTGTCATTGTTGTTGCCTATTTTGCGCATGTGCCCGTTCGTACAGCTTGCTCTCCGTGCAATGAAATTCAACCTGTGACCATAGGGCTTTTGAAGCCACCTCATAGGCCTTCTACCCACCAAATATCCTCTTCAATGATTGCACGTACATGCTTTTGTAAAGGAAAAACCAATTGGGTTCAAAAACCCTAACTATGGACTCTATAACCTTTAAGCTTCATAATCATCTTATACTCCAATCTTTTACTTCCTTCAGCTCAAGCTTGTCAATGCCACTCTAATCTACTATAACACTCAATATCCAGCAAGATTTTCCCAACAAACCAGCAAGGAGAGGAAGATTTATGAAGATTTGAAGGATTCAAGCTCATCAATCTAGTTCAACTAGTATCTCTTGATACTATTTATCACTGCCATTGGTTGTATCTCTTGACACAACCAAAGTCAACTCACTTCTGAGAACTTTGGTGTTGATTTGCTCTACTGTTCCAGTCACTCCAACATGGGCAAAGACTCTTCAATATATCACTTCAAAGGAATCTGGTTTCATACTTGGCAAACACGCATAAAGCTTATTCTAATGAAGAAGGGCCTATGGGCCATCACTAGTGGAGAAAAGAAGCCGCCTCGGGATGCAACTCTTGTAGTTGCTTGATAGAAAAGTGATGACATGGCTCAAGCCATCATAAAGCTTGAATTGGATGACAGCTATATTCACCATGTGGATACCTGTGACACGTCCCATGACACTTGGAAAAGATTGGATACTCTATTTTGGTGCATAGTCAAAGTCTTCAACGTATGGTTTATTATGCAACACATTTGAATTACATGGAAAGTCTCTTAACCCAGCTTGCACGGATCAACATTAAAATGGTTTATTATGCAACACATTTGAATTACATGGAAAGTCTCTTAACCCAGCTTGCAGGGATCAACATTAAAATGGATGAAGATGTATGCATTGCAAAAAGGACCAACTAGTTTGTGATTTTTGCAAAAGGACTGGACATACCAAAAAGTTTTGTCATGCCAGAAAAAGGCATCAAAACACCCATCTTGCAGTAGTGAAAGAAGATGGACCATGGACATGAAGAAGTAGTAGAAGATGAAGACCATGGACATGAAAAAGCAACAGAAGAAGAAGACCATCAAGAGCAAAAGGACAAGCCTCACTAATCCTTCTATTCACACTACTCTAATAGACTTTTTTGAAGCCTTGTATAGCCTTGCCCTAATGTTCCTTTTCATAAGCTTGTAAACTCCTAATGTATCCTGGCACTACAGTCTCTGTACACTTTGTGAGCCCCTATTACGGCCTCTAGATGTTCACTATGTTTTGGTACCCACACTTAGCTTTGCTTGCAACATCCCTTTGGATGATTACCATGTTTGTGGTGTGCCCATACTTTGCAAGAGGTTGCTCACTAAAGCCTCTACACACTTTGTGCCTTTCTGGTTGTGATTGAGGAGGGGTGTTGAGAATTAGGCAATCACACTCAGTGTAGCCTCTTTGTATGGAGCAGTTGGGCCAAGGAAAATGCAAGCAATCTAGGAAAAGGGACTGAATCCCATAAGCACAATGGTGAAAAGTGATACCTACCCAAAAGACTATAAAGCATTGTACTTACCTATCATTTTGAATGAAATGTCATTGTACTTTTTGTCCCTTTGCTCAATATCATTGTCTACACACACAAGCTTGTGTTTATGAGTCCAAGCTTCCATCTTGGAGCCTAATTCACTTGTGTGACAGTCATTGTCTCTAAGTTAATGTTATTACGAGTCTTCTCTTTCTCTTCCATCCACCATAGCCATGCTCTAGATCCATGCTTCTCAACAAAGAAGGAGATGGAGATGAGGTTCACTATCCCAAGTTCCTCACTTATGTATCCACACTCAATGTTTTTCTTTCTCACTCTCAAGCAATGGTTATGTAGAATTCCATACAGGAAGCAAAAAGAGTAGTAGCTCAAAGATTACACACACATAAATAGTGTGATCAATTTAATTTTTTCCTTTTATACATGAAAAGTAGGGTTAGGTTTCCATCCAAGTAGGGCACCCTACCTACTCTTTTGGCTTATGACTAGTCCTTCTCTAGATTAATGCTTGCACATTAAGTTAATTGGACCTAGTTTAAGAAAAAGGAAAATGAAGTTACATCCTCACATCTATTGCAAGTTATCTAATCCATCTACCAAAAACATTACAATTTGCATTAGAGCGAACCCAACTCTCACAAAATATTACAAGAATAATATTGTCTCCCATGGAGTAGATTACAAGTTCTTGAAATGCTATAGTGAATATTAAACATAACCTTTCTTCTAAAAATAAATTCTCTCACATTGACTTTGATATTTTCATTGGATTTTCTTTTACATCCTTGACTTTGATTTTTAAATTTTATGGTTAATAGTGATTATCATCAATATAGGATTTTGAACATCTTAATGTATATGGTACCATGCGCAATACAAACCACCCTTACCTACAAATCTAGATACATCATAAGAGTTGCCACCAGCAAATAATAATAACCTATCAAATATGCAAACTCTTCCATTTAACTAACATTTTCTTCTAATTCTAGCCTTGACCTCTTTATCTTTCAGCTTGAAAACCTCATCATCTCTATAACTCTACCTGCCTATTGAACTCCTTCATGCTTGTTCAAGCTTTCATCAAACTCATTTAAGTGGGTGGACATGAAGTCCCCTCCATATGAAGGTCCATGAGGAGAGACAACATTATAGAAGACTTGCATAGAGAGTGACAAAATGATTTTAGATTTATATAACTCATCCAATTCATCCCAATCCTCTGCATCAAAGCATTTGAGCTTTACACCCTCATGTTTCAATGGCTTAATCTACAATTTCTACACCAAAACTTGCTATATTTGTGTCTTTTGGTAGTTATAATTAATGCCATCTAATTTGTCAATGTTGAAGATAGCACTATTGTTTGATCCACCAGCCATCATGCCAACAAATGAAAGCATCGTACAACAAGATAGGCTACTATAAATAATTGCAAATCAGCCCCAAATCATTCTAAATGGAAGAAAACACCAAGATGTAGGGTTGTCCACTCCACTAACTACCAATATTAAACTATCAAATCAAAGCATTTTCTCTCATAAATAAAGCATAAACTTGCAATTACAACATTAATGTAATAAATGCGACAATGAATCCAAGACCAACTATGGGCAATCAAGAAAAGGCCAAGTTCCCACTCTGCTAGCTATATCCATGGGATATGTAAGAGCAACTAGTAGTGAAGATGCATACAATTGGTACCAAGATTTGTTACACCTCAATGTGTTTATAAACTATACATCTGGTAGGCATAGACATCATGCATGTAGTAGGTCCCAAGAGGAATAAAAGAGAATTGCAATTGAGCAAGGGTAACCAAGCTCAATACATAGCCAAGCAGCATGTATACATCATTGATGTTACACTAATAGAAATAGGTGCCATGTCCAAAGCATTAATCAAATCAGCCCATTGAAGAGTGACTTCATCGAAGAAGCATCGAGAGAGCATGTACATATCTTAGTGAATCCCACTATCTCAATAGACTAAGATCAACTACATTTGAACCCAAAGCTTAGCTCAAATGCAAATATCCAAGTATCTTAAGTGACTCCCATCGAAATAAAATTAAATGCCAATTGAGCACGACAAGCTCAATACATGAATTACATAAGCATTTGGAAGCTAAGATACATCCAAGACTATACATTTAGGAGCAATACATGTAGTAAATCCTCAAGCTCGTAAGTGCACAAGCACTATGTCAAGTAGCCATTGTCAATATGAACGTCACCAAGCTCAAAGTCGAAGCTCAAAAGATTTCAAGAGCAATTGGGTGTATAGCATCAATGGCATACATCAATACATCGAATGAAGTATTTGAATGGCATCAAAGAACAATAGGCATAAACTATCCCTATGCAAATGCTTGTTGCCTATTGTATTATAGAAGTGAAATACCTTGCATAAAATGAGTAATGGAAGCTCAAATCAAGCACATTTGTCAAACCTCCAAGTATCAAGGCATGTGCATATGAGCATCAATAAACACATATACAAGCTCCAAGCACTCAAGTAAACCCTCTCAAATTTGTATTACAATAATATAGTAGATAATAGAGAGTAGGAAGCTCAAATGGTGCCCAAAATCACAATGCCAATGCCAATAGCAGTAGCAAAGTGGCCACAATGATTGCTAAGGTAACCAAGAGTGTCCACAAGCTTAGAGAGATTGATCGAGAATGGGGGCAATAGCAACAAGCGCAATTCATGTTATTGTTGATATACCTACTAGTGTTGCAAATGGGGTAGATTAGGCATAATTGAAGCTCAAGGGGAGCTCAGTAGAGCCCCTGCAATGCCTTTGAGCCTTGATCAAGTAGGAAGAAGGGAAGCATCAAATGCATACCTTGAGGGAAGAAGCCATGGTTGCCAAGAACAATGAGTTGTAGGTCTTTAAATCTTGGTTGAACCAATGTTGGGTGAAGCTCCTCGATCTCAGCTGTAATACCAGTTGAAGGGAGAAGCCAGAGGAGTGGGAGCACAAGCAAGCAAAAGCAAGGGAGGTGTGAGCTATGGCTGATGGTGCAAGAGACAAAGACTTAAGATGTGGGAACTCCAACAATCACAATGTTTGATTGGGCTCCCTTTATTCATTAGTCATTGAAAGAATAAATAATCAAGTGACAATGATGGGCGCCCGCCACTTGCAGTATATAGGTATGTGGGTAGTGAAGTGAAGTGAATACATGGGTGGCATAGGCACAAGTGTCTTTACCCCCCAACATAAGCTTGGGGAATCCTACCACATGCTTCTAGGCATCAAGCTAGCCAAGTTAGAATAGGATTGGGGTGTTCATTATGTTTAGATTTCTCAAGGCTTAAAAAAGATCCAATCATCAATAGCGAATAACATTATCTAGAAGAATAGGTCTAAGCCACTAGTGACACATATTATCAAATTGATGAAGTAGAGGATGAGGAGGATGAGCTATTTTTTTAGGGTTATGAAGGGAAGTCTAACAATGGTACGATTAGAGTATGTATTGATAAGAAGCTTAATGCATTCATAATTACAAATCCATTTCCTATTCCTCGGTATAAAATTCATAGTTTCTTGGATAGATCTAAGGTATACATAGATTACGATGCACGTTGATGACATGGAAAAGACTACTTTTATTACTAAATGGAGAGCATATGTTAGTAATGCATGGAATTTGATCTCAAGAATAGGCCACTTGAGCCTCAAGGAGTAGCCCATTAGAGATTTGACCCTTACTTGACAACATGAGAATTCTAATAGATGATTTTTGTGTGTTTGTAGTAGGAAGGATCACTTAAAGCATCTTAGGTTGTGCTTTGAGAGATGTAGAAGGTTTAGAATGTCTCTAAATCAATTCAAGTCCATCTTTGCATCCAAGAGGGAAGTGTTATTAGGGCATATTCTATCCAAAAAGGGCATGGCCATAGACTAACAAAAGATTTCTACAATTCAAAAGTGCAAAGACCCCTAAAAAATTTAGGAAGTCATGAGGTTCATTGGTCAAGTGAAAATGGCATTGTGGGTATTTGAGGCATTTTTCCCATATTTTTTCCCCAGTCATCACTCTCACTAGGAAAGGTATGTGGTTTGTTTGGAGGGAGATTAGGAGAAATATTTTGTGGTGCTCAAGAAGATTCTAGTTGTAGCTCCTATTTTATAACCTCTTGCACGGGATTTTCCATTCCACACATTTGTTGATGCATCCGACCTTGCATTTGGAATTGTTGTAATGTAGAAAAAGGTACGCATGAGGTTTAAACCTGTATATTATGCAAGCAAGAGATTGAGTGCAACAAAGAATAATTATTTAGTTACAAAAAGGGAAGTATTAAAAATGATTTACAATATATTTACTTCAAAAGTTCAAGCATTATCTATTGGAAAATCAAATTATATTTTGTGTTGATCATTAGGCATTATTGTATTTGATTAGTAAGCCTCAAATCATATGGAGATTGGATAGACGGAGGTTTTTGCTTCAAGAATTTGATTACAAGTTGATATATACCAAAGGAAGGGAGCATGATATTGCAGATTATTTGAGTAGAGTAGAGAGCGATGAGCCTAATGGAGGAGTATTTGATCAATTGTTACATATAGAGAGTGATGAGCCTAATCATGTAGGAGTATTTGATCAATTCTTACTTGAGTAGAGTAGAGAGTGATGAGCCTAATGTAGGAGTATTTGATCAATTGTTACATATAGAGCTGTTTGAAGTGTGTCATGGATCATGATTTATATTGTGATCAACTATTGCATTTTCTAGTGGAAGGAGTCATGTTTGGATATTTATCCTTAGATCAGAGAGGGAAATTGGCCTTTCAAAAGTAAATCCTATTTAGAATATGTGTTTGTGAATATGACTAGGTAGCAATGCTTCATGAGGCACACTCATCCTTATCTGGGGGCCATTTTTCAGGAGAGGTCACATGTAGGAAGATCTTCCAAGCAAGATTATGGTGCTTGATTGTCCTAAAAGATGCACATCAATATTGAGAGAGCAAGAGCAAGAAAGAGAGAGACAAGAAATGGGAACTCCAACAATCACAATGTGTGACCGGGCCTTCCTTTATTTACTAGTAACTAAAAAATGAATGTAAAGAATAAAGTGACGTGACGGGTGCCCGCCACCTGCAGTGTGCAGTGGCGGGTACTGTCAGTGTAGTAATACACGGGGCGGCACGGCGGAGGCGCCTTTACCCCAACAACCTCCCACTTAAAGGCGAATCTGCCCCAGTGAGAGAGAAAGAAAAGAAAAAGACAGTACAACTGTACATAGATACAAGGGATGAGGAAAGGCAACATCTCATCCAACGCCCATCGATCTCCTGAGGAAGGCAAAGCGCTCAGTAGTGAGGCTTTTCGTGAGCAGATCTGCAAGATTCTCATCAGTGGAGATCTTGACAAGGTCAACAGACTTGTTCTCCATGACACCACGTATGAAGTGATACCTCACCTCAATGTGTTTTGTCTTCACATGGAAGACCGGATTCTTAGCCAACTGAATGGCACTCATAGAATCCGAATGCAGTGTAGGTATAGCATCAATCCCAAGGTCAGCAACTAGACGGCCTAGCCATATGGCCTCCTTGCAAGCCTCAGTGGCTGCAACATACTCGGCCTCAGTGGTAGACAAAGCCGTACACTTCTGAACCCTGGACATCCAAGAGACAGCACCTCCAGCATAGGTGAATACATAGCCATAAGTGGACTTCCTACTATCTGCATGTCCTGCATAATCGGAGTCAGTGTACCCCATGACCCCTGTATCCTGGCTGCCATAGCAAATACACATATCTGTTGTGCCCTTCAGGTACCTCATGATACCCTTCACGGCATCCCAATGTTTCCTACCAGGTATAGCCATATAGCGTGCCACAACACCAACTGCAAAGGCAATATCTGGACGAGTGGCTATCATAGCATACATCAAACTACCCACGGCTGAAGCATAAGGGATCTGGGCCATCTCGGCCCTCTGCTCATCTGTCTGCGGACAATCGGCCTGTGATACCTTCACATAAGAAGGCAATGGACAGCCAGTAGGCTTTATGTCCTGCATGCGGAAGCGCTCAAGGACTTTATGAATATACTCCCTTTGTGATAAGTAGAGGAGTCCCTGATGCTTGTCACGTCTAATGCGCATACCAAGTATGTGAGAGGCCTGTCCCAAATCCTTCATCTCAAAGCTCTTCTTCAACTGAGTTTTAAGAGCATCTAGCTCATCATGAGCTTTCCCTGATATCAACATATCATCCACATAGAGTACCAAAATAAGCAATGAACCATCATGGGATTTCTTCGTGTAAAGACACGGATCCATAGCACTCTTGTTGTAGCCCTGTGACTGCATAAAGGCATCAAACTTATGATACCATTCCCTAGGTGCTTGCTTCAAGCCATAAAGACTTTTCTTCAACTTGCACACTAGGTGCTCCCTGCCAGGTTCTGCAAAGACCTTAGGCTGCTCCATATAGATCTCATCATGCAAGTCTCCATGTAAGAAAGCCGTCTTGACATCCATCTGATATAGATCTAAGTCAAGCTGAGCAACCAAAGCCAAGACCAAGCGCAGGGTGGTCATCTTAACCACAAGAGAAAAGACCTCATCAAAGTCTACACCATGCTCCTGCTTAAAACCCTTTGCTACCAATCTAGCCTTGTATGCCGGCTTGGGGTGTCCAGGGGTACTTTTCAGCTTGTACACCCACTTGCATGGCAAAGCCTTCTTGCCCTTAGGCAAGGCAACCAAATCCCAAGTCTCATTCTTATACAAGGAGTCGATCTCAGACTGCATAGCCCTCTCCCAGGAGTGACTGTCACCCCTGCGCATAGCCTCATCATAAGTGAAAGGCTCTCCTGCATCTGTAACCAAAATATAATGCATAGAGGGCTGAAATCTATCAGGTGGACGTCTATCTCTAGTAGACCGTCTCACTGCAGGCTTTGCTGCCTGCCCAGCTGCATGTCCAACACCTTGACCATGAGCATTTGCTGCAGCTGTAGGCTGTCCAACTGGCTGTGCAGGAGCTCTAGGCTCCTCCTGAAAGCTCACTCTGCGGATCTCAACCACTTTCTCAGGCGGCCTGTGCATCTTGTCTTCATGGAAGACTACATCATGGCTGCGTACTATTTTCCGCGCCTGCGGATCCCATAGGCGATAGCCCATCTCTCCTGAATCACCATAACCAAGAAAGATGCATTTAATGCTCTTTGGATCCAACTTACTCCTCTTGTCCTTGGGCACATGGCAGAATGCCTCACATCCAAAGACATGGAGATGCGCATAAGAGGGTGGCTTACCAGCCCAAACTTCCTTTGCAACCTGGAAATCCAATCCACTAGAAGGCGATCGGTTTATGACATGCACTGCCGTACTAACTGCCTCAGCCCAAAAGCTCTGTGGTAGGCCTGCATGGCTAAGCATAGAGCGGACATGCTCCTGAATAGTCCTGTTCATGCGCTCAGCCAAACCATTCTGGGCGGGGGTGTAAGGGGCAGTCAACTAACGCTTAATACCCTTGTCATCACAAAACTGCTCTTACTTCCACTCACAAGCTTCTAGTCAAGGCTAATCCCTTTAATTGGTATCAGATATGAGATTGAGGAGCTCTTCCCTTTAGTTTTCTTCAATTCATGAATACCTAAAGCAATTCACTCTCAAGGTGGCCATGGATCCTTCACCCCAAGGTATGCATTAAGCTCCATCTTTTACTTGGATTCTTCCTTTCCCTTGAGGCTTGTTCCAAGGCTTCATTCGGCCTACTTGAGAACCTTAGAGTGTCTCTAGAGATCCATCATAATTGACATTAGCAGCAATAAAGAGGCTATAATAATCAACATGATTGCACAAACAGGTTCCTCTCTTATTTTGATCAGTCTGGTCATCTCCCTTAGCTTTTAGAGTCTTGGAGCATTTGGGCACATACTTGGTAACTCCACAGGGTACTTGTGGTTGCATTGGAGCACTCCCTTTAGCAGTATATGCTCAAAAAGGGGCTGGATATTTAGATAGGCATGTTGTCTATAGGTTTGGACCTAGGCTATAACTCATTTTAATGTACTTATGTGATGCTCATGGTGCTTGCTTTTGATGCTTGGATGGTTATCTAATGCTTGGGAGTCCCTTATGGATTGAATTGAGCTTGAATAGATTAGTTTTAGTAGAGATTTCACTATTGTAATATAGTGAACATTGAGCTTTTATCAAGGAACACTACATACCTATTGCTCTTGGATGTCATTTTGGTGCTTCATATCGATGCATTGATGCTCAACATTGGTCTACTCCCTTGAATATACTATTGAAAGATCTTGAGCTTTGATTTTGAGCTTGGTGACATTTATCTTGGATATGGCTACATGCCTTCACTACTTCAGTGGCTTATGCAATTATGAATTTGAAGAATACATTGGGTTTTATGCCTCTAGCTTATGCTTCATGTACATTGGATACTAGAATGTGATGTACTTAATGTATTGAGCTTGCATTACTCATTTGGCATTCACCTTTTGTTCCAATGGGAGCCACTACTTGATACTTGGATGGTACATAGAGCACTTGATATTGTAGTTGAGCTTGAGTGTCTTATAGTGAGATGGTGGAACACATTGTGCCATGTACATGCTCTCTTGATATGTACTGGATGCAGTTACCCTATTGTGGGTTGATTTGATCTCTTGGCTTGGACCTGGCACTTATGTCCGTTAAGGTGTTATTAGTGGTATTTATATGCTTATGGGTTATGAATTGAGCTTTTCTCAGTGGGTTATGCATATGGAAGCTCTCTTCATTTACCCTTGAGACTTGCCATGTGCATGATGTCTATGCCTATTGCATGTATGGTTACTCACACACTACAATTGTGACAATCTTTAGTGTGGGTTGTTCTTTGCTTTTTCATATTGATTGCTCAACGTGGGTTGTTGACCTATTGATGTAGTTTATTACAACAACCTGTCATTTATGATCTATTCCTTCTTTATGAGAGCAATCAATTGTATTTAATAGTTCCTTGATTGTAGCTTGTGGACAACTCGTTACCTTGGCAGTCTTTCTTATTTATAGCTTGATTTGGTAGTGGTTTTGCGGCACGGCTGATTTGCAAGATTTTACAACAACCTGTTTTGTTCTTTTGTGCACTTGCTTGGTCTATTATGGTTGGTGGTTCTCATAGCAATGCTATCTTCAATATTGAAAAATTGGATCGGACCAACTACAACTAGACACAGACATGGCAAGTTTTAGTGTAGAAATTGTAGGTTAGACCACTAAAAAATGAGGGTGCTAAATCCAAAAAAGTTGATGTTGAGGATTGGGCTGAATTGAATGAGCTATGCAAGTCCACAATCATTTTAAGTTCACTACAAAGTTGTGTTTGACAATCAGACTGCATATTAGCTTTGGACACAGATTAAGAATCTTTATGAGAAGCACAGTCTTGCATCTCAAATGTATTGGTTGAAACAATTGATGGAGCTTTACATGAATGAAGGGACTTCTATGTTTGCACATTTAAATGAGTTTCACTCCATCATCAACCATCTAGCTTTGCAAGAGATTGAGTTCAAGGATACTTGTATCCTTTATTTCTTCTTGGTACTCTGGGACACTTTCCATATGACTTTATGTGCTAAACCTCAAAGGATGGGTTGAGATTGTTGGATGTTAAGAGGGCCCTCTTGACAGAAGAGATGAACATAAAGAATGTGGATGCTTCCCCTACGTCACATGCATTGACTATGAGAGGTTGGTAGGATGAAAACGGTCATGGTAGAGACTCTCAAAGGTCTTAGTCTAGAACACATGGATAGCCTCACAACAATAAGACCTATGGTTGTAAGTCTAGTTTTACTTGTTATTATTGTGGGAAAGCAAGTCATATTCAACCACAATGCCATAAAATGCACAAAGAGAAGTACAAATAAGAGGGAAAAGAGAAAGTATAGGAAAAGAATCATGACTGCAACATTGTGCCTAGCAAGTCTAGCATTAAGATTGAGGAGATTAATGTGATGCAGCATGATGTGTCTGGTGATCTCTTATTGGCAGCCTCTTCCTTAGATTCTTCACACTACTCAATGTTGGTTGATAGATTTAGAGACTTCCTTTTGTGTGACCCTTCATAGAGTGGTTTCACTATTATTGCAGTATGAGTAGATCTATTCATTTGGGTAATGACCTGGCATTGGAGATAGTTGATATTTGTGTTGTCCATTAAAAATTATAGTTTGGTTTAGGCAGCATGTTCACTCTTCATGATGTACATCATGTATTGGCTCTCATGAAGAGCCTTCTCTCTACTGGCACCTTAGATGATGGAGGCTATTTTGTCTCTTTTGGTGATTTCTTGTGGAAGATTAGCTATGGGAATCTTGTTATTGCACGTGGTGGTAAGTCTAGTACCCTCTATCCCTTGCTTGTATTTGGGTCAGTTAACCATGTTTTGGTTGTGGTTGCATTTCCACATGTATCTCTTTGGCATCATTTCCTTATTTAGGCACATGTCTTTGAAAGGAATGAAAATACTTACCAATTTGTAGTATCTTCTGCTCCTAAACTATAAGCATTTTGAGTCTTGTGATCATTGTTTATGTGGCAAGCAAACACGTAATATGCATAAGAAGTTTGCCATGAAGTGCATGGGTGAGCCTTTGGCTCTTGTCCATTCAGATGTATGTGGTCCCATGCCCTGCCAGTCACTAGGTGGTGCAAAGTAGTTTGTCACCTTCATTGAGGATTACTTGCATAAGGTCTGGGCTCACCCTATTAAGTAGAAATCAGATATCTTATCTATCTTTCAACATTATCTTGCTCTTGTTGAGAACCAGTCTAGATATAGGCTGAAATGCCTAAGGTCAAATAATGGGGGTGAGTATATCTCGAAAGCTTTTGAGTAATTTTTCAATGAGTGGAGTATTAAGCATTAGTTGACCGCCCCTTACACCCCTCCCTAGAATGGTATCACCGAATGCATAAACATGATGATTTTGGAAAGAGTCAGTAGTATGATTTTTGGAAAGAGTCAGTAGTATGCTTAGCTAGGAGGCTTACCACATCACTTTTGGACCAAGATAATTAGTATTGTTATACACTTGATTCACAGGTCCCCTTGTATTGATATTGATTGCCAAGTTATAGAGGAGGTACAGACTCCAAAATCTCCACCATATGCTCATTGGCACATCTTTGGTTGTGAGGCATTCTTCCATGTTTTAGATAAGAACAATAAGGTAGATCCTAAGTCTATGAAATGTATCTTTCTTGGTTATAGGGATATAGATGAGATGGGTTGTTGTCTACGAGATAAGCAGGTTCATAGGGTTACCCATGCAGCCATGATGTAATTTTCCATGAGGAAAAGATCCATAAGTAGCTTGAGCAGGTAGTTAAGGGGTATATCGAGTGATCTTTTAGGAGGAGCCTCTTGCTCTCGTAGGGCTAGCTAGACAATGTGTAGTATTTGATGCTCCAGTGGCCGAGGATCTACCTATTGCCTAGGATTAACTTGTTTTAAGATGCTCTACTAGAGCTAGTGAGTGCTTTACGCAGTGACAGATGCAGGTGAACCTCTCTCTTATGATGAAGTTATGCATAGAGATGATAGTCACTCATGGGATAGGGCTATGTAGCTAGAGTTTGACTCCTTACAAACAAACCATATATAGGATTTGGTTCCTTTGCCTAGTGGTAAGAAGGCATTGACATTAAAGTGGGTATACAAGTTGAAAAGTATCCTTGGACACCTCAGGTCCACTTATAAGACCAGATTGGTAGCTAGGGATTTCAAGTAGGGACATGGCATTGACTTTGATGAAGTCTATTCTCCTATGGATGCTTTCTACTAGCATTGATTGCTCATCTAGACCTTTATCAAATGGATGTAAAGCCAACTTTTCCACATGGGGACGTGCATGATGAGACTTATGTGTAGCAACCTAAGGGATGTGAAGAAAAAGGCAAGGAATACCTAGTATGAAAGTTGGGAAATAGCCTTTATGACCTTATGTAGGCACCTAGGGAATGGAACCACAAGTTTGATGCTTTTATGCATTCACAAGGATATAGTCATAGTGCTATGGATTTGTGTCTATACAAAAGAAGGCTCATAATGGCAACCTTATGATTTTGGTACTCTATGTAGATGATATGCTTATTGTTGGGAGCACTCATGACAAGCTAGATGCCTTGAAAACTCAACTCAAGAAAAGCTTTGAGATGAAGGACAAGCCTCACATGTTCTTGGAATGTGCATCACACAGGATCAATCTAAGAGGAACCTTTATTTGTCATAGAAGGAGTATATCTAGAAATTCCTTAAGCAGTTTCATATGCCAAAAGGTAAGCCTATTGGTTGTCCTCTACCTTCTTATATGAAGGTTAATCAGGCCGATTGTCCCCCACAGTTAGATGAGCAGAGGGCCAATATGGTCAAGATTCCTTATGCATCTACAGTGGGAGATTTGATGTGTGCCATGATAGGCACTCATTCTTGACATAGCATGCAGTGGGAATCATGGTTCGCTATATGCCTACACTTGGCACGCGCCATTGGGATGCCATGAAGGGTATTATGAGTACTTGAAGGGAACAACACACATGTGCATATGTTATGGTCGCCAAGATACAAGAATCATGGGATACACTAACTTTGATTTATGCAAACATGCAGATAGTAGGAAGCCCACCTCTAGCTATGTCTTCATCTTTGCTAGAAATGTTGCTTCCTGGATTTCACGATGCAAAAATGCATGGCTCTCTCTAGTACTACCGAGACCAAGTATATTGCACCCCCACTGAGGCTTGTAAGGAGGCTCTATGGTTAAGCCCTTAGCATGACTAATGTGATCCCCACACTACCAAGAATCTAGTCTTCCATATGAAGACAAAGCACATTGAGGTACACTATCACTTCATCAGCGAGGTGGTAGAGGACAAGTCTATTGAGCTTATTAAGACCTTGATTGACAATAATCCTATAGATCTGCTCATAAAAGTCTCTTAGTGGAATGTTTTGCCTTCCTTAGGAAGATGATGGGCATAGGTCAAGATAACATCTTTTCCTCATCGTGTTGTACTTTATGTACATTTGTACTTTCTCACCTTTTTTTTCTCTTGTTGTCTCCTCATAGGGGCACATTTGTCTTTAAGTGGGAGGTTATTGGGAGTAAAGGCACTTGTACCTAGCCGCCCATGTATTAGTTACACTAATAGTATTCACACACTTGCACACTATAGGTGGTGGGTGCATTCTTTAATTCTTTTAGTGATATTTGAATAAGGGAAGACCGGTCTCACACATTGTGACTGTTGGAGTTCCCACATCTTGTGTCTCTTGCTCCTTCCACCATAACTCTTGCTTCCTCTCATGGGCTTTTACTTAGGGCTTACTCCCTTCAGATTAGAGTGTAGACATTGATATAAGAATGTCTACCATAGGATAAGTAACTACAATGTCTAAAGAGCCAATATTATGGTCCATAAACATTAGGAGTCTATTTCATTGTCGAGTGTCGAATTGAGATATGTAGCTACTAGTTGGGCTACCCATTATGGCATGCATTTGAAGAAGATTCTTGAAGAAATTTCCATATGGATAAAACCCTTCTCAACCCCCTTGTACATGGATAACAAGGCTTACTTTACATTGGCATTATAGGCAGCTAACAATGACGAACTACAACACAAAGACATGAGGGATTATTTCATCAAGGAGCTAAATACAAATAGTCACTTCCATTTAAAATACATGTAATCTATAGATAACCCTCTAATTATGTTACCAAGCCTATCCCTTATCTAAACATGGGATGTCTATAATCAAACCTTGAATTTATTCTTAAGCCAAAGGTGAGAAATAATAGTCGTATCACTCTTGATCGTTTTGTTTCCTTAAAAGTATGATGTATCTCAAATGGGGGGATATTAGATAGGCAACTCTATCATAGGTTGTTAATTGATATATCTTTCATTCAACCACACTCGTCTTATCAAGGCTGATCATGGTGGCCTCCTACCATATGTAAAGTTCATTAACAATTACTAGGAATATAGATTACAATTCTCTCAAAACTTATTAGATTGCGCATACATCTTATACTCAATATTCTTCATTTAGTCGAACTTACCACAATAGCAAATGCTCTACTATCAAGCCATCATGATCTTGCAACTCACATGTATAAAGTCTATCAATAGCCTCTTGGACCATGCCCTTTGTTAAGAAGGTAGATCTCTATAGTCAAAGCTCTAATGATACAAGCAAAGGAGGTTGTCCCAATACTATATATAAATACTAAAATTGGTTACATATTGCCCCGTGTATTAGGAGATATAACAAGTGTGGCTAGATAATCTCTTTGGACAATTGCAAAGCATCTTTTTAGAGTCCTTGTTCAAGAACAATCAGTATAAGTCTCTCTCAAAATGGGCTAATTAATCTCTCTTCTTCCATCATATGAGGCATCAAGAGTGTATGTGTCTAGCTATAAGCCATGGATCTTGACGTTGTTGTCTCTTTGTAGAGGAAGAGCCATGGTAGAGAGAGAGAGAGAGAGAGAGAGAGAGAGAGAGAGAGAGAGAGAGAGAGAGAGAGAGAGAGAGAGAGAGAGAGAGAGAGAGAGAGAGAGAGAGAGAGAGAGAGAGAGAGAGAGAGAGAGAGAGAGAGAGAGAGAGAGAGAGAGAGAGAAGAAGGGGAGATGTAGGTGTGGGAGAGATGTGCATGTGTGTGCGTGGGGGGAGGGTGAGAGAAAGAAAGAAGAGAGAGGGAGTTGATGGTAGAGAGAGATTTTTCTTAGAGACAAAGATTGAGAGGCCTATGTGCTAACAATGGTGGTAGAGAGGGGGGGGAGAGAGAATGGGAATGACATGGTAGTTGTGGTGGTAGTGTTTAGAGAGGATGAGTACAACATGGTGGTTGTGGTGGTAGGGTTTAGAGACAAAAACTAGAGGTTTATGTGCTAACAGTGGTGGAGAGATAACTACGGTGGTGGGTTAAAGAGAGAGAGAGGAGGGGCAAAGAGGGAAAAAGAGGGGATAAAAATGACATGATGGTTGTGGTGATGGTGGTTATGGTAACAATGATGGTGGCTATGGTTGTGGCAATATTGGTGAATGTGCTAGTCATGGGGCTAGGGATGGAACAAGTGGAATAAGTGAAAACTTTTGATGATTTGCTAAAAAAAAACTATCCCTTGGCCTTTCTCCCCCCCCCCCCACACACACAAAGGTGCATACACATGTATAAAAGAGAGACAATTCCCCTTTTGTTACCTCTTGTATACATATACACATTATCTCATCTTGAAGAAATAAAAATAAAAGTGCCCTTACTTAGGATGATAGGCAAGAGATGCTTGCATGTTTTCCAATCTTTGAATTCCAAAATACAACTTCTAGAATGAAGTAAATTCAACTTGGTAGCTCAAAAACAAAAAATCCCTTTAATATCACTTTCTTAAAGGCACCTAATGAAGTACAATCTGATGTCTACTTGCTTGATACTATATTTTTTGTTTCACTCTTACTAAATTATACCATCTCATCTATTTTTGCATCGACTTGCATGAACATCTAAGTTAGTTAACTTGTTTAACTAAAGATGGAACAAGACTTTTGTGAAAAAATCATTTGTTAAAAAGTAAAAATTGTTGAATTTATAGGGTAAATAGAAAAATCTGCTAGAGGAACCACCTTTCAAATCAACATGATGGGAACTATAAAAATTAGTATGATTCACAATACTTTAGCCCAAGCATTTTTTGGTAGCCCTACAAGTTAGAGCCACTAATAGGCCACTAATTTTGGCTAATAGTGGCTTCATTCCTTGCTCCCTCCCTCCCTCTCTACCCCACACTCTCTTATACATGTGTTTTCCCTCTCTCTCTCTCTCTCTCTCTCTCTCTCTCTCTCTCTCTCTCTCTCTCTCTCTCTCTCTCTCTCTCTCTCTCTCTCTCTCTCTCTCTCTCTCTCTCTCTCTCTCTCTCTCTCTCTCTCTCTCTCTCTCTCTCTCTCTCTCTCTCTCTCTCTCTCTCTCTCTCTCTCTCTCTCTCTCTCTCTCTCTCTCTCTCTCTCTCTCTCTCTCTCTCTCTCTCTCTCTCTCTCTCCCCCCCCCCATACATACATGCAAATGTGCATACACACAAACATTCATATATTTGTTATTCTAGATATATAGATAAGCATGTATGCATATAAGCATGTATACATAATCATAACCATGCATGGGCATACATATTCATATATCATTGCATACTCATATTGTTAATGAATGTACATACATAACTATATATCACTACATATATTGTTGATGAATGAGAGAGAGAGAGTGCGCGCGCGCGTGTGTGTGTGTGTGTGAAATGGCGATTTTATCAAACACATAATGCATATTGTATACATGCATACATTACTAATTAATGTTGACCTACATGAAAACTTGCATCGTAAAAGCCTAAACAAGTAGATGCAAATGGCCAAATAGCAAATTTCTCAACATTCACCATGTAGTGCTTCCTTTACCTCCTTTTGTCATTTCAAATTGTGTATATGCCTATAGTCTTAGACTTAACCCTAGGCCCAAGTTCTTTCACAACATATCTACACTAATCCATGATGCATTGCTTCTCACTTCCTTCTTTCTCACTCAATTATCTTGTTTTTTAATTTGTTGCCTTACATCCACATAGACATGATTTGAGCCATTACCTCTCATAGATATAGCCTTAAGAATCTCACCAATAGAGTTTGGATTTCAAAATTTGAAAGTCAATTAATAATGAGTATATGAAGGAAACGAGTGCTTCAAAAGTCACTTAAGAGCTTATACATAGATAGATTATGTACATTTATGCATATTGAGATGCTTATGCATAGACATACATATGCTTATATTGGGATTTCTAATTTTGTATTTATACATAATGTTATACCATATGTACATACAATATACAACTATACATACACTATATTCCCATAATACATGTGAGATAATTGCTATACCAAATATGGGGTTTATGTACACACATACACATATATGTGTGTGTGCATGTATGTGTCTTTGTGTCTATGCAAACTTTAATGGATACATTGTGTAATACAAGTTATGAATGTACATGTTCTATCATTTGCAAGTTAGAATACAAGACTTTGTTTATCATAGGAATGAAGCTTGCATGGCACAACATGCTTTGAGTACATGATTGAACTTTTAAGGATGAATGTGGAAGAAGTCACATTTGGTGGGGATTTTTAAAATCAAATTCTACCTACTCTACCTAAATGACTCGATCCCATGATTTTGCAAATGCCAAAATAAATTTGATAAGAATATACTTATTTAGATACATATACACACACTTGATTATGTGGTGGTGTTTAGAAATGGTCATTTACACACACACACACACACACACACACACACACACACACACACACACACACACACACACACACACACACACACACACACACACACACACACACACACACACACACACACACACACACACACACACACACACACACACACACACACACACACACACACACACACACACACACACACACACACACACACACACACACACACACACACACACACACACACACACACACACACACACACACACACACACACACACACACACACACACACACACACACACACACACACACACACACACACACACACACACACACACACACACACACACACACACACACACACACACACACACACACACACACACACACACACACACACACACACACACACACACACACACACACACACACACACACACACACACACACACACACACACACACACACACACACACACACACAGAGAAGAGTGAGGATGAAGTCACCACTAGAAGCTTGATTTAGTAGTCACTTCTAGGTTAACAATAACAACCAAGTAGCATGAATACCTAGATGAGGGCCAAAAAAGCTTGCTCCTAACATCTTTAATAAAGTATTACTAGCAAAGGGATATTGATTTTGGGCAAACATTCAAGTATATCATGATACTTGATACTTCATGAATATTTTTATGATTTTAAACCTATCTTCACATGAACTATTGTTAGTTTCATGCATAAACCTAAGAAGACCCATTCATCTTACCCTTTATAGAATTGCATCAAGATCACAACCATCTCAATGCTCATCCTTGACCACAATTCAAGGAGGAAGAATGACAACAAAAATAGCAACAACATCAATATCCATAAGAATTTGCCTTGGAACTCTTTCAAGACTTTCCAAATCCATAGCTTGAGGTAATTTCCCTACCACTTTCTATTTTCATTGCTTTTTAACATGAATCGATATCTTAAAATAATTTTCCTACACTCGTTCACTTTTTGTTGCTTTTAAACCCCAAGTCCACATCTCAACATAATTTCCCTACACTTTGTCTTTCTTAGTTGCTTTCTAGCCTGCTTTCCACATTCTTTATCCCCATCATTAGTCATGATAGACCTAGGGTTGAGGGATAGTTTTGTGGTGCTAGGCACGTAGGATAGAATACCATATAAATACTTGAGTAGGTAATACCTCTTTCGAAAGAAAAATATGATCTATTGGCTTATGGAGATTTCGAGGTCAAACAAGCAGCCTAGATATATATGCTATTAATAAATTGAATACCTTAGATTTCCTTTACTCTTACACTTTTCAAAAAAAAAATGTAGAAAAGACCTTTGGCATAGCCTGATCCTACACCTATCCAATATAGTCTCCTTGTGAAGCAATATGCGTTATTACATATGCATGTACATCTAAACATGCATGCCTATTCATGTTGCTTTTCATATGCCAACTATTGATCTTATCCATTCAAAGAATTTGAATTGCAATAAGAATGCACTTTGAAAGACTTGTTCCTCTAGTTTAGTGTTGTTTTATAGGTGATGAATTATTTCTTTATTTATTCTTGTTTATCAAATCCTTATTAATAGTAAAGCTTAGAATTTCTTCTTTTCATGTGTGAGTTATTTCTTAATACAAGAATCTATACATAATAATATGTGGAGTTCTAAGTGCATAAGATGGGAATTGATACAATTTCACATCCTAAGTTTAATTTTGGAAGTGAGTTAAGAATGGCCCTTGAGAAGACAAGCACGCATAAGTAATGTCCATTAATGAAGATCCAAGAAGCAATGTTCAGTATTGGGATGCAACCTAGAGGTGGGTTAGGAATGGTCCAATTGAGAACACAAGACATACTTTAAATGTTTAGTATTGGGATGCAATCTAGAGGTGGGTTAGGAATGGTCCAATTGAGAATGCAAGACATAATTTAAAGGTGTGTACATAAGTAAAATCCATTAATGAAGATCGGAGAAATGTTGACAAGCCACACTTTCGCTCCTTGGATCTTTGTTAATGGCTTTTGTGTACCTCTTGAACCTAATCCATTTGATATCCTTAAAGAGTGGTTCATGGATTTCAACATCTTTTTGTTGCACATGTTCAAATTTCCATAGAATGTGAACTTGTTGGAGTCAATAAAATAATATTCACAAGTTTAGTAATTGTTTTTCAAAGAAAGAAAGCTTGTATATCTCTAAGATAGAGTAAAAAGTATCTTACAATGGCGAGATTTTTCCCTAACAAACAGAGATATGTCAACTACGACATAATATTAAATCAATTATGAACACAGAAATGTTGAATTTTTTGTCATTGTCACATTTTGTCAACAACAAAACAATGGATTGAACCTTAGAGACTAGACACATGGTTGAGAAGTAAATATTTCAAAATCAATATCATGTATGTCACATTACTCTTCATTTTGGAGCATAAGCTTTTCATAATAATGTATAAGCTTTAATATATCACATGTCCAACATGCGTACATGCTTCTATGTCACATTGTGAGATCAACATTTGCTTTGTGTACTCTTATTTTATAGCCAAACAAGGCATAAAGTTGTCATGCAACCCAACACTTCTATCAACTCGGTTTCAATTTGAAAAATTGGACCACTAAAAGTTCTTATGAGTTTTGCGTTCAGGAGTAAAACTTCAAAAGGATTTTGTGCCAATGGTAAAGGTAAAAAGAGCACAAACAGAAATGAGAATAACTCTTGATTCCAAGATACTAAAGTAGATGTAGGACATAACATAAGCAATCATACCACTTGAAATAGCTTTATATTTAAGCAAAGTCTTGTTATGTATGAACTCAGATGCTTTCATGGAAGAACTTGTAGTTTGTAGCTAATAATTCACTGGAAAAATTGCACATGCATGGGTGACAAGCATAGTAATGTCCCTTTTGCTTTTCTTTGGGCCACAAGTTTTCTATCATCATTGGAATATGTTGTGAATGCACATATTCACAACAATGATTTCTTACTTGTTTTGAAATTGGATGGTGCAAAAGATGTGCATATCAAAGAGTACCAAATCACCTCTATCATGTACTCAATTATTGTTCAATTTGGATATAATAAGCATAGTGCCAAGGTTTAAAAATGGTGATTTTTTATTTATCTATTAACAACCAAATTTTTCGATTTAGGATGAATCAATAATATTCCTCCAAAAAGATAAAGCCCACTTCATATGTTATGAATGTGAGCAACAATACAATTGCAAGTGTTTGTTTCTTTTGTGTCCTTATTTATGTAGATAGTGTTTCACACTTCCATCTTTACTCTTAGTAGATGGCTCATTAAAAGAGTAGCTCGGTCTATCCAATATATTCAAAATTAGAAGAAAAACATGTCACGTCATTGTCATTGTTTTCTTATGTTCCCAAAAAGTTGAATGACTATCATGAAAATTGGAAAAAGTTTTCAATTTCAAAGTTAGAGTAAATTTACCTGTTAATCGTATAGTAAATTTTGCCATAATATGATTAATAAACATGGAAAATCTTGGAAAGTATTGTCAAGGTTGAAATATTTCTATATTGGCACTCAACAATCTCTCCAACTAATCTGAATGGGTCTTTGACAAAGCAAATACCATAACTCACAAAGGAAGTAGAAGATGGGGGGGATGATTTTTAGAACCAAATTTTCCTTCAAGCAAGGAGGGAAGGCTTTAAATTTTACTTCCATCTTGTTTTACAAGAAGCCACTAAAATCTTTGCTTGAGTATGACCCCTATATCTGGAGGAAAACCTAGATATCTAAAGGTACTTTGAATGCTAGTGTCTTTATAATTGTATTTGACTATCCAAGGCTCACAATCTTCATAGCCTAGCTATAATAGTTTAGCTTTATTTTTATTAATAACTAAGTCAAATATGATTGCCTATTAATTATGTACCTTCAAAAGGGTGGCCATATTCTCCTTGTCAACCTTGACAATGTTTGAGTTGTCATTGGCAAACATTTGGCAATACAATTAACAGCCATTAAGAAGAGGAAGCCCTCTCAAACATCCTTGTTGCAATATATGATCAAGTCTCCTAAGCAAAGGAACTATTGCAATAGTGAATAGAAGTGATGCCAACAATGGGAAATTCTACTACAATAATATTACATTATCAAAGTTGTGACCATGAACATTCATGCTTACGAAATTCCATTACAAAATATTTTAAAATACAAATTTGCAAAATTGAGTAGCAAAACACAAAGCTTGCATCACCACAATCAAGAATCTCTAGTTAATGCAATCATACACTTTGTCAAAATCCATGTTAATTAGCACAAACTACCCAATTGGCTTTTTAAGTGGACCTTAATACCCTCGATTCTAAATATTTATTGTCTTTAATGAAATCCTTAACACCTTGTAAGAGCACATAAAATGTGGTCATGAGTTTGAAAAGTAACAACATTAAGGAGAGCCTCTACATCTTGAAGTTGTAGTGACAACTTTCCTCCCATGTAGCCTTAGGTGTGTCATATCTATTGGAGAAGTTTGAGAGACACAATTGTAATCTCTCAAAGGGAGCCATCAAAGATTCCGTAATCTATTCCAAAATTCCTTAGCTTTTTCAACAAAGGTAAAAACCTTTAAAAGCAAGGTATCGAGTGAAAAGCTATTGAACCATGGCCAATTTTCCATGTAAGCACACAAACTTGCAAACCATCTCAATAGGACACTATCAAAATCCACAACCTCTAAAAGAATTCTCTTTTAAAGAGTAGGAGCCATCCACCATGCTCCACAATTATCATTGACTCAATCTAATCCACTAGCTTGCCAAGTACTATCTTTATGTCAATTGAGACAAGTGAAGAAATAGGCAAAATAACTTCCTAATACACATACATCCATAAGATCACAAGCCATACACAAAGAGTCCCAACTATGCCTGTCCTCCAAAAGCATTGAGCTAGAACCATGCAACCCATCCAACCCACAACATGTCATGTACTAATCACCCAATAGCACAACACAATCGATTTATTGAGAGCGTCACATTAATCTATTGAGCTAGAACCATGAAACCCATCCAACTCACAGCATGTCATGTTCTAATCACCCAATAGCACAATACAACCGATCTATTGAGAGTGTCACACAAATGCAATTCCACTTTCGAAACTCGTTCACTAGAGGAGGGGGTGATGTCACAAACGTGCCATGATCGTGTATGGATTAATTCTTTCTCATGCCATATGAATCCACATCCCATGTGAATGCACCCTTAACAGGACATCCTAGAGTCAACCATGCGAACCCACCCTTTCCATGTCATCATAGAACCTTCTAGAAGATATGTCATGTTATCGCCTACATCATTGATGATGTCATCATCGAACATTCTTGAAGATCTTTAGTTGCCCTCCAATACCTATAAAAGGAGGCGCTTGCCATAGAACTCCTCAGTCTTGCCAATGTCAATCTTGGGAGCTCAAGGAGTCGAGACCTCTGAGTAAGTAACTTTGAGTTCTAGTTCTGGTTTAATCTAGTCTTGTCTTGTCTTCCATTATACTCCTGATGCCTTGTCACATTGTAATCTCGTAGTATGAGATCTTGTCTAGTACCATCTTGTATCTTGTTCATCCCCGTCAAGGGAGATCATGCAATTTTGATATCTTGTATCCATACCTACGGTCCTAGGTTGTGGGATCCTTCATATCCTATCAACTCCTGTTGTCTATAGCTACAGTCTTGGATGTATCTTATTAAGTTATCATTGTACCTTGCGTCCCTACGTGGGATTATCTTGAAATCAGAATTCTTGTAACAAATCTTGCATCTAGTTTAGTCTCTCAAGCACAATCTAGTGCTTCCATGACAGTTTGGCAAGACTACTTTCTAGCCCTACTAAACACCATGGAGGCAACCCTTGAAAGAATTGTGGCCTCCCTTTAGAACCTCCAACAACAAATTCAAGACTTGAATGAATGACAAGCACAACTTCAAATAGAACGGCCTATGCATTTGGGCCCTGTGCTTCAAGAGATGCAAGATCGGATCTGAGACATGCAGAACAACAGAGGAAGTGATCAGATGATTTCGTATGTTTATCAACCCCCAACAAGAGTACCCAAGATCAACATGCTAGAGAAGTTCAATTGTGACCGTTTGAAGTTCAAGGGATTCCCGCAACAACAAGTAAAGCTCTATATCCGCAAGCAGCCGGATAGGTATCCAAATGATGCTTCCAAGGAGGGATTCATTGGGACTTTGCTTTGTGGTCAAGATTGATCATAGTTCGCCCCAATCTTGGAAAAGAATATGCCAATACTTCATAACTATGTGGCATTTCCTTGTGATCTTACTTCCACATTTGGAGATGCAGACACTAGTCGAGTAGCAGAAACAAAACTTCAAAAGCCAGGAATTGATTGGGTTAAGAAAAATGTTGCACATCGTGAAAATCAAGGAAAGTCGATTTATCTAGGCTAGGAGCCAAAGCCTTTAAGGACACGGCAAGGTAGGAATTGACCCGCATAATATATCATATACTAGCTCAAGAATCTAGTAAGGATGAAGCTACCAAGCTAGTATCAAGAATTCCAAGATGTCTTTGAAAAAAAATTACAGATCTCTTGCCCAAACACCAACCATATGATTGTGCTATAGAACTCCATGAAGGGGTTAAACCACCTTTTGGACCCATCTATAGGCTATCCCCTAATGAACTAGCTAAACTATGTAAGAACATTGATGAGAGCTTAGCCAAGGGGTTCATTAGGCACTCGAAGTCTCCTATGAGAGCCCCAATTCTATTCGTGAAGAAGAAAGACGGGTCACTTCGAATGTGTGTAGATTATCGAAGACTCAACAAGATAATATTCAAGAATCGATACCCTTTTCTATTGATACCAAAGCTCTTGGAATGCCTTGGAAAAGCCAAGAACTTCACAAAGATTGATATACGAGGGGCTTACAATCTTGTATGAATCAGAGAAGGGGACGGCCTTCTGCACAAGGTATGGTCCCTTTGAGTATGTTGTTATTTCATTCGGTCTCAAAAATGCTCCTTGCAGTGTTTCAATATATGATGAATGATATCTTTCGAGAGCACCTAGATGATTTTGTAGTTATATACTTGGATGATATCTTGATATTCTCAAAAGATCCAAAGGAGCATGAGTACCATGTAAAATTAGTTTTGGAAAAGCTCAAAGAAAAAGGACTATAGGTAAAACTTGAGAAGTGTTTTTTCCATTAGATAAAAGTGGAATTCTTGAGGTATAATGTCTCCTAGAGAGGAATCTTCATGGATCCCAAGAAGATCGAGATTATTCTTGATTGGCCAACTTCTACATGATATTTGGCCAACAATGTCAGAGAGAAAATTTCAAGAGGGAAAAGAAATGAAGTTTGTGAGTTTTAGGAAACTAGTGGATTGTTATATACTATAAGGATCTACTTTACGTCCCTCCAAGAAAGCCAAGACTCTAGGTTCTCTAACACACCATGACACCCGGGCAACATGACACTTTGGAGTTAATAAGATCTTAGATCTTATTTCAAGAGATTTTTTGTTGCCTCAAATGTGGAAAGAAGTTGAAGAATATATAAAATTATGCGATACCTGCACCAATAGAGCCAAGGTACCTCATCATAAACCACATGGCCTTCTGGAACCCTTGCACATTCCAGCGCGACCCTGGTCTTCTCTGTCTATGGATTTCATAATAGATCTTCCAAAATCAGACAAATATGACTCTATTCTTGTTGTGGTAGATAGACAAGTTCACAAAAATAACACATTTCATCCTACCACTAAGACCATCACAGGCACAACTACCACTAGAATCTTCCTCAAATACATTTTCAGATTACATAGACAAGACAACAATGTCAACACAATCAAGGTCCCCAATCCATATCCAATTTTTGGAGGAGCCTTTTGCAACCTCCTTAGAGCCCAAGTTAAGTTACCCACAGCCAATCATCCACAGACTAATGGTCAAATAAAACAGGTAAATCAAGTCTTGGAACAATATCTCCATTGCACCATCAACTACCATCAGAATGATTGTTTTGAGTTCTTTCCCTTTACAGAGTTTTCTTATAATAATACCATCCATGCATCTACCAAGCACAGTCCTTTCTTTGCAAACTATGGCCAACATCCAAGGATGGATGTACATCTCTCCAATCAAGTGAAGAACCTTGCCACCTGAGATAAATCTCGATACCCAGCAGATATACACCAAGAACTCAAGCAATAAATCCAAAAGGCTTAGAATCGGTACAAGCACTATACAGACCAGCATAGTCTCCAACACCCAGCATACAAAGTTGGTGATAAAGTATGGTTACTCATGCATAACCTCCAGACAATAAGGCTCTCCACCAAGCTAGACAACCATAGATCAGCCCAAATCAACCCAGTTGCTTATTGACTCCAACTCCCCAACATCATGAAGATCCACCCAGTCTTCCATGTTTTCTTGCTCGAGCCATACCATAGCTCACCATTGAGGGGGGAGAGATCTAATCCCCCTCCACCTGTTCAGATTGAGAGATCATGAAGAATTTGAGGTCAAGCGTGTCCTAGACTTGAGGATCTCCTAAGGTCAATTGGAATACCTTGTTCACTGGAAAGGATATGACACATCAATGATCACACTTAAGAACCTATAGAATATCCCCAAAGAGCACCTCTCAAAATTAAATAATTTCACAAGAGGAATCCAATGAAACTTGGACCAAACCACCAAGCCACTTCTCATGGAACTCGTCGTTAGAGGAGGGGGTGATGTCACGGACATGCCATAATCAAGTGTACGGATTAATTATTGCTCATGCCATATGAATCCACACCCATGTGAATGCACCCTTAACAAGACATCCTAGAGCCAACCATGCAAACCCACCCTTGCCATGTTATTTTTATCAGGACTCACCATAGAGCTCCTCAGTCTTGCCAATGCCAGTCTTGGGAGCTCAAGGAGTCAATACCTCCAAGTAAGTAACTTCAAGTTCCAGTTCTAGTTCTTGTCTAGTCATGGTATCTAGTCTTGTCTTGTCTTCCATTATACTCCTAATGTCTTATCACCTTGTAATCTCATAGTATGAGATCTTGTCTAATCTTGTCTTGTATCTTGTTCATCCTCACGAGGGAGATCTTGTAATTCTAATATCTTGTATCCACAGCTACAGTCCCAAATTATGGGATCCTTCAGATCCTATCGAGTCTTATTGTCTATATCTATGGTCCCGAGTTGTGGGAAAGGAGTTGAGACATCCAAGTAAGTAACTTCGAGTTCTAGTTCTAGTTCTTGTCTAGTCATGGTATCTAGTATTGTCTTGTCTTCCATTATACTCTTGATGTCTTGTCGCCTTGTAATCTCGTAGTACGAGATCTTGTCAAATATTGTCCTACATCCCCATCAAGGGAGATCTTGTAATTCTGATATCTTGTATCCATACCTATGGTCCCGGGTTGTGGGATCCTTCATATCCTATCGAGTCGTCCTATTGTCTATACCTACGATCTCGGGTTGTGGGATTTTTTGTATCTTGTTAAGTTACCATTGTACATTGTGCCCCTACATGGGATTATTTTGTAATCAAAAATCTTGTAACAAATATTGCATCTAGTCTAGTCTCTTGAGCACAGTCTAGTTCTCCCATAATAGTTTGGCAAGACTATTATGGGAGCACTAAAATATGCTCCCATAACAGTCTAGTAGTTGTGGATGATAAGTTCAATCCATTGGTAGAGACAAGTAAAATATCTATCTAATTAATCATGATTGAGATAGCACCACATTTCCATCATCTTTCCATCTTCTCAGCATCAAGTTTCTTTAATCAAAACCATGGTACCTTCTCTTCCTTATTGCATGTAGAGACAAAACATGAATAGAAGAGGAAGTCCCCTTCCTTGCATCATTTTGTGTGAGCTTAATCTCTTGTAAGTAGAGAACATATGACCTCTTTCTTTTTAACAACTTGCTACATACATAATCATTTTAAAAAAAGACGGGGTGGCCCAAAATGACAACCGCCATGCACTTGACCCTCAGATAACAATCATCACACTCATGAAAACAAAACTCAAATGTAATGAGATGGGATTGAGGAGAAGGAAGAAGTAGAGGAGAACTAACCTTCACATGAGAAGGTAAAGAAAAGCCAATAGGCTTTTTATCCTGCATATGAAACTGCTCAAGGACTTTTTGGATATACCCCTTATGTGATAAATAAAGGAGCCCCTTATAGCAATTGTGCGTAATGCACATCCCAAGAATATAAAAGGCTTGTCCCATGTCCTTCATTGCAAAGCTCTTCTTGAGCTAAGTTTTCAAGGTATCCAACTCATCATGAGCCTTCCAACAATAAGCATATCATCCACATAGAGTACCAAAATCATAAGGCTGCAATCACGAGCCTTCTTTGTGTATAAACACATATGCATAGCACTATGCCTATATCCCTGCAAATGCTAAATGCATCAAACTTGTGGTACCATTCCCTAGGCGCCTACTTAAGACCATAAAGGCTATTTCTCAACTTGCACACTAGGTGTTCCCTACCTTTTTCTTCAAAGTCCTTAGGTTGCTATATATAGATCTCATCATGTAAGTCCCCATGTAAAAAAGCCACCTTTACATCCATCTGATAAAGGTCTAGATCTAGTTGAGCAACCAACGCTAATACCAAACCTAGAGTCATCATTTAGACCACAAGAGAAAAGACTTCATCGAATTCAACACCATATTCCTTCTTGAAATCCTTAGCTACCAATCTAGCCTTATAAGTGGGCTTGGGGCATCTAGGGATACTTTTGAGCTTGTATATCCACTTGTATGGCAATGCCTTCCTATCACTAAGCAAAGGAACTAAATCCCATGTATGGTTAGTCTATAAGGAGTCAAACTACGACTGTATAGGCCTATACCATGAGTGACTATCATCTCTATGTATGGCCTCATTGTAAGAGAGAGGCTCACCTACGTCTATCACCATAACATAATCCATGGAGGGTATAAAGTGCTTAGGTGGACATCTAGCTCTAGTAGAGCATCTCAAAGTAGGTTGATCCTACACAATAGGTGGATCTTGGGCCACTAGAGCATCAACTACTACAGGTTGTCTAGTTGGCTATATGGGAGCAAAAGCTCCTCCTGAAAGATCGCCCTGTGTACCTCAATCACCTGCTCAAGCTACTTATGTATCTTTTTCTCATGGAAAATGACAACATGGCTACTACAGATAACCTTGTGAGCCTATGGATCCCATAGGTGATAGTCCATCTCACATGTATCCCCATAACTAAAAAATACGCATTTCACAGACTTAGGATCTAGCTTATTGCACTTGTCTTTCGAAACATGGCAAGATGCCTCACAGCCAAGGACATGCAAATGAGCATATGATGGAGGTTTCCTAGCCCAAACCTCATCTGCAACCTAGCAATCGATAGTAATGCAAGGGGACCGGTTGATCAAGTGTACGATAGTAGTAACGGCCTCAACCCAAAAGTGCTCTGGTAAAACTGACTAGCTAACTATACGATTAGACTCTCATTTGAATCATCATGTTCATGTGTTCAACAATACCATTCTAGGAAGGGTGTAGGGGTCAATCAATTGACGCTTAATACCCCACTCATTGCAAAACTGCTCAAAATCTTTTGAGACATACTCACTCCCATTATTTGACCTTAGTTATTTCATTCTATACCCAGACTAGTTCTCAACAAGAGCAAGCCAATGCTGAAAGGTAGACAAGACATTTGATTTTTGCTTAATAGAGGAAGCCCAAACCTTATGTGAGTAATCATCAATGAATGTGATAAAGTACTTTTCACACCACCTAGCAATGACTAACAGGGCATGGGACCACATACATTTGAATGAACAAGAGCCAAAGGCTCACAAAAGCGCTTCATGCCAAACTTGAGAGAAACTAGGTAAAAATGAAATGGAACTCATTCAAGTGAGTGGATATAGGGGTACCCTCCTCCATGCGAAGGTCCACAAGCTTCTTTAACCAACACAACTATGAAGCAAGACTCTACTTATCATAAAGATCACATATCTTTTTCCATAAATCATAAGCACCACCTTCAATTGTAGTAACATTGAAGTACACCTGCTTAGACAAAGACAAGGTAATGAAAAATTTGCATAACTCATCAAGCTCTTCCCAATCTTCTAGCTTTATGTCCTTGGTGTTCAAAGTTGAGAGAGAGAGAGAGAGGGAAACTCCAATGCCATGAGCCTTCAGGCTCTCAAAGTCATTTCTTCATGTTCCACACACTAACACTGAAAAGCACACACAATACAAAGATAAAGTGACCTAGTGTAAGTGTAGACTAGACAGACTAACTCTAGTCAGGTCACTAACTGACTACTAACCCGACTTATTTAATGTAGTCACATGTAGACAGCTGCACACTCTAGCTGTCATAGATGTCGGTCATAGATAAAGACACACTGATGGTGAGCTTGATTTCTAACACTCCCCCTCAAGCTCAAAACAAAACTCAAATCATCTGCATCACTCCAAGTAGCTATCTAAAGTGAATGAACTTATCTTTACCAAGTGATTTGGTAAAGATGTTTGCTACTTGGTCTTCAGTCTTCACATGCTCCAAGTCAATCTGATATGCTAAAACCATTTCCCTAATGAAATGGTAGTGAACCTCAATATGTTTTGATATTGCATGATAAACATGATTGCTTGCTAACATAACACTGCTCAAATTGTCATAGTACATCTTGACTTTGCTGTCCAAGTGTACTCCCAAGTCATTCAGTAACTTCTGTAACCACTTAGCTTCACAGACCGCTAAGGCCACACCACGATACTCTGCTTCCGTACTGGACAATGCAACTGTAGGCTGTTTTTTACTCTGCCAACTGATCATGCTACTACCCAATCCAAATGCATACCCACTGGTTGACCTCCTGTCATATATGCAACCAGCCTAGTCACCATCAGTGTACCCCATCAAGTCAAGGGGTTTCCCATATGAATAAAACAGCCCATGATCTATGGTACTCTTTACATATCTCAGAATTCTCCTGACTGCATCCAAGTGTGGTTTGCGAGGCTTCTGCATGAACTGACTGATCAGCCCCACAGCATAACTCAAGTCAGGTCTAGTGATCGTGAGATAGATCAAGCTGCCTACCATCTGTCTGTACATAGTAACATTCTCAATCTCTGTCCCAACATCAATCTGCAGCTTGACATTCTGCTCTAAAGACGTATCCATAGGCTTGCAATCAGCCATACCATATTTCTGTAAGATGTCATGAGCATACTGCTTCTGTAGCAGCCATATGCCTTGAGGTGTAGAGACAACCTCAATCCCCAAAAAATATTTCAGCTCTCCAAGGTCCTTGACCTTAAACTCAGCCTGTAAACATGTCTTTATTTCAGCAATCCCATTTTCATCATCTCCTGTAATGATTAAGTCATCAACATAGACAACTAGGAAAACATAGCCACTATCTGTCTTCTTCACAAACGGACTATGATCAGCATCACCCAATCGGAAACCATGTTGCTACAAATAACTGCTGATGCGAGCATTCCATGCTCTGGGTGCCTGTTTCAGCCCATATAGTGCCTTTTTCAGCCGACATACATGTGCTGGAAATTTTGGATGTGCATAGCCTTCAGGCTGTTCCATGTAAACCTCTTCCTGTAATTCTCCATTGAGAAATGCATTCTTTACGTCCATCTGCCATAGTTTCCAACCTCTAGCTGCCAAAGCAATCACAGTTCTAACTGTAGCCATCTTTGCTACAGGGTTGAAAGTCTCCTCGTAATCAAGACCATACTGCTGTGCATACCCTTTTGCAACTAGCCTGGCCTTATATCTTTCCAATGATTCATCTAATTTACATTTTACCTTATACACCCACTTGCATCCAATAGGTATTTTTCTCTCAGGCAACTGTACCAAATCCCATGTACCATTTTCAGCCAAAGCTGAATATTCCTCATCCATACCAGCACGCCAATTCTCATCTGCAACTGCCTCATCAAACTTACTTGGTTCTCTAAAACCTGTTACTTTCGTCATATAAGCATAATGATGTGCTGAATATCCAGTGTAAGTGTATCTATCAACAGGTCGTCTGACCCTCTCTGATCTCCTGAGCTGTGGCTCACTGTGAGCTTGCCTCTCATGAGGCAGCACATAACGGCTCTGCCTAGCACCTGGCGTCATAACAGACAGAATCCCCAATTCACTGTCTAAGCTGTCACTGCTAGATGAATCATAACCTGCAGTGAGTGGACCTGTTACATCTTCAAAAACCTTTTCTTTTCCCTTATCTGTTCTCCCCCTCACTAACATATCCGTGTCAGTGGATGCAGTAGTGTGACTTCGCAATCGTCCTATCCAAGGACTCACTGTAGATGATACATCACCTGCCTGACCACTCATGGAAGTACTCTCTGCAGGAGTATTTTCAGCATGACTCATACTGGGTGAGCCATCAGTAGGCACTGCAACAGGATTCCCATACCAGGATGCTAACTCATCAAATACCACATCTCTGCTTATGAGTGTCTCATGCGAAGAAGGTACATAACACTTATAAGCTTTCCATTCCTGTGCATATCCTATAAACACACTTTTCACTGCCTTAGGATCCAATTTCTTCCTCCTTTCATCCAGTATATGCACATATGCAATGCTGCCAAATACCTTCAAGTGCAAAATATCAGGTTTATGACCATATAACCGTTCATACGGAGTGATATCATGAATCCCTGCTGTAGGGGTTCGATTCAGCACATAGACAGCAGTCATCACTGCTTCAGCCCAATAACCATTTGGCAGACATTTTTCATTCAGCATAGCTCTAGCTGACTCCATCAAAACCCTGTTTTTCCTCTCTGCAACACCGTTTTGCTGCGGTGTATAACTACATGTGAGCTGTCTTCTGATCCCATATTTAGCAAGATACCTGTAAAAGTAATTGGAGACATATTCATCTCCTCCATCTGATCTCAAGCATGATATGTAACAGCCCAATTCATTTTCAGCATGCTTCTTGAAGTCTTTGAATGCATCAAACACATCATCCTTATGCTTCAAAATATAAAGCCAAGTGTACATGCTGAAATCATCAATGAATGAGACATAATACCGTGCTCCGCCAAAAGAAGCATTATGTGAAGGACCCCAGACATCAGAGTGCACCAACTGTAAAGGCCTAGTGCTGTTTTTTACATGTCTCATAAAAGGAAACCGTGCATGCTTCCCAAACTGACATGCAGGGCATACATGACCAAAATCATTATACTTGAATTTAGGTAATCCAAGTACTACTTCCTTCTACTGCATAGATTTCAGCTTTTGTACATTGACATGTCCAATCCGCTTGTGCCAAATCTCTACATCTCGAATGGCACTCTCATCATGAGCAAACATGGCTGCCTTGAGTCCCGGAATGGTCGCATCCAATGTAAACATCCTACCATCCCTTCTGCCCTTGGCAATTAAGTTGCAGCCATTTCCATACTCCTCAATGAAACACCCATCTTTGTTAAACCTCACTTGCAAATTCTGTTCTGCCATTTGACCCACAGACAACAGATTCTTTGCTATGGTCGGTACATGTAATACATCATGCATGCCTTTCTTTTTGCCATCAGGCATCATAAGAGGAACAATCCCTTTATGCTTTATGTCATGTTGGGTGTCATCCCCAGTACATACATGACCATGTGTACCTGCAACCATCTCATCAAACCACTCTCCATGCGGTGTCATGTGGTTTGACGCTCCAGAGTCAATGTATAATCTGTCATCTCTATCATGTCTCGATGCATTTCTGAATACATGCTGCATGGCAAAGAGTCTATCAACTAGCTCATTATGAGCACCACTGGAAGATGCATAGTGCCCACGTTGTCTGCCTTTTGCCTTCATATCTCCCTGCTTCTTGTAACAATCCTTTGCAATATGCCCATACCGGCCACAATAATGGCAATCCTTGTCCCTGTTGGACTTATCAGATGGCTCCCATGAACCAGATCTGCCACCTCTACCTCGAGGTGATCTCCCCGTGCCTCTAAACCCGCCAGATCCACGCTAGCCTTGTGTATTTGCACCATGCCAATTACTTTGTTGTTGCTACTGTCCATAAGTATTACGAGTGTCAGCACGACCTCGAAATGAACCACGACCTCTAGATCCTCTGCCACGCTGGCTAGAGTATAACACAGTGTCTCTACTCTGAGATGCACTGGAACCTGTATTCAAACCAAGTTTGACTTCCTCATGTAGCAACAAGGCAACTAGCTCTTCCCAGCTAGGGGGCTCTTCTCTAATAGAAATGGAAGTGTCAAAAGCTTTGTACTCTTTGCCTAAGCCATTCAAGGCAACAGCAATCATATCATCTTCTGATACACTTGAGCCAATGGTAGCAAGTTGATCAGCTATGGTCTTAATCTCCATGGTATACACCTGGATGCTCTTGCCATTCCTAGACATGTTGTTGAACTGATGTTTCAACTGGATCTTCCTTGCATGTGTCATGGTTCCATAATTTTTCATCAGTATGTCCCAAGCATCCTTCGGAGTCTCACATCCAGTGATTTGAATTACCATAGCATCAGATATACATAAAGAAAACCAATGCAGCACCTTGCATGCTCTTTCACTCCATAACCTGTAGGCTCTTTTCTGTTCATTTGTTGGATTGTGTGCAGGCAACTTAGGAGTAGCCTCATCTCCTGTACATAGATCCCAATAACCTCTGCCAACCAGAAAGTTTTTCATTCTGAATTTCCATAATGCAAAGTTCTTGTTGTCCAACTTCTCTCCAACTATCTGAGTGATATTGTCAGTCCCATGTGCATTAGCCATGATGCAATAGACTGTCTATCAAGTGCATGACTCCCTGCAGACCAATAAGTATGACTGACCAAGTTCAGTCCATAACAGTTTATGACAGTTTTCTGCACTAAATTGCAGAAAAAACAGGATATTTCAGCCCACTGAAACCCCAAAACAACCCACAAACAAGTGGTCTCAACTATAGATATAACTGTCAATACATAAGCTATGTGTTTGCTTCAGCTTAAGCTTCTGTAACCTCACTGCCAGGGTACATACATGCAGTCTGAAAACTGTAAAGTGTGAGTAACCAATAGCAATTTCAAGTCCAAAACTGAGTGGTAATCATGTCATACATGTTTCAAAACCTCCCAGATAGCTGCTAGTGCATTTGGTAGTCAAGACATGAGCATAGAGGCACAGAACAGTGCATAACCAGCACATATAAGTGTCAACAAATTCAGTTGCAGGTTGCAGTCAACCAAAATTCAGCATAACAAGCTCCAAGTAGCTCCAAAATGTCTTCCAATCATATCATACATTTACTTTGTAGTGGCAAGTTCAATACATGAGCATCTAACTAGGCATAGACAACCTGTCTTCGTTGACCACCAATGACATAAACTTCCTGAACTGTTTGTAATTAACCAAGACAGTGCGATTGCATTTACTTCAACTTCAGAATTTAGTTTTCAATGATGCTCATTGCTTGCTTCAATCCTCCATACATTCAGCATGTATAGGTCACTTCATATAGATGATAGAACCCCCAAGATGACCTTATTGCTTCAGTAATACGCAATGCTTGTCATTGACTGTGTATGACAGTTTTCAGCCACTAACATACTTCAGATCTGAGTGATTTTAGTGAGCAACTTCAGCTCAAATGCATTACATCCGGTACATATCGCTTCTTGACATACATCTTGGCTCCAGTGATGCTTCTGGGTATGTATGAGTGCTTCAAGCTCATGCCAGACAAGTATATATGCTTTGTAGTGGCTGTATACAGCAGGCCACTGTTTATGACAGACCTGTAATCTCTGTTTTCCACTCATAAGTGAGCTCTCACACAAGCATTCACACTTTGTACTCTTCAAGTACTTCCCAATAGTCCCTGTCAAGCATTTAGCCACTTCATATCACTCGTATGTGATGTTTCCAGCCCACTGAGATGTCTGCAGAACCAAGCGTAGTTTGCGCAAATCTGTCCTCTACTCCAATAGCTCGATTTGATGAGGTTGATGCTGATGGAGCACATAGTAGTGCTTAATACCCCCTTCACAAGGCTCTAAACAAGCCACAACCTGTAGCTTGAACCATAGAGTAGGGAATCACTCAATGCATACCTTCCAGTATACAATGGCATTCAGCCTATTTGACAAATGACACAAGTCTTCAACTGCAGATCATCTTCACTCCCTCCTACTCCAAGAGGTCCACCAAGTAAAGCTCTAATACCATGTTCAAAGTTGAGAGAGAGAGAGACAGGGAAACTCCAATGTCATGAGCCTTCAGGCTCTCAAAGTCATTTCTTCATGTTCCACACACTAACACTGAAAAGCACACAATACAAAGATAAAGTGACCTAGTGTAAGTGTAGACTAGACAGACTAACTCTAGTCAGGTCACTAACTGACTACTAACCCAACTTATTTAATGTAGTCACATGTAGACAGTTGCACACTCTAGCTATCATAGATGTCGATCATAGATAAAGACACACTGACAGTGAGCTTGATTTCTAACACTTGGTCTAACTTATTTCTTTCCCACCAATACCTATCAAATCTAAGTCTTCCCAATACTGGAAATTATTGTCATCCAACTTCTCTATGTTAAAGATAGCACTATCATTGGAAGCATCTGAAACAATTGCCATTATGTTTGCAAACCAAAGAGAATACAATTGTTGTAATAATAGTAAATCAAACCCACTACTGAGCCAAAAGACATACAATAGAAAGAATTCTAAGCCAATACATTGATGTTCACAAGCAGCGAGCATTAGAGTGTGCAATGCAAGTATTTGCTCTCAAAGAAACTGCTCAAAACTGAGTTTCAACATGAAAGCTCCCACTACCAACAATATCATGGTAGTAACTGAGATATGCAATGTGACTATCAATGCAAGATAGAGCATGAATCACTAAGGTATTAAATGTTGTCAAAGACCCAAAGATGTCAAAAACATGGATGCAATCCGAAGCAAAAGAGTAACATGTATCCAAAAATGATAAACCCATCCAACAAGAGGAAGTATCGAGTATATCAACCAAAGCTAAATCAGCCCACAATCATCAATATATGCAAGGACTATATATACAAAAACTAATTGAGCATAAATGCATAATCAAGAGACTCCTGTTGTCTCTAATAAACCAACCTCTACAATGAGAAAATATCAAGGTGCTCCCATAGAAAAAAATTCAAAATGTCTAAGAGCAAAGTATAGATCAATACATGTTCATAACATCTGGGTGCCCAAAGACATGAATCAATACATCCAAGAGCATATGCATAACAACAAGCCTTCAAGCTCGTAAGTGGAAAACCATGGAAGCAATAGTTACTACAAGTATATATCCAATGGAGCTCAAAACCAAAGCTTAGAGCTCAACATAAGCATATCTGAGTATAACAGTATACATAGGCCTTCAACCTCTATGTCAAAATGAATCTCCTTGAATGCCTACTCTGATATCAATTTGCAAGGTGGAGCCAGAGTGAGAGCAAAAGTGGAATCAAGAGGATGCAAGAGCTATGGAGGTTCAAGTGAGAGAGAGAGAGAGAGAGAGAGAGAGAGAGAGAGAGAGAGAGAGAGAGAGAGAGAGAGAGAGAGAGAGAGAGAGAGAGAGAGAGAGAGAGAGAGAGTGTGTGTGTGTGTGTGTGTGTGTGTGTGTGTGTGTGCAAAATTGTATGTGGAAACTCCAACAATCATAATGTGTGACCTGCCTTTCCTTATTCTATTATCATATAAAGAATAAAGAATAAAGTGACAATGATAGGTGGTCACCACCTATAGTGTACAAATGTGCGGGTGACTGTCACCTATAGTGTATAGATGTGTAGGCACTATGTACAAAGTAAATATTAGTGGCCAAGCACAAGTGGCCTTTAATCCCCAACATCACAATATATTGTAATAAACTATCCTTGAATTCATTATATCTCTTTGAAGTTTGAATACTTATGTGTAATAAGAGTCATGTAGCTGAAGCATGATGGGTGCTAACCCATAGGTCCTACAACACAACTTACCTTAGAGAACAATACCCCCAATTTCTCTTGAGATGAGGAAATCTCAACTCCTCTAAGGTGATGAGGGTGTAATGTCTTGCACACTAACATACTAGTAACGAGTCTTTTTCGTGCACATACTGAGCTTTACATGTGAACAAGGTCCAAAGTGTAAAAGATAAAGCTAAAGGTTAACTTTTAAAACCTTAATAATACAAGACACATATATTTCCTTTCTCCTCAAGGACTAAGCAACCATCACTCTAACTTGAGATCCTTTTGCATGTTTAAGCAAAGAAGCCCTTCCAATGACATATACATCCCAAAATCACGTATTTATTTTGCTATCTAAGAGTAGATTTTAAAGCTGGGATTTAAGTGCAAAAGACCCCAACACTCGTAAAAGAGGCATTTTTGGTGCAAAATGAAATGATTGCATATCAAGGAGTAGATTTTTCATAGATGCTTTTTGACGCTAGGAATCCAATGCAAGTGTCTATTCGTCAATCAAAGTTCATTTGACACCTCCCCCCCCCCATTTAATGGTTACAAGGTTTGGCATTATGAAGTAGCTACCAGATATGGAAGCCAAAAAGCATGTGATGGAGGCCAACATGATAGATTTTGATGCCAAAAAGTTGCTTGTCCAGTTGGATCACAATTCTGAGATCATTTGCCCCCTCATACGAGCCTTAACCACACAGGTCAAGTGTGAAAGTACCAAAATGAACTAGTTATTCGGTGATTTAGTGTAAAGCTTGATTAACAAGGGGCTAAAAGAATTTGAAATGACATTTTGGAGGGGGGAGGGGAGGGGGAGAGGGAGAGGGGGTGCATTTTTTTCAGCACCTCCTCCATCTCCCAAAAAATAGCATGTCTCAATATGCGACCATTCTCTCACCCTCCTGGGCATTGGATCTACTAATTTTTCACTCTCCATCACTTCAATCTATGCAAGAAATGATGTAATATTAAACAAGATCAAATTTTGGTCTTTCTCTCTCACCATAAACGTGGTTCATATGGGCTAAGATAATGAGGGAGAATGGGTGTCAGTTCGCAACAAAATGCGAGAGGTAGATTGAGAAAGTGCAAGGAAGTGTTAATGGATGTAAACAAGCATCATCGGCTTCTCATTCTTGAAATACAATGGAACACGTATGCGATTTTATGTGTAAGTGGGCTTCCTCTTGGTTTTATGATACATATTGGTTTTCTATGGTTGAAATTGGTTTCTAGTGTTTGAAAATGGTTCATTTTATTAGAAATATCAACATGAACAACAAGTTTATATATTTTATTCAAAACACGCAAAAGTGTGATTTTATACTAAATCGTCAACTTTATGAGTTCCATCATGGCATTTTGTGTTTCCATCGAGGGAAACGGGAAGTAATAATGAATCTTGGTATTGTTAAGTGTTTCACATCACAAAAGGCAAAAAAATAGAATTGTAGTTACAAATAATTGTGAAAAATAGAGAGAAATTGAGTTTAAATTGAGAAGAAATTAGCTATCACACATGGAAAATTATGAAAAATTAGAGCTATGTTTGTGCAAGTATAATGGAGCTAGGGCAGGAGGATTTGCCTTATCTTACCCCCATTTATATATTTTAGTGCGTGTTTATTGCTTATATTATGAAGAAACACACATGGAAACACCTCTTACCCTACCCATCGCAAGCGAAACCCTAAACAGTAGGGAGAGAGGGCTTTTTATGTATTGAATATGGTTCAAAATCTATTTTGATTACTGTAGTTTTCATATAGGTTCCGATCTTACCCATCTCTGGTCCCAGAAACACTGTCAAAGTGCTTATATCCTGAACAAACAATAGCAAATAACAACTACTCAAACATGTCACATGGGATGAGCATCAAACTTCTAATTATAAAGACACAAAAAAACCTAAAGATATGGATACCACATGAAAGTAGGTAATCAAGCTCATCATTTAATGTAGAGTTCATCAATTTATAACAAACAAATCCAAAGAGTTATTCCTCTCTAATTCCTCTTTACAAAGGCCACACACACACACACACACACACACACACACACACACACACACACACACACACACACACACACACACACACACACACACACACACACACACACACACACACACACACACACACACACACACACACACACACACACACACACACACACACACACACACACACACACACACACACACACACACACACACAGATTAGGAAGATTAAATTCAAGTAGTAGAAGATTTTTCCTTCTTTCTTCTTCTTTCTTCTTCATCTTCATTTTCTTGAGTTGAAATTGCATGTGCAACACTTCTGCATTGCACACAATCTAGCATGCTTGTCACTCCTTTGTAGCACTTCACCATCAAATAAGGATCATGGATGTTGCCATGTGAATCCATCCCTTTGTGCCTTTCATCACTAACAATTGCCATCATTGCCTTCACCTAATCTCTCTACTTCTTGGCCTGCTCGTGCCTCTTCCATCATTGTCTCTCTCAGTTCAGCCCTCCAGTCCCATAGAAATATTTACTCTTTCTACTTGCATTTTTCTTCTTTATGTTCAAACATCACAACGATGAAGAAGAAAACTAGAGAGAGAGAGAGATTTTCTTGAATTGTGTGAGAGAGAATATTTCTTTAGTATGGCACGTGGCATATAAGTAAGAGTTTTCTAGGATACTATCTAGGACTATCACATGGCAAGGTATCAAAATCTTCTATTAATATATAGGAAAGATTCATTATGTGATGGCAAAGCATACTTGATATATGTGCACACATTATGGATATATGGTGCATAGCCTGCAAGAAGAACAAAAGTACACATGTGGTGGTCATCATCAGTACATGGTGTTCCAAAGTAAGAAAGGAATCACAAATTCATGAGTTTGCAATGAGTGTTGCCATTTTAATAACACTATGTGATTATGCACAAATCCTTGTTTACATAAACAAACCTATGCTCCTAGTGACCCAAAAGCTAGTAAAAGATCAAAATTTGGCATTCTCTTCTCTTTACTTTTTAAGCAAGTTAAAATTCTATGTTTTCTACTAGTAAAGGGCTACATATTATAATACAACTCACAACCCTTCAAAGTGTTAATTTTCCTATAAAGGAATTTCTCCAAATGCTATGAGAGTTCATTTCACAAATGGCTAGGTGAACAAAAGAGAGTTTGGCACATCATGACAAATAACCATCAATGGAACACAAACTACCCCATCCTTCTTGATGTTATAGACTCCTCTCAACTTCAACCTAATGTAGCCTTCCTATGGAGCCACATACGTTCAAGCTTAGCAAAAATTTTCGTCTTTGATATGCAAGGCATATTTATGTTAGCACAGGAAAACATAGATATATGCAAGATTGACTACATTAAATTTTAGGCCAGTTGACATCGCACCTTTGAAGAGCTCTAATAATGGATCTAGCTATTTCTAAAAGACTCCCACATGACAACACCAACAAACAAGCATTGTAACTTTTCTGTTAGATTTACCTATATAACCTCCCAACTTGAAAGCTAGGTTGCTGGTAGCTCCATTCAAACACCATGATGTTGTGGATAAATGACATTAAGCATTACTGCTTATAATGATAGCTTGATTTGGGAGATCAACTTGGATCTTTGCATGCATTTTTATCAAAGTTGAAGTTAATGATTTGCAAATTAGACTATTTCCAAGTTAGCCCTTCACCTAACCAAGTAATCAACCAGTTTTTGAACTTCCAATTGTGTTTTCCAATAACTCCTACAAGCTACACATGCTTTGTTCCTATGATCAAAGAGAGATCATAATTAGCATAAACAATCTGCTATTTTGAGTAACAGCCCATGATTATGCATGAAGCCTTGAACACATAAACAAACCTATGCTCCTAGGGACCCAAAAGCTAGTATAAGATCATATTTTTGCATTTTCTTCTCTTTACTTCCTAAGAACGTTAAAATTCTATATTTTCTACTAATTAGTGGCTACATGTTATTGTACAATTGTACAATTTACAACCCTTGAATTTTTTCATTGTCTAGGATAGAATTTCTCTGGTATGACACTTTGTGTCACAAGTTGTGATGCCAGGAGGCATATTCCACGATGGATTCCGTGATTATATTTATTTGTCGGGGCTCGTACACAAGGTGGATTCCTTGTGAGAGAAGTTGACGGGGACGCCTGTCCTTTTCGGGCATCAGATTAATTGAATGTGCACGTGGGTGATTCCGTAAAATACATATTAAATTAATAGACATTTACGATTTTAGAGTGCGCACTCGAATTAAATTAAGGTTAGGACAGAGAGTTCTAACCTACTTAATTATTTTGTAGCTAAAGACTGCTAAGTACTCACTTTTGTTGGGCTTTATCTAATTATTTTCTAACAATTTTGAATGCTTCAATTGATGTGTAGAGCAGGCAGTGATGGCATTGGGTAGCACCAGGTGATGACGTGAATCTAAATGCCTAGAAGAATTACTATTTTTGATGGGCGCATGTCTTATCACTAAAGGCGTGGCGCCAATATTTATTTAAGTGTGCTTATTTATTAAAGCGCTTGACAAAACATTTATTATCTTGTTTGCGCATAGGCATTCGGTTTAATATTTCATTATTTGATATTTGTATTTGGGCAGAGCTTGACTTTTGGATGCCCAAACACCTTACTCTATATTTGAAAAATGTAAACACAAAAGCAAAAGCATGCTATTTGGAAAGTGGGTTATTTTTTAGCTTAAAAATTAATAAATCTATAAATACATACCTTGTGAAGCACTCACACAAGGCATGGGGGGAGATTGCATCCAATTGGTCTTTTTGTCTCATGTCGTGCAAATTCCCTTTTGCTTTTATGAAGGCTTGTAGAGTTCTTTGTTCTTGGGGACCTTCTGGCATTCACTACGTGCACATGCAGCATTCGATCTGCGCACCAGTGGTATCAGAGCGAAGTTGAGATCAAGAGCTTTCAATCGCTTACCATCTCGCGTGAAGGCGAAGCTCTTGGAACGAACAGGCTCTACAGGCTGCCTCATGACGAACTGACAATACAGGCGTGTTCCTGGCGGTGAAGAACCCCTTACTGTACCCTCTAATCGTCGCAGAGGACCTCTCCTAGGGGACGAAGGACCACTCAGGAATTCTCCTCTTCAAGTCATTTTTTCTCAAAGATAAATCAATTGATTTATTGAAATTGTTAAGCTTATTGTTTAAGCTTAAAGAAAGCTTCATCTCTAATGCCTCACATCAATAATTCGGCATGAACTAGTCATCGTCGATTGCGTCAAGAAGATGCCGCCATCCTGCACGCTGCCAACAATTTACTAAAGCTTTTTGTTACAAAGCTTAAAGTTACTAAGCTTAACTAAAGCTTAAAATTTCAATTATTAATCTCCTCCATAATGGTTGTTCACACTATGGTAATTCCCAAACCAGTTTCAAAGTTTTAGCAAGCCCCTGTTCCCACCTGCAACTTCGCAGAGTTGATTTATAGCAAGAAGGATGTCACATGCAATCTATGCGGAAGACTATTTTTCTTGGAAGAAGACCATTTTCAATTGTCGTATCCAAGAAAAGCAAGATCATAAAAGCAAAGGCATCCTAATAACCAAAGCAAGTTCGTGGTGAACTTCCTCACAAAAGGCATCCTAATAACCAAAGCAAGTTCGTGGTGAACTTCCTCACACGTGACTAGAAGACGAGTGATGAATCTTCAACAAATCCCAGATTTCAGATCATAATATGGATGATTCTGTGAGTGAAGGCGATTTGCTAGAGCTGACTATGGAGCAGAAATTGGATCTAATCATGATGCAGCTTCAAGAAGAGCGAAGGGCACGTCAAAATTTGTAAGCACAACTGGCTACACTTTAACAATCCATTCTTGATCAAGACGGAGTGCAATCTGAAGATGTTATTCGATGTACTATTGACGTGATACTCGATGCACACGCTCTTAGGAAAGAGGCCAAGATAAGTAAAAGAAATTTCAAATTTCATACTTTTAATGGGCAACGTGATGGCAAAATTGTTCTTTCTTTCATCAGTCAATTTGACGACTATTTTCATAAAGAGTAATATGCTGAAAAAGATAAACTTAAATGCGTCACTAACCATCTAGCAAACAGAGAATCATCATGGTGGACTGTTGTCCACAAGAGTGTTAATTGTCTCTCTACTTGAGAAGCCTTTCAAAAGAAATTTTTACAGAATTTCCTTCCACCTCAATTCGATGAGAAAGCTATCAAACAGTGGGATCGCCTGCAAAAGAGATCGTGAATCCATCCCACAATACATT